>NC_053493.1:286522550-287122550 GCF_905171775.1 Rana temporaria | reverse complement strand
TTTTGCGATTCGGCACTGCGTCGCTTTAACTGACAATTGCGCGGTCGTGCGACGTGGCTCCCAAACAAAATTAACGTCCTTTTTTCCCCACAAATAGAGCTTTCTTTTGGTGGTATTTGATCACCTCTGCGGTTTTTATTTTTTGCGCTATAAACAAAAATAGAGCGACAATTTTGAAAAAAAATAAAATATTTTTACTTTGTTGCTATAATAAATAGCTTAATTTTTTTTTTTACGTTTTTTTTTAATCCTCAGTCTAGGCCGATACGTATTCTACATATTTTTAGTAAAAAAAAAAAAAATCGCAATAAGCGACTGGTTTCCGCAAAAGTTATAGCGCCTACAAAATAAGGGACAGAATTATTATTATTATTTTTTTTTTTTTTTACTAGAAATGGCGGCGATCTGCGATTTTTATTGGGACTGCGACGTTATGGCGGACACGTCTGACACTTTTGACACATTTTTGGCGCCATTCACATTTATACTGCAATCAGTGCTATAAATATGCACTAATTACTGTATAATTTTTTTTTTTACTAGAAATGGCGGCGATCTGCGATTTTTATTGGGACTGCAACGTTATGGCGGACACATCGGACACTTTTGACACATTTTTGGCGCCATTCACATTTATACTGCAATCAGTGCTATAAATATGCACTAATTACTGTATAAATGCTTTTTTTTTACTAGAAATGGCGGCGATCTGCGATTTTTATTGGGACTGCGACGTTATGGCGGACACATCGGACACTTTTGACACATTTTTGGCGCCATTCACATTTATACTGCAATCGGTGCTATAAATATGCACTAATTACTGTATAAATGTGACTGGCAGGGAAGGGGTTAACACTAGGGGGTGAGGAAGGGGTTAAATGTGTACCCTAATTAGTGTTCTAACTGTGGGGGAGGGGGGGTGACTGGGGGGGTGACCGATCTATGTCTCTATGTACAAGAGACACAGATCCGTCTCCTCTCTCCCCTGACAGCACCGCTGTCTGCGAGAGCCGGGAATGAGAGATGATCTCATATGTAAACATATGAGATCATCTCTCATTGGCCGCACAGATCGCCTAGGAAACGGCCGCTCCGATTGGCCGTTCACGGCGATCTGTGACTGGCTGTGTCCAAGGGACACGGCCAGTACAGAAGTTCCCCGCCGCGCGCTCGGGAGCGCGCGCGGGGAACGTGTAAAGGAGAGGCCGTAAAAACACGGCCTGTTAGAGATTGGGAGCCGCGCTGAGGCCGTACAAAGTCGTACGGCCGTCAGCAAGTGGTTAAAGGATTTTTTTTTTTTTGGCTCTCCCCCGCTATGCATCTTTCGTGTTCTATCATAGCACCCTTGCATATCTTGTTGTATTCTTTGTAAAGTCTGAATGCTGATGATGATACCCAGCCTTATCTTTTTTGAAGGCCTTCTCCTTTTTATATGCATTTTTAAATTAGAATTAAGCCATCCATGACTCTTGTTCGCTCTTTTAAAATTATTTTCCAATGGGATGTACTGGCTAATGCCCTTATTTCATAAAACAAACCCATCTCTCCTCCGTGTTTTTCTAAGATTTTATCCTAATTTATATCTTCTAGCAAGGTTCGTAGTTTAGGGAAGTTGGCTCTTTTGAAATGTTGTGTCTTTGTGTTCCCCTTGTGTTTTCTATTTGTGTGATTTATGCTAAAGCCAATTGACCTGTGATCACTGTTTTCTAAATTGCCCCATATTTCCACATCCGTGATCAGGTCTGTAATATCCTATCTTTTTAATAATGTCCCAATGTTTCTTAATTTTTTTTTTTTCAACCTGTCTGAATTGAATATTGTAATCCAGGATCACATTAAATTTGTGACAGAAAGGCTCTCGTTTGGATTCTAATTCCCTATTCATATTCAATACTCTTAATTTATCTTGCTCAGCCCTCCTCATATCAGAACCTTTTTCCCCTGAGTATTTCTGACTGTTGAAGAAACTCTCCCTCCTTTTTGAGCAGGTCCTTCGTATTTTCATAAATTGGCCTTTTGGGATGTTAATAAGCCAAGGCTTGTGATGACAAATGTCCACCGGTAGATACGAATTCCTGTCAGAGGGTTTAAAATTTCTCGTATACAATCGTCCCTCCTCCTTTTAAAAATTTCCAAATCTAAAAACATAGTCCATGTTAATTTAATATTTTTATGATTTTCATTCATTTCTTTAAATTCATCAAATGATACTGCATCCCCCTTCCTGATAATATTGTGACTTGTGAGCCACTGTACTGTTTTTGCTTATTTGTTGGACTCTGCTGAAACCAGGATTTGCAAGTATCCTTCAGTTTTAACTCCTTTTTATTTCTGTTTTATTGTCCATTTCTTTGTCACACTTATTTTTTTTTTCTATAAATGTTATTTGCACCTCTTTGACGTTTTCTTTCTTAAATCATATTTTGAAAAGTATTAACGGTGTCAAATGCAGACTAAAAGAATCCCTGTATTGAAGTTTTCTACTGTAGTATACATTTTTGAACATGCTGGTCTGTGGTGACAGTGCATGTTACAGATGTTTATTTTAAACTCCTTGTCATAGATTTGGGCCCATCAATCCTTCACAATATAAGCAATCTGGTGGCAGTTTGGGATGTAAAGGGTTAATTGATTCGTGAACTTAACCCAGTGACAATAGCTCTCAGGCTGCTGGCACAGAGATTGTGGTCCTGCGGGTTGAAAAATCTTTGTGCAGGTTGCAGCCGAGTGTGGCATTGTTACATAAGTGACAACATGGTGTGAGATTGGCCAGTCCTCCATAACAAGTTGGTGAGAAGGGCAGGGGTCTGATACCGCGTCTTATCACATATGGTACTGTCTGAGCAGGGATTCTTGGAACACCTGCGCATTCCTGTGCGGGTAATCAAGGCCCTTGCACAGGGTATGATTTGATACGCCCTAATGCCCCGTACACACAATCCGAAAATCGGATGAAAAATAGCGCTTTGGGGCGTTTGTACGATGATCGTTGGTACAGAGCTTTCATGACCGTTCATCCGATATTTTATCGGACATGCACGAAAAATTATCGTACGATGCCAGATTGTACGATTTTTGTTTTAATTAGTACAGTTGTCGTCCGAAAATGCTATACAAATACATTACAACACATGACATCTCTTCAGATTTTGTTTTCCGTCGTACGAGAATTTTTGTGACTTTAGTAACCAATCCAATTTCTACTTGCGACTAGTCAGCAAAAAAAGTCAAGACGATCTGTCCTCCCGATTTTTGGATCATGTGTACGGGGCATTAGTAAACAAGGTTTAATATTAAACCTTAACTGGAGTATACCTTAAAGCTGAACTATAAATGGCAACTTCATATGTAGGCTTCTGTCAGCCTTTAATTGTTCAGAAATGATGTAATTAAGCTATAAAATGTATGCAGCTGAACTCAATTATTATTGAACTCCTTGTGTTTACCTCAATTATTATTGTACTCCTTGTGCATACCTATGTGTAAATTGCCTTTGATTTGTATACATCTCTGGTGTATTTGCTGGACCTTTGTGCTTTGCATTTCTAAAATACCCCATTGCATCTAGTGTTCTCTACTGAGTAGAAATGATTGGTTATTAGAATCTGTCCGAGCTGTTCATGATTAGGTCATAAGTCGTGGTCATAGAAGTAGTCTAAGGACCCTAGTATTTGTTGTTTTAAATGAACCAAATGGAGAGCGCATGTTACAGCGAATTACATTGCTGCTATGTCAGATGCTTGAGTAAATTTTGCTGGATAGAAGTGTGTATCCTTCACTGATTTCTTGGAAATTAAAGTCCTTATGGACACACTATTTATAGCTGAACTCTGCTTGATCCTATAGACAAGGTTTTACCGCAATTTCAGGGGAAAAACAGTGGTTATGTCAGACTTTAAGAAGAGCTGGTCCTTGTGACTGCTGAATTGGTTACCTCCCTCCTTATCGGACTTTAACATTTAACAAAGATAAATGATGCTATGCTGCTCCCAACCCAATCTTTAGAGGCGCGCTGTATATTCCCCCCCACCCCAAAAAATACTTTTTATGCAAACATTCTGTTGCTTTAGCATCTCCCTTTTTTTTTTTTTTTTTGTGTCATTTGTAAATAAAATATATTACACAAATAGGCAATTGTTATGTCTACACAAAGTTTTAGTTACAAAAAATTGACAAACACCTAGGCAATTTACAGTTCCCTCACTGTTGTAAGATATGTCTAATAGATGTTTCCATTGGCTATGAAGCTCTCGATACAATTGAGTACCAGAAGTTGGTGAGAACCAGAGGCGAGGAGGTCACTATATACAAATAAGGTTGCAGACTGATGGTAAACAGTAGCAAAATGGGGTGGGGATGGGGATGAAATAGTAGGAATGTGATTTGGTACAGGCAGGTAGGAATTGGTACAGAGAAATGCCAGGAATGGGAAGAGGGGTAGTTGGAAAAGAGGTAGAGAAAAAGATTTGTAATTTATTTTGTTATACATAATTCAACAAGAATGAGTAACCGTGACTCCAAGGTGCAGAGGCACAGTCTCGGGGAAAAATATCTTGTCTAATAGTCCTGCTCAGGGTAAAGGGGGCCGTCTATTTGTAGTGCTCCCCAATTTCTGGGAGCCTGGTGGTGACCCCCAGAAACATGGAGGGCCGACATTCCTCCTCAGGGTGCAGGTTACTAGGCATGGTGGGTGATCTGCAAAGTAGAAAGATGGGCACCAGTTACTTTTATGCTTGAACAAAGAAGTTAATTTCTTACAACAGGAAAAATGTGGGAGAGGAGAGATTGGGGCACAGGGACACCCTTAGTAAAAATGGTAACTATCAGCAGACAGACAGACTCCTTGGACAAAAAGGTGAGATGAGACAGACGGCGGTACAGAAAAAACCTTTGAGCGGAACCAGCACATCTGTACTTTGTAGAATAGGCTGTCCCCTACAGTAACTTAACTTTACTCACAGCATCATACTGAACCCTCTTCGATAACTTCTCTCCTGAAGGTCTCCCAGCCACCTCATGGCCAAACCTCCCCCCGTTTCATGAAGAGTCCCCTTTGGTACTTCTCTAGAACTCTATCCCTCTCAGTATTGTTTCCAGGTATTGAGCAGTCTCTCCTCTGTAAAATCGTGAACACCTGGATAGTCCTCAGACCTAGCAGCCAGGGGAGCTCCTGGATAAGCCTCAGGCTTCAGGCCTAGCAGCCAGGTGAGCTCCTGGATAAGCCTCAGGTTTCAGGCCTAGCAGCCAGGTGAGCTCCTGGATAAGCCTCAGGCTTCAGGCCTAGCAGCCAGGTGAGCTCCTGGATAAGCCGCAGGCTTCAGACCTAGCAGCCAGGGGAGCTCCTGGATAAGCCTCAGGCTTCAGGCCTAGCAGCCAGAAGTTGTTTCTCACGCACCCACACAGACCGCAGTCTGGGCAGAGAAGACCCAGACCACCTGACCGTTTCCAAATAAATATCTTCTCCCAGCATGCTTAGCAGCTAGTCTGATTGGCTGAGAAAAGTATGTTTATTCATAACCTGAATTCACTGCAGCTCATCACACAAATACCTAGGGCAACAGTGCTACCTACTGACAAAAGGGAGAAGCTCCAGCTAAAACCGGATTAGGAGGAAACCTATTTGATCCCTAAAGACTACAAATTAGCCAGACTAGCTACCACCCAGCACAGCTAAATTTACCTATAGCCCTGTTTTAGAATAAGGGTGCTACATATTCATCCCCTGACACTCTCCTACAAAATATTCTTGTTTGCTGGGGGGAAAAGGAGTACATGTCCTAAAAAAGATGTGTTCGCCTACATGGTGCATTGAGACTGTCATAGGTTACTTTTTGTGTCTAAAACGCCTAATTGCAGCGCTCAGGAGATAATTAAGTCCTCAAACATATATGAAATAATAATCAATATACACCACTCCATGTGAAGCACACTCCCTTAGGGGCTTACACTCGCCAAAAGGATGTTCGTCAAATGCCTTAAGCACACCAGATCTCCTCCGATTTGGTCCGGTTATCTCAAACAGCTCATCACCATGGGTGGTTGGTCGGTCATGTAAAAAAGGCTCCACATAGCACGATCCCATTTAAAACATTCAAGATGACTACCCCCTTAAAACTGCACTTGCATGGCATAAATTGTAACCAGCATTTAGGTTGAAAACCTATGCGTTGTCATCGATCAGTATGGAAAACGGTGTGCCATCCACTGCATACGCTGTGCCAATAGCATCTGGCTGTTCCTTCCTTCCTTCCTGTTCGCAAAAGTCACTTCCGGTGCAGAACCATTTTTTACATGTAGCCTTTGAAGTTGCATGAATGGGATTCTTATTTAGCTATTGTGTGTGTGTGTGTGTTGTGTGTTTTTTTTTTTTTATTGATTCATAACCCTTCTAAGTGTCCAGCTCCTATGCCCTTTTTTGACAACACCTTGAAGATGGGCAGCATTGATTATCAAGATTTTCTCCCATACTATTGACTAGCATTATCAACTTTGCAGTGCAGGGGGTGCCCTACTGCCAGGGTAGTTAAATCTTCCCAGAGTTCAGCGTTGTGCTTCAAACTAATACCAGCTGTATGTAGGCTTTCCATGACTTTTCATACATCTGCTTGTACGTGGCAAATGGTGGCGTTTGCTGTGACTTGTGAGCTGTAGTAATTTTTCAGTTTGTACTATGCTTATGTTTTACTTTTGGTTCCATTTTTTTCTTTTTGCTTAAAGCGGGGTTCCGGGCATAATTTTTAATTTTTTGAAAAGTTTAAAATGAATTGCATTAAACATTTCATTAAATATATTTTATAGCTCCCCAATCGATAAGTAATCATTGTTATCACTTGCCTTATATGCTACAGCTCATGTTGTGGCCGTTTCCATCATGTGTGGGCATCTGAATCCCAGTTCCTGTTTCTTCCTTGTTTTCGTGGAGAGGTGCATGCTGGGCGATTTTTAGGCACAATAATGCCCAGAGACTCCTGGGAAATGTCATCATTTCCATTTCCCAGGAGGCAATGGGGCTTAGGACAGGAAGTTGAACCACCGAGGACTAGGAACTAGGCAGATTACGAAATCTGCCTAGTAACAGCCAGATAGAAGTGAGTAAAACATTTTTTTTCATAGAAAGTTCATTTTTAGAGTGAAACTCTGCTTTAAAGTAGAATTATAGGCAAAACTTGTTTTGTTCCTTTTTGAATAGAGCAAGGGAAGATTATAACCTCGTCAGATTTATTTTTTATTTTTTTCACCATCTGTCCTTTTGCAGAGATTTTCCTTCAGTTCCTGCCCCATAGCCAAACAGGAAGTGAGGAAATCCCTGCAAATTAAAGAGGAAATAAATGTCCTCTGCTAACATTTACCTATAGGTAAGCCTATAATGAGGCTTGCCTGTAGGTAGTGTAAATATCTCCTTAACATGTATGGTTTAGGAGACATTTTTACATTAAATGCAGCCATTAATATCACTGGTGCATGTGCTCTGAAGGAACGGCCATAGGTGCCATGAACGGTGGCTCCCGCCCCCAATGCGCGGGAGTGATGTCATCACAGCTCCGGCCAATCGCTGACCCGGAGCCCATGAACCCAGAAGCAAGACAGGTGAAAATGGAAGTTAATGCAGCGCTGACATCATGGCACTGGAACAGCTTCGTTTTTAAGGTACGTTTCACATAATGTGCTAGTATGTGATGCACATTATGACTTTTCCTTACAGGACAAAAAAAATGTCCAGTGGTATACAACCACGTTTAAGGGCCTTCATTGGGGACCCCCAGTCACCAGAACTAGTGTCCCCATTGGAAAATGTACCCTCTATTACTTTTGTGGCGACAACCCAAAATTTGGGATTATCCTTAACTTATAATGGTGAACAGGACAAATCGAGAAGGTGAATCTTAATGGGGGCACAGACCGCGATAAAAATTGACAGGTGTAATAATCCCTCTACACTCTATCCAAAACTAAGAAAAAAGTTTTGCCCTTAGTTTTGCTTTAAGTGAGTCTCTAATCTTTTTACATATCTGCTGAGTAGCCTATATAATGTACCAGTTGTAAACCCTCAAGTTTTTTCACCTTGAGGGTTTACAGTAGGAGGATCTTGGCTACTCTGTGCAAAACCAACTGCACAGAGGAGGTAACTATGACATGTTTTTGTTTTATACACAAACCTTTACATATCTTTTTAAGTTTTCCCAGCAGGGCTGTCATTGGGTAATATGGCAGTCTGTACAAATTTTTATGATGTCATAAATATCTGGACTATATTTGTCTTTGGTTTGGTTGCATGTCACCGGTTCCTTTTCTTGATCTTCCTCTGGTGTTGGGCAGTCCATAATACTACAGGGAGCAGTGTCACATGACGACGTGGCGCTGCCCTTTACAGCATTCTTCCATGAGCCTTAGCCAGCATGATCATGCCAGCTGTCATCCTACCTAGAAGAGAAGGGTGCTGGATTGCAGAGCGGTAAGTTTGCAGAGGATCACTCTGCTGATAGGGTGAGTTTTGCAACAAGAGCTGCTTTGTTTGTAGTAATGAATACATGACCATGCATTAAAAACAAGCTGAAATATAGATTTAAACTGAACCACACATGCTACACAATCTATATGGTAACTTTAGATTCATCAGCAATGGTGTGGTGTGCGGATCTCGATAAACATTTTATTTCCAGTCAGCTAGGCTACAACAGTTTTGTGCAGATTGTGTGGTCGGGTTTGCATTTTTTTTTTTTTTTTTTTAGTACATGCCACTGAGTTTGACTTCAAGTCTGGCCAATGGCACGGAGGCCATTCCTGGTCTTCCATATCCTTTTTAGCAATACTGTAATGCCATTATAAAGTGCACCCTTCCTGAGCTGTAAGAGAAAGGTGATGGAAGAAAAGCCAGCATGCAACTACTGAGGGGGGGGGGGGTCCCTTTTAGATAATCTTTTGGCTTTTAAATATGTTGACCTTGGGGTTTCTGCAAAATAACACACGGTTCATAAAACTAGATAAAAAAAAATTTCAGATGGGGTGAGCATTTCACGTCCATAAATACATTTGCTTAATCTACATCAGTTGTTCCATTTTAGGGACTACAAGGCTTCAAGGACTAGATCTAAGAAACCCTGCTAATGAAATCTGGTTGGCAAATCTATCTGTACTTCATCACTCTTTTCACAGTCTTATTGAATTAGGCCTACAGAGTACTGTAAATTGCAGGGTCTATATGGAAAAATGCTTATTTAGGCTTTCTTGTGCTTGCTGAATAGCCATCTCCACAATGCCATCAATTAAGTTGCAAAACAGTAGCATCTTAGGTGGTCCATGAAGCGTGTAAGAGAATACATCATCTTGTGTTCAGTCCATTCAGTATCTTCTCGTGGCAATTAATAAACATGATGCTTATTCACTGCCTATCAGTTGGAAGCAGATGTTGTGGCCAGTCAAGCAGCTTTGTAGCGTTTCTTATAGTAGAGTTTGGGATGTTGGTATTCATGTAGTCAAACACTTTTGATGGTATTAAATGTTCACAAGGTTCAAGTGTTCAATATACTGCAAGGAGAATTATTGACATGCCAGCTAGATACACAGATGCCATCTGGGACACTGCTTTTTCGATCATTTGTCTTCTCAAGAAAGGCAATTTAAAAAAAGGCACACTTTTCTTTGTGAAATATGTCACAGTATGGAACGTAACACCATATTTCCTGGTGATCACTGGGTATCCGTGTCCCAGATTCACGAATGGATTGCAAAAGAAGTTTAGCTCATCGATGAGATAAAATGTTAACTCTATTTACACATTTTTTTTATATTTTATCCTTTTGTTTCTTTATACCAGTTTTCTACTGTATGGTTGCTCTCATCCATAAAGCAAAGATATTGATTTGTCAAAAAGGCCAAGGTTTGTGTTGAAAAATTAAATGCCAAGCACTTGGGATACTCCTTAAAAACTTGTCTGGCTGTTTCTGGCTACAGAACGTTTTGAGTCACTGAACGTAAAACTTTCTTTAATGGAAAGGGTCAACTCACAACGCCTGGCCTGTAAATTTGTTCAGGTCAGTGGCACAGAAGGCAATGAAGCCATTGGATCAGCTTGACGCCAGACAAATAGATTTTCAGAACAAAGGTCTGCAATGACCGGCTATATATGCGGCTTATAAAAAGTATTTACCACCTTGGAAGTTGTTATACTGTATATTTTGTTGTCACTCTGCAGAGATCTGCCATTAACATTAAAGAGATTTACCATTGAACTGTATATTTTTACTGTTCGGTGTTAAAAAAAAAAAAAAAAAAGGCTTTGAAAACATTGACGCTGTGCTAAAACCAGAAAGTAATCTTGGATTTCTTATCTTTCTTTTCCCCCTTAAAATCGATTTGTCACGCTTTCATGATGTGCTTTAGACCTGTTTTTTTTTTTTTTGTCACGACTGTGCTGTGCAACTTCCTCCTCATGCCCCTTGTATGAGTGGGTGAGTGCCCCAACAGAGGACTGACTGTACTTCAGTTGTTCACTTTGGTTTGCATTTTGCAAGGTACCATTTTTGGGAAATAAGCAGAAACTCTAAATCTGGCTAGCCAACTGCTAGCTGTGCAAGATAAATAGGAGGATGAAAATTAGCGCTAGTCCAGCAGTGGTTAAAACATTGCTCTATAGTGTGTACTAGCCTTAATCCAAAGCACCTAGTGTGATTTGGATTAAGAGGTTTTCCCTATATCTGCATGAGTCGCTTCCTAAAGGCTATGTGGACACCACAGAATCCTGGGGGACAACCCCCTTTTTTTTTTCGGCTCACAGAAGGTGAATTATAGCCTCAGCTGTGCACGTTTTGCTACAAGACTCTCCATTCAGGTCTCGGCTATTGCACTCCTTCCTGCTCTATGCTGTGCAGTATGTGACATCATATCCCCACCCCCTGCCTTCTGGAGCTCAGAAAATAGCTTTTGTGCTTTGAACTTCTGAAAAGGAGAAAGGGCTGCAGATAAATGGGTACAGCTTATGTAGGATTTGTTTAATCTAGGTATCACCTGAGGCCAGTCACTTCAGTGGGTGTATATTAATTTAACCTGAAATACCATAACTCTTTAGTTTACACAGTGACATTAAATTTTTTTTTTTCTATAATTACTTATTTTCTTTATTTTCCAAATTGCACCACATACATAAAAACAAATAACAATGACGAGAAAAAATACAAAAAGACATCTCCGTACATATTTAAATAAAAATACCTACATACATTACACAGTGACATTAAATAAAAGCCTGTGGTACTCTACATGCAGTACTTGGTTCATTGATTTTGCTTGAAGTTATTTGTACATACTGCATGTATGTGCAAGATCTGCAGATTGAAGCATAGCCTAATATAGTTGACTTTTAAGGATCCTTGAAATTGTCACTGCTCGAGTGTATAGACTTTCAAATTCCACCAAAGACCTATAACCATACAGTCCAAAACATAGAAACATGTCTTCAAATGAGAATCCCTTGAGTGAAAATTTCAGGCAAAACGTTCCTCGTGAAAGAACCAGCCAACACACAGATTGCTCACTTGCCTCAAAGAGTAGACCCCTGAGCTAACAGGAAAGTCAAACACAGATTCCTTCTGCCTAGGGATAGCCGATGCAAGACGGGTCCCAGTCTCTCCAACAGTCACAGGTAAAACCAGGTGCATATACAAGATATAGAATCTAAGTGTTCTCCGTGTGATATAAGAAACGCACGCTTTATTTGGCTAAATCTTCCAAAATCTTAAATCATGCATGAAATGTACAATGAACTCCAAAATGCATAATGGAAGCCGAGTGTCCAATCCGTCCGGCTCCACTCGGATTGCATAGCAGCGGGGGACTTCACACAACGTATATTTGTCTATAATCATACATGTTATGGTGAGAAGGGATTAAAGCAATTGAGTCTTCACCCTGTTCAGTGTGTCGCACAATGTAGCCTTAGAACAGAAGGAATAGTTCTGGATGTGCATCTGGCCAGAAAGGCACTGCCTGGACCATATAACTTCATCACTGTGCTATGTTTTCTGCTGCACCACTGGCATGGTTATATCCTCTTACTCCTCCAAAAATTTGTGCTTAAAGTAGAACTATTGGCAACACTTTATTTTCTTTTGTAAAAGATGGTTATAGCCCCTGTTATTTTTTTGTTTGCCATCTGTTCATTTCTCTTTTCCGCCCCATAGCCAAACAGGAAGTGAGAGAAAATCTCGGCAGATTAAGGGAATACCCCCTCCAGCCCTCTGAACTAGTTTTCCCACTGGAACATTTCTGGGCAGGTCTTAAACAAGAATGGGAGGATAATATTTAAATTGGGTGTTGCATGGGTTTAGTCAGGCCTAGGGCAGCACAAAACTTAAATACACCACTGCCGTGCAGCCACAAGGCATCATTGAGGAAATTCATTAAAATCCCTACCGACGCTTCTCTGGCCAGCACCAAATACACAAATCCCTGCCACCCAGTACAGTAAGCTTACTGACACATGAAACAGATTCAGGTAGCTCATTTAATTTTTTTTCAAAGTGCCACTATTTTACTAGAATCAAAAATTACCTCCCGTTCGTAGATAACAAAACTGGAGCCAAGTAGACACAGGCAGAGTGCAGTGTACCAGAGCAGCAAGTTTGCCGTCGCTAACCACCTCCCTATCACTGGTTAAGCTGACAGCCTTCTAGCAACTAGTGACTCGGTGGGCAGCGCCTGATGGTGAAACCGACAGTAGTTCCCCATCAGGTTTACTTTTTTTTTTGGACAGTAGGTGGATTCTATAGCCAATAGCCGGTGGGAACCATCCACTTCCTGTTGTCAATCACAAGGGGGAGGGGGGGCAGACCTGATGGGGAACTAGTGTTTGAATCCCCCTAAGGGCGTGCCCCCCAGATATAAGACTTCCAGCCCCTGCGCTGTCTGGCCATGGTAAGAAAGCATGATTGCATGGAGGACTGTGTGCTGCCACACAGTGCATGGCCCAAATTCATATATTGGTCTAGAACAGGTCCATTAATCTCTTGTGGAGGCATGTTGAAATTTGACAGGGACTTGGACATTCTTTGCAAAAAAACTGAAACTTTTTTGTTATCTTTACACTGAACAGTTAATGAATATAATGCATGGATCATTAACAGATAATGGTGATACAACTTTCGCCCAACTCCAGCTAAAACTATCTTTAAAAAGTGTTTGATGGTAGGAAAGGGTTAGAAGCTGTTGTGGGGTTCATGGTCTAATTAAAGAGCATTTCCAACATTTCCTAGCCCTGTGCTGGGTGTCACCAGGGTGAGAAACCCCCCAATGGGTACACAGCAATCAAAACGCTGCTCTAACTTTTCCATTGCCGTTAAATGTCTCAAATTTTTTGTGAATTTGGCTTTCTTAGTCGACCTTTAGCTGAGATCACACAAGCCCCTTGTAACATTACTCCTTTGCTGTTTTGTCGCAGTCTTTCCCAGTAGAGAAGTAGATCAGAACTCAAGAATTAGAAAATAACTATCATATATGTAAAAGACAGAATGGCTCCTGTTTATGTCCATACAGTGCGAATACATTTTCAAACACAAGATACATTTACATTTTGATTGTGCATCTGCTTTTATGTGTCCGGCTTCAGGTGAAATTTATCCAGTACTTTAAATATTTAGCAGTCTAGGGAAGATGTTAATGCAAGTCTGGCACTGCCATTGTGAGAATTACAACAATGATAGTAATTTGTAGCATCAGGTTACTGTTTCATACAGGGCCTGGAGATGGAACAGAGGAACTAAAATTGTTTGAATTGTTAGTGTTTGCCATCCACCAGGCTTGCCAGACAGATGGATCATGAATACTGTCTAGACATAGAGTGAAGCTGTGGTCTCTCAGGGCATGCTGTGGGACCGTTCACCAATGATACACAGTGGATTTGGCTTTTTACATGATCAAACTGTGCACTTACACATAACTTCTCAACAGATTATCTGCTAATTTGTATCTGAGAATAGAGCCATATTGTTTCACATGCCAGCCACAAGATGCTGACTTAATTTGAATATCTGAATTTCTCGACTGCTAAATAGTGTTGGTACTAGTATATAGCTAAGCACCAGAATACAGTATTTCCATTATACTCTACTTGAGTCACTATTGTTTTTTTCCTAATCAAAAAATAGACAGAAGTTGAATTGATGCTGGCCAGTCTAAAGGGTTGGTATACTCTCACAATATGATTTTACTGTAAGGCTTATGCCGGCCATACGAAAGAATTTTAGTATGAATTTCGCACCATTAGTGGGCTGTAGCAACAGCTGATTTTCATGCGGCAATCAAATTTAAGGAATCGGACATGTTGGAATTTTTTTTTAAAAAAAAGGAACGATTTTCTAATCCATGGGAGAATCGTGTGAGAAATGTAATACATAAAACGCGCATGTGCAAGAAAAGAAAATTCCCAGAGAGAAAAGAAGATTCCCGGCCACGAAAATGCTTTTCTGTAGCAACATGAGGTGAAATTTAAGGTTTGGTAGGCCAAATTTCGAAAATCAATGGTGGCGTCATCGGATCACAAAAAAAATTAACGTTCTGATTTTGAAAATAAAATGTAATCGAAATTCGACCGTGTATGGCCTGCTTTAATGTGCACGGGATGTTTTTACAACCTCTCCTGAACGTATTTAGAGGGGTTGTAAAGACAAAAATATTTTCCTCTTAAATTAAAGTCGGACAGTAGCTGATATAACATTATAACTAGTTTGATACCTGTTGAAATCGAGCTGTTTTATTCACCTCCGTCACTCCTGAATCATTATTCTCACTGACTTCCTGGTTTGCGGTGCGCATTCATTCTTGCTACATCACAGCCTAATGGGAACTACAGTTCCCATTAGGCTTAGCCTCCATGCCTGTGAGGGATAAGAGCATCTTCATGCAGGACTGTAGTCATAGGGAGGGGGTGAGCACATTCTGCTTTCCACCATGCAAAACGGCTCAGATGCTGGTGGAAAGCAAGAAGAGGAGTGACCGGAAATGGCATTTTCAAACCTGGATTACTGTATTTTGAAGGTCAAAAGGAAAAACGAGGTAAGTGATATTTAAATGCTCTAGCTTACAGCAATCAATTGATCTAATAAAAAATGAACCTTTAGTGTTCCTTTAACCCACATTTAAAACATCCATTTTGCCACGTTTACATGCTGTGTTTAGCAGCATTTTGCGTTTAGAAGCATCTTCAAAAATAAAAAAAATAACACCTGTAAACAAAACGTCGCTAAATTCGAGTTGCTGCATTTGGCCGCATTTAGAAGAATTTGGCGCTTGAAATGCCTCTTAGCACAGCTTCTGAACCTATTTTTTTGCGTTCCAAAAAAAGTCTATAAACTCAACTGCCTAGAAACGACTATAAACAACCTTGTGTACTGATTAGATAATAGAGGATAGTTCAGGAGCAGTTGAAGAAAATGCTCCTAAACGTCCGTTTGCCAACAGCAGTGTACATGAGGCCGACTACCTTAGCAGAGCATAGTTTGATTGGAATAGACAGCAGTACGCCCTCCAAGAGGAAACCTTTTGGGCCTTCTAGCAATAGTAATTTCTTTGTTATTTGCAGAATTTTTAGGCTAGGTTCACACTAATGCGGTGCAATTTAAATCGATTTTGCAGTCCTATTTCAAGGACCAGATGCAGTTCCAATGCGTTTTTCATTCTAGTTTTGATACAGCTGCGATTTTATATTTCTACGTATTACCTGTGTCTCACTCTCTAGCACGCACGTGTTCTCGTGCTCGGTTTGGAGATGACAAGTTATTAAGAAACCACAGACTACCTAAAAACGAACTGTAATCGTGCTACATTGGGACAGATTAGTGTTTTGTATGCCGTTTCCATTTGACTTTATGGCCCTTAAAATCACACTGCACTAACCCATAGGACCCTTCTTAAAATCAGAATGAATTCGCACTGCACTGCACTTGTGTTAATTCCCTTGTCATGCGAGTCCATGCGTTCTGGAACACAGACATCGCATCAGTGTGGACCAAGGCCACATGGTTTGTGAACACTGTTACTAAGGCCGGGTACACACGAACAAACATGTATGGTGAAAGCGGTCCGTCGGACCGTTTTCACCATACATGTCTGCCAGAGGGCTTCTGTACGATGGTTGTACACACCATCGTACAGAAGTCCGCGCGTAAACAATACGCGGGGCGTGTCCGCGGTGTCGCCGCGACAATGACGCAGCGACGTGGGCGGCCCGCCTTTAAAATGCTTCCACGCATGCGTCAAAGTCATTCGACGCATGCGAGGGACGGCGGGCGCCTGGACATGTACGGTAGGTCTGTACTGAGCGGGCAGGATTCCAGCGGACGGTTTTAAAACACGTCCAGGAATATTTGCCCGCTGGGAAAAGGCCCGGCGGGCAAATGTTTGCTGGAATTCGGCCCGCTCGCGCCCACACACGACCGAACATGTATGCTGAAACTGGCCCGCGGACCAGTTTCAGCATACATGTTTGGTCGTGTGTACGGGGCCTAAGAGTGCTTTGATCTATGCTGTTATACAAAATTTAGCCTTCAGAGGGGTCACAGTCCATATATTAATCACTGCTTGCAGATGGCAAGGTACCATTGAATATGTAGTCCTTAGAAATTGAAAGTGAACCGTAGAAGAAGCTGCAAGGCATGTAGGGAATCCATGGAAGTTGTGGAAAGAGATGGCGAGTTTAAATTTTTCAAGTAGGCTTCTATTGGAGTGTTAAAAATGGCTATGGTTTGTATTGCTATTTTGTAGATTTTCTTCAAGCTGCAGTATGTTTGGTTCTGCAATAGAGAGCCCTCAGAACAACCACTTATACCATAGCCAGTTAATTTATCCACATTTTAGGCTACATGCACAGGGGCAGAAAATCGTTGTTTTTTTCATGTCCCAGACACAGCTTGGTATTAACCAATGTATCCATGCACATTGAGGCATTTATATTTGTGTTTTAATGTTCTAACCAATAGAATGAAATTATGCACATATGCCTTTCATGAATGCCCGGAAATGGACACTAGATCAAGTAATTTTTTACACTGTTTTTTTCTGCCAGCTCCTAGCAGATAAAGCGTAAATGGACATATTTTCATACGCCCCCCGAGTGCTTCTTATGGCAGCCTTATAGCCATTTTGAAGTTAATGTGCCACTGCTGTTGTTGACTAGCATGTTCAAGGTCCTAGTTTTCATAGTTTTCACAGATCACTTTTGTCTCTGTAGTAAATTATTTTCATATTAGGCTTTGAAAATGCTTTGTGTCTTCAGTAATCGCCTCCAGTGCTATTTTTTATTAAGGAAGAACTAGGCTCTCTAGGTAAACTGAATATTTTTGCAGTTTATAGTTGATTACTGGTCGGTTTAAAATGAAAAAATCCTTGTTTGATGTCCTCCTCTGTGCACGATTGTCACGTGACGGCGGCAATAGAACTGCAACTCCCTGGTTGCAAAACACCATCCTTGCTATGGCTTCTGCAATACAGATGGTAGGCACCGTCAATTACGTTCTTTAGTAGGCCAGTGTAAGGAAGAGGGGATTGTATTTTCCGGAATCTCACTACACTCCAAGGCTGTGTGTGCTGGCAAGGCAGGTGTAAAAGTGCAGGGTTCTAGTATTCTTGATGAAACAAACTGCCTGGTTGACACCAATGGTCCTGCTAATGTTATCACTAAAGCCTGGTACACACAGGTGTGTGTTTGTTTTTCTGTTCAACCCAGCGGGCTGAATGGAAAAAAGAACTGAGGAGCTTGCGAGGAGCCTGCTGTACTAAGCAATGCTAGTACACCGATCTCCCCATGGAGCTATTGTGTTCTGACAGGGGGCCCCTCACCCTCACATGCTGCTGTACACACTGGCTGAATGTCGGCTGGTTTCTGTTGAACCGGCCGACATTCAACCAGTTTGTACCAGTCTTTAGGATGAGCTAAAGTTTGTCCACTGTATCCCATGGAATTGCCTGGTCTGCAGCTGCACAGAACAAAGGGGTTGGGGATGTTGGTGACCATATGGCCATATTGGGTCAATGTCATCGGCATCCCTGCTTTTTTGTTATGTGGCTGCAAAGGAAGGAGGGACTCCATGGTGACAGGATGATTGGGCTGGTGGCCTGCAATCATGTGACATCCCATGGATTCAGGCCAAATGGAGTTTGTCCCCAAATTGACCTCATCTCTAGTTGTCACCCCAGGTCATGGATAATCCATCAGAAATCAGTAAGGTGGTCCGAAGTTAAAGCAGATCTTCACTGCATCTGAGCACCAAAAACACTTTTTAAAGGAGAAGTCCAGCCTGAGCTTTTTAGGCTGGGCTCCTCCTAAGGGTCACAGGAGTGCAATTCGTTTTGCACTCCTGTGACCCCTTTTCAGCAGAGAGCGGTCTGAAGTCTGCTCTCTGCTGACGTCGCTGCCATCGGTCGAGGCAGCGCGTCATCCTGACTGCCTAAGTATGGATTCGCCAGCTGCCTTGATTGATGGCAGTCTCAGCGAGCCACTGAGATGCTGAGAGGGCCGCTTCAATATTGAGTTGGCTCACCCATTGCAGCTAAAACAGCTTCAACTCTTCTGGGAAGGCTGTCCACAAGGTTTAGGAGTGTGTCTATGGGATGGCCCCCATGCTGATAAAGCGAATTGTTTGGCTACCTTGGGAGGTGATTTCTCGCCGATCCAACATTGGGAGTTGGACCCCATTGATAATCTGGCATTTTTTGTTCTCCTTCTGGAGGCTCTTATGTCGTCTTCCCAATGATACTGTCCCTACCCGGTGTCGGTCTCAACCGAGGTCAACCAGCGCCTACCCAATCTGTCCTGAAGAAGCAAATCTTTGTGAAACGCGTTAACAAGCATGCATGGAGGAGTTCATGGACCTGAGTTTTTTTGTTGCATCTATTTATACTCTCTTGTTATATTAATGAACTTTTATACATTTCATATGACTGTATCCATGCCTCTGTTTGTATTTGGGTATCTGTTGAACTACTGTTGAGTAGCAAGTGCTGTAGTGTTTTTAGAATGTGTGTGTTTTTTATTTTTCTAACATAATTGTAATAAAGAATATTTTTGTTTTTTTATACGTACTGCGTCATGTTGTGCCTACAAAGTCCGCTATTTTTTGAGAGGATCACTCTATCGATTTCTCGATTAAAAATAGTCAATGTTTATTGCGAAGTGAAGTTCCACTTTAAAAATTGAGAACCCTGCTGACTGTTTTCTACATCCTTCTAAGGGCTCATTTTACACAGTCTGTGTTGATCTGCACAGGTCAATGCTGGCTCAAAGCTAGGGCACAATTTAATTTTATGTGCCTTGTTCACACCACAATACTATTGTGAGTGCATTGTATAAAAATGCAGATATGCTGCATAAATTAAATGTCATTTTGTTACATTACAAAAAAAACAAAACAAAAAAGTAAACCATGTGCATCTTAACACTTTGCTCCACCCCTACACAACACACTAGCCCACAGAGTTTTGGCATCTGGGCTGGTATGAAAAGCCCTGAGAGGACATTATGGTAATCAACCATTTTATTTAAATAATGTAGCATTTCCGTACTTTGTTTTAGCATTTTGTGCCTGCACTCTTTGGAAACCTTGAATGTACTGAACACCACGCTGTGCGCTTTTCCTCAGCTGACCTGTTCTAACTGTTAAAACAAATTTTACAAAATGTAGTGAAATTGACATTGCTGATCTGTTTGCTCAGAATGTACAGAACACATTGAAACTTCAACTATTATAAAAGCAGTTCAGTGTTATTCCAAAACGATGTTTTACTGCAATTACTATATTTTCAGTATTTTTTTTTTTTCTTCATACTTTGTCTACATTCATAACAAGTGTCGCACAATACAAAGTACATAACTGCAGCGTACATGGTGCTACCTACAGAATGAGAACTTTTGTGTACATGTGTTATTGTACAATTCCACAAGATTCCAAGTGGACTTGAATGACTTTATGGTTTCAGACTTTCAAGGCCGTTTACTCTATGAAAACGAGTGCTAGTGGGAAATGGGTGTATTGAATATTTCAAAGCAAAGACTGAGCCTCTTCAGTTCACTGTTCTGCAGGTATGAGCAGCTCTAGTCTTTGAGTCTCTCTTGTCTTGTTGTGGCTATAGATTTCCATGCTAAAGGACCCAAGTCCTTTTGTGTAAAACATCGAGCTTGTTGCCCATAGAAACCATCAACTTGTGCCTGTAATTTTCTAGTGAAGGTTAGAAAATACTAGCTGGCATCTAAGTTTTCTGTTTACAGGAAGGCAGCACTTCACTATTAAGATGGCCATACATTATTCAATTTCCTTTAGATTTACATTCAACTTTGTAGTGCAAGGGTCTGCCTAATTACATGCAAATTGAGTGTTTTTAGGTTTGGCCTCATTTTATGTTTTTGGTAATGAAAAATAAAATATAATGTATGGCCAGTTTTTTTTTTTTTTTTTTTTTTTTAATATACATAACATATTATACATGCATGCTCTGTGTAGTGGTTTTGCACAGGGCAGCACCAATCCTCTTCTCGGGTCCCTTGCTAGTGCTCCTGACCCCTCCCCTCCTGCCAAGTGCCCCCACAGCAAGCAGCTTGCTATAGGGGCACCCGAGCCACAGCTGTGTGACCATGCAGACACAGAGCTCGCTCTTTTACTCTTTCTTTCTTTCTCTTTTTTTCTTTTTTTCTTTTTCTTTCTTTTTCTTTCTTTTTCTTTCTTTCTTTCTTTCTTTCTTTCTTTCTTTCTTTCTTTCTTTCTTTCTTTCTTTCTTTCTTTCTTTCTTTCTCGCTCTCCCTCCCTCGCTCTCTCTCCCTCCCTCCCTCGCGCGCTCTCTCTCTCCCTCGCGCGCTCTCTCCCTCCCTCGCGCTCTCTCTCTCCCTCCCTCGCGCTCTCTCTCTCCCTCCCTCGCGCTCTCTCTCTCCCTCCCTCACGCTCTCTCTCTCCCTCCCTCACGCTCTCTCCCCCTCCCTCGAGCTCTCTCTCTCTCTCCCTCCCTCCCTCGCGCTCTCTCTCCCTCCCTCGCCCTCTCTCTCCCTCCCTCGCCCTCTCTCTCCCTCCCTCGCCCTCGCTCTCCCTCCCTCGCCCTCGCTCTCTCTCCCTCCCTCGCCCTCGCTCTCTCTCCCTCCCTCGCCCTCGCTCTCTCTCCCTCCCTCGCCCTCGCTCTCTCTCCCTCCCTCGCCCTCGCTCTCTCTCCCTCCCTCGCCCTCGCTCTCTCTCCCTCCCTCGCCCTCGCTCTCTCTCCCTCCCTCGCCCTCGCTCTCTCTCCCTCCCTCGCCCTCGCTCTCTCTCCCTCCCTCGCTCTCTCTCCCTCCCTCGCTCTCTCTCTCTCTCTCCCTCACTCTCTCCCTCGCTCTTTCTCACTCCCCCCCCTCTCTCTCTCTCTCTCTCTCTCTCTCTCCCCCTCTCCCCCTCTCTCTCTTTCTTTCTTTCTTTCTTTCTTTCTCGCTCGCACTTTTGCTTGCTCGCTCTTTTGCTTGCTCTTTCTCTCTCGCTCTTTTGCTCGCTTTATTTCGCTCACTCTTTCGCTCTCGCTCTCTCTTTTGCTCTCGCTCTCTCTTTTGCTCTCGCTCTCTCTTTTGCTCTCTCTTTTGCTCTCGCTCTCTCTTTTGCTCTCGCTCTCTCTTTTGCTCTCGCTCTCGCTTTCGCTCTCGCTCTCGCTCTCTTTCTTTCTCAATGGCGCCTGTTGCTGTCTCAACCAATGAGGAAGCATTCTGAGCAGCCAAGGCTCTTGTGCAACATTGTTGGATCGAGATGAAACCTGCCACTCAATGCGCATGGCCGGCGCGATCGCGTGCATGAGTGCCAGCATTGGGGTTTTGTGTGTGTAAACACACCAGTCCCTGTGCTATCAAAGGAGCCATATGGTTTGTTCCTACTAAGTAGGAAATCCTTGCTAGTGACATTTACACAGTAATCGGTGCATTTTTATAGCATTGATCGCTGTAGAATCAATCAATGTCAATGGTCCCAAAAATATGTCAAGTGTCTGATCTGTCCGCCACAATGTTGCAGTCCCGATTTAAAAAATCACCACAAAAAATAAATAATAAAAAAAATGCCATAAATCTTTCCCCTATTTTGTAGACGCTATAACTTTTGTGCAAACCAATCAAACTTTTTGTGATTTATTTTTTTATTATTCTTACCAAAAATATGTAGTAGAATATATATTGGCCTGAACTGATGACATTTTGTTTTAAAAAAATTAAATAAAATTTGGGGGATATTTATTATAGCAAAAAGTAAAAAAAAAAATCAAAATTGTCACCTTGCGGTTTTTATTTCTTGCGCTAAAAAAAATAAAAAGAGGTGATCAAATACTACCAAAAGAAAACTATTTGTGGGAAAAAAGGACGCAAATTTTGTTTGGGTACCGTGTCGAACGACCACGCAATTGTCTGTCAGTTAAAGCGACGCAGTGCCAAATTGTACAAAAGTGCTCTAGTCAGGAAGGGGGTAAAGTGGTTAATGTATAGAATGCATTAATAAAAACCTTCTGCCTTTTTAGAACCACTTTAAGCTGTGTTTTCCATGTAGAGGGGAAAAAAAACCTTGGGACCCATTCACAAATCTAAATAAAGCATTCTGTAGACATTTATTGCCTCTTGTCAGATGTAAAATTTGGGATTACCAACAAAACAGTGGTACATACTGGCCTTCAGCAGACATTCTCTGCCCACTGGATTGGGCGAATGGAAACCGTATTAGGCCTCTTGCACGCTGTACTGATGTGTGAGCATCAGACATTACTGGCAGAGAAGGGACTGATGTACACTTTTTGTAGCTGTCAACTTTTATATGGGAGGAACTCCGCTTTAAATTTTCCATTTTGAAAAAAAGGTTACCCTAACATAGCAAGTAAAAATGTCAAAACAATACAAATACCCCCAAAGAGACCTTTTTTTGTGGAAAGTGGACACCACAAGGTAATCTCATGTTTGCAACCTTTTTTTGCAAATGAATAACATGCTGGTATTGGAGGTAAAAATATAGAGCAAAGTTGTCAGCAAAGGATCCATTTGCCGCTGATGACACTGCCTGAAATTGGGAGTGTAGTACTGTGGTCCACCACCAGCAGGTGTCTCCTGGCAGTCTGGAACTGCCAGGGGAGCTTTCCCCTGGTGGTGATATTATGTAATCTTTGGGCCACAATACTCGGGTGGTTCCTGGCAGTGTGGGGCAGTCATCTCCTGCAGTCAGGCATCACCTGAGTCTGATTTGCAGGAGATGTGTATAAATACCCGGCAGACGCACTCATACTTTGCCTTGGTATCTTTCCTTGCGCCCTTACCCTGAACCTGAGAAGCTCTGCATCTGTACGTGTTCCTGTTCCTGTCTGTTACCTGAGCCTTGTACCCATCCCTCCTGTTATCTATCCATCCTCTCCTTGTCCTGTTTGTTTTCCCTTTTCCCAACTGCTAACCTCCTGTTGACAACCCTGGCCCGACCCTGTTTATGATTTTGGTTCTCCCCATTACTTGTATATATTTGTCTGTTACTGGGTTCTGTTTGGTATTGGCTGCTGTGCACTGTGTGGTATTGGGGGTGGTTGTATTTATATTTCCCTTATTTTTTATAAATCGTTATATTTCACTTACACATGTTAGGCCCCATGCACACAAGAAGCAATTCCAAACACCTCTAAACTCACGTTTTCAAAGGCAAAAACCGGCATTTAAAACGCCTGTTTTTGCCGCGAATTGCGCGGCGTTTTGCGGCTGTCAGCGTTTATCTCAAAGACATTGTAGACCCTCCCAAAGCTTTGAAACGCATAAAAAAAAGCTTCAGAACCGAGAATTTTGCGTCTGAAAAAACGGACATAAACCCAACTGCTTTAAAACGCCAAAAAACGTGATTGTGTGCATGGACACATAGGATAACATTAAATGTGTTCAGGGGCAGTTGAAAAAAATGCCCAAATGCCTCTGAACTCGAGTTTAGCAGCGTCTCGTGTGCATGGGGCCTTAGGGTTTTCTCTGTTGCAGTCCACACAGCTCTGGTCTTATCTGATACGTGACATAAGTAATGGTGCAGCTGCTCCATTTTATTTTCCTCCATTCACATATCACTACGATCTCTCTCCATCTGCTGTAAAAGAGAGGAGGATCAACCATGTAAAGAATAACATGATGACCAATCGCACTGACCACATGGTACCCAGCCCCATGGATCGTCTAGGTACAGTGTTTTTTAGTACCAACTACCAAGCCATCTAAGTACTCTGTGATTCGCAGGAGGAATGGCCGTATGATTATTATGCATTCAGTGCAATTTATAACTGGCACCAGGTAAATAATGGGCCACCAAACTGCTGTTTTAAAATGACTCTGGTAAAAGAGGGGTTAAATCAGATAAAATGCAGAGCAACTGCTGCAGGTCAAATACACCTGGCAATAAAATCTGATCACAGAAGTATCTCAAACTAATGTCATGAACACAAAGCTGGTTGGTACAGGTAGTAAAGCAAACCTGTTATACACCTGTGCAGGACACGTGCTTATCTTTTTATTTGCCCCTGGGGGAAGCATGGAAAATACCTGGTTCTTTGTTTGAGGATGCATCTGGCGCACTCCATAATGCAGTACAGGTTGCCACCAAGCATCAAAGTTGTGACACGGGGAAAGTGCTTAGCCCTGTCAAAGATGGAACTTGAATGTTGCATAGTGAACAATGGGAGAAACTAGCAGATGTTGTACATGGTGTGCAGCTTGGGAGCAATGCAGTGGGAGGTGAGCAGAGACTGGACAGAAGAGGATCAACAGATTTTGAAAAACAAAATAGGCGGGGGGAGAGAATCGGCAGAACTGGAGATTATTATGCAGGGGGTCAGCAGAGCTGAGGGTACTTGGTAGGGCATCATAAGAGCTGCGGGTACTGCTGTGCAAAGGATCTATTGACCAAAGATACTAATGAGTAAGGATGAGCTCCGGCGTGTTCGCACACTCCATGTGCAGAGCCCGCCAGGAAGTTGGCACCGTGCTGCGCTAATCACAGGCAGGGAGACATTTCCCGATCTCTGCAGCCAAGAATCGGGATAATGTCTCCCTGCCTGTGATTAACGCAGCGCGGTGGAGACTTCCTGGCGGGCTCTGCACATGGAGTGTGCGAACACGCCGGAGATCATCCTTACTAATGAGCTGGAGATCTTCTGAGCAGGGGTTACTAAGGATCTACTATAAAGGTATTGAGTTGGGAGGGTGGGGGGGGGGTACTACTGGGCCCCTTTAAATAAATAGAAAATCAACACACACTGGGCATTTGTCAAGCTTCATTAAAGCTTCAAAAAAGAATCGCAGAAGCATAAAAAAAAACACGTTGAAGCAGTAGGCACTTTAATGTGTGTTAGTCAAAGCAGGTGTAAACGAGCCCCAGCAGAGCATGTTGAAGCAGTTGAAGGTTTAATGTGTGAACCTCCTCTTCAGGGATCCCCACTGGTGCTCTAGGATCCTCCTTCTGTGTTCTGCCATAGGAGGCCACTTCCTATGGGTGGCCTAGGTGCAGCCTCGCTCCCTCGTCGCTGGTTTTGACTGACTGCAGCAGGAGCCAATGGATCTTCTCTACTGTCACCCAAACCTCAGAGGGGAGTGAAGCCCAGCAGATGAACACAGCACTGGACTGCCATTAAAGATTGCATCAAGGTAAAAAAAAATCCTTATGTTTTTAGAACCACTTTAAGGTTGTCCTCTTTCAAAAGCTACATATGAATTTTGACAAATGTAATATGAGTCTTGTCTTTTGTTTTGGTGCAAAGTGATTGCTGTAAGATGGTGCCCATTGGAAGACTTTCCCATCAGCAGTCACTCTGTCTAGCTGGTAGTCTGCCTTGGTTGGACAACACAGATTTCTGTGCCCCTCTTTGGTTTTGGCTGTCTGCTATTTTTGCACTCTTGAGTTCTGAAAACCTTTTAACTAAATTGCACTTTCCCGGTGTTCAGATCCTAAGTATGTGGATTCCATAGAGTATTGGAGGCATGACATCTCCAAAGTGCCTCTGTTTTATTTAGGCACTTAAAGGGAACAACCAACGTGCAAGTGTAATAAAGGGCGATATTTAAGTTCTGGCGTCAGATAAAAGGCACAAGCTTGGTAAAATGTTCTTATGGAACAGAGGAGAGCCTGTTCTGTACTGCAATGCACAATCAAGCCTGAATATGCAATTCTATGCTCTAGAGCCCTCCAAAATGTCTGACCATTCCATGTGTTCAGTGCCAGGTTTTATAAATACTTTGGCTCTACAAGATGAAAATGCTTCCATTACCTGTTATTTTCTATCGGGGTACTTGCCAGTTAATTCATTCATTAATTCCCCTTTCACGCTGACGTGATTTTGCCACGATTTTCAGGAAACGCCTGTGTAAACTTGAGGTCTATGGACCTCCACTCGCATTAAAGTCGGACCAAAGTAATACAGGGACTGCTTTTGAAGTCGGTGCAACTTGACGTCGCACAGATATGAATGGTTATCGTTGGGAATTATGTGGTACGACTTGTCATGCAACTGATGTCCAAAGTCGCAAGAAAAGCCTGAAGATGGGTTTATGCGTAAATGTAGAAGCAGTTAAAAAGTTCATATATTTTGAAACCTACTGATTTTAGTGAGGCATTTGAGCTTTATCAAACATCAGGATTAAACAATAATGCTGGAATGGAGTAAAAATGTGTTTTAAGTCTTTAAACTAGAAAGGAACAAAGATCCTGTAGGGTTTGCAGTGCTTGCCTAATGATTCAACAATTGTGTTTAATTATTAGCACTTCTCAACCAAGCTTAGGCTGGGGAGAATACATGTGACATTTTAATTGCTTGTTCGCAAACGCTTTAACTCCTTATTGACAATACCTGTTGCCAAAAGAAACTTTAAAGCAGAACTCTAAGCAGATGGGAAAGACGCATATTAATGTATTTTAGTACACACAAGTACAATATCATACCACATTTTTTTTGGAGCCATGGATCTCTAGGGAAGGGTCAGGATAGCTAGAATCCAGCATATCAAAGGCGAGTGGTCAGACTCCCCTCTAGGAGCATACTGTATTTTCGAGACCAGCCCAATTGATCGAGCTGACCCGAGACAAAGATCTATACGGGACAGTGATCCATATGTCTTAGAATAACAAGAGAATTGGACAGTTACAGGGTACTTTTCTCTCCATACATTCACCCATTTCACCTCTTCCATAAATCGTATCTCTTCCATAAATCGTATCACTTTCCAGCCGTTGAAGCATCAGGTGTGTTCGCATTCGGTGAGGCATCTCACAGAGCTTTTCATGATCCCTGACTAGAGGGTGTCTCCATTTGAGATGATCGGTTAAAATTGCAGCAATTTAGTGACTCCGGTAAGAGTGCAGCGCCCTTCAAAACCACAGAATCTAGGGTATGCACCTGTTTGTAGAGGAAGAACAAGGAAACGTTCTCAGGTGTTAGCGTTGTCGGTGCCTGGCATGAAGAGAGGGCTCATTGACATCCAGCCTGAAGTCTGCATCTTTCCTGGCTGAAATGAAGTGCGCCTGACCTCTGGCTGTAATCCGCAGCTGTAGAGGGTAGACCATTGCATATGATAAATTAAGATGTTGGAGATATTGCTTGACATCCTGGAATTTGGCCTGCTTCTTCTGCACCTCAGCTGAGAAATCTGGATAAAAGGAGACTGGTGCCATTTTAGTGTTTACTGCAGTGGTCATCAATGCTGTTCCACTCGCATGCCCTACCTGGCCACGCCCCCCCATAAATGTTCGCTTTTTTTTCTTTCTTTTTTTTTTTATTATGTGTAATTAGTAAATGTTTCAGCTTTTTAAAAGGAACATCAAATCTCACGTTATATTTTTTTACAGGAACATTTTGTGTCCTGTGTAAGTTAAGTACCACTTATATGCCTGAACTTTGAAAACCCGGTAGTGGTGCCTGCAATATAAAAGCTTTCTCATTCCCTCTGCACTTAGCTACATAACTGCACAACTACATACACAAATGAAACCTGAGGACAAAGCCTGAGTTTATAAACACAGGAACATTTCTAAGGCACAAAATGCTGCATGCATACAGTACATCAAGATACAAAAAAAAGTTTAAAAACTAACTAGTTTTCTGTCTTGTCTGTCTACAAACCAGGTCAGATTGGTCAGATTAAATTAAAAACCTTGATGGAGGCTGATGTTTTTTGGCTTGTATTGGTATTACAGAGAATACAGTTTACGAATTCGGAAACAAGTGACGTCACTGTGACGAGGCGTTGGGAGAGTGATGTCTCACTCTTCAAGTGCGTTTGGTTTTTAATTTGGTAACTGTGTAAAATTTACAATTGCCCTTTGTCATTTTTTTATTTTATGAGCACATAGTTTAACAGTAAGGCTCGGTTCACACTAGCCCCACTCCCAAGGTCAAACGACTTTCAGTGCAACTTTGGAGTACGACTTCGATACGACTTTAACCTCTTCAGACCCGGGCCATAATAAAAAGACTGCCACAAGGTGGCTCTACATTGCCGGGAGGCCATCTTTTTACTGCCTCGGGTCCTCCGGCCACTGGGGGGGCGGGCACGTCACTAAGATGCTGATGCACGTGCCTGGCGGCCGCGATGTCCGCCTGGTACCCGCGATCGGCAGTGACAGAGCAGGGACTGTA
The DNA here is from genome assembly GCF_905171775.1 of Rana temporaria. Classification (NCBI taxonomy): domain Eukaryota; kingdom Metazoa; phylum Chordata; class Amphibia; order Anura; family Ranidae; genus Rana; species Rana temporaria. The sequence continues at coordinate 287,093,939 of NC_053493.1, read as the reverse complement.
AACAGAGATCTAGGTCCTGTCAGGGAGAGAGGAGACCGATGCTGTGTCCCTTGTACATCGGAACACTGCATCGGTCACCTCCCCCAGTCAGTCCTCTTCCCCCACAGTAAGAATCGCTCCCAGGGTACACATTTAACCCCTACCTAGCCCCCTAGTGTTAACCCCTTTCCTGCCAGTCACATTTATACAGTAATCAGTGCAGTTTTATAGCACTGTTCGCTGTATAAATGTGAATGGTCCCAAAAATGTGTCAAAAGTGTCCGATGTATCCACCGCAATATCGCTGTCCCAATAAAAATCGCAGATAACTGGCATTACTAGTAAAAAAAAAAAAATTCAGAATTCTATCCCCTATTTTGTAGCCGCTATAACTTTTGCGCAAACCAATCAATATACGCTTATTTTTTATTTATTTATTTTTTCCAAAATATCTAGCAGAATACGTATCGGCCTAAAGTGAGAACATTTTTTTTTTTTTTAATTGGGATATTTATTACAGCATAAAGTAAAAAATAAAAAAAGTGCTTCCATTGATTTACGCGTTGATGAGCGAGATACGCCGATTCACGAACGTACTTGCGCCCGTCGCTGTAATCTATGCCGTTTACGTAAGGCGTACGTCCGGCGTAAAGTTAAGTGTTATAAAGCAGGGGTAAGTCATGTTAGGGTATGGATGTCGGAACAGCCGTCGTATTTTACGTCGTTTACGTAAGTCGTGCGTGAATGGGGCTGGGCGTAGGTTAGGCCGTCGTATCTTAGGGAGTATGTTCGACGTGATTCTGAGCATGCGCACGCATGCGCCGTTCGTTCGGCCATTCATTTGTTGCATGGGGTCACGGTTCATTTACATGTAGCACACCCACCTTCCACCTACTTTGAATTAGGTGGGCTTACGCCGACGGATTTACGTTACGCCGGTGCAACGTAGGGAGCGAGTGCTTTGTGAATACTGCTCATGCCTCTCAGAGTTACGTCGGCGTAGCGCATATGAGATGCGCTACGCCGGCCGAAATATGCGCCGTTCTACGTGAATCCGGGCCATTGAGTTTTTTTTTTTTTTTTTTTTTTTTTAATTGTTGCTCTTTTTTTGTTTATAACACAAAAAATAAAAACCGCAGAGGTGATCAAATACCACCAAAAAAAACTCTATTTGTAGGAAAAAAAGGACGTAAATTTTGTTTGGGAGCCACGTCGCACGACCGCATAAACGAAGGGTGTGATAACACAAGGTTTACACGTTAAGACTGACTATACCAAGAACGGGGCAACGCCATCTTGGAGCTTTTAGCGGGTAGCCAAAGAAAGTAATAGCATTGTCGGTTTAATTTGGTGTCGCCCTACTCGAGAATCCGTGTCAAGATGACTGAGTCCCTAATTGGCAAAGGGGTCATATTTTGGCCACTATGGCTGATATCTCAATTTGGATAGGAGAACTGCAAGGAGAGTGGGGGGAGAAAGAGGAGATAAACCAGGAGAGAAGCTGGGAGGTACTCTATGGCTTACTAAATGCTGTAGGGACGTCCTCCGTAAACCAAGCCTAGAAGTCTGCATAGAATCAAAAGCAAAGACCACGAGGTTCCACTTTAATTTGTTCCCCTCTATTCATTTCATGTGACAGCAGACATTCGAGGTCCCTGATGGGTTGAAGGATTGCATCTCACCTCCCCCACAACCCCAGTCTCTGCTGCACCTACCTTCTTGAATAATTGTCTTTCACTCCCCATGCTAGCTGATGTAGCACTGCGGGCAAATGAAAGCCACTATCTTTTTCACCCTTTATCTCTGGAAAAAGAGATTCTCATTGGCCAGCGTGGTTATGCGGTAACTGTGCTGCCGAACTAACCCTTTAATCAATTATAACTTGGAAATCATAATTTGTCTAGTGACCTTGCAAGCTCATGCAGCTTATTAGATTGTGCTTGAAAGCACTTTAAATAAGGTAAGACCTCTTCTCAGCATGACCTAAAGAAATGTCTTGAATTATGCGCAAGAAGTCTGGCAGAAGAAAACACTTCAGTGGATATTGGTTGGGCAATTCACATTATTAAGCCTAAACTTACAGCGGAGTTCCACACAAAAATGAAACGTACACTTATTCGTTCCCCCACCGGTGTCACGTTTGATACCTTTCAGGGGGGGGGCAGCAGATACCTGTCTAATACAGAATCTGCGGCTATCCACACCATGTATGGCCCCTCCTCTGTCCCCCTGTCTTCTGGGAGACGCACCGGTCCCAAAAGACAGCAGAGGCCAGTCCGATGCACAGCGCGACTCGCACATGCGCAGTAGGGAAACAGGCTGTAAAGCTGCAAGGCTTCACTTCCTGATATCCTTATGTAAGATGCCGGAGTCGAGGGACTGGTCGGCTTTGGGTGAGGACATCGCAGGCGCCTTGGACAGGCAAGTGTCCTCCAAAAAAAAGAAAAAATAAATTAAAGTCAGCAGCTACAAAAATACTACAGCTGCTGACTTTAATTTATTTGTATTTTTTTGGAGGCAAAACTCCACTTTAAGCCTTGTACACCCAATGAAAATATTGAAACAGTGATGGTCTGTTTTTTTTTGTTTGTTTTTTGCGTGCTAGTCTCATGTCATTTACTAAATTTACAAAAACACTCGTATGACTGAATACAACTTCAGAAGTGATGTAATTTGTTGTATTGTAAAGTATTCTTTAGTTTTTGAGCATGTGTTGTCTTGCTCTTCCAATTTTACTTTATTTTTTTTTTACAAATATTTAATGAAAATCGTTCTTTTTGCCATCATATGAGAAATGTTTGTGCTTGTCCCTTTGAATAATTTTGCATGAACAGTCCAGATCGGATCTCGAAAGCTGTGTACTTATGATCAGATTATCATATGATCGCTTAAAAAGCAGTATTTTTTTTGTCTGATTTTTTATTTATTTTTTCTCATTGTGTGTACTAGGCTTTAAAATGATGAAGTGCACACAATTCTGTTAGACAACCATGTTTACCTTGAAAAGTTACCTGTATGTGCTGGCTACAATAAAATGAGCTGGTCCATGACTGACCGCTCGCCAGTCCGCTGTCACAAATAGAATGTGGTAACGCATAATTATATGCAGTTCTGCTACTTTGATTTTTATTTAGAACAAAATTGACCATTGTGCATTTGTGAAATAAACCTCATGCTTCTATTTCTTTTGTTCACATTTGAGTACTAAATGAAAAGTCGCACTGCTGTGTTTTCTTATGTTAAAACAGTACCATCGTGTATAGATATTATTTCAGGACACGTTTTGGTGTATTTTTTACCGATGTACCCATTTTAATATGAGGATTTGTTAGGAGTATATCTATAGCAAGCGTGTATGCAAATTAACTGTTAAATAATAAATACTTGGTTTAGTATCTCTCATTACTGGTATCAGGAAAGAATTTGCAAGGTGATACATGGCTGTCTAACGGCTTTTGGTTGTCTTACAAATCTTTAAGCCCTTTCCTTGTACAAATTACTGTTGGTGTTTATAGGGCAAGGTTACACCAGAGACTCGGTCAAATAGTAAAATGTAGAGCAATGCACAAAAATGCAGCAATTTAATGATTGGAATAAGTTTGACTAAAAACTATGGCCCGGATTCTCAAAGCACTTACACCGACATATCTTTATATAAGTGCACTGATGCGCCGTCGTATCTATGCGCCTGATTCCTAATGCTAGATACGCCTGAAATGTGTCTCCATCCGACCGACGTAAGTTTCCTACGCCGTCGGAGCCTGTGCGCATATTTTACGCTGGCCGTAAGGGGAGCTTCCATTGATTTACGCGTCGAATATGCAAATTACCGAGATACGCCGATTCACGAATGTACTTGCGCCCGTCGCAGTAGTATACGCCGTTTACGTAAGGTGTACGTCAGGCGTAAAGTTATTCCACCTATAGGAGGTGCATCCCATGCAAAGGTATGGACGACGGAACAGCTGTCGTATTTTACGTAGTTTACGTAAGTCGTACGTGAATGGGGCTGGGCGTAGGTTACGTTCACGTCGTAGGCATTGAGCCGTTGTATCTTAGGGAGTAAATTCGACGTGATTGTGAGCATGTGCGCGCATGCGCCGTTCGTTCGGCCTATCATTTGCATGGGGTCAAGCTTCATTTAAATGGATCACGCCCACTTCCTCCCTACTTTGAATTAGGCGGGCTTACGCCGGACAATTTACGTTACGCCGGCGCAACGTTGGGAGTGAGTGCTTTGTGAATACTGTTCTTGCCTCTCAATGTTACGTTGGCGTAGCGCATATGAGATGCGCTACGCCCGCACAAATGTACGCCGCTCTTCGTGAATCCGGACCATGGTCTTTTCCTATGCCCTTTCCATGCGCTATAAACTAGAAAACAATACAAGTGCTTAGAACAAAAAAAATGGTTACAAGCCCTAATGCCTAGTACATGCGTTCAGTCTTTTTTTCATTAAACCCAGCGGGCCGAGCAAACAAAAAACAGAGGAGGTCGCTGTATTAACTATGCAATGTTAGTACAATGATCTCCCCCTGTGCGGTTATGTTCTGACAGAGGGACTACCACATCCACAGCTGTTGGGTGCAAGTGCTGATTGGATGCAGATCAACTGCTGATTTTCCAGTATGCTCACTTGACAGAAGTCAGCTGGTAACTACTGAACCAACCATTTTCGGCCTGTGTATACCTAGCTTAAAGGGGTTGTAAAGGTTTGTTATTTTCTAAATAGGTTCCTTTAAGCTAGTGCATTGTTGGTTAATTTACTTGTTCACAGCGTCTCCCCGCAGGGATGTAGTCCCAAGGGAGGGGGCGAGCACGCTGACTAACCCCCAGCCAGAATGGCTCGGATGATGGGGGCAAGCTTACTGAGGAGAAACGGGAAGTGAGAAATTCAAAGAAAAAAAACATTTAGAAGGGAAATCGAAGGAAAAGGTAAGTGAACCAACAATGCACTAGCTTAGAGGAACCTATTTAGAAAAACAAACCTTTACAACTCCTTTAAATCTGGCCATACATGGATCAAAATCTGTCTGGTTCAGCAGGCTGTTATGTTGGAGAGTTAATCCAGCGTGCAAAGACTCACGTACAGGAATGTTCGCTCAGTCAGTCACCTACTTAAATTACCACATGTCCACTCCTTCCACTACCCAAATCGCTTTATTGAATTTTTTTTTTATTATTTATTTTTTTAACCTAAAGTACCAATGGGGGCCCCAGCAGGTGGAAGAGGTAGTGCCAATTTTTTTTTTTTTTTAACAATAAAAATCTAGATTTGACTATTAAAACATTTAGTTTTCATTGATGGTACCCTATTTATGATTTATTTTTTTCAGTGTATTTATAGACCAGTGTTCCTAGATAGGCAGAGACGTGGTCAAACAGCAAACCAGGGGTTGGTTCAGGCAGAATACAAGCATGGTCAGACAGATCAGAACAGCAACAGGAGCTCAAACACAGGAGCAGGTAGCAGAACGCTGTAGACCAGGGATATGCAATTAGCGGACCTCCAGCTGTTGCAGAACTACAAGTCCCATGAGGCATAGCAAGACTCTGACAGCCACAAGCATGACACCCAGAGGCAGAGGCATGATGGGAGTTGTAGTTCTGCAACAGCTGGAGGTCCGCTAATTGCATATCCCTGCTGTAGACCATAAGGCAAGCTCCTAGTGCAGAAAAGGTGTTTAAATAACCCACTTGACGTGCATGAGCACGGATATGGCAAATAGAGATTTTCTGTCTGCGCATAACTATGCGCTGGGTGGAGACCTAGGGCAGAGAGGCATCAAGAAATAACACCACATCCCATACATTTTGAAAGAAAAGAGGGGGGAGGCAGGGGTAAAAATCCCCGGGACTTTAAAGGTGCTTTAAATTAAATATGATGTAGTGACACAGTATCATAAAATTCCAATGTTTTATTATAAAGATAAAAACATGCACAAATATAAAAAAATAAATAATATATATATAGATAGATAGATAGATAGATAGATAGATAGATAGATAGATAGATAGATAGATAGATAGATAGATATAGAGGTAGGTAGATAGATAGATATTTTGTTCCTGACTGCTTTTATTAGCAAAAACAGATACAATACCAAATCCAGGCCATGAGATATGGATATGTTCAACAACTTGACCCAAAATCACAAAATGTGGTACACAATACTGACAATATTTTAGTCCCTCCCAGGGGAAAGGCGTACAGAATGATTGATTATAGTAGCTGCTTGTCCAATTGACCGACACGTTTCGAGCCTTGCTTTTCCTCAGGGACAAAGTAATGGACCTTAATTAAAAATATTAACACTGCAAAGACTTTTATATTTTCATCACAAATGATCCAAGATCAATATTTGGATTGCTTAAATCATAAAATGGTGAGTAATATCATAGCGAACAACAATGGACCTGGAATCCATTAAAAGCATAGTGATGCATGCGAAGAGGTCCAATCCATTGCAGGGGAAATGGGGGGACTGACAGCTTGGCTTGGGCAGAGATCCTCCTAGGAATGCAAATAAAAACAATCCAATTAATAAAAAGGACTAAAAACATAAAGGGGAAAAATTATCTCCATTACAAATGCTAACCTCTAAAAACTATATATTCTCACTTTAAAATGAAATAGATGATGTGCAGTTCAATGTTTTTTTTATATGTGGCTTTGTAGGAATAGCCAAATCAATCACATTCCTGGCATCCTTGCCAAGTGAACTTGACAGTGTGGCTCCATGCAGCAGGGAGAGCCACTGGAATGAAATCTGTGATACGAGTCAATGGTATGAACATATGAAAGTGCTAATTACCTACATATGCTGTAAAGGAAGCACAGGCATCAATCATAGTCATATATGTCTTCTCAGCTCCTGGTGTTCAGCTGAGTTGTGCCCTACGGCTCTTAAGTGCATGTAAAACCAGATGAGGCTGGGAAAACAATTATTCAGGGAGGTGAGGAGCAATCTGTAGAAGGTAGATGGATTCACACTGACTCACAAAGATTATATGCTTTGTCGTGATGTAACACCTGAAAAATAGAGGTAAAATGTGAAGAAATGAGGCACTTTTTTTTTTTTTGAATGGTAGCCCACTTATTGGATCATCATTGAGCTGTGACTTTCAAATGAGGAAAATGGATTTCCTGTGGTTTAGGAGATAAGGCATGAAATTTATTTCTGAGAATGTCTTATGTCAGGAGTAAAATGCAACCCTGCTTCTAGGAACGCGCAAAATGAAATACATTTGTCACTTGATGATAGAGACCGTTTCTGTTACTTTGATACTTTTCTTGTCTCTAATGCTAGCCACATATGAGCCTAGCCTGACAGGCCGACGCTTTATGGATTGACAGCAACAATTGATCTGTGTTTTTACATCAGATGACTGGGCTGTTGGGATCTTCTGTATGTACTGTACCTTCATGGCAGACATTTTTTCATTAAATCCCTTTGTGTACAAAATTAATTTTATTAAAAAGCTTGAAAAAGCATAATCCAAATACATGGTTGGTGATCTTATTTGTAAAAAGTAAACGCAACCTGTGCAGGGAACAAACATGATTCTTTGCAATATTCAGCATATTAAAACGACGCATTCATATTTAGACTGGAAAAGTCTAAACTACGCCATAAATACGTTTTTTTTTTTTTAATACCTTTTTTATATTTTTGAACAGTTACCGTTCTTAACCAACTCATAATCTAGTGAGGTAAAATACAGTTCCAGAGCTCCAGCTTTAAAGATAGATGTAATACGCAACATGGTTTTAGAGTGTAGCATAGGGCCCATCAGACCCCCTTCTCACCCCCACAAAGGCCACTTCTGACAGCATGCAAGGGTTTCCCTCCCTATAGAAGCGGTTAGATTTGAAATCGGTGCAGCTGTACTGGGCTCTCCTGGCATGGGCGCTACATTTATCTGTGAATGAATAAACTACAAGTTCAGTCTTCCATTGCGGCAGACAGACTTGTAGTCCTCAATGGAACACAAGTGTGATGATCACCACACTCCTAGTCCATTTTCAAGGCTCTTCAGGAGCTTAGAATTGCACGTGCGACCCACTTGAGGGATTTGTCATTCCAACTTGTTTGTGTTTTAGAAGAATTTTCTTTTCATTGTTTAGCTGGCTGTCTCAACGAAAAATTAAATCCTCTATGACCAGCTTTAGCCTAAGGACCCTTTCACACTAAAGGATCCCGTGAGGATCAGTTCCTTAAATATCCGCTTGCTCAGCAGGGATCGCTCCGTTGGTCCCCGCTGAGCCGGCAGATGACAGGGCGCCCTGTCAGATCTCTGCTCTCCTCTATGGGGGGGATCGGATTAACACGGACCGTCTGTCCGTGTCCAATCCGATCCGCAGAGGGATGGAAAAATAGGATTTTTCTCTGTCTGCAGAACCGCACCATAGCGGGTACCGATGAGATCCCATTTCTAATCAGACATTTCTAATATAAAAGTGATTTATATTATTCATAGAAATAAAGTGTATTTTTACCAAGAACTCCACTTTAAATCCACTGTGATTCAATGTTCTAGGACAAGGAAACTTGACAAGTGTGTGTGTGGAGGCCCTGTATACATTTTTATGGCTCTGCTTTTTCCTATATTTTCAAATTCTCACTTAAAGTGGAGTTCCACCCATAAATATAACATTACATCAGTAGTTTTAAAAAAATGTCATTAGTCCTTTACGAAAAATTTTTTTTTTTTTAGATGCCTTCAAAGTGTTGTTGCTAGGCAGAATAGTTAATCTTCCCACTTCCTGCACCTAGGTGCTTAAAGCGGAGGTTCTGCTGGGAAACGTTTTTTTTTTTTTAAGACTACTCTGCTGCTGTTCAAATACACAGTTCTTTACTTACTATTGGCGATCTTGCAGCCGCCACAATCGCGCTTTGGCAGTAAAGGATATTTTATAAAAACTTGTGATGGACATTGCCATCTTCATTGAGGGCACCTTGAAGCCCTCCCGTATTTCTTCCGGGATGCGGTGAATGCTGATCTCCCAGCATTCACCGCGTAATCCCGCGCATGCGCAGTGTTGACGGCGAGTCGCGCCGTCAACACTGCACAGTTGCCATCACAACGGCCGGCGGCGTCCTGAAAAGGACACGCCCCGCTGTGATGTAACACTAGTCCTCCTTTACCAGCACAGTATCCGCCCTCATCACATGACGCGCTTTGCGGGTCACGTGACAGCACACCTAGCGCGAGACTACACGCGCAGAGAGATCAGTTGATGTGTTATGATTGGCCCACACGTCACTGCAACAGAACCAAGCAAACGGCGCCCACAATGCACAGCGCTGTCGGGGAAAGTAGAGAAACGCCCACTCCCCGATGGGATGGAAACCCGGAAGCACATCAAAGTACAGGTAAGGGACCATTGAAAAAAAATTTGACAACGCTATGATGCTTACATTGAATGGAGGTTAAGGATGCTGGAAAGTTGATTTGGAGGGTGAACCTCCGCTTTAATGCACCGCACAGACTCCTGGGAATGTAGAGGGTGTAACTTTGCAGGAGTCTGTGCATTCCCCAGTCTCAAAGAATCATGTGACTTGGACAGCACAGGTGCTGAAACCTGATCTGACACTGCTTGTGCAGCACTGAGCATGTGTCGAGATTTGCAAGGCTGAAATCCAGGAAGTCATACAGTCTGGCTTCATGATGCCCACACTTGAGATGGCCCCAGTCAATTTCTATTTTATAAAGTGTCTAAATGCTGTAACAACCTAACAAAACGGACCTTAGTTTACAGACTAACTTTACTAGAATACATTAAGCTTGTGTATTACAGGGGTATTTATATTTAAAAAGTGAAATTGTGTCCGGAACTCCACTTTAATTGATTAGAAAAGCCTATGGTGTATGCACAGCAGCCTAATAGGTTTCAAGAAGCAGATAATATAAGGGCCCCTTCACACATGCGGACAGTATGTCCGTATTTCATCCATCTGTTTTCGGATGAAATAGGGACATACATGGGGATACATGTATGTCCCTATTTCATCCTAAAACAGATGGATGAAATACTGTCCGCATGTGTGAAGGGGCCCTTATATTATCTGCTTCTTGAAACCTATTAGGCTGCTGTGCATACACCATAGGCTTTTCTAATCTATTAAGTGAGAATTAGAAAATATAGGAAAAAGCAGAGCCATAAAAATGTATACAGGGCCTATAAAAGTATTTGTCTCCACACACACTTGTCAAGTTTCCTTGTCATAGAACATTGAATCACAGTGGATTTAAAGTGGCGTTCTTGGTAAAAATACACTTTATTTCTATGAATAATATAAATTTATTTTATATTCGAAATGTCTGATTAGAAACAACGGCCTAATCTTGACATTTCATCATTCTCTCTCTCTCTCAGCTTCACGGACAACTGTGTGGCTGTGAAGCTGAATGTGGCTGCTCACAGATCCTTCCTGGTACCGTTTTCGGTGACTGTGCAAACAGCATACCCCCATGCCCATCCCCTGCCTATGTACTGCCTGACCCTGCCTCATCCATGACATTTTTTTTTTTTCATTAATGAGGAAGTACAAGTATTTATGAAAAGGCTAGACAGGCATTTTCTGCAGTTCCCCTAGGTATAAAGGAGCAGGCTGCATGTGACGCCTGTGCATCCCTATGCTGGTAAAACAGAGCCCTGCACTGGGCATGGATAAAATGCTGCATGTGAACGAGGCTTTAGATCAGTGGTTCTCAACCTGGGGGTCGGGACCCCCTCGGGGGTCGAATGATGATTTGCCAGGGGTCACCGAATCCTGGGCAGTTCCTGAAGCCCACACCACTCTCACTAGCCTTTTCTCCTCCGCCCAGCTGGGCTGTTTCTGTAGCCTGTGGTCGCCCACTCAGCCTCTTTGCAGCCACCCATTCAGTTCATGGCATGGCTGAGGGGCAGAGACTAGAGGTCAGCTGACTGGTAAGGAATGTGAATTGATAGGGGCTAAAGTAGACAATATCTCCTGATTTCAGCATAGGTGTCACTGCTGTGAGACACCACAAAGTCTGAGACAGTGAAGCCGGAGACACAGATGATCTTGATCAAGAGCACCTAAGTTGGCTGATCAGAACTACTCCCAGCACTGCTACTCATCCCATTCCCCCCACCCCCACCAAGGAGTAATAGAGGAATAAAAATAGACTGCATGGAAGGGAGAGGAACAGATGGGGAGTAACAAAGAAAAAGAGAGAGAAAGACTAAAGCCCTGTACACACGACGGGATTCCCGAGAACCTGCTCTGTAACTTTCCCTGTGTACACACGAGAGGTTTTCCCGTTGGGAAAACTGTGGGGAGAGCTTTGGCTGGCAATCCCGGCTGTGTGTATGCTCCCTTGCAGTGTTTCCCAATAGGAAAACTGTCGGGTTTAAAACCGCCGGCTTAAAAAAGGAGGTTCTCTATTTTCCCGCCAGGATTTCCGGCAGTTTTCCTGTTGGGAAAACTGCGAGGAAGCATACACACATTTCTGGTTTTCCCGGCCAAAAGCTCTCTTGGCAGTTTTCCTGGCAGGAAAACCGGTCGTGTGTACGAGGCTTAAGAGAAAGAACAAGAAAGATGGCTAGAGAGAGGAATGGGAGAAAAAACAAGAAATTAGGATTGAGAGAGAGAAAAGGGAAATAAATTAGGAGAAAGAGTGGTACAATCTAAAATGTACCACAATGGGTTGTTATACTGTACGAGTGGAAGGGACTCGGGGAGCGCTAAATGTTCATGGGTTAGGGGCACAAATTACTTGTCTGGCCTTGGGTGCTAACAACCCACGTTACTGAAATAATTTTACTGTTAGGGGTCCCCACAACTTGGGAAATTTTCTCAAGGGGTCACGGCTCTAGAAAGGTTGAGAACCACTGCTTTAGATGGACATGACTAACAAATTCAAGCCAGGCTCCACCTAACATGCTTTAAGCAGTTACAGCAACCATTTAACTTTTCCTTTTTCAGAAACTGTTTTCTTATAAATGAATAAAGTGGACCATTGTGAGCACCCTATCGGTGTTAAATTATTTCTCAGCCCTTTAACTGTCACTTTTGTTGGACAGCTTGGTCTGTTAAAGGAAGTTGAAAAATAAGAGACGTACTGACAGGATCAACAGGTCAAAATAAAGTTCTAAAAATCTTGAAAATCAATGCAAGCACCACATATAATTGGAAAGCTGTAGTATATTACTGTAGCTTGTTTTTGGGTTTAATACTACTTCAGAACTTTGGGCTCAATTCACTAAAGAGTATTGCTAAGATATTCGAGTCATGACCTATTTTACCCAAATTTTTGCATGAGCCGATGACAGCAAAATGTAAACCTCCTCCTTACAACCCAGTATACAAATACTGTGGATGCTGACTTTTAATATAGGAAACCTGCCATGTCTGCACCATGAGCTGATTCAACAATCGACTTTGGGTGCAGGCACCAGCATTGTAAGTAAGGAGTACAGAAATCCAGTGTGGCAGTGGAGGCTGGGAACAAGCGGAGCTTCCCCTTTTTGGTGGCGCTCCGCTTTAATAGTGCTCTAGAATTTGACCTGAACACCCATCACTGAAGCAACCACAGTGGAAATGCTTGTAAAGTTTTTGATTTGTTTTTTTAAGGGTTGCAACATCTGTTTTTTTTTCCTGCTCTCTATCGTTAGGTTTTCCTTCACTTCCTGTTTATGGTGACAATTTAAAGTGGTGGTAAAACCAACATCATGATATTACATCTCACCAATCATTCAATATGGTAGCTATATCGGTTTTGTTTTCTTAAGCTTGTCTTTTTCCCTGTTTTCACCTGGTGAGCTGAAGGAATGAGCACTGGAGATACAGTAGACATCAGCATTGTCAGTCTGGGGGAGGGTTAAATGTATTAGCAGATTTAGATGCACGAAAAAATTTGAAGCCAATCTCCAACTCACACGTAATCAGTTAGAGCAAACAGTTTTTTTCCTTCAGCGTAAAGGTTTTGCATGAATAAATGAAATCTGATCATTTTAATCACCCCTGACAGTGTTAAATGGTTTGTCTTATTTCTGTAAACCAATACATGCTGGTGGAGAGCTTGAGGTGAGGAAAAACAATAGACTTGCTGGATTACCAAATGCAAATAGAAGAGAGAGAGCCTAAGGCTCCATGCACACTGAAGCTAAAAAAAAGCTATAAAAAAACGCCAGTAGCTTTGCAGGGAGCCTTTCAACGTTTTCTAGAGTTTTTGCAATAGCGTTTATTAGCGTTTTTTTTTTCAATGGATAAAAAATGCTGGCGCCAGCGTTTTTGGCGTTTTTGAGCGTTTCTCTGCGTTTTGTGGTTTTTAGTGTTTTTTCCCGCCAAAAAAACTGCACTTTGAACGCAAATTTCGGGCGTTTAGAAAAAAGCCAATAAACTCCAAAGCTCATTAACACTAAAAAAGGCCCATGTGTGCATGGGCACATAGGCTAACACAGAGTTCAGTTTATGGGCTTTTTAAAAAAAAAGCCCAAAACGCCAATAAACTGCAGTTTATCAGCTTCAGTGTGCATGGAACCTAAGGCCCCTTTCACATGGGGCGGATCAGTAATGATCCGCCTCCGTAAGCTCAACGGGGATCGCTCTGTTGATCCCCGCTGAGCCGGCGGATGACAGGGCGGTCCCCGCACACTGTGCAGGGACCGCCCTGTCTTTTCTCTCGCCTATGGGGGGATCGGATGAACACGGACCGTATGTCCGTGTTCATCCGATCCGCTCTGCAGACGGAAGAAAAAATAGGGTTTTCTTCTGTCTGCAAAATCGGATCTTTGCGGAGGCCGACGATTACGGGTGTCAGCGGATGTTCATTCGCTGACACCCGCAATCACATAGGGACCAATGTATGTCCCTTTTTTTATCCGCAAACGGATGGATGAAAAAACGGACATACGGTCCACACGTGTGAAAGGGGCCTAAGGCTTCATGTACATGGGACATTTTTACAACCTCTCCTGAACGATTTAACTTGACAGATAGTAACCCACTTTTAAAACAGTCGGTTTTGCCCGACTTTACATGCCGCGTTTTGCTGCGTTTGCGTTGAAAAGTATTTAAAAAAAATTTTTTTAAATGGCCAAAAACGAAAAAAGCCTATAAACGAAGCGCTGCTAAATGCCGGGTTACCACGTTTGGCGTCTGAACTAATTTTTTTGCTTTCAGAAAAACGAGGTTAAACACAACTGCTTAAAAACGGCAATAAACGAGACAGTGTACATGGACACATAGGATAACATTGAATGTGTTCAGGGGCAGTTGAAAAAAGTGTCCAACTGCCTCTGAACGCGAGTTTTCCAGCGCCCTGTGTACATGGGGTCTTAGAATTGGTAAGCTGCAATATGTTTGCTTTTGGGCTTAAAGTGGAGTTCCACCCATAAATATAACATTACATCAGTAGTTTTAAAAAAATGTCATTAGTCCTTTACGAAATTTTTTTTTTTTTTTTTAGATGCCTTCAAAGTGTTGTTGCTAGGCAGAATAGTTAATCTTCCCACTTCCTGCACCTAGGTGCTTAATGCTTCCTAACCTACACCGCACAGACTCCTGGGAATGTAGTTGGTGTAACTTTCCAGGAGTCTGTGCACTCCCCAGTCTCAAAGAATCATGTGACTTGGACAGCACAGGTGCTGAAACCTGATCTGACACTGCTTGTGCAGCACTGAGCATGTGCTAGATCTGCAAGGCTGAAATCCAGGAAGTCATACAGTCTGGCTTCATGATGCCCACACTTAAGATGGCCCCAGTCAATTTCTATTTTGTAAAGTGTCTAAATGCTGTAACAACCTAACAAAACGGACCTTAGTTTACAGACTAACTTTACTAGAATACATTAAGCTTGTGTATTACAGGGGTATTTATATTTAGAAAGTGAAATTGTGGCCGGAACTCCGCTTTAATACCGCTTTAATTGAAACACACAGTGAATTGAAATTTTCTTACAGCAAGACAACTGTAAAATAGGTCCTACCCTATTCCACTCCATTATTTAAAAAATAAATACATTAATGGGATTCCACTTAAATCTAGAATGTCTCAATACTCTTGGAAAATAGTATCTGTTTCCAGGACCATGCACCTTGAATTAATTGTATGTATTTGACCTTCTGCTGTCGCCCTACTGTTCTATTTGTGATTGTCCTCTTAAATTTGCGGATATTTTTGTTAGCAGTGTTGTCCTTGCAGTGATAACACTTTGTTTGGAATGTACACGGTGCTAATGTGCATAACGTGCTTGTCATTTTTGGCAGGACCAAGGCAGCAGCCGTTTGTCCCTCCAGTATCTCTGAATTGTGTGACAGTCCTGAGTGATGAAGCATGGCATAGTTTCATAACAGAGCAGATACCAGGCTAGAGTAATTATTTTCTGCTCTTCCACCCATCTGCTTTTTATTTGCTTCTGGATTCTGACAGCATTACAAAAACCATAAAAATAGCCTGCACTATTTAAAGGGAACTGTAGAACTAAAGACTCAATGCAGCTCTGTAATCATTATACATTAGTAAACTTTATATTTTTAATGCAAACATTGTAAGTACCTGATTATGACCTGGTATCTACCACTTGCAGTCCCTGTAGAGCAGAGCTTGGTGTGAAGTACATGTATCCAATCATTTTATGTACTGACCAGAAGTATGCTGATAGGAGGAAAAAGCAGGGTGACAGCGAAAAGAGCCCATCACTGTGCTGCGTCTTTGTTCTCTGTTCAATCATAAGCTGGGGCAGGTCCAGGACCACATGGGTTGAATGATGACAATCCGACAGAGGACATCTAGCAGCCAAAAGTACTGTGGGGGATATCTCTGGATTGAAGCGCAATACTATTAGCCGATTTTGTTATTGGATCTTCAAAGGCTATGAACGTCTATCTTTGTTTTTTTGGTTGGAGATCTGCTTTAAGGTCAGTTCACATGTGCCCGCATGGTAAGGGTTTACTGTACGTGCACTTGTCAGTGTGAGGTGTGGCAAAGGGGTGGAGTGATGCACAATTAAACACATCACGCTGTATACTTTCTTTTTCCCCCCAACGTTATTGAATGTCAAAATGAAATCTCTGTTATTTCTATTCACTGCATGTTAGCTGCGGTGCTTAGAGACAGACAGTACATGGAGCCTTTGGGTGAGCTCAGGTCTGTTGCATAATGTGTATTCTTTTTTCCCACACTACACAGCTCAGAACCCAGGGGCTCCATTGCAGTGTGAACAAGGCACATGAAAAAAAATAACTGTTTTCAGTGTCCCCTTATGGTGACTGGTGCAGTCACTGCACCAAGTGTGAACACATTTTTAAAGCAACTTCTTTTAAAGTGGAGGTTCACCCAAAAAAAAAAATTTTTAACACTAGATTGGCCCTAATTACGGGAAGCAGAATCGGGTGTTTTGTTTAAAATCAATGCAGTACTTACCGTTTTAGAGATAGATGTTCTCCGCCGCTTCCGGGTATGGGCTGCGGGACTGGGCATTCCAATTGATTGACACCCTTCCGACCGTCGCATACATCGCATCACCAGTTTCCGAAAGTAGCCGAACGTCGGTGCGCAGGCGCCGTATAGAGCCGCACCGACATTCGGCAACTCGTGACGCGCTGTATGCGACCGTCGGAAGGCTGTCAATCAAATAGGAACGCCCAGTCCCGAAGACCATACCCGGAAGCGGCGGGAGAACATCTATCTCTAAAACGGTAAGTACTGCATTGATTTTAAACAAAACACCCGATTCTGCTTCCCGTAATTAGGCCCAATCTAATGTTAAACATTTTTTTTCGGGTGAACTCCCGCTTTAAGAAACTATACCATCATTCCTGACCTCTTGTTCTGAAGATTCTAGTTCCTTTGCTGATCCAGTGGCTTTAATAAATTTAGTTGCTGCCCAAAAGCAAGTGGACAGATTAGGAGTTCTGACTTTAATGTGACTTTACCCACTACATACTTGTCCCAGTATTAAAGAATTCCAGCTATGAGATTTTTTACACTGGACCAACTATGCATTTACCATACCTGTGGGATCCCTTTAGAACAGGGGTGTCAAACTCAATTTCATTGTGGGCCGCATCAGCATTATGATTGCCCTCAAAAGGGCCGGTTGTATCTATAAGGTTAGATGTCCAGCCCATCCCCTCTCCTTACATTAGATGTCAAGAGTAGGGTGACCACATTTCCAAACTGCCATTCAGGGACACACTCCCTCTCTCACCTTCCCCACAAAAAGATGAGGGGGGCGGGGGTAATGTAGTCTCAGGGTTGATGGGGAATTTGACGGCAGGTTTTTTGTCAGGTGAATATGCCACTTGCCACCACATGCAGTGCTGCTTGCCACCCATAGCCTGCCACCAGATGCAGTGCTGCTGTCACTCCCTCTGCATGAGCCACATGCGTAGAAGGAAAGGAGTGGCATCACTATCTAGAGAGTGAAGATCACACCAGTCCCTGCTGCTTGCCGCTGGGTGCCAAAGAAGGAGGAGCTGCCGAGTTGGGTGGGGACAGCAGTGCTGCACTAGGCGCAGGCCTCGCTCCCGGTCTCCCTGTCTGAGAGTAAATTGTCACTGGTTGCAAGATGCCAGTCAGCGCTGGCCCTAGCAACCAGTTCCGGAAATAGTTATTTGTTAGTAGGGGGTGGCTGTGTCCTCTATTTCATTCCGGGACATTGTATTGTCCCAGAATGAAGGTGCCCGGGACCCAGGATAGACATGTCAATTGCGAGACAGTCCTGGGCAATCTGGGACACGGGGGCACCCTAGTCAAGAGCCACCCCACCATCAGAAGTTGAGTCCCTGATTCTCCCTTACATCACAGTGCACCCCCCTTTCCTTATGCTTTAGCTGGAAAGAAGCTGGATGCATTGCTTGAAAGCAGAAAGTAAAGGTCTGGAGAAAGACCAGAGAAGGGTTGGAGCTCTCCTGCAGCTGCAGAAGAGGTGCGAGTGCCACATGAAATGGCCTGGAGGGCCAGATTTGACCCGCTAGCCTTGTTTGACACCGGTGCTTTAAAATCTGGAAATCACTGTAGTAGACACCGGTACTCCAGTGAACTGCACTCCCTTCTGAGTCCCGTGCCAAGTGGCTGCCCTGCTGCATTGTGAACTTGGGAGGTCGGCCGCTCGACATGTGCATAATTCAGAGAATGCTTTGCGTTTTCTCAGTGAATGCAAAGCATTCTCTGATTGAACAAGGTGGAGAGAGGAGTGGTGGTGACAGCGTTCCTTGTTGAATCTGCATTTTTTCCCTGAATGAAGAATTCTCTGAATGATGCCCCTGCCTAGCTGGCATCATCCCGAGTTCACAATTCAGCATGGCTGTCGCTTGGCTAGTGATCCACAAGTTGGTGCAGGTCACTGGAGGTAACGGTGCCTACTACAGTGATTTCCAGCTTCTCTGGTTTAGGCATAGTTACATTGTTCCAAGCTGGACCAATGTAACTATGTATAAAATGCCATACCTAGAATTCTTTAATGCCAGAGGCCTACCTATTTTTTTTTTGTAATAATATTATTATTTATTATTATTATTATTATTAAAGCCTAGTTGAAAAAACTACAGTGTTACTAAAATGATTGTATATCTGCTCCTAATGGTCATTTTATTGTAATGCAACACTGTCAAAGAAATCCAGTACATTTTGAATATGCATGCTAGCAGTGAATGAATAAGAGAGGATGTCATTCTTATATCTGAATGGAGATGGGGGTAGACGGACTACAGTAGAGTGTTCTACAGTCTCTTCAATCCTCCAACTATGTGGTTTCTAGGTAAACACAGCCACAGATCCCACAAATAAACACTGACGAGCACTAATCTTAAATTACCTACAAACATTTGATGGCAACTGCTATGCATACACAACACACACTGAACAAAGCTGTAATGAGCAATCTGCTTACAGACATGCATGTTTTCATGTTTGTGCCCATGAAGGAGTCGGGGGGGGGGGGGGGGGGTGTTGTAGACTCCATATAGTCTTGCTGGGTTATAGAAATGATCTGCCAGAACAATGCAGTCATGAGTCAAGTAGGTTCCTACAAACAAAAGGACATTCTGCAATCTGACGTTTATCAAGTCAAACTGGAATTTCGCAGTTGAGATTGTAATTACTTGCTATGCTCCCAAAGTTCTGAGATGGGCAATTTGGACTAATGTTGGTGCTAGAATGTTAGGCATGTAACAGACACATAATGTCCTCACTCTGTCCTCATATAGTGTTGAGTACAAAAGGAAAAAGGCGCTATTAATTAGCAAAAGTCGTCATAGTTTGGGGTATTTGTAGGTAATAAGTTGTCGCACTATTTAAACACGTGTATGCGAACAAGACATAACATAAACGCATGCAATCCTATTTCTGAAAGTATAGGATGAAAACAAGTGTTTGGCCAGTTGTGACTAATATCATTGCTTTTCCTTTTCCAAATGTTAACGTAGAGCCATTACATTTTTTTTTTCAGGAAAACATTTTTTTTTTTGTAGGATAAAGTGGAAAGAGTTACAATCCCTTTTTTTTTTTTTTTTTTTTTTTTCTTACCGAGAGCTTTGCCTTGACTTCCTGTCCTGATACAAAACACACACTGTTTAATTTACATTGTCCCCTTCTATTTCTGTATATGGATGATGGCATTGTAATTTAATTTACCCTTTTCCTAATAGATATACAGCTGACCCAAAGCTTTCCCAGCCTTCTAGTCCCCTGCTGCTGGTCTCGTTCTTAAAAAAAAAAAAAAAAAATCAGCCTTTGGAATACGGAGTAAAAATACATATCAAACTATTTTAAATTGTCATACAAATATATATTTGAAATCAAATCTTTTATATTTTGTGGAAATAACATGGTTTGGGTGGATTTCTGCTAGTTACCGGCTGTGTCACACCCCTCCAGTCTGTTTCGTCATGATGATAATAGGAGGTGAAGCCACCATTAAACTACATGTAATATCCCGCTCCCATTGTGTTTAGCTGGTTAGTGAGCATGGAAGAGGAGGAAGGGAGTAGGCTGTTTTTCACTGTGTATATACCCTTGTGTAACTCTAGTTACATGGGCTACTCAAAAATGATAGGAAATGCTCAGCATAAAATCTCACTGGAAACCCAGCATGTGCAGAGTTGCCATCACAGCTGCAAAATTCCTAGCTGAATTGGGGTGAACAGAAGGTGGAGATGCAGAACAGCAGGATCAAGCAGGTTTTATTTTTTTCAGAATACAGAAAATTTATCTCAGTGACTGACTAAATATGAACAGCATGTAATACCTAATTAGTTTTTTTTATGATGTAGGTTTAGTGACACTTTAACCAGAAATAAAGTATTGGGAACTCTCCCAACACAGGAGGGCACCTGATGCCCTAAGCACAGCACAACAGTGGTGCCCCAATTCAGCCCCTCTATTGCAGATAAGTAAACTATCAATTTAAAAGAAGTCCAGCCTGAGCTCATTTGGCTGGGCTTCTCCTAAGGGTCACAGTTTTGCACTCCTGTGACCCGTTTTCAGCAGATGGCGGTCTGAAGTCTGCTCTCTGCTGATGTCACCAAGATCAGTCCAGGCACTGCGCCATCCCGACTTCGGAAGTCTGGATCCACCAAGTGCCTGGACTGATAGACGTCTCAACCTCTCAGCGAGCCGCTGAGACAGCCGCTTCCCATCCCTCTACAGCTCAGAACTCCAATAAGTTTGGAGGAGCAGAACAAGGGGAGCTGCTGACTGATAGGCAGTAGCTCTCCACTCAGGGATCTGTGAGAACCGAGCCATCGCTGATGTTCGATGGCCCAGTTCTCAGTGAAGAGGAGACGGGAGACAGATGCAGCATTGATCTGATGCTGCATCCACCTAGGCAGGTATGATTGGGGGAAAAAACGGCAAACCCATACTTCTCTTTTAAGACAAACTCGACACCAATGCTCAGAGTTGGGAATACGTGCTAGGGAACAGTTCCTAATGTGACAGCTTCCCGAACATAGTTTATAGTTGCTAGGACGCCAGCAACCGGCAGCTTCCTAGCAACTGTTGACTTAACTCCCACCAAATTCATCTGCTGGCTGAAAGATTTCCTGCTGACCGCTGTAAGAAAATCAAGGGGTGGGATGCTGATCTGCATCATTGTCAAAATATGGCTAAGTGCATATTTGGTTAATAGCTCCCAGCTATCGGCTGGAGAATCTCCCAGCTGGCCTCCGAATAGCCTGGGGTTAGTCATTTGTTAGGCACAAAGCGCTGAGCAGAGCTGACAGTGTGGTATCTAGCAAGGAGGCAAAACATGCACTGAGGACCAAGTGTACAAGATATGGACACTCCAACCGCAATGCTGCTCAACTCCATGTGATATATTTGTGCCCCTGTTCCTGACGGGTACATCAATCTGTCACCTACACTGTCATGAGGAGCAAGGGAATGCTAAATTCCTTAGAATAAATGCTGAAAGTGAAATTGAACATTTGAAACGGTTGGCTTTTTCATTTTTTTTCCAGGTCAGCCCCAGACCAAACCTCTAAATTATAAATTAAAATGTTTAATTCTATTTACCAGACTGGGCATGGATCAAAATCAAGCAACTGACAGAGGCATTTTAAGTGAAAACATTTCTTTTGATGAATAGATGTATTTTTATTGTATATTTGCTTAAACAATTCTCAAAATTAAAAATTTACTGGAACCCCTTTTATTTAGGAAAAAAATTATTTTCCGTTTAAACTTAAAAACCCTGTAAGCAAATTTTACCTATACCTTAAATTTTATTTAAATTAATAAAACCTCTTTTGTACTTTTTTTTTTTCTAAAGCTCATCTCTAATCGCAAAAAAAAACCCCTTGCAAGGGGGCCTCTCATCCCACACTGCAAGAGTTTGATGCTTGATACATTTAGGGGGTTGCAAAAAAGGCTGTATTACTTACCTGCTTTGCTCCAGTGGTGTGACCAACCCCCAATTTTGTATCATACCAGACATTATTAATGAGGAACTGGTCTGGTATGATGAAACGCGTCTGAGGTGCGCGCTGACTTCACCGCGCTGTATCGCGTAGAGGACGGGGATTGTTTGTGGCCGGCTTCATATTTTATCGTGTACACACATCTGAAGAAATGTAAGTGTATTTTTACTGTTCTAATAAACAAAGTAGTAGAAGTTTTTACACTATGGTCCAATTTATTTATTTTCTGGGCTGAATTTTGCTCATTCCCCCACGAGAATACGGATTGTTGGTTACTCTCCTGAGAGTCTTATTGGCCTACACACATCAGCCGTGATACTCCTGCAAAGTTAAAGGCCCTGGCTGGCTTTAGCCATCTGCAATCCTTTAAGTGTTATCTGGTAAGCAAGATCTCTGTGGTGGCGGTGCACTTGTCCCAAGACATTCATTGGGTGTATTTTGTATATACATTGGTATATTTGTACCACATTGATCTAATTATTTATCCAACATCTAAGTGAGACAATGTCGCGCTATGATCCTCCTTTTTTTTTTTTGATTGATTATCATACAAACATACGAAGTCCATGGGGCTCAAGAGTCTGTACATACCCTGATGTGAAAGTCATCGACACTCATATAGGATCTTTGTGAACACCCATTAGGATAAAGGCCCGGGCTGGGTTTAAGCCATCTGCTTACCTAGCTTACTATCTGGTATGTGGTGGTGATACACCTGCTTACTATCCATTCACTGGGTGTTGCAATAATATTGTATGTCTGTGTTGGACCTTACCATTGGACTTTTCAATCAGCACAATTTTTTCTTTTCTATTTTTTTATATTGTGGAAGATAATGTTATGCCAAGAAAATTGATACCCAACATGTCCTGTTTCAAAATTGCACCCACTCATGCAATTTTGACAACATTTTACCTTAAAAATCTCCTTGGGCAACGTTTAAAAATGTCTACAGGTTATGTTTAGAGTTATAGGAGGTCTAGTGCTACAATTATTACTCCCGCTTTAACAATCACGGCGATGCCTCACGTGTGTGGTTTAAATACCGTTTTCATATGCAGGTGTAACTTGCGTATACATTTGCCTCTGCGCGCGAGCTCGGCAGGACGGTGCGCTTTAAATTTTATTTTTTTC
The DNA here is from genome assembly GCF_905171775.1 of Rana temporaria. Taxonomy (NCBI): domain Eukaryota; kingdom Metazoa; phylum Chordata; class Amphibia; order Anura; family Ranidae; genus Rana; species Rana temporaria. The sequence continues at coordinate 287,070,931 of NC_053493.1, read as the reverse complement.
TTATTTGACTTTTTATTTTTACACTGTCCTTTTAAAAAAAAAAAAGCTCCGACAGGTCCATCCTTTCACAATGAGCAAAGATGAATCTGCTGGCTCAGCGAGGATCAACGGAGAGATCCCGGCTGAGCAGGTGAAGTCCGTCAAAACAGCGCGTGTGTGTGTGTGTGTGTGTGTGTATGTGTGTGTGTGAAAGGAACCTTTTTTTAATGCAGTATAAAATGTTTTTTTTATTTGTTTAAAAAAAAAAAATCCCCTCTTTAAGACCATTGGGCAGAAGTGACGTTGGACATCGCTTCTGCCTTTCAATGTTTTGGAGCCGAGCGGGGACCATCTTTTTCAGGAAGGATGCGATAGTCTCTGCCAGCTCCGGTAGGCTGCGGAGATGATGGGAATGTGGCGGAGGAGAGGGGCCCCTCTCCTGTTCCCCGATTATAATTTTTTTAAAGTGATCTTGCGGTCAATCTGCTGCGGAGATTACTTTTATCTGAAAGCCAGCTGCTCGGCATTGTTGAAAAATACCAGATTTATGGCAGCTATCTGCTGCCATAATGGTAGTTTGCATCAAAATACCAATTTACAGTGACGGCAATTTGCCCTAAGTGGTTAATCCAGCCCTGGCATAAAGCTTAAGGGCCAGATTTAATGTGTATAAATGCATGAAGGGCTGCATTTACCTGCTAATAAAGATAACATTTCACAGCCCCCACACCTCTGGCCCTCTTTACATTACACTGCCCCCTGCACCTCTGGCCCTCTTTACATTACACCGCCCCCTGCACCTCTGGCCCTCTTTACAGTACACCGCCCCTCTGGCCCTCTTTACATTACACAGAACCCCCAATATGACACCAAATTCCTCCTTTGCTCTTAAAAGCATTCAAAACACCAAATGTGGCTGTTTTGAATACTGTAATTCAATACTGTAGTTTTTTTTTTTTGGCATCTTTAGGTCTTCTGTAAACTGATGTCATAACATTGCTTGAGTTACTGGAACCAAGACCGGATCTAAGCTTATTCCATCTTTGGACGTGCCGGTGGCATGGGAGAACTCGGAGGGGAGCTTTTTGGGATAACAACTGATGCTTGGGATTAGCCACATCAGTTGTTATCCTGGGAGAGCCAACCTGGCTCTATAAAAAATAAATGGTACTGGGTTGATGCCTTCAGCTGGCATCACCCCGGTACAATCCCTTCCACCAGAGGCTGCATATTTGTGTACAGTTGGTGTGAAGGGGTTAAAATGTCCATGGGCTGGGTACATGTAAATTTATCACCTGCACTGACAGACCGGACATTTAGCGGAAGTGGCCCATAGGTTGCCGACCCTGCTGTAAAGCATATACTGTATTACATAGTAAAAGTCTTATCCACACAAGTGCTCACTAACAGGTGATGATCAGCATTATGCAAATTAGGTTACTTTGGAATAATTTTACTCATGTTATATGAAGTCTTTCAAAATGCCAACATCACTGTCGGATTTAAAATTCAAGTTCCAGCCCTTGAAAAAAAAAAACAAGGTGAGGACTGTACAAAACACTTGGGTACAACTGGCCAAGCCTCCCTAATTGGCAAAGGAGTACAAAAAATTATGTTTCTGCTCCAGAGTGCACAGTTCTGTAGGAGCTACATGTCATGTTACAAAAAACATAAATGTATTTGTGCGGGATTTTATGTGATAGACCAACACAAAGTGGCAAATAATTGTGAAGTGGAAGGAAAATGATAAATGTTTTTTTTTTTTTTTTTTTACAAATATCTGTGGCGAGAACCTTTAACAAACTGTATCATGAAGGCCAATGAACACACCAGACAGGTCAGGGATAAAGTTGTGGAGACGTTTAAAGCAGGGTTAGGTTGTAAAGAAAATCCTAAGCTTTAAACTTCTCAGAGCACTGTTCATCATCCGAAAATGGGAAAGTGTGGCACAACCGCAAAGCTATCAAGACATGGCCGTACACCTAAATTGACACACGGGGCACGGAGAGCATTAATCGGAGAAGCAGCCAAGAGGCTCATGGAAACTCTGGAGAAGCTGCAGAGATCCACAGGTCAGGTGGGAGAATCTGTCCACAGGACAACTATTCATTGTGCACTCCACAAATCTGGCCTTTATGGAAGAGTGGCAAGAAGAAAATCATTATTGAAAATAAGCCATAAAATGTCCCATTTGCAGTTTGCGAGAAGCCATGAGGGGGACACACCAAACATGTGGAAGATGATGCTCTGGTCAGAGGAGGCCAAAATGTAACTTTCCCAAAATGTCTCAGGGCAGCACGCAAGAGATATCATGGCTCCTCCCTAATAGGAAACACAGCATCATCCAAAGCTTTACCAGGAGGCCTCCACCAAGCTTCCTTCAGTTTTCTGTTTCCTCCTGCAGGTAGGAACACCTCTTGGTGGTAGACAGAAGGTTCTCACCTGTCAGTTTTTTATTTTTTATCCAGGAGACTGTGATCCTCCCAGTTTCCTCCAGCTGGATGGTCCCCATGGGCTTTCTCCCCCTTCCATGCTCGGGGAGTGCTGCCCAGTTTTTGTGCAGATGGGTGGTGTGCAGAGGCCCCCCGCTTGCCTCTTGCATCGTGGTGTAGTGTAAGACTGAGCAGCCACCACCATTCTGGTGGCTGGGGAAAGCCCATGGCCACGTCCTGTACAGTGCATAGGAAGAGGTGGCATTTCCAGCCGCAAAGCGTGGGGGGAGAGGGCAGGGTCACCTGGTGCCTTTTTAACTTCCGGTTCGGCACAGCAGCAGTTTTTAATCCTGCAACCGGATTTCTTTCAGTCACGTGGCCGCAGTGCGCTCTGCAATGGAGCAAAGTGCAGTGGATAAGGGGCCAAGCCAAGGGACCAGCAAGGCCAAGGGGACTGTTTTTTTTTCCCTTTTTCCTACAGGCAGGTTTCTCCTCTGGGTTATTGCCCCCCCTTCCACCTTTTATCAAGTGATTGGTTGTGGTGGTGGGGCTTGCTCGGGCAAAGGGTAGTTGGGAGGTCCTTTCTTGGTGCACCTGGGTGTTTGATATTTGTAGCCTGCTGGGTACAGCAGTTTTTAGCGGGGCTCTATTGTTAATTTTTTGTCCAGGCTAAAAGCTATATTCAACCAGAAAGTGTCCTGCTTGCGAAGAAAAGTTAAGTGAATCCTGCACAAAGCCTCTTGTATCACGGATTTAGTCGAGTGTCTCCCATCGATTTGTGGCAGTCTTGTTACAACCATTAAGGATGAGCTCTGCGCTACTTTTCAAGCTTTTAGGTCAAATATGAGATAAGAGCCAGGGCCCTCAGGGGAACCCAGGGAACTGCAGCCCATCCCAGAGTGTCAGGTTGCTTCTCTGATACAGCCAGAAGGTCCGGCTTCCCAGGAACCCGTTTCCCCATCTCATGGTGGGACAGATTCAGAAAAGAGGAAGAAAATGAGGCAGATGCCGCCTCAAAGTCCAAAATGTCCCTTGAAGAAGTGGGGGGTGGGGGGGTCTCCTCAAAATTATCTTGCTACCTTGGGGATAGAGGAAGGTTGCACCACTGTATGTGCGCAGGTCTAGGAGACTCCAAAGGCCGCACTTTTCCAGTCCATTCGATCATTACAGACCCGATTTAAAAAATAATGCAAAAAGGATTATTGTAATGATTAAGCACAATTGTACTGTGTGAAACGCGTCTACAAGACACTGTGTTGGTGTCCTTTTTGATGTTGTCCTGGTGATTTAATAAACTGCATTGGACTTTCATGGATGTGCAACCATTTCTTCTTTGTTACATATACTTACAGAGGTGGGCCGGGGCTTGCACTAATTTTTTGCCGAAAGTCACTCTGGTTCAAAATCGAGCACAGGAGATTATACATTTTGCTCTAATTCATTGGGAAAAAGGAAGAATTCCATCCTTTGGATTTTGAGAGCGGTCTCAAGTTACCTGGAAGCCACTAAGGACTTCAGACGCATTATTTGTTTTATATGCCGGTAGTAAGAAAGGAAAACAAGCTACCAGGGGAGCCATTGCCAGATGGTTGAGAATGGCTATCACCAGAACCCTATTCCTTTTTAGATCAAGAGTGTCAAGTTGGTATTCATGCTCATTCTACAAGAGCTTTGACTGTGAGCTGGGCAGAGAAAGCTGGTGCCACCCCCGGACAGATCTGTAAAGCAGCTACATGGTCAAGTCTGACTACCTTTGCCTGTCAATGTAGGTTAGACCTCCTGACAGCAGGGGATAAGGCTTTCGGTAGGAAAATTTTAAAGGCTGTTGTCTCACCCTTATAGGGCAAGTCTCAATTATCCTCTCGGGTGCTGTCCTGAAAGACGTTTTGGAAAAATTCAAATTTGACTTATCGTTAACTTGTTTTCCAATAGTCTTTCGCAATGACCTGCCCTTTTTTTGCTGTATACAATGGTGTAACTGTTCATTATGTGCTTCAGCTGGGGTTGGAGGTTCTCTACAAACTGAAGGCAACTGGATAGAAGCCTCCTGTTAAAGCATTGGATGATGAGGTTTTTCCTGTTGGGGAGGAGCCATGATATCTCATGGGTGCTGTCCTGAAAGACTATTGGAAAACAAGTTACCGGTAAGTCTAACTTGAATTTTATGGCCTAATGGCAAAACACTGTGTGGATACACCATCCCCACGTGAAATATGATGGTGGCAGCATCATGTTGTAGGGAGGCTTTTTAGCAGTGAGCAGGGAAACTGGTCAGAGTTGATGGGAAGATGGATAAAGCCAAATAGAGGACAATCTTAGAAAACCTGTTAGTCTGCAAAAGACTTGAGGCAGAGGTTCACCTTCCAGCAGGACAACGACCCAAAACATACAGCCAGAGCTACAAAGGAATGGTTTAGATCAAAGCATATTCATGTGTTAGAATTGCCCAGTCAAAGCCCAGACCTAAATCCATTTAAGAATCTGTGGCAATACTTGAAAATTGCTGTTCACAAATGCTCTCCATCCAATCTGACAGAGCTTGAGCTATTTTGGAAAAGAATGGGCAAAAATTTCACTCTAGGGTGTCCGTTTAATAAACTGTGAAGTTTTTTCTCCGTTCAGTTCACAGCAGTTCACGGCAGTTCTCATGAGGAGAATTATCTCCTCTGCAGCCGGTTTAATAAACTGAGAACTTCAGTTCTCAGATGGTGAACAGATGTGAAGTTTTTTCTCTGAAAACAGCCGAGATCTGTGTAAAACTGGGTGGACTGCCTGTAATCTCGTGAGATATTGTGAGATTATGGTGCAGCCGAATTCAAACAGTGAAACTAAAGTTTAAAAGAACATGTAATTAATGTTTTCAGACATGTGATAACATATATATAAATACTGTATGTATATGTGTGTGTGTGTGTGTATATGTGTGTGTGTGTGTGTGTGTGTATATATATATATATATATATATATATATATATATATATATATATATATATATATATATATATATATATATATATATATATATATATATATATATATATATATATATATATATATATATACCGTATTTATCAGCCTATTGTGCGCACCCGCGTATAGCGCGCACCCCTACTCTGGACGTGAAATTCCTGAATTTTATTTATTTTTTATTACTTACAGTTTTGGTGTCTTGCCTGGCGTCCATCGGCGGCCTTGTCCGGTCTGGCGTCCGTCTGCGACCTTCGTGGTGTCCTCCCCGCTGCTCCTGCGCTGTCTCTGAGCCGATCCCTGCTTCCCGCGCTGTGTTTGAACGCCGCCGCCGCCGACATATACCGAACGCAGTACACTCGGGCATGCTCGGCTCCTCTTGCATAACCTAGAAGGGAGCCGAGCCTGGCCGACTGTACCCGAGTATACTGCGCTCGGTATATGTCTGCGGCAGCGTTCAAACACAGCGCAGGAAGCAGAGATCGGCGGCAAAGTTCAAACACAGTGCGGGAAGCAAGTATCGGCGTATATCGCGCACCCACAATTTTGCCCTGATTTTAAGGGGAAAAAAAGTGCGCGTATACGCCGATAAATACGGTATGTGTGTGTGTATGTATATGTATATATATATATATATATATATATAATATATATATATATATATATATATACACACACACACACACGTGTTATATAGATACTGTATGTGTGTGTATATATATATATATATATATATATATATATATATATATATATATATATATATATATATACACACACGTATATTGTTGTTAATATTCATTTTTAACCCACTGGTGTTGAAATTAGGAAGAAATAAGCCTTCTTCCTCTTATCACACCAGCTTCTCTCCCAGATTCTCCACCTCTGAGCTGGTGAATCTGGAAGGGAGATATTTCAGGTGAAGAGCTGTGAAATCTTCAGATCACGGTTTATTAAACTGGCCGTTTGTGACAAAACATCCATGTGATGTGATGTGAAGTGAAGAACATGTTCTCTGCTCCTTATCACAGTTTATTAAACCGGCAATGCTCTGTGATAAGCAGTGATCAGCCGTGATCATCATGATCTCCGCTTATCACGGTTTATTAAACGTACACCTAGATGTGCAAAGATTGTAGAGACATACTTAAAAAGACGTGCAGCTGTAATTGCAGCGAAAGGAGTATTGGAAAAGCATTTATCATTTTCCTGCCACTTGGTCTATCACATAAAATCCCAATAAAATACATTTGTTTTTGGTTGTAACATGACAAAATGTTGAAGTTTCAAGGCACTTGTATGTACATCTGTAAATCTTGCAGTGTTTCCAATAAATGTTATACTCCAATACAGCCCTCAAAAATTCCACTTGCTTGCTTGCATTTTGCGAGTGGAATTTAGTGCAGGGCAAGTGAGGAGCGGGGGTGGACCAGGCTGACAGTTTCCTGGCTGAAGCGATCAGCCAGGAAACTGTCAGCAGACGGACACAAAGAGCGGCAGGGCTGGACTGCCCTGGCACTGTTTTGAGCCGAGGCTGCATCGCTCTCCTTCTCCTCCTCTTGTATCACACACACAGCGGGCATCTTCCGCTGTGTGTCATGGAGCTGGGTCTGTGTTTGGCGGCGCGGTGTGACAAGGTCCCGCCCCCTAGACTGCCTCGTGTGATGGTAGATTGAATCAGTGTTCCGCCTATCACATTAGCCAGTCTAGGGGGCGGGACCTTGTCACACCACAACCGCCAAACACAGATCCCAGCTCCGTGATACACAGCGGAAGATGCCCGCTGTGTGTGTGATTCAAGAGGAGGAGGAGAGCGCTGCAGCTAAAGTTGTTGTAAATATTTGTTTTTGTTTTTGGAACTTCTGCTTAAAACATTTAACAGTGTAATTTCATGAGATCATTTACAAGGGCGTGTTTAGGGGCAGACTTCGGGGTGGGGCAGGGGAGGGGTTGGGTGGGTCAACTGGTGGCGAGTAACTCTTAAGGCCTGGCTAGTGGCTCAGGGCTTGAAATTTTGAGCCCTTCTCTAATATATAAAATATATGTAAATTTGCATGCCATGCAAAAACCTGGGACTTGACTATGACCTTGGGTCAGTCATTATGAAATACTTACCTTAGAACTGTAACTGTATCTGTATCTCACCTGGTCCACGCTGAGGGAGCTGACATGTTGCCTCAGCGTGTCTTACGGGTATCGCGGCTCCAGTGCTGTGAGTGGCTGGAGCTGCCATGTTGTCACTTTCCAGCAAGGTTCCGGCATCTGCCGGGCTTTCACCTGAGAATCCCCTGTGCGCATGCGCCGCTGAAGTCAGCGGCTCATTGCAAGGGGAATATCTCCTAAACCGTACCGGTTTAGGAGATATTCTTTTTAGCTACAGGTAAGCTTTATTATAGGCTTACCTGTAGATAAAAGTCCAAACATTGACTATACAACCACTTTAAATGACCTTTCTTTGCTGGTAATAGTCTTGCACATATGCAGCCTATTTTATTAAAATCTAAAGATTAGTAATATTGTTAACTGGATTTTGTTCAACAAGACTGTTAATACTTTGACTTGTGACTCACTTAATCTTTTTCTAGCTTTTATACTAAAAACCAATTATAAAACCGAAATTGAATGTGTGTAGGAGGAACATAAAACTGAAAAGGCTTTTTTATTCTCTTTTATGTAACTAAACTTTTTCTCAAAATGGTATAATCCCTTTTCAATATGATAGTCAATGATGACAATAGGTGAACAGATACACTTGGTTCTCCCTATATCTTGTTGTATGCCAGCACTGATATGGCTACCAGACTTGCCTCCCAAAGGATGAAAGGTCTAGACTTTGAATAGATTTATTGAAAACCAAGCTTGTATAGTCTTGAACAAGGTACCTTCAAATCCTGAAACCGTATTTTACAATCTTTTAATATATGTTTTATCCTTTTGTAACAGAAATGTTTATCAAGTGCTTAATGTATCTCAGGTACCGGATAATGTATCTTCATTATGTTCTATAATCCACCACATACAGTATATTTTAATGCAAAAACTTTGTAATGTGAGGACCTGTCTGCTGATGTCACAGACCCAGTAAAGATCGCGACCATATGGTCGGGATCCGTCCACCTATCTGGACCGACACCCAGCTTAGCCTCTTGGCGAGCCCCTGAGCCGGCTGCTCCCGCCCCTTCACTGCTCCAGTGAGTGCTCTGGGGGGGGGGGGGGGGGGACAGATGGCCAGAGCAGAGTGTTCTCTTAGAGCTCTGAGAACTGAGCAATCAGCTGGGTTTGATCGCTCTGTCAGTCTTAGAGTTGGCAGGGTACAGATGCAGCATCGAACCAATTCTGCATCCACCTAGGTAAGCATGATTCTGAAAAAAATAAATAAAATTCCCATACTTTTCTTTTAAATCAGACCTTGCCATAAAATAAAAGTGAAACTCAAAAAATTTGAATATCATGCAAAAGTTCATTGATTTCACTAATGCAACTTAAAAGGTGAAACTAATATTTGAGATAGACTTATTACATGCAAAGCAAGATAGTTCAAGCTGTGATTTGTCATAATTCTGATTATGGCTAACAGCTCATGAAAATCTCAAATCCACAATCTCAGAAAATTAAAATATTACATGCAATCAATAAAACAAGGATTGTACATAGAACAATATCGGACCTCTGAAAAGTATAAGCATGCATATGTTCTCAGTATTAGGTTTGGGCCCCTTTTGCACCAAAGAATGAAAGTCATAAGCTTGTGGAACTGCTGAGGGGTTATGGAAGACCAGGAAGCTTCAATAGCAGCCTTCAGCTCTGCATTGTTCAGTCTCATGTCTCTCATCTTTCTCTTGGCAATGCCCCATAGATTCTCTATGGGGCTCAGGTCAGGCGAGTTTGCTGACCAATCAAGCACAGTAATCTCACGGTCATTGAACCAGGTTTTGGTGCTTTTGGCAGTGTGGTCAGGTGCAAAGTCCTGCTGGAAAATTAAGTCTGCATCCCCATAGAGCTCATCTGCAGAAGGAAGCATGAAGTGCTCCAAAACTCCTGGTAGATGGCTGCATTGACCCCAGACTTAATAATGCACAGTGGACCAACACCAGCAGATGACATGGCTCCCCAAATCAGCACAGACTGTGGAAACTTCACACTGGACTTGTGTGCTTTGATACAGCACTTTGGGAACATCCAACTTATTTTGCAATTAGATTTTTGAGGCTTTCTCTCCTTATGGAGGGTGTCAATGATGGTTTTCTGCACAACTGTCAGGTCAGCAGTCTTTCCCATGATTGTGATTCCTAATGAACCAGACTGAGACCATTTAAAGGCTCAGGAACCCTTTGCAGGTGTTATGGCTTAATTGGCTGATTAGAGTGGGACACTTTGAGACTAGAATATTGCACCTATTCACAATATTCAAATTTTCTGAGATTGTGGATTTGGGGTTATCATGCGCTGTAAGCCATAATCACAATTAAGACAAATCACGGCTTGAACTATCTTGCTTTGCATGTAATGAGTCTCTCTCATATATTAGTTTCACCTTTTAAGTTGCATTAGTGAAATAAATTAACTTTTGCACAATATTAAATTTTTTACGAGTTTCATCTGTACAAGGTCCACTTATTGGGTATGGGCAGCTCCCTGTAAAAATACCTTCCTGATCGTACTTAAAAAATTTACCTGTAAATAAAAAAGTTAAAATGTACAGTATGCTTTGTTGCCTCTATCTTTAGCTTGCAACATCTAGGTGAATGTGATGTCACACTCCTTCTGATGAGATCCTGGGAAATGCAAAGCAGCTGAAAATATGATTCCAGCAGGGTCCAGTCAAATGCAGAGCAGGCAAAACCTCTTAAAGCTGAGTTCCACCAACGTATACATTTTTTTCCTTTTTTTTTTCTTAAAGATATCTGTTAAGATGATCCTAATGCAATGCTGCAATCACTATTCTCACTAATGGCTAACTTTATATTTTCCTGTCTTGTGCGGTTCCATTTTGCTTGTGGGCATGCAAAGCCTACAAGGATACTCTTCCGTGATACAGTGCTGCTGAATAACCAGCATCTGGAGCATGAGCAGTATACACACCTCACAGCACTGCTGAGCGGCGATGCCCAATGACTCCTGGGACTTATGACAAACCTCTCCCAGGAGCCAGTGCGCAGCCGGATATTGCACATATAGCCGTGGGTGGAAGAGACAGGAAGTTGTGAAGAATGCCTTAAAAACAAGGTAAAGAAAGTGTGTTAAAAAAAAAAAAGCCCATTGCCGTGCGTATGGCAAAGTCTAAAGCGAATGATGTGGACATTGAAAAGTGGGTGGAACTCCGCTTTAAGATGCTTTTGCACCTAACTGGAATGTTTTATGAGCTTTCCATCCTAACCTTTAAACATTTGGGTGTTCCTTGTTCCCAAGGAAGAATAGTAACATCATCTTTGCATTGTGGAAGACTTGGCGAAGTTAATTACTGTATTTAATCTAAATTTACAGGTACATATTTCAAAAGCTATTAGACATGGGTCTGGCCCCCTCCTCATGTAGACATTGAATAGGCAGACCTTGACTTTTACTGCAAGGGCAGCTTTAAACTATTTTTAAATGGTTAATTGTACTGATCAGCTGAAGGCAAAATCTGACTATCAGGCCAACTTTAGACAGCTGCCACCAAGTTCCCTTTTTTACGTTACATTACTTTGCAGTTTTGCATTCCCATTTGTCTGTGCTTATTACGTTTTTCCCTAACTTCCTTTCCAATAACCAAAGCAGGAAGTGGGAGGAAATCCCTCCAAAATTAGGGAAATCTTTGGTTGTCACCCGTGTATCCATTTGACGACCTCCCCTCCCCCCTGTTCAGATGACAACTCAAATTTTGGTGTTTTTCCTTTCTTTCTTTTGCTTTTGTGTTAGCCATTAGGTATCCTGTGCACTCATCTGGGGATGTCTGAACCTCGTGTGCGAATGTCTGAATGTCGTGTGCGCTTATCTGCTGCATTTGTGAATAAGTCCCACTTTTCAGCCCTTTCATTTATTTAAATGTATACTCCAATGAAAGAAAAGGCATCCTCGAGGCACTGGGACTTTGATATGAGTTTAAACAAGGTAGTGAGAGGGCAAGAAACATTTGAAGAGCACACTGGCTCAGGTTGGGCTTCTCACAACAGGCAAGGCTACCCCACTGTGGGTACTTCAGCACATTACCAGAAAAAGATGTGCATATATGGAAGGAGCGCCAGACCAAAGGGTGGGTCCAAATTCATTTACTGATGTTGTGTTAAGACAGCCAATGCGTTTCAGGGGTCAAAGGGACTCCCCCTTAATCAGAGCTACAATAAAATCTAAAATAATGTAAAAATAATTGTGACTGATAATATCATGAGCCTAACAGGGGCGGATCCAAAGTCTATTCTCTGGAGGGGCACTGCCAGAAAATAAGGTGTTGCTTACATAACTGTATTTAAAGTATCATACAGTCCTGATTGAACAGAGGGGGAGCCAATCAGTGGGTCTGGCGGAAGGGATGTCGGCCACCCGTGATCGCTCCCCACAGAGATAGAATGGTGGTAAACAAGGCAGACGCCATTCTGTCAGAAATAAACGGAGTGATCTTGTGTTCCTGTTAACCAGGAACATGGAGCACTCTGTTCATCTAGTGAATCCATCCCACACATAGTTAGCAAGCACCCCCTAGGGATATAGTTAACCCTTTGATCACTCCTGATGTTAACCCCTTCCCTGCCAGTGTCATTAGTACAGTGACGGTACATATTTTTTAGCACTGATCACTGTATTAGTGTCACTGGTCCCCATAAAGTGTCAAAAGTGTCAGGTGTCCAATTTTGTCCACCGCAATGTCAGTCACGCTAAAAATCGCTGATCGCCGCCATTACTAGTAAAAAATAATAAATTGGCTCTGAGACTGAGTTCGATGTGACTCACTGACCGGCGTGACGTCACTCGTTGCTAGATGCCATGCGGCCCAGGCGTTGGCAAAGAGTGCAGGGAAGGAAAGAGGCTCCACCCACCTTCTCCTCCGCTCCTGGTATCATGATGACACTCTGTTACAGTGGGCAGCCACGTAAGACGAGTCTCTCTCTTGACGGCGGCACCGCTGATCGGGTGATGAGAGAGAGAGACTCGGCAACTGCAGGCACCGCAAGGCATTTTTTAAAAAGAATGATAAAAAAAAAGCCAATGTGACATGATTGTCTCGGGGGGGGGGGGGGGGCAATTTCCCTGTTGCCCCCCCCCCCTCTGGATCCGCCGTTGGAGCCTAATAATTGTAAAACATCATGAATAACCTACATACACATACTTGCATCCAAAATACCTGCATGTTCCCATACATGCGATGAAATGAAGAGATGAGGGAATAGGCAATGATTTAGAGAATGCAGCCTACACCTCCTATAATTTTGTAACCCGAACTTGAAGAATGAGCTATCCAGCCAGGATGCGAACGGAACAATCTGCACATCCCCCCCCCCTTTTAGTTTATACCAACAGCCTTTCCGTTGTTTTTTTGTTATTTTGGAGTCCCGACTGCACAAATATTTGTCGCTGAGCCCCTAATGAGATCCAGTTTTTGACTATTCCTTTTTATGTAATGCTACACCTACTTTTAGTAATTGCCGCTTCTGAAAGTTCAAATTGTTTTGCCACAACAGCATTACATGGAAGGTGTGAACATATGCTGTGCTTGTTGCATTAATGACCTTTTAGGTTATTGGTCTGACACGTGGGACAGGGACAGGTGGGCATTTCATACATAAGACCTCTTTAGTCAACTTTTATTTGTTGACAAATCTAGCTCTCCCTATCCGTTTCTGCTATTGGGTCTCAAGGCAGATATGCAAGAATCCCAAATGATTGCAAGGGGAAAAATGGTAATATCCCCAAGCATGCCTGTAGTCCAGTCAATAGTAATATTTACCCACTGTGTCCTGCCAGTGAGGGAGATTGGCATTAAAGCCAGACATTACCTCATCTTCCTGGAAAGGCTGACGATTTCTATGCTAAGCAAGTATGTAGGAGTGAGCAGCTCAATACCTGCCTGATTAGCGGCAGATCCGGTTTGGAAATGAAATCTTTTAGCCCTTCTCTGTCCCCCTCTCCCTCTGCTTACAGATATCTTAAAAGGTGTGTCACGGTGTAATTACAATGCTGGCAATAAAAGACTTGTCGCTGGGTAAAGTCAATAGATTTGCCAGACAGGTCAGCAAACATTACTGCTGATTCACATCAGAGCGCTCACGTGGCATTCAAAAATGTCTGGCCTGCTCCTGCCTGTGGCAGCAAGGTGAGTGGAAGGCAGGGGATCCTGACGTGTACAGCTTTAATTTCTGCGAATGAATCCTGCCAGCTTATCCTGCTTTGGTTCTCTCTGGCAGCTAATACTTCAAGTTGTCTTCTGCGCCGGCTGTCAGTAGAAATAACACATTTATCTGGAAGATATAAGCGGTTTTACAACATGTTTGATAGGGCTTCCCAGCAGTTGTCTGTAGTGGATGATATTGTAGCACCTACTGCAACTGTTCACATGAATTCTGACATTTGTGTGAGCTTTTAAGAACTATTTATGATATTAAGTTTCCAGGAGTTTATCAGAAAAAAAATATTTTAAAGTGTTTTGTCAATAAAAATAAAATAAAAAATGTGTGTGTGTATGTATGTATGTATGTATATGTATGTATATGTATATATATATACGCCGCCGTAAGTTAGCGAGGCAAGTACATGATTCACAATGTACTTGCCTGCTAAGTTACGTCGGCGTAGCCTGAATCGGCGGGTGTAAGGGCGCCTAATTCAAATGTGTTGGGGGAGGGGGCGTGTTTAATGTTAATGAGGCTTGACCTCACATTTTTGATGTTTTTTTTTCACTGCGCATGCGCCGGGCGACTACATTTCCCAGTGTGCATTGCGGTTACGTACGCCGCACGGCCTATTGATTTTGACGTGGACGTAAACGACGTAAATCCCGATTCGCGGACGACTTACCCAAACGACGTAAAAAATTTGAATCTCGCGGCGGGAACGGCGGCCATACTGTAACATTGTTATTCCACCTAATAGATGGAATAACTTTAGGCCTGTAATGCGCTACGGAAACTGAGTAAATCGACTGCGGCGGCCGGGCGTACGTTCGTGAATCGGCGTATAAACTCATTTACATATTCTACGCCGGCCGCAATGGAAGTGCCACCTAGCGGCCATCCAAAATATTGCAACCTAAGATAGGACGGCGCAAGCCGTCCTATCTTAGATATGTTTAACCACTTGCCGCCCGCCAATGACAAATTGACGTCGGCAAAGTGGTTGTAGAATCCTGACTGGACGTCATATGACGTCCTCAGGATTCTGAGCCGCTGCGCGCCCCCGGGGGCGCGCATCGCAGCGATCGTTGTTGCGGGGTGTCAGTCTGACACCCCGCAACACCGATCTCGGTAAAGAGTCTCTCACGGAGACTCTTTACCACGTGATCAGCCGTGTCGATTGGCTCTTCGTTGATGGCTCTTCCTCACTCACGTCTGACAGACGCGAGTAGAGGAGAGCCGATCGGCGGCTCTCCTGAAAGGGGGGGTTCGCGCTGATTGTTTATCAGCGCAGCCCCCCCCTCGGATCGCCACATGGACCACCAGGGAAGCCCACCCTGGACCACCAGGGAAGGGCAGATAAGAAAACAAAGGCTGTAAAAAAAAAAAAACATTAAAAAAAAAAGATGCCACAAATGGGCACTGACTGGCAACATAGGTAAATCAGTGTCGCCCCAGTGTCCATCAGTGCCACCCTACATTGTCCATCAGTGCCACCCTACAGTGTCCATCAGTGCCACCCCACAGTGCCCATCCATGCCCAGTGCCCACCTGTGCCACCCATAAGTAGCCATCAGTGCCACCCATAAGTGCCGCCTATGTGTGCCCATCAGTGCCGCCTATGTGTGCCCATCAGTGCCGCCTATGTGTGCCCATCAGTGCCGCCTATGTGTGCCCATCAGTGCCGCCTATGTGTGCCCATCAGTGCCGCATACAAACGCCGCCAATCAGTGCCACCTCATCGATGTCCATCAGTGCCATCTCATCGGTGCCCATCAGTGCCGCCATATCAGTGCCCGTAATTGAAAGAGAAAATTTACTTATTTACAAAAAAAAATCGCAGAGGTGATCAAATACCACGAAAAGAAAGCTCTATTTGTGGGAAAAAAAGGACGCCAATTTTGTTTGGGTACAGTGTAGCATGACCGCGCAATTGCCATTCAAAGTTCGACAGTGCTGAAAGCTGAAAATTGGCTTGGGCGGCAAGGTGTATACGTGCCCTGTATGGAAGTGGTTAAGCGTATCTCTGTTTGAGCATACGCTTAAACATAAGTCGGCGTATATTCTGAGTTAGGTCGACTTATCTACTGATAAGTCGGCCTAACTCTTACTGAATCTACCCATTTGTTCTTGGGCTCTGCACTGCATCACGGAGCGGTGATGTCTAGTTTGTTGCATAAAACTGCAATATATCTAAAAACTATCCTCTATTTTGTAGACGCTATAACTTTTGCACAAACTATCAATAAACACTTATTTTTTATATATATATATTTTTGGGGGATATTTATTACAGCAAAAAGTAAAAAATATTGCATTTTTTTTTTCAAATTGTCGCTCTATTTTTGTTTTATAGCGCAAAAAATAAAAACCGAAGAGGTGATCAAATAACACCAAAAGAAAGCTCTATTTGTGGGGAAAAAAATGATGTAAATTTTGTTTGGGAGGCACGTTGCACGGCCGCACAATTGTCAAAGGGACGCAGTGCTAAATCGCAAAAAGTGGCCCGGTCATTTAGCAACAAAATGGTCCGGGATTGAAGTGGTTAAAACATTTTTTTATTAACTTTATTAAAAGGGATGAACAACATCCTTTATGACAGCATGGGCTGTGACAGGTCCTCTTTATTGAGGGGCTCTGTGGTATATTAGACCCCAAATCTCTCCTCTGGCCACCAATGCAGCCGATCAGATACAGATTGGTCTAATTGTCTGCTTTCCCGGCTGCTAATGGCCAGCTAAACAAAGAGGCGGAGCTGGAAGTTGCGACATACCTGTTTCCGAAGTCAGAGGGGAACAATGTTGGTTCCTTTTTCTGTGCATCTTTCGCCGCTGGTCACATCGCTCCCGGGCTCCGTGATTGGACAGCAAAGCCCGGGAAGAGGGGTGGGGATCCACTTCTGTCACCAGCAGACGTGATTGAGTGACTATTCAGCCACTCAAATCACTTCTGCTGCAAAGAGAATTGCCGGCTGAAACTTTCCATACAATGATAATGCCTGCAGGTGCAGTGGTTAATATATGATTGTAACTTTTATAGTAAGTTATTGACTGCTGTGGTTTCTACCATGTAATTTAATAATCTGATTGAACTACAATCCTATTCATGAACCACCTATCTCAGTGCTCCCAATCGATGCAAAAACAATTGATATTCCTCCCTGGCTGTTTGCTTGATTCTGATTGTAATTGAGTAAATAGATTGCAAGGGAAGTTTTATGGTTGTTCGATTGTGGATTTGATTTTTTTGATCAAGTTGCATGTCGATCAGATAAAAAACTAAAACTAAAGTGTGTGACCTCCATTAGGGAATTTTCGGCTTAAGGTCCAGCAGGCGCTGGACCTTGCCAGAAAGAAGTCGCATGCGCGGGAGTGACGACATTGCGGCTTCAGCCACTCTGGAGCCGCCATACCCAGAAGACATGCTGAGGCAAGATGTCATCTCCCTCGGCGTGGACCAGGTAAGTTACTGATGCCTCGTTCTAAGGTAAGTATTTCATAATAAGCTAGTATGCGGTGCATACTAGCTCATTATGCCTTTTGCTTTACAGGATTAAAAAGAAAAAAAGTTCAGCGGGTTTACTACCGCTTTAAGAGGAACTGAAATCTGCTTACGTAATTTGTAATAAAAACATCTTTGCCATTCTGAAGCTTCCCTCCAACCACTTTGCATATTATTTTATATATACTGTGATTCTTTACTTGCCAAATATGCTGCAGAAATCTCCCTCCACAGAGTCTGGCTGCAACCATTGTACCTGTGGGCAGCTGAAGCTGCTGCCTGTTCACTTCCTGGATTTACACAGACACACACCTCCAGCTCTGCAGCTCTCATTGACCCTCTTATGACTCGTCCTAGGCTTTTTACCAGACAAGCAGGAAGTGGGCTGTATAAGGTATTTACTGGCAGAAAAAAAGTTTTACTATCCAAAGTTAAAACAAGAAAGGCAGAAGATTTAGAGGGGGTTGTAAAGGTTAGTTTTTTTTATTTTCTAAATAGGTTCCCTTTAAGCTAGTGCATTGTTGGTTCACTAACCTTTTCCTTCGATTTCCCTTCTAAATGTTTTTTTTTTCCCCTTTGTTTTCTTTGTCTGAATTTCTCACCTCCTGTTCCTCCTCAGTAAGCTGTTCTGGCTGACTAACCCCCAGCCAGAATGGCTCGGATAATGGGGGCAAGTTTACTGAGGAGGAACAGGAAGTGAGAAATTCAGACAAAGAAAAAAAACATTTAGAAGGGAAGTTGAAGGAAAAGGTAAGTGAACCAACAATGCACTAGCTTAAAGGAACCTATTTAGAAAATAAAAAACAAACCTTTACAACCCCTTTAATAGATGGAAAGATGAAAAAATTACTGAAGTTCCTCGTTAATGTTTTTTCCTTAAAGGGCAAGTTCAACTTTTCAGAAATGGGTAAACTTACACCATGCACCCTTCTCCGCCCCACTGTACTTTTATGGGTGATGATTTGTTGGTGCCCAAGCAGTTGGTGCAGAAGTCCAGGGATTTGAAATCGCATATTTTCAGCTCAACATTTGGAGGCAGAAAAAAAAACTTCTAGTTTGCTTTCCTGATTGGAGCTTTACTGGCAGAAAAGAAAAAAAAAAACACTTAAAGCTATCCTAATCTCGTCTAAACGTTGTCCCGTTTTAATGTCAGACAGTGAAAGTAAGAGAAAATCACAAATATTGGGTTGACACCATAACAGTTAATAGATGGGAAATCTTTCCTCGGGGACACTAGTTTTGGTGACACCCTGAGGTTCTGTCACTTTGGAGGGATTTCTTCTCGCTTCCTGTTTTGGTTATGGCACAGGACACAAAGGGAAATATTTTCTTTGGTACCCAGATGACAAAAAAAAACACAGGGGTTATAAGCCTCATTTACTGTATCTAAAACGAGAAAAAAATGCCTTTAATTCTACTTTATTCAATTGCTTTTTCTGGCTGCCAAGCAGACCGTTGCAGTAGTTGGGAGTTTTTGCTTCATTCCTGATGCAAAGCTGTTTCAGTTTCATGTATATTATTGAATGTGTTGCCTCGTTTAGATCATGCTGCAAGTATGTCTGCTGCCACCTCAGAGCAGACCTTTGAGTTGCTTGTTGATTTACTTCTGTATTTTGAGTCATTATCATGTTAAATGACTCGGCTCCTTTTGAGTTTAGATCATAGTCTGGTGGTTGTCTGATTGCTATCCTTTTATTACCATTCTGTTCACATCCCTGAGAGAATGCCATTCTGTATGTCTAGGCATTGAAGTGACCAGCTTTAATGTCTTGGCATATGTCATTGCTTTCATCTTTAAGGTGCAACTAGCCCCTGTAAAGGGTTATACTTCCCTGGGTGGTTGTGAGTCAGGGTGAGCTCACATCAGAAGTTTTAAAGGGCATTATTCAATCCCTTTGCCTTGTTGGTTTGTGTATTGAGTGTTCTGAACTGTGCCTGGAATCACATGGAAGCGGTGGTGCTTGGCGTGCAGGGCCGATCCGCCCTATAGGCTCACTATGCAAGCCGCTTAGGGCCCCCCAAATTACTAGAGGCCCCGCCTGGTAAGAAGTAATTGCAGCCCCTCACCCCGCTTCTCAACTCGCTGGCTGCATGGGAGAAGAGGTAAGAAGTCAGCTTCTCACTGAAAGTCTTGGGAGGGGGTGGACATGGCCTTCTGGCTTGGTTCACCCTTTCTCATCGGGTCTCCCTACCTAGTACTTGGGTGGGTCTGTTTCGGCAGACCCTCCAAAGAACAGAGTCTGCCTGGTTTCGACCAGATGGGCCATAGTGAGTGCTGTGCTGTGAGCGGCATGCTGACGTCATCACTACATACAGTGTCCCGGAGTGAACAGGCTGTGTTAGCAGGCCAGCTACATATTTTCACATGCAAATTTTTATCTACTTATTGTAAGTGCGATTTTATACATTTTGTTATATTAAATTGTTTTACTGGATTACGCAATGTCAGCCTTCTTTCCTCACCTTGGCTATAATCACTATTGATCATCTGTGAGCGGTGGGAATTTTATCGGATACCAGGATATCTTGCTGCATAGACCCCTAGGCTGGGTAAAAAGCCACACGCCAACAGAAGATCTCTGGTTGGGATCTTCCCTTTCGGTAAGAGGCAGTTTGTTTGGAAGGTGGAGGATTTCCTTTCTATCTTTTCACTGTTCTGTGGTTCCCTTTTGGTTTGATGTCACCATTTTATTCGAAGGAGAGCAATGTATTTTCTGCCACCAAACTACCATCTGATGCGTCCTTTGTTAGAAAATAAGAAATATTTTTTTCATCTTTTTCACTGGGACTTGAAATGTATTGCGAATAGGGCAACCTGTTCGTTTTAAGTGATTTCAATCCAACAATAGCACAATGTTCATTATTACTCATGCTAGTTGATTCTATGTTTGAACTATCACGTTATTTGCGCAGCTTATTTTTGCTTTACATGGGCCATAGTGAGTACTCAGTTCCCGCCTGGAGCCTAATGCCCCGGGGGATCCGGGTAAGATCCTTCTTTTGGAGGACCATAGTACACCCGTTGCACATTTTGTGTTCACTCTTTGTGCACTTTTTTGGGCACCAGGTGGAGTTTTTGGGTGTAGTTTCACATGCCATGAAATTTTTTTTTTTTTTTTTTAATTTCCCTTATAGGGAAATATCGGAACCCAGTTTTATTTGACATGGTTTTAATTTGGAAATGCATATGCAGCAATATTCCAGACACCCTTCCAAATAGAGGAAAGTAGGCACTCGGATGTTCAGTGTTTATAAAATCTTCTTTATTGCAAACCCATTGGGGACAACGAGGATCCGATACACAAAATATGCTAATGCATTTCTGCTCTTATGGGCCTTACCCCGCGTACAAACGACCGTTTTTCATAATGAGAAAATGCAATTTTTTAAATTGGTCGTGAAAAACGGTTTAGTGCGTAGGCTCCAGAGCATTTTTCTCGACGTGAAGAATGGTCGTTAAAAATTTAGAAGCTTCTCTATTTTTTTTAGTCTTTCACGTCGTCGATTGTGTGTAAGCTTTAACAAGGGGGGAGAAAAAGCGCAAGTTATGAGATGGGGAAATTGGCATAAGCAGCTAAAAGGGTGGTGCCATTCGAATGGAACTTCCCCTTTATAGTGCCATCGTACGTGTTGTAAGTAACCGCGCTTTGCTTGAGCATTTTTTTTCACTAACGTGTGTATGCAAGGCAGACTTGAGGAATCGCGTCGAGAAAAACATTGTTTTTTTCCATGACATAGACACCCTTTTCGAGAACTTGAAATTTAGTGAAATAGGAATTGTTTTCTGTTAGAGATGGTAGCACTTATTTCAAAACTTCTTAGTACATTGTCATTTGTATAATAAATCAGAACAAGTTCCATGAATGGCTTCCTGCATTTCATTTTTAGTTCCAGTAGGCTTTATCATATTTATCTTTACATATGTTCTTGACAATTTTTTTTCCCAGTGTGGGCGAAAGAAATTCAGGGTTTTCAGGTTTGTAGATTTACATTACGAAGCTTTTCAAGCTTTAATATTTTTAGATGGTGAGTAGATTTCACTGCTGAACAAGAATTGCTTTAGATGTTAATATTCAGTGTCGTTTGGTAATTCTATAAATTCATGGACTTTCAGCACAGTCAGCCAAGCAAACATATATTCTTTTTAAGAGACTCATGCCTTTTGTAGTTAAGTGTCTGGGTATAAAGAACATAGAAAGTATAGTAACAGCAAATATTGTCTCAACTGGATTGTATGTGTTTGTATGTACTGTATGTGTTTCTAGCATGTATGTGGTCTAGATTAAAATGCTAAAGCATCTTGGAATACATTACAAGGTAAAATACAGAATGTTGAATCTGTGAAACTGCTGCAAGCTTTGTTTAGTTTGCTTTGCTCTTTATTTTAAGTGGTTGATATCTGTAAATAACCCATGGTGTTTAAGAGATAAAATTCACATTGCCCTAATTGAATATATGCTGCTTGAAAGCCTTTACTGTGCTCAATTGTTTTGATAAAGGTCTAATAAATGATCAACTTGATGTAAGTAGTATTAATCTGTGCTAATCCTTGTACCAGTTCAGCTTCACACATGTATAACCCCCTATGGACTAGTGCTCCTTGCTGCAATAGGCCAATTATTGGTGGGGCAGTGGCCACTTGTTTGATTTTTCTTTGCTAAGCACACTCTATTGCATGGATGCTTGAGCTATGGGCAGATGGATTCCAGGAAGTAATTGCTACATGAATCCCTAGGGGGTAATTTTTCAACAGAATAAAGCATATATACATGGATGGATGGTGGAGTTTTGAATATTAAAAATGAATTTTGTTGGTGGTTTGTGGTGCTCAGTTGCAGTGTTTGGATAGTAAAACCTTTTTTTCTTTATTTTTTTTATTTTTTGCCAGTAAATACCTTTTATACAGTCCACTTGCTGTTTCTTGTCTGGGGAAAAAAAGCCTAGGCTTATAAAATCATGCACTGTTCTCTCTCTCTCTCTCTCTCTCCCTCTCTCTCTCTCTCTCTCTCGTTTGCCAGGAAGGGCAGGGGGTGAGTCATAAGAGGGCCAATGAAAGCTGGCGTGTCTGTGTAAATCCAGGAAGTGAACAGGCAGTGGCTTCAGCTACCCACAGTTAAAATGGATGCAGCCAGACTTAGTGGAGGGAGATTTCTGCAGCATATATGGCAAGTACAGAATCTCAGTATATATAAAAGATGTAAAGTGGTTGGATGGAAGCTTCAGAATGGCAAATATCTTTTTTATTACAAATTATGTGTGCAGACTGCAGTTCCTCTTTAAGATAAATAGTTATAAATGAGCTCAGCTGTACTAGGACTAAGTGCAAAAATCCGATTTTTAAACAAATTCAAAGCAAATGGGTGCCTGTAAACAGGGATTCCTTTGGGTGGGGTTTCTCCGGTGAATCTCTGCCCATTCTGATGCTTACAGATGTCGCTAGGGGAACTCAGAACAGAAAAAATAGAGAAACTAATTGTAAAAAAAGCGTTTTTGTATTTGAG
Organism: Rana temporaria; assembly: GCF_905171775.1. Taxonomy (NCBI): domain Eukaryota; kingdom Metazoa; phylum Chordata; class Amphibia; order Anura; family Ranidae; genus Rana; species Rana temporaria. The sequence continues at coordinate 287,048,245 of NC_053493.1, read as the reverse complement.
TCTGAATTGGTTTGTGTGCCAACATCATCTGTAATCACGGATATGCAAGTCTCATATGTTGACAGCTTTGTGGGTAAATTGTGTTCTTTTTAAAAAGTTGGTCATCAATATGCAGAGATGTGTAAACATGACTAGGAAATGCCTTTCAGAAGCAGGGATAAACTATACCATATGGCTTTATTGATCGATTTCATTATGTATTAATCTATACTTATTTGCACAAATGGAAACTAGTTTGTTTATAGTGTATTGAATAGCAGACACTCTTGAATGTTTTAATGCAACAATTATAACACTGTATTGCCACCATCTATCATCATTACTTGAACACCAGGCAAGCTTCATCTACTGAGCTGCATGGATGAAAATTAATAGGAATGCAACTAATTTGCTACCTCAAAAGATCATTAGCTGCGTACAGTTGGAGTTGCTTGCTGCTTTCATTCTTGAGTGTTTGTAATCTAGCTTCCACTAGGGAATGATGAAGTTAGCTGCGGTTACTAGTGAAAATACATGTAAATCGTTAAAGTTGCAAGAGCAGTCCGATTCTAAATTTATGCTTCACGAGTCTCTGATATTTAAAAAAAATTAAAAGAGAACCTGCAGTAAAAACAGAATAATCATTAATAATAATGTGGATATTTTATTTGAAGAGATCCATTTAATTACTGGAAATCTTTTGGCATGTGGACTCAAGTTGGCACATTGGTGCACATGTTCCCAAATTTGCATACCCAAGAGTATTGTTAAAGGCTGCCAACAAAGAGGTAAAGTCTCCAACGAGAACCTAGGAAGCATAACTAAATATGAATCCAATTTGTATCTTTTTAATACTACCTCTTTTGCTAGTAAAAAAGCAACCCTTCATAATAAGAATATTGCAATCCAATCCTGCCACAGGTGACAATTTTTGCAGGGTTGCAGAGCACAATCAAAGTCTCTTTAGCATCCAACAATTCCATGATTCAGAGGGCTACCTCCTTGGTTGCACATTGTAGTTCCACCTGCTGGACAGTGGGTAACTACAGCTCTGAAGGAGCACATTAAAGGGTCACTAAAGGAAAAATTATTTTTTGCTGAAATGACTGTTTACCGGGTATAGAGACATAATGGTTAACCGATTCCTTTTAAAAACGATTAAAAATAGATAAAAAACAATCATATATTGTACCTACAGTTTAGTTTCGTTTTTGCTGTTTCCTGGTTCTCTGATGTACAGAGACAAAGAGCCAATAGAGGGCAGCGATGCTTTGTCTAAAACCCCTCAGCACCAATCCAGTTTCGTTTTACAAACAGTAATCGCACCTCCTTCATTAGTCACCACAGTGAGAAATCTCCCAGTACTGTGGTTATCAGGAAACAGACAACCAGGAAGTGTCCAGAACAGAGAGGAATTACAGCCACATCAAAGCAAAAATGAACAATGAGGACATGAAACCAGGACTGCAGTAAGGTAAAGGAAGCTATTTAGCTAAAAAAAAAAATTCCTTTAGTGACCTTTTAATGACAAAGTGGGGCCATGGAGGGACATGGGCCTCTGACATACCCAAACAGAGCTACTTTTACAAGGTATTTTAAGAGGCAAATTTACTTTTTCCGTTTAGATCGTTTTTATTGTTTTAAAAAGAGTACAAGTAACGAGCACTGTGCAGAGCAGAGAACAATCCTTGCAAGCTCTGTATAGACAATGGTACAGAAGTGGGGGAAACAAAACCTCTGGAAACCTTGGCAATTAGGTGGGTATATGTTAAAGCAGGGGTGCCCAACCAGTGGCCCAGGGGCCACATGTGGCCCGCGGAGCCCTTTGATGTGGCCCATGGCCTCCTGCTCTGGGACGGAATAGAATACTGTTATTAAAGGTAAGTTTATTTCTAAAATCACAGTGTATATATGAGCATATCTGTTTTGCAGTGGTTACTGGGCTGCTTTCAAACTGACCCGCAGATGCAGAGCAGCGCACCTGCGGGTTACCTGCACTGAGCCATAGACTTCTGTTAATAACTGTGAGTTTGGTGAGCTTTCTGAAAGTGCACCATACCTGCAGAATACAATAGAATGTCTATTGCAAAGTTCAGGAAAGCCAAAGGTACACTGCGTTGCCCCCAGCGGTTGCTAGTAAACCGCAGCGCATAAGGAAAAAAAGTAGAGTATAAAGGCTTGTGTCCATATCCACTCTGCATATGCAGAGCGGACACGGACCTGTCATCCGCCTGCTGCGCTCATTGTGGCCCGCGACTGGTTATAAAGTCGCTTAAGTGGCCCTCGTGCTTCAAAAGGTTGGGCACCCCTGCGTTAAAGGGACACTAAAGGCAGAATTTTTTTTTTCTTTTAAATAACAAACATGTTATACTTGCCTCCACTGTGCAGCTCGTTTTGCACAGAGTGTCCCCGAATCCAGTCTTCTGGGGTCCCTCGAGCTTGCATGGTGGAAAGCTTTTGCGGGCGCGCTCCCGTAATACAGCGGCGGGCATAGCCGCCGACTGTATCACTCGGCCCCGCCCCCGGCGCGCCCCGTCATCGGATGTGATTGACAGCAGCGCCAGCCAATGGCTGCGCTGTTATCAATCCGTCCAGCCTAGCCAATCAACGGTCAGGCTGGGAACCGAAGAAGATCACAAGGACGCGCGCGGGACTTTCGAGGGGTGAGGTAAGTAGTTCGGGGGGGCGGTACAGTCGGATGTTTTTTCACCTTAATGCATAGGATGCAGTAAGGTGAAAAAACATTTACCTTTACAACCCCTTTAACCTCATGAGTGAATATTTGACCACCATCAGAAGTGAACTGGAATAACATATTTTGTGTTCTAACTTGGGTATGAAACATTAAAACAATTGTGGACGCTAGGAAGTGGTCTTCCATACAATCACCCCTTGGCTAATAGTGTGGGACAACAAAACACAAGATATCAAGGTCAAGATCATCTTAAATCGTAATCCCTGGAACTAGGCCCAGCTCAAAGTAAAGCCCACGTCCAGCGACCATGGTTCGCAAAGTATTCCCTGTTGTCAAGCATTGTAAAGGTTCCACAAAGGGACTCCCGACCCCAAATATGAACATCAAGAACTTTAAAGAAAAAATAAAAAGCTAAGCGGACGTGATGCCAAGGCTGGCTAAAGTTAAGGGAACAATAAAAGAAAAAGAAGAAAAATTGATCCGTCTGGGGATCCTGCATCAACTTATTTTGTACTGTAAGAATCGGTCATTCGCAGCCTGTAAGTAAGGCAAGGGGACCATATTTTCGCAAAAACTGGTTGTTTTTCCATGTGAGAGTTCATTTTACTATCGCAATGTCTATGGTGGGGCTTTTTCACGCTGTCGCTATTGCAATTCTTGCTGCTAAAAATATAAAGTAGATCAAGGTCTGAGTATGTCGTGGAGCATTTTCAACAGGCTTCCTGAGTAGGGCAATACACGCATCTTTAGTGATGTTGACCATTGTGACTAAAAATAAATGAATGGACCCTCATCTAAAAATGACAGACCTTGGGACATGACCACCACACATGCAATGGTGAACCTATCTGTTCACAGCCCCTGAAACAGGTAGCCAAGGTGCCTGGGTACATTTTTGACAGGCAGTACAGCACTAAATGCCATATGGCATGGACTTTGTAACTTGCCTCAATCAAGACAACATACAGAATCCCTTTATGGATTTTTGTACCCCATTTGTTTCAGTTCACTTTAGGGGTTATGGGACAGATCCCTCTCCCATGCCACCTGGTAAGATAATCTAGCAGTGCAGTCAACCAACAGTTTGTATAGCATGGAGACTCCCCCTCCCCTAGGAGGGGGGCATATGCCCCTATATTTGAGCTAGTTGCCTCTGCGGTACAGTCCCATGTTCTACCACACCTTTCGGGTTGCATCCCTAGTGAGAACAGGGGATTAGGTATTTGGTATTGGGATGTGTGGAGCGCAAAGGCCATCTCTTGCAGCTCGTGTCCCACACACTGAGTGAGAGAGCATGGGAAGTGTATAGCTTTACAATATTATATCAAAGGACAAGATCTATTGTAAGTGGAGCGCATGCGTGGGCCTCTATAGAAACCCAATATGGTCGATAATGTTGGCTTTGAAGATGCCACAGTTGGACGAGCTGAGCAGCCACATAGTGTTTCCTAAAATCAGGCATACCTAGTCTGCCTGAATCCTTGGAAGCATACCAAAAAAAAAACACCTTAGTACAAAACATTGAGAATAATATTAAACACTGTACGCATAGAAAAAACATTGGCTTGGTAATATTATCAAGTGGGTAACCGTTGCAGGCCACAAATTGGGGCCTAAGCCTTCCAAAGCCATCACCTCCCAATCAAAGCTACAGGAGGATGAGGAGTTGGGTGAGGCGCTTGACTCGCCGACCTGAGCTGAGCATCAACTGTAATGTTGAACGTATACGTAATATATCTTAAAGTTTGTGTCCAAAACATGCCTAGAAGGCAAATTTACTTTTTAAGAATATCTTGTTACTAAACACACAACAGTAAAATCAGTCTTTATAAGCAGCAAATAATGCTGGTTATACTCACTGTGGAACCTAAGGGGTTAATCCTGTCCATTGTGTAAAAAGGCTGTTTGATCCGGTCTTCTCTGATCCTCTCCTTTTACTGTCCCCAATCCATCTGTTGATAGAACATTGCCCTAGGAAGCACTCTGTGCATGCTCACTTTGGTGTGTATTGCTAAAGTTTTATTTTTTATTTTTCTTGGGCGGATGCATGTGATCACCACAGGGCCATTCAGCACTGTGCAGACAGAGGGTCAGGGGTCATGCAGCCTCATAGAACAGTCGGAGATGAAAACTCCTCCTAAAAGCTTTAACTTGTGCTCGGTCAGACACTGATAGAAGTCACAAGATTGCTATATACTGCTGATTAAAAAAGGTGTTTAGCAGTTTATATTTACTAAAATAATTGCATTTCAATGTTCTGTGCTGTGCGCTATGGTAGGCCAGATATAGTGAATGCAGGGTCCTGGATTTGGTAACACTTTGTTTCTCACTGTAAAGAATTGATGTCCAAACAAAGGGTCAAACTATTTCAGCTCCATTATTATTTGCATGGCAAAGCGGAATTCCACCCACTTTTTCAACTAGGTCTTGAGGGAAAGGCTACACCTCCACCCCTCGTTTTTTGGCTAATGATTTTTTTTTATTCTTCCTACCTTTAATGAAGTACATAATGTACTTCCGCCCCAGCCTCGCCGTGGCCCAGGGCGTCCTTTCCTGCTGCTCACCCGCTGCCTTCTGGGACATGTGTGTGTCCCAGAAGACGGAGCCATTCAGAAAGCACGGCGCGTCTCATGCATGCGCAGTAAGAAACCGGCGATGAAGCCTGAAGGGTCAACTGCCGGTTTCCCTTAGTTAGAATGGCGATGGATCAACCTCGAGGGGGGGGGGGCAACATCGCAGGCCCCCTGGAAAGACAAGTGTTCTCATTAAAAGTCAGCAGCTACAGGGGAAAAAAAGGTTTTGCCGCTGGAACACTGCTTTTAATAACCTGTAACTTTTTGGTTTAGTTCCCCGTGTGTTTTTTTGTTTTTTTTGTTTTAAATAGTCCAAGTCAGTTGGTAAGCACTAGATACCATTGTTGCTCTTGGTCGTACTAATATTCATAATTTATATAGTGCTAGTGTTATAAAATACAACATGATTGCATTAGCTCTAATACTAAACAATTATATACATTAGGCAGCCCAAACATAAATCATATATATATTATTTTTTTAATTAACCAGTGGGTTGTATGGATTCCCCCTATCCAAGCATTCGATGTGGACATTCACTCTCACTGTGCTGTCGTGATGACATGGAGACTTCCCAGCCATCAAAACACACTGATCGATCAGGAAAAAACCCAACAGGCTGCTTGTACAGAAGTCGATCAGTAGTCCATCTGCACAACCAGGGTGTCCATACATGGATCGACATTCCCTGCTGAGCAGGTCTAATTTTGATCCATGTGTGGGCCAACTTTATTTCTATTGCTGAACAAAAATATAGCCTTATATCCTGCAGCAATTGCCATATTTTATATTGCTGCACTTGGAACACTGCACAAATGTAACCTGTTGTTTTATCTACCAAATCAGTTAAGTTATGCAGCTCACATGGTCATAGCTGAATATTCAGCTGTCGTTTGCCCTTGCAGGGCAAGCCTTACAACTTTTACAATACATTATTTCCACACAGATTTTGAATTGCAGATTTAAAAAGCTTTGGTAAGAGGAGTGGTTTGAGAGTTATTGCCGCGCTTTCCCTCTCTATGTGAAAAGAGCATTTCAGGGCATGTTTTGTTTTTGTGCACACTTGTTCCGAGGTAATCTTTCCTTCTCTCGGTGAATGGGAAGGATGTCCTTAATTGACCCTTCAAACCTTGAGCGGTTTGGAAATTGCAAAATGTAGAATTGGGTAAAAATAATCGCAGGCAATTTAGCGTGCTGTGTATTTCAACTTTTTAGAATCCCATGCAAAAATGTTTTTATACTTTATTATTGTAAAGTAAGAGCACTACTTGGATCCCTCACTCTTCCCAAAGAATGTGTGCCAAACCATAGATTACAGGACCAATTTTTAGTTTTTTTTTAAAAGCATTTGCTTTTAAACTCTCACTTTTTTTACTTTTTAAACTTCCAGTACCACAATTTATAGCATTAGTACATTATTGCATGGCGAGGAGCCAGTTGTATTGAACTGAGGTCATCTACTAACTTACTCTGGATCCTTCTAAAATCCAGAATGATTACATAGGGAGAACATATGCTTAACTGAGCAGGAGAGCTCATAATCCTACAGCATTTCCTGTAGACACAGTTTGGGAGTTGTCCAAATCGAGTCTTTAGGAAACACCCTATAGTTACCTGATCACACTTTGTATCTTTAGGAAATATGTACATTTGCAGCATTACACAATTTACTTTCTGCTTTAATTGTATACTGCGCATGTTATGAACTACAAAGCTAAATGAGTTGGTAATATACATTTTATATATATATATAAAAAAATTAAACTGCTCGGCATTTTCTAAGTCCAGGATGACCAATTGCAGCTTTTAAAATATATAAAAGATCTTCTGTATTCCATTGCTCTTTATAGAAAATCATAAACTTTTTTTGGTATAAGAACACAATAGACCACATTGTAAATTGTTACGGTACAGAAAACTAGAATAATCACATTGGTCCATGTCCGCAAGCTAACACAGTAGCTTACAGATTGATGTCCATAAAACTTTGTAAATTAGAGGTTCCCAAACTTGCCCTTTAAACCCGTCTACTATGCATATTTCCTCCACAGAAACACATGGAAATCTTATGCCTCGTTTCCATTGAGGAGCGGTTCAGTGCAGTTTGGAATGGTTAGAATGGTCCGGTCTTTTGTGGTGAGCGTTTCCACTGCAAGTCTGACCGACAGGGGCCATACAGAGTTTAGAAAAAAATGCCTAGCGTTGTTACACTAGTGCGACAAGCGTGATGCTGCAAACAACAACGGAGGTCGTCTAGCAGCTCGTCTTTTATCTACTTGCCTTTTGGTTCTTTGTAGTAAAAATACATGCCGCACTGTATGAGAGAAGGTTGCAAGCCTTTAAGCTTTGCCCTACACTGACCCGTTCAAATCCCTCGGCTGCCATGCGCTAAGAAATATCTTTATACACATTTTCATTTCTCTCTGATCCATCAAGCTCACTATGAATAACACTATCACCAATTATCATTAGGAAAGTAGATGGTTCCTGAGATAACCAGACCCTGCTGTTCGCAGGCATTCTTCTCCGGCGCTTTGCTTTGACATCAGCATTGACGTTTTTTTGTCCACCAATCAGTGGAATGTATCGTGTGACACCAGTAGCTCTGCCCTAACCATACCGTTCCATTTTCTATGGCCCCACATTTGAAGTAGGACCCTGAATGGTACTGTATGGTTCAGTTTTATGGCACACTTTTATAATGGAAACACTCAAAATAGTGTACCGAACCAATCCGCTCAGTGGAAACGAGGCATAGGTCACCCAACTTGCTCCTTGTTTAATCCATATGTGTTTTAAAGATGACATGCACAAAATCTGCTCTGTTGAGGCCTTTGTATAGGTTTTAAGGTTTCATACTACGCAGAATTAAGTTGCCACACTCAGGTGCTATAGTCTGCCATCAGTTGCGTGACAAAACTTCATCATAATCCTAGCTGCTAAAAAGTTCCACTTGGAGTAGTGGGTAGCAACACATGAACCTCCACAACAAAAGTGCATAGGAAGACTGACCAATTGGGAAATAGTCTAGTTGTCCCAAGAAGCTAAATCGGGGTATTATGTGGATATAATCAAGTAGAGTCAATGAAGCAAATTAAACAATTTAAGGACTACATAACATCCACAGATTGGAACAGGGTGTTTGCTGAATGAGACAAAGAGCACCAATGGGCACATACAATATGCAACTAAATCCTCAATAGCAGCAATGATGGATGGAAATCATCATACTGTACCTGTTGCCGAGAATGTGTTTCCATCACGACAGCATCGCGCTGATTCTCAGCGACAGGGTGCCGACATCTCGCACTCGCTTGAATAGACAAAGCACATTCCAGCGAGCACATCATAGAAGCGACGGGGATCCGACTTGGATTCCCGCCAATTCTAGCTGCGGCGTTTGGTATGAATCCTGAGAGGGAACTACACACCAAATTTTAAATAAAAACCGGCATGGGTCCCCCCCCCCCAGGAGCATACCAGGCCCTTAGGTCTGGTATGGGTTGTAAGGAGACCCCCCCCCAGGCCGAAAAAATGGCGTGTGGTTCCCCCACAATCCATACCAGACCCGTATCCAAAGCACGCTGCCCGGCTGGTCAGGAAAGGAGTGGGGACGAGCGAGCGCCCCCCCTCCTGAGCCGTACCAGGCCGCATGCTCTCAACATGGCGGGGTTGGGTGCTCTGGGGCAGGGGGGCGCTCTGCGGCCCCCCCACCCCAGAGCACCCTGTCCCCATGTTGATAAGGACAGGGCCTCTTCCCAACAACCCTGGCCATTGGTTGTCGGGGTCTCCGGGCGGGGGGCTTATCGGAATCTGGGAGCCCCCTTTAGCAGATACCGGCCCCCCACCCTAGGTAAATGAATATGGGGTACATCGTACCCCTACTCATTCACCTGGAGGCAAAGTGTAAAAGAAAATAAACACACGACACAGGGTTTTAAAAGTAATTTATTAGACCGCTCCGGGGGCCCCCCTCTCTTCTTTAGCTCTTTTACCAGGGGGGGCCATCTTCTCCCACTTTCCGGGGGTCTTCTCCGCTCTCGGGGGTCTTCTCCGCTCTCCGGGGGTCTTCTTCCATCTTCTCCGCTGTCATCTCGGCGCTCCCCGGTTTTTCTCCCGCTCGCTCTCCGGTGCCGCCTTCTTCAGGACTGGCCGCCGCTATCTTCGTGTGTTAGCTCAATTACTAGCGGTGGCCAGCCCTCTCTTCTGCCTTCTTCCCATGTTGACACAACGCTTCTTCCCGCTGTTATGCCAGGTGCGCGGTTCGCACCGATTTATATAGGCATCTCTTATGATGACAGCGGAGAAGATGGAAGAAGACCCCCGGAGAGCGGAAGAAGAAGGCCCCCCTGTTAAAAATGCTAAAGAAGAGAGAGGGGGGCCCCGGAGCTGTCTAATAAATTACATTAAAAACTCTGTGTCGTGTGTATTTTCTTTTACACTTTGCCTCCAGATGAATGGGTAGGGGTACGATGTACCCCATATTCATTCACCTAGGGTGGGGGGCCGGTATCTGGGGGCCCCCTTATTAAAGGGGGCTCCCAGATTCAGATAAACTCCCCGCCCGCAGACCCCTGACAACCAACGGCCAGGGTTGTCGGGAAGACGCTCTGTCCTTATCAATATGGGGACAGGGTGCTCTGGGGTGGGGGGGCCACAGTGCGCCCCCCTGCCCCAGAGCACCCAACCCCCCCATGTTGAGGGCATGCGGCCTGGTACAGGCTCAGGAGGGGGGGGGGGCGCTCGCTCGTCCCTACTCCTTTCCTGACCGGCCGGGCAGCGTGCTTTGGATACAGGTCTGGTATGGATTGTGGGGGGACCCCCACGCCATTTTTTCGGCGTATGGGGGGGTCTCCTTACAACCCATACCAGACCTAAGGGCCTGGTATGCTCCTGGGGGGGGGAATGCCGTTTTTTTATTCAAAATTTGGCGTGGAGTTCCCTCTCAGGATTCATACCAAACGCTGCAGCTAGAATTGGCGGGAATCCAAGTCGGATCCCCGTCGCTTCTATGATGGCTTTGTCTCCATCACGGCAAACCAGCTCGGCGCTGGCTCCCGCGATGGGGCTCGTAGGTGGTCAATCTCGCCGAGAAAGGGAGCGAGATTGACACAATATCGCGGTCACCCACTGTACCATCCCAAGATGGTCCAGAATAAGGTGAGTAATCATGCCCTATAACCAGAGCTCCTGACACTGAACGACTCCCACCTGGCAGCCAAAGGCGGTCTGGATGTCACTAGGGAGAGGTGCTGCAATTCTGGAACGAATCACACTGGGCTGGCGTACCAGAAATGACATCAATGGATAACAGGAAGTTGCTGGGAGGAAGCTGATTTGAGTCAGGGTTAGGAGGCCTGGACAGCAATCTTGTTTACCATGACAAGGTGTTTAATGCAAGTCACTTGAAAAAGTGGCTGGAGCGTGAAATGTTTCGTTATACCACATGCTTGCTGTCCAGACCGCCTAAACCTGACTCAAAGCAGCTTCCTCCCGGTGGCTTCCAGGTTATCCATGAATCTCCCTTCTAGTACGTTAACCTGGTGAAAATCTTTTCAGGATAGCAGTGCCCCTACCTAGTGACATCACTGACAACTTCTGGACCACATTCCGCTGCCTGGTGGGAGTAGTTCAGTGTCGGCAGTTCTGGTTCTAAGGCATAATTACCGACCTTGTTCCGGACTATCTTGGGTTGGTATGATTTTTTTCCATAATTGCTACTGAGGGTTTAGTTGTGCATGGTTTGTGCCCGATGGTGATCTTTTCATTTAGGAAGCACCCTTTTTTAATCTGTGGTTTTTATGTGGTCTTTAATAAACTTGCCTAATTTGATTAATTGACTCCCTTATGAATTGTATCCACAGAATGCACTGATTCAGCTTCTTGGGACAACTTGTAGTTTATTCTCATTCCCAAATTATCAGTCTCTGCTTTTTTTTTCTCAGAGGTTAGGTGCGGGAACTCTCCCTTTCTGAGTCTCCCCATTTCTCCTCCCCTACCCACCTCCGAGGACCGTTCCTTGGCTCCACCCCCTGTCCACCTTCCAGTACCGCCCTTTATAGAGAATACAGAACCAAGTATAATTTTTTTGGTGCCAATTAATTTGTATGGAATTTGTTAACAAGAAAAGCAGTAAAATAGATCCCTTGCAGCCAGCAACACTAATAGAACCTCCAGCAACAATAGATCTCCCTACAACAATAATGGACCATGGCAGCAAAATATCCCCCAGCAAAAATAGACCTCCACTAACAATAGACTTCCCAGCAACTATCGACCCCTGGCAGCAATAGATATCCCCACAGCCAATATCAAGAGACCCTCCAGCAGCCAGCAACTATAGACCCCTCCCTCAACAGTAGATCTCTTCCAGCAACAACTAGCCCCGCCCCCCAGCAACATAAGACTCACCCCCACCAACAATAGATATACCATTAACAGACTTCCTCAGCAACAATAGACCCCCCATGCTAAAATAGACCCCCCCCCCAGCTACAATAGATCATACAGCATCAGCAGACCCTTCAGCACACCCAGCACCCCTTGCACACATATAGTCCTGGAGGTGACAGAACTGCGTTCCCCCGCGTTCCTAATGGGAAAAAAAGCCCTGGTTAACCAGTATAAACCAGATAGGTGCAGATCAGTACCCACTATTTATTTAATTTTACAGACCGGTAAAATCATATATCTAAGAGTGGTAAATAATCCAATTTTAAGGTAATTTTTATTATCTTGGCACATTAGCTATATGATTGCTTTTACCGCTGAATAATTGTTGCTATTTTAAGCAGGTATTTTCTAGGTTCCCCCAATTCTAAAAACCTGCATTGAGGTGTAAAGATTGCAAGCTTAGCCATGCATCTGATTATATATAAACCATATGCTTTGTTTAAGTCTTTACTAAGCGTCTTGTGTAACTCCACCATGAATGATACAACAAATGTTCTGAATAGGATAATAGTATATCTAATAAAATAGGTTTAAATAAATACTAGATATGTATTTTTCTGTCTCAGCAGCAATTGTTTTTTATATTTTAAAACTGCTGTGCCCTACAAACACATGGGAAAATAAATTACTTTTGATGGCAACGAGCAGTTGAAAAGGGAATTTAAATGAAGATCCGTACGTTAGATAACAGTGTGCCATAGTAAACGACTGTTGTGTAATGTACAAATAATCAATGACACTAGGTGACTGCTTTGTGCTTGTCATGCTAATGTATTCTGTTTGATCTCTTGATAGTTCCTCATACAGTGTAAGCCTCCCTTCTAAATGGAGCTTTATTTTACATTAAGAGCATCTCTTTTAACATTGTAATGGAAGTTACTGAAAAATAGACAAACATGTGTCACACAATGAGATAAAAATGAGGGGCGGTTTGTGAGGCCAATTCAGAAATGGGTATCTGTAAATGATGAATCTTCACTGTACTTAACTAGTCTAGCCTAACCCATCAGGGATATGAGTTTCCTTTTATTTATTTGTATTCTCTCCATGTCTGAGCAGAAAAATAAACTCTAGCTTACTCTGTTAACTTCAGTTAACAAAGCCTTTTCCCTATTTTTCTGTAATCCTGACAAGTTATGAAAATATCTGAGTGTTAAGCACCTTGGGTTTAGGCAGTGGATAGGATAGATTTTCAGCATGACATTTTAGATTGACATAGATTGACATAGATTGACTTTGTAAATAAAGTAAAGAAAAAAAATCCCTGGTAAGGTAACATTTCAGTATTATACTACTTAAAATGTAGAGATTCAGATTATTACAAATGTCCACTTGTGATAGGTTATCATCAAAGTGTTGATAAAGCCTAACACTAACTGTATTACTCACCTTTTTTATTCTGGTCCAGCCACATGATTCTGTAGTTCCAGCTTCCTTGTTGAAGAGAGTGCTTGATAACTACTGTAAATTTGGGGGAAGGGGCAGCGCAGCGGCAGCCGTGACTTTACCTATAGGACCCCATGGCCCAGCCCTCACCCATAGGACCCCATGGCCCAGCCCTCACCCATAGGACTCCATGGCCCAGCCCTCACCCATAGGACCCCATGGCTCAGCCCTCACCCATAGGATCCCATGGCCCAGCCATCATCGGCACTCTCTCCTTTCCACTGCAGCAGCCACTCACTGGCACATGGCAGCTAAAGAGCTGAAGGGGAGGCACCATTGGCACCAGGTGCTTAGAATCTGCTTGGGTTATGATTAAATCCTAAGGCTATAAAGACCTTCTTGGCAAATATAATGCATGGGTTAAAAAAAAAAAAAAGCTTTTAGTTCCATGGTATGGGTCATGCAGTAGAATACTGACCCATGTTCTATGTAAGATCTTGTTTATACTTGGTGTGCAGTAGAAATGAGTTGAGCCGCATTTTACTGGCCGCCTAAGCCCCATACTGTTGTATACGTATGCCAGAGCCGCCACGCTTTGCATGGTGGCGTGGCAAGAATGATCTCCCTGTTGTGTTTGGTGTGAATTGGCTTGTGTTGCAGCCGCCCTGCAACTGTGTGATTTATGCAGGCTTTTAGAGGTTAAAGAAAGTGAAAAGAGGACATACCACCTCACTGCCTGTGACATACCCTCTGAAAAGTGGCGCTCTGTGGATTGTGCTTCAGAGGTCTATGGCAAGTGAAAAAAGGCAATGAATAGTTGAAGCGCAATTGGCTATTTTGAAGTGGCCTGCTTTGAGTCCTGATCTAATACAATGGTCAGGTTGAAAAAAGACACAAGTCCATCTAATTTAACAATAGAACATTTATAGAAAGAGCTGCAATTCGGTTGGGAAAAGGAACCTGTAATGGGAGGGCCCGTGGGACCCAGAAGCTCTTAGAAAGCATGAGCCAGAAAATAATGGACAGTCAGAATATATCTTGGACTACCTGAGATGGGACTATTATGTAATTATTATCCACAATATATTCCAGGATATCTGTGGAGAACTGTTTGCTGATTCTGAACTCAACAGGTTAATTGAAAAGTGACTCATTCATAATGTGGGGACACATACTGTTAGGTGTTAATGTCATCAACTCAGCCACCTGTCTGTCTGTTGTGATGTAAATTAATCTAAGATGGCTTCTAAAGATCTGTCTAGACAGTCTAAAGGGCATGTGTCTGAGACATCAGCTGTAGTTAATTAGCTCATGTAAATTATATCAGGAGCCGGAGTCTTGATGTCTACCAAAAAGATGTGTATTGGGGCTCATTGTGTGATGTTGTGAGTGGAGTTGGCTCATTGTTCATTTGGACTGCAGTATCCTAACTGTATATAAGCCTGATTTTCTCAAGTTACACAGCTCAAACCCATCAAACCTAAGACAGCTGGTGCTGTTTTCTTAACCACTTGCTTACTGGGCACATATAGCCCCTTCCTGCCCAGGTGAAATTTCAGCTTTCAGCACTGTCATGCTTTGAATGACAATTACGCGGTCATGCGACGAGGCTCCCAAACAAAATTGATGTCCCTTTTTCCCCACAAATAGAGCTTTCTTTTGGTGGTATTTGATCACCTCTGCGGTATTTAGTTTTTGCGCTATAAACAAAAATACAGCGACAATTTGGAAAAAACAAAACACAATTTTTTACTTTTTGCTATAATAAATATCCATTAAAAAAATAAAAATAATTTTTCTCAGTTTAGTCCGATACGTATTCTTCTACATATTTTTGGTAAAAATAAAAACCGTAATAAGCGTACAGTGATTGGTTTGCGCAAACGTTATAGCGTCCACAAAATAGGGGATAGAATTATGATTTTTTTTTTTTTACTAGTAATGGCGGCGATCTGCAATTTTTGTCAGGACTGCCATATTGCGGCGGACACTTTTGACACATTTTTGGGACCATTCACATTTATACAGCGAACAATGATATAAATATGCACTGATTACTGTATAAATGTGATTGGCAGGGAAGGGGTTAACACTAGGGGGCGAGGAAGGGGTTTATGTATTTCCTAATTAATGATTCTTACTGTGGGGGGAGGGGGGTGACTGGGGGAGGTGACCGATGGTTGTCCCTATGTACAAGGGACACACCATCAGTCTCCTCTCCCTGACAGGACGTGGAGCTCTGTGTTTACACAGAGCTCCACATCCCTGTCTCTGTGACCGCCGATCGCGGGTGCATGGCGGACATCGCGGCCGCCAGGCATGCGCATGGGCACCTGACTGACGTGGCGGGCGTGTGTGCGCGCCGCTCGCATGCCCCCCCAGTGGCCTGGAGTCCGGAGGCCGAAGAGGTTAAGAATGGGGCAACTTGCTAGTTAAGTGTGGAAGTATTATTCAGAGCTTCCGCAGGCACTTAATTTTAGTTATTTGCGCGTGCTATGAAATATTCGGTTAAGGATACCAATAATTGTGTCCAAGCTAAATTAAAGTTTCTTCTCTGTGGACTATAGAATAGATGGCAAATGCCATTTACTTGTGTCGCTTAACTTTTTTCAAAGCAAATTGGGATTCTTTTGGAAAATGGAAGTTTATCAATACTTGACAACAACTGGAAGTTCTCAGACCCTGCTACCCTGATTTTTCAAGTCATGGTTAGACAAAATTAATTAAAATAGTTCTAAACCTTGGACATGAAATATGAACAAAGCATATCCCTCTATGGCAGTCATGGCAAACCTTTTTGTGCAAGAGTGCCCAAACAGCAACTCAAAATGAATTTATTTCAAAGTTCCAAAACAGAATTAAACCTAGCAGCTCTGTACAGAGTATGGGACTGATCATCACTCTGAATGAGCCGTAAGGGACCAAAACAATACGATTCGGCCAGGTTTGCTCAGAATGCAGGGTTCAGGAATGTATTGTGCTCAGAATGCAGGGTTCAGGAATGTATTGTGCTCAGAATGCAGGGTTTAGGAAGGCGTTGTGCTCAGAATGCAGGCTTTGGGAATGCGTTGTGCTCAGAATACAGGGTTCAGGAACGCGTTGTGCGCAGAATGCAGGGTACAGGAATGCGTTGTGCGCAGAATGCAGGCTTCAGGAGTGCGTTGTGCTCAGAATGCAGGCTTCGGGAGTGCGTTGTGCTCAGAATGCAGGCTTCGGGAGTGCGTTGTGCTCAGAATGCAAGCTTCGGGAGTGCGTTGTGCTCAGAATGCAAGCTTCGGGAGTGCGTTGTGCTCAGAATGCAGGCTTCGGGAGTGCGTTGTGCTCAGAATTCAGGCTTCGGGAGTGCGTTGTGCTCAGAATGCAGGTTTCGGGGAGTGCGTTGTGCTCAAAATGCAAGCTTCGGGAGTGCGTTGTGCTCAGAATGCAGGCTTCGGGAGTGCGTTGTGCTCAGAATGCAGGCTTCGGGAGTGCGTTGTGCTCAGAATGCAGGCTTCGGGAGTGCGTTGTGCTCGGAATGCAGGCTTCGGGAGTGCGTTGTGCTCGGAATGAAGGGTTTCGGTAGTGCGTTTTTTACAAGAAATGCACTGTGCAACATACACTGACCTACCTGCCACATACTTCCTGCACTACTTGAAGCCCCCCCCCCCCCACAAGGTGCAATGTAGATCGGATGTTCCAGCCTCCTTCTTGCCTCATTGTCTATCACATCAGGGCTCTCCCCAGCAGCGGGCAGGCAGACGAAATTTCCTAACGCCAAGAGAAAAATGGTGACAGGATAGACCTTCAGCTGATTGATGGCCTCAGCTCTGTTCCTGTGAGCTGTGCATAGGGGTGTGTGTCCGTTCCTTCCAATCAGCTGTCAGCTCTCCCCACTGAGCTCTACAGTGTGTAGCTTCAGCTCTCAACCCCCTTGTTTCTGACCGCTCAGACAAGCTTTATACATTTTGGACTTTGTTCAGATGTAGATGTAGAGAAGACTATATAGATAAATGGGTACAGAATATGTAGAAGGATTTGTTTAATCACCTCAGGCCAGTCACGTCACTGGGTAGATGTAAAGGTTTTAATGCAAAGCAGTATTTTCATAGATAAAAAAACAAAAAATAACCTGCATTATTGTGAGGTTATTAACTTTTGACTGCATCTTACTTGTATAGAAAAGTCTGTTCAACAAGGTTTTGTATTGGGAAATTTTAATAGGATTATTGTAAGTAAACTTTTTTTTGTTCCGTAAAAGCAGGTCTACAAAACAAATACTCTTGTCAAATCGAAAATGAATTCTGAACACAAACTGTGAAGAGCCCTTAAAGTGCATTATCCACAGCCCAATTCAAGAAAGTCTTATAACCTTTGTTGTTGAATGTGACATTTAAACTCCCTGTAAGCTTATAAATTCGAGTCCTCTCATATCACACCATGATCTCGCATATGCATTCATAATGCACAGTATAAAACAAATATTTCTGAAATAGAGCAGTTTTGCAAGATTCGTGAGGCAACGTTTCTCACTATACCGCTGTTTAGGAAATAATAGCTTTGCAGATTACTTCAAGGAACTCTTGAATGTGGAGTCTGCTCACGTTCCCCTGGTATCTATTATAAAAGCATTAATCCGCAGCAACAATATAAAAAAAAAATTTCACTGGGTTGCACATTTGAAAATAATTTCTTGCAAAATGCAATTTGTGAAAGCAGTTACAGCTTGTGTAAAGAGCTCATACAATAAAATGGTAACTGTTTTTACAGAGCACTTTTGTGTATATAGTGTTTTTTTATTTCCCCTCCAGTGAATTTAGCTGCAAGCGCTCACAATGCGTGTAAAGTGGCAGCTAAAGCCATCTTAAAGGTATATGCTTCTTCCCCCAATTGTGTTCAGTTTTTAAGTATGAAGGTATTTGGCAAAATGTGTCTACCTTTTTGAAGATGTTTACAGTTCTGTTTTACGGGCTTTGTGCTAAAAGGTTTTCTGATGTACTCAATATAATAATGTAATTGTTAATCTAAGAATGAGTGTGACTGTAATACAGGAGCAAATGGGGAGATTAAAGAGAGAATGGGTGAGTCATAACTGAACTTTCTACATGGCATAATGTTGTATTTTGTGGGTGCTATGATAGGCAAACTGAGTAAGCAGGTTGCATTTAAAGGAGAACTAGTGTTATTTTTTGAATTTGTCTTCTGCCAAGTGCGCATGTTTTAGGTACTTTTTTGCATTTATATAGGCTGTGTTGACAAAGGTGAGCATGAAGCAGCCATCACTGGAGCAGAACAGACTCGTAGATAAGTTTTCCAGCACTTGCAAATGCTCTTGCTGGACCTGCATCCCTCCGTTTCTCTATAATCTGATACAAATCAAATTTATACGCTGTTGGCCAACCTCTGCGTGACTTGGACTCGTATGCATTTCATAGCCTCCCTGTTTTCTGCTTTTGTGGTTGACTGATTGTACATTGCATCATCGCTCAACAATGGGATAAGAACCTAGTACACTCTGTTTTTTACTGGGAAGACACTTTTAGGATTTTCTGTGATTTTTCTGCTTGTTTACCTTAGGGGGGTGTGTGTATAGGCAGCCAAAGTAAGAATGCAGAGTCAAAGGATCGTAGTCTGTCCTTATGGAACCCAGTTTCTGAAGTCCCTTCCGTCTAGAGCCCTTATATAAGACCCTTTTTCCATGAGTCGCTTACCGGGCAGTCTATATCAGGGTTGCTCCATTCTCCTTTTGGACACACTTGACTACATTCCACTCAGAGTACCCCATAGTGGAAGGTGGAGTCCAGATGAAAGGGAAAATTGCACATTTGCGCTGTCAAAGGCCTGCGCAACATGGAATCTCAGAGTGGTAATGCTGTCCTTGGCCTGGAGCAGAAGCCGGCTCCAACACCAGTCTCTACCACTGATTCTAGCTCTGTTTCAGGCATGCAACAGCAACATTTTCAGGATCTTTCACAATTCGTCAGACAATTGACCTTTAATACAGCCATCCTTTCCCAGGACCCAAAACACCATGCCTCCTATACTTCTACTTCTCAGTTGGAATTGAATGCCAATATGCCGGCTCTAGACAGGGCAGGCACAGAAGGCAAGGAGGAACAGCAATGCAGTAGTGGAGGATGTAAAAAAAATATATGTATAATTTTTCTCCCAGAGGTTACCACTATATTGAAGTGGGAGCTTTATGCAACAGGTTTTCTAATGTGCAAATGCCTTGGCATTGTGCAGCTTAATTTCCTTTTTCGCCATGCCCCCTTGGGTGCAAAAATGCAAAACATTCATTGTTCATGAACATATAGAATGTGAAATCTATGAAGATTGAGTTACTCTTTTTACTCCTCCCAAAAACGTTGCCGAACTATAATGGTGGAAAAAAAGTTCATAAAGAAATGATGTATCCCTGTTGATCCTGCCTTCTCAGTCCCGAACAAACAACTCACTGTACCTGCTTAAGAGGTTTCTCCTTTGAAAGCTTCTGCAGCTAGAACATTTAAGACCCTCTTAAAGGCTCTTTACACTTGCAGACCCAGCCCTACAGACAGCTCTCGCCTCAATTTATGTATGTCAAACTGCAGCTAACTGGGCTAGGGCAGTGAACAAATGTGACCCTTTTTCTAGGATTGTGCTTTAACAGGGTAATTGTAGCAACTAACCACTGCTGTTTTGTGTGCATGCCCTAGAACAGGGGTCTCCAAACTTTCTAAACAAAGGGCCAGTTAACTGCCCTTTAGACTTTAGGGGGCGGGACTGTTGACCGTGGTAGGAAAAAATGCCATTGGTGAAAAGAATAGTGCACCGTTGATGGTGTCTTTGAGACGTGTTAAAAAGTGTTTCATCTTTTGGATCAATTAAGGAATTGTGCCTCAACGTCTGTGTTGCTGGGAACGATGGTTCCTCATCATTGGTGCCGGTGGGATAAATAGTACCACATCTTTGTCAATGGGAGTAAAGTACTTCATATCAGTAGACAATGGTGTCTAAAAGGCCACATCCTGGCCCATGGGCTGCAATTTGGAGACCACTGCCCTAGAACATATGAGCCAGATATTCAGAATGGTCCAAATCTCCATTCGCCTGCATAGAATCTTATGGCTATAACACTGGACAACTGAAGTTGCCTGTAAAAAAAACTTGTAGATGCCTTTTCAAGGAAGAAGTCTGTTTGCAGATGTACTTGACCAATTTATCAAGTGTGGGAAAACATCTGTTACAGTTTGCCCCTTTGGGTCCCAGATCTGTGGGTTGAATCAGTTTCACAGGGGTACAAAATAGAGTTCAGAACCCCCTCACCACTTTTCCCAAATCAACAAACTATGTCCAAGGACAGACAGATGTCCTGAACCATCCATCTCTTGTCCCAGGAAGTAGTTCTACCACTACCTTCACAAGGCAGGGTTTTTATTTTCGAACCAGTTCATGGTACCAGTTTAGCCCAACGGAGCTGTTCCTCCCATTTCAAACTTAAAATACATAAACAAATACCTTTTTTAAGTGACACAATTTCACATGAAATCCTACACGGTTGGTAATTGCCAGTGGGAATACATGGCATCCATAGACATCAAAATACCTCTGCAATTTCCCAATTATCCACCTCATCAGCGCTTTTTTGCTTTGCAGTCCTTTTCTTGCCCTTCTCAGAACTCCAGGTCACAGCCTAGGAGACAACCTTCTCCTGAAGGACTCCTCTCCCATCCAATGATCTTCAAATGTCTACAGGACAATTCGGATGCTCCAGGCCTTCAGTGGGTTATCGGTGTAACAAAATCTGCTCTCCAGCCCAGATGTATGGCAAGCATAGTTATTCCTTCCAAAAAAGTGAAATCTTTCTCTGAGCCACTGTTGAAAAGTTGAGAAAGCAAATGATCCACAAAGATTTTCCTTGAGAGTTCGAGGCCTCACAACGTGTTTTGTACATGTACAAGAAATTTTTCCAGCAGGGGTCATCCTAACAGAAGAAAATGAGTAGAGCACACTTTGTATTGTAGAACAGAACTATGTATAGCAATTGCATACAGGTCATTGCACAGCCATGATTATGGCACCCTTATGTTAGTGGTAGTCTCTAAAATGATAATCCTTTTGTTATACCTGGGACAATTGCCAATAAATAATTTCTTTGACTATTCTTTGAAAATTTTGCAAAAACATAGCAAACATTACTTTAGCAAATTGGTACTTTAAAAAAAAAAAAGATTCCATGCATAGAAACATCTTGGCAGCACAAGTTGTTTTCTTTTTTTGTTTTTGTGGTGGTGGTTGGGGGGGGTTTGCATTGGGGTCTGGGAATAAATGCAGGTACAAGAGTTTGTACAAAAGAACGCTTCATAAATGCTCGGCTAACGTGAGGTCTGTGCTCATGTACTGCCAGATGATGCTGCACAGCTAGCTCAATAATACTTTTCTGGCAGCATACTGCATCACAGAGCCTCCAGAGAAACCACAGCTTGTGGCAGGGGAGCAGGTATTCGACACACCCAGAAGTATGGCAGACCTGCACTATGGTGGGTTTTTATGACCTGAATCGCATAAAAGGAAACTACGTAGCATCCTCCATTACAGGGGTTCATGTAGTTACTTTTGTCGATTTAGAAATGCTCCTAGGTAAAAGCTAAGCCAAGTACAATTATTTAAAGTCATTGGAGTCAGCTATCCTCTTAGCTGATTTAGACTACAATGAGACAATCTTGGCCAACCCTTCAGAGAGGGTGAAGTCGGTCAGACAGGCTTAAAAACCAGGGCTTTAGCTTTGACAAAGCTTGCCAAAAGCTCTGCAAATGCCTTTAAAGTACCATTTAAATCCAGTTTGAAAATGTTGAACACAGATCCTAATGGGAGTGCTGATTGCCACTTTAAACAAGCTGCTAGCAGGCTTCCAGAACTTCTTGAAGATTGTGGAAAGCCTGGAAATGCTTTAAGCTTGCTGGTTATAGTACTCTTACTTGGCTCCCAACTGTCACTGATTTCGAGGACTGACCCTCATTTGGAACAAAGTCCCTCTGTCCTCCTGATTTGTCCCTCGTTTTGTTTTTAATTATAGCTGTATATAAAATGCACTTCTCTATCAAAAAGTGTTTTTACAGTGCTAAACCTAAATTGCTGAATTTGTAAATTCCAAAACCCCAAATAAAGGAATGGTAGGGGTATAAAAAAGCACTTGTGGGTTTAATCATTTTTTTTACTTTCACAACTCTCTTAAGGGGACGTGACAGTGACCAGCTTTTATTAATGTAAAACCCTTATCCCAAAAGGAAGAAAAACTGTTTGCTATAACTGCTTATAAAGGGTTTGCTGGAGGTGGCTTCAATATGTTAGTGTATCTAAATACGCTAGCACATCTAACACTCGTCTCACCCAGACTGGCAATGCACTGGCCAAAGGTGCAGCTGTGCTCCTTCATTCAGAGTGAAGGGACTGTAATACAAGAAGTGTGTTACTGGTCAGATCACCAGGAAAAAAGAGTGCAGCCACCATTTCTAATGATTGGAAAATTGCAATATACAGTATTGTTCTGGAAGCATGCTTGTAATCCAAAGCACTCTTACAGCAAAGCAAATTTTCCAATAAGATATTATGGAAACTCAAATATTCGTCCCACAACCATTTATTCATAAGTTCTTTAGTTTATAGTCTAAAATAAAAGATTATAGCAATGTGACAGGTTGTGTAACCATAAAATGTCCATCCACAAATGGAAGCCTCCCCAAGGGGATTAGAAGTAAAATCCAGCAAGAGCTACAGAGTATAAAAGAGAAGAGAGGCGCCTCTAATGCCGCGTACACACGATCACTTTTTGTTATGAAAAAAAGTCATTTTTTATCATGAAAAAAAATGAAATTTTTCCAACTTCATCATTAAAAATGATGTTGCCCACACACCATTTTTGAAAAATGATGAACAAAGTGACGGCACTCTAAAGGGGAAGTTCTATTTGCCTTGAGGCTGCTTTTAGCTGGGTTCTTGTTAGTAAAAGACGATTCGTGCTTTTTTGTCTGTTACAGCGTGATGATTGTGCTTACTCCATTATGAATGGTAGTTTTACCTCCCGTCTCATAACTCGCTTCTGGGCATGTGCGGGTTTAAAACGTCGTTTTTGCCCACACACGATAATTTTTTACGACACAAAAATTTTAATTTTAAAAAATGACATAAAAAATTGAAGTATGTTCGAATTTTTTTTTTGGTCGTTTTTCAGAAGACAAAAAATGATGTTTAGCCCACACAAGATCATTTTAAATGACGTTTTAAAAAATGTCTTTTTTTTTTTCATCACAAAAAGTGATCGTGTGTACGGGGCATTAGTGTAGCAATATAGTTACATTTAATGAACGTATAACATTTAGCAACTCACATGGTTGATTATTAAAGTAGGTACATCTAAGTGTGCAGGGATCCGGGGTAAAGCTGTACACATAGACCGTCCTTGTTGCCGCCGGCTCTCACACCACTGTCAGTCTGCAATAGTGACCGGGAAGACTACCCTGCAGTAGAGCGATCTGAAAGCGAGGCTTGAACCGCTCGTGGAAGGGACGGCATCAATGGTGTAGCGGAGGACGGTCTATTTGGACAGCTTTACCCCGGATGCCTGCATACTTGGATGTGCCTGTTTTAATCATCAACCATGTGAGTTTCTAAATGTTGTACTTTCATTTAATGTAACCCTATTACTACACTTGGAGGCACTTCTCCTATTTTATATTCAGTTGTGACATGACACTACTCTGTATATCGAGACATCGCTTGTATATCAAGTCAAAATTTATAAAAAAAAAATTGCTCCTCTTGCAAAACGCTCTCAAACCAAGGTTTTACTGTATTACATTTTTTTTTTTTTTTTTTACTTACATTTCTGTTTATTGAATTTCCAGTATAAAGATATGAAACGGAGCCATCAGGGCATATGCCAGGTGAAGGTGTACACAATAAATGTGAAACATGGTAAACAATACAAGGCTGGCTAATCATCTAAGCCAGGGGTCTTCAAACTATGGCCCTCCAGTTGTTTAGGAACTACAATTCCCATCATGCCCTAGTCTAGAGTGACCAGACAGTCCCCAGATTGAGGACACTGTCCCCGGACAAAGTCTGTCCCCGGTTATGTCCCCGGATTGGATCTGAACAGGGGCTGGGGCAATTTCAAAGACAGTCAGTGCAGAATAAAAAAAAAATCTGAATTACACCCCCGCTCCACTGCTCCTACTAGCTTAATGGGATGTATTCTTCTCAATTATCTGTGCCCCTTTCTGATGATCATGTGCTGGTCGGAGAGGAGGGAATATTTCTTTCGGGTTCATGCCCATTCAATTCCGCTCACATTGTAGTTGCCGGGGCCCGGAGAGTGAGACTTGACAGGCTGTGAGGCAGGCGACAGGCAGAGAGTTGCTGATTGCCGCCATTACTAGTAAAAAAAAAATATGTCCCCGGATTTCATTTAAAAAATCTGATCACTTTACCCTAGTCATGTCTGTGAATGTCAGAGTTTTACAATGCCTCATGTTATGTGTAGTTCCGCAACAGCTGGAGGGCCGTAGTTTGAGGATCCCTGGTCTAAACTAAACCAACTTAACACCTTTAAGGGTGAGAAAGTTGCTCCGGGTGCCAAGGTAAGACATGAAGATGTGTGCAAAGGTGAAGGAGTCCTGCTCATACTGAGTTGGGGAAAGAGAATATCACCAGCACACCAAGGATCTCCAGAAAGAGTCTAAAGCTCTATTCAGCAATCACGTTGTTACAGCAGATTGCAATGTTTCGGGCCCCTTCATCAAACACCTGATGGTCACATGTCTGATGAAGGCGTCCTGTGTGATTTCAAAGCGTTGCAATCTGCTGTAACGATGTAATCGCTGAATCAAGCCTTGGACTCGTTATGGGGATCCTTGGTGTGCTGGTGACAGTCTCTTAGAGTCGGTTCACACTAGGGCGACACGACTTCCAGCGCGACTTTCAGAGGCGACTCCGACACGACTTGAGCATGAACCACAGGGCGATTTGGGGCGATTTACAACACGACTTGAAGTCGTCTCCAGGACAGGAGACTTTCCAGTGGCCAATCAAACAACAATCAGCTCTAGGGGAGGGAGGGGGAGGGAGGGGAAGGGAGAGGTTTGCCTGAGAAATGTATGTTATCTTCCTGGAAAGTCGCTTCAGTTAAGACAGTGATCAGACTTGGATGAGACTTGGAGGCGACTTCCATTGAAATCAATGGGTAGGAATCGCCTACAAGTCGGATTGAAGTAGTACAGGAACTTCTTTTGAAGTCGGAGCGTCTCGAGTCGTGTGTACTAACACCGCTCCCATTCACTTGCATTGTTTTTCTCGACAGCGCGACTTGGGACGACTTGAGGCGACTTCAAGTCGGATCCCAAGTCGCCCCAGTGTGAACCGACTCTTGCTCTCATTAGACATAGTTTCAGCTGAAGTTGGCACTATATATTGTATTGTTGGTTTTTGGGTTTAATTCCACTTTCATTCTAAGCCCTGGTTTACACCAGTGTGGCTTTGAAGTTGCGCTGAAATAGAGTTTTCAAAGTCACAATGAAGTTTCACAGAAATGTTGCAGGTTTCAAAGTCGCTGTGACTTGAGTTGCACCGATTTGAACAGTTCCATTACTGCAAAGGGTGTGTGACTCCTCATGCGACTTTAACTGTCAAGTCGCATGACAAGACACAGTGGTGTGAACCAGGGCTAAGAGTATGAAAGTGAAAAGATAAACTTCTCCAATAAAGGTATTTCACCCACAACGTGTCTTTGTTTTTTAATGGTTTAATTCAATAAAGCAAAGGAGCTGATCGCTACCAATTAAGAATAATCGTTTACTGATCCACCTTTAAAATAAAACTGGAAACAAAGCTTGTATTGGGCGCTACAGGTCATTTCATTTCGATCCGCTTTAATTATCCTAAATGAGTTTCAGCATGTGATCCCACTCAACAAGAAATTGAAGATTCAATAAAGAGCGGAAAAAATTTAAGCATTTGTTTTAAAATGGGATAAAGGCCAATTGTTTTTTCTTTAGGAGAAATGGCTCTGTATTACAGCACCTGGCTTACAGACTTTATTAAGTAGACCTCACATAGATTTGCAGCTAAGATGCGTGGCATTTCATAAAATATTATGTTCTCTTGAACAGAGGCAGCTTTTTAAAACCTGTTTCTGTATGTTTTGTGCTCAAGTGCCCAGAAGCAACTCCATTTGACAAAGCGGATTGTGCTTGTGCTCTTAGCAGTAGTCTGAGCATGTGGAAGTGGCAGGGGTAACATTCGGAAACATTTCGCTGCCAAGTTTCCTGAACTGAAGTTTAAAATAGACAAGACTGGGAAAGGAAGTCAGGACTTTAACCAGATGTCTCTGCATGAGACAGACTTCTACTTTATTTTGCTGAAAGCTTAAGAACACAACCCGCCCATTTCCCCTTTTTCAGTCTATTTCAGTTTACTTGTATTTTCTCTTCTCTGCCAACTATCATTTTTTTTGTTTTTGCTGATGAATTGCAGACAAATACTCGTTCATTTTAAGTAGCAAAAATAGTGTCTTAACGTGTCCTTCATTATCAGGATGTTGCATTAAATACAGATTAACTGGTGTGTTAAAAAGCGACTAGTTTGCTTATTGTGTCAGGATACTAGCGTTGCGAGGTTAAAGGATTTTGTCTGCTGGCTTTAGAATATCCTATTCTAAAGCCTTGTACATGATTTGTTTTTTCCGGGATAAACAAAAAAATTGTTAGCCACTTTACTAACGATGCAAAGTTAGTACAGCGATCTCCCCCACTGAACTGTTGTGTTCTGACAGGGGGACCGCCTCCCCACCAGAACCCTCCAATCAGCGCTCTCAGCCATTGAAAACGTTGATCAGGAGCCAGTCGGCTGCTGGTTTTCCAAGCATGCTCTTCCGACAGAAGCTGGCCACTTGTCCAGCTTCTATCAGACAGGGTGCTATACACATGGGCCAAATGTCGGCTGGGTTTTATTGAACCAGCCTACGTCTGCTGCCATTCAGCTTGTGTATGCAGGGCTTTAGTTCTGCTCCTAGCTCAAACAGTTCTACTTTCTATTGCTATGTTGTTTTTATTATGTTTTAAGATCAAATCTAAAATTTTCAGCATTCAGACACCTATAGCTTAAAGCAGGGGTGTCCAAACCTTTTTCAAAGTTTGGGCCGGACTTTGGACATGCCTGGCTTAAAGTATTACTAAACCCACAACAGTAAAATCAGTCTGTATGTGCAGTAAAGCATGCTCATTATACTCGCTGTGGAACCTAAGGGGTTAATCCTCCGCATTGTGTAGAAAGGCTGTTTGATCCTGTTTTCTCTGATCCTCCCTTTCTTTAACTGTCCCCAATCCATCTCCTGATAGAGCAAAGTCCTAGGAGAGGCACTCTGCACATACTTAGTTTGGTGTGTATTGCTAGAGCATTTTTTTTTTATAAGAGTGTGCATGCTATTAGCACTGCCCAGACAGGGTCAGGGGTCTTGCAGCCTCATAGGACAGTGAGGAGAATTAAAAACTCCTCCTACAAGCTTTAACCAGTGCTCGGCCGGTCACTGATGGAAGTAATAAGACTGCTGATGAGAAAAGGTATTTAGCTTTTTATATTTACTAAAATAATTGCATTTCTATGTATTGTGGGAGACCAGATATAGTGACTGCAGGGTCCTGGTTTTAGTAACACTTTAAACCAGGCTTTTACTAAAACGTATTGTTCATCTTGGCCCCACTCCCCAGTGAAATCTCAGCAAAAATATATTTCAGAGAGAACACAAAAATTTGTGAAGAGTCCGCTTCATATGAACGATCTAATATAGGGACACCATGAACGTTTGGGTGACACAAAATGTTAAGGACAGGTGATACTCAGAGGGGTTCTTGCCACCACTGGCAACCCAACTAATATACTAGCCATGGTAGAAAGTGGCTTGGAGGAAGTCCACACCGGAGTTGAAAACAGGATGGTCAAAACCGAGAAAAAAAAAAGCAGCATTCTATTTGATTGACCCTTTAGCTTCACCCTTGGGTTACTTGATGTGTTAAGGCTGCTCTATTTTGTGATTACATCCTCATTTTTGGGACTTTAAAGGCATTTCAACCATAGTTTAATATGTATATATATAATTTATTAAATAGCATCATTAAAATGATATAAAACAATATACAATTTCCAATGGAGGAGAAAACTCATAACATGTATCCAGATGTTTGGAAAGTACAATACAGTAAAATTATATTGAGTACATAAGTGGTTTCCCCCAGCTACTTGTGTATTCCACCGTGATGGTTAGATGGAATCCAGTAGATGGGGGTATCTGTATTTGGATACCCCTATCTACTGGATTCCATCTAACCACCATCATAATGGAATACACAAGCAAGTAGCTGGGGGATACCACTTTTTATGCACTGAATATATTTCACTGTACTGTATTTTCCAAACATCTTGATACATGTTAGGAGTTTTGTCCTCCGTTGGAAATTGTATATTACTATTTGAATGATGCTATTTAATAAAACACTTTTTAAATATTAAACTATGGTTGAATTGCCCTTAAAGTCCCAAAAATAAGGCTGTTTGAAATTTATTTAAATGGGATGATGGCAATCTCACCCACAATCACTTGAGTTTTTCTATTCAAGCCTGCTCGATTTAGCCTCATTTGACTTCAGGACGCTCTGGGTTAAGATGAACATTAACCAACTCTGCATTGAAAGTTGAGTTGGTGCCTTTGCCAGTTTTCAAAAGTAAGCTCAGAGTAATTTCAACTTTTGCAAATGAACATTGTTCCAGTGTGTGCCAGTCTGACAGCACTGCATTCCTCATATAATAGGACATTATTCCCTGTTGCATTCTACACAAAGAATCCGAAAAACGACTCCCATAATCAGAAGCCTGTGGTTGGCACAAGCTAACATTCATATCTAGCAGCTGGGTCGTGACATTGGCGTAGGGTTCCTTACACAGCTGTGTGGTGGCTGTGCCAGTATTTAGTCTCATTGTGAATGCCTGACCCAGCTGCTCTGTAATGTTCATCCTATACTATATATACAGCTATTCTTGATTATACACAAAAAAAGACAATGGAACTTGGAGGCTGAAGGGGAAAATGTGAAGGAGCACTCTAGTCTAAGCAAAAACTTTTCTGTCACTCCTAAAAGGGGAGTTTTACAGAATTCGAAATCTAACCTTTTTGTAATTTTATCTGAAATGTTTAGAGAACTGTGAATATGCAAGTTAATTGTTCTCCAAAGCCAGAAAACTAAAAAATGTGTCTGCATCCATCCTACCTTAAAGTATATGAGAGTCACGTCATTGTGTCAATTTTGTCACCTAGAAAAGAATGACGAGTACCAGTGATATTAAACTGTCTAGGAAATTGCAGAAAAAAAGGCATAGGTTATAAGAGACATAAGTATAGGGTTAAACAAAAAGAGCCCACCCCCTTTTTGCTTTTTTGTTCTTAAGATTGAAAAGTGAAAGGTACAACCCCTGTCAATTTTTTTTTTTTTTTTTTTTTTTTTTTTTTTTTTTACAGTTTGTGTCCCATTGGGGAAGTTTTCACTTCCTGCAGGAAGACACAACAGGCAGAGAATGTCCCTGTTGGAAGATCGCCCCAATATTCTTCATTTAGTGGCAGCTCAAAATGTTTGACCCCACAATGGTCACAGGACAAATGGCGTGAGCAGTGGAAGAGACGGCAATACAAATCTTACAAAACTACTCACAAGTTCTCTAGTCTATCCAAAACAAAAGACATGTAATTTATTTGTTGGAGGACGCATCTCCATTTTAGATAATTACTGATGGGGTATTTCGCCATCTGCAAGAGTAGAATAGGTGCACTAAAAAAAGATAGGCAGCCCAGGTGGTGGCCCTTGCTGACAGCAAAAACCCCTTCCAACAAATTCTGACCAAGATGTAGATCTACAATGCCACATTGAATCTTTTAGACACTAGACTATGACAATTTTGCAGTGAGCCTGATGTTATCACATAGTAATCCAAATACATAGGAAGACCCTTGAGTTCACGGTGCACAAGCTTTTTGTTTTCTAAATAATTTTTTTTATAGGGAAGGGCATAGGTATGTTTAAAATCTAAAATTGGGTGTTGATCAGGATATGGGGGCAGGAGATTGAGGGTCATGGTCAAGGGAAGCAATATATGGGGATGGAGATATATTCTACTCCTCTTTGTCCTTCACCATGGAGCAGAGCCACATCTTGTCCATCATTTGGAAGATTTTATATAGAATATGGTAATGTCTGCCTCAAGACGATTTTTATATTTGGGGTAAAGGTGAACTCATTCTAATAGAACCATTTCTTCAGAATTTATCATGCACGCCTTTGTGGAGATTGGATCCTCCATTTTTTTTGCCCACCCTGTTGTGGTTCTGCATTTGGGAATCCCAGGCAGTGATTATGTCCTTCAATGAACGAAAGAGCAAATTGGGATTCTTTTCTCTGAGTTCATTTGGAGGACACCACATCCATTCCTCTGCTGCTGCCTATATGTGTAAATGTATTTCTGTTATTTGCATAGCTTTGTTTTTTATTGTACCTAGTATCCTTCTGCAGGTGGTGATATACCCAGTCATTGATGGTCAATTACACAATAGCGAGCACCTGTAACCTGCCAAAGCTATCACATAGTAGGCTTGTTGGCCCCCCTTGTGATAACCAAGTTGTATGGGGAAAAAAAAAGTGTTAATTATAAGTAGATCTATAAGTAGACTAAAAAAATTGACATTTTAAATTGCCCCTGTCACCCTGCGCACACCAGCGCTGTATCCTGGCCTAGGCCAACAAGGCCCAGGCCTAGGGCAGCACTTTGCAGGGGGGCAGCACGGAAAGAGTCCCTGCCGACTTGTGCTACACTGTTAGTGTAGTGCCAGTCTTATGGGCCGGCAGGGCTGCCATCAGGGGGGTACAGGCATTTTTTTTTGCATTACACATGTAAGGCACCCAATGGTCCCCAGGGCCCCTTACAGACCTGGCCTGCCCCCCTCTGTTTTTTTTTTTGCATTACACCTGTTAGGGGCCCGATCGTCCCCAGGGCCCCCTGCTTACGCTTATTATCTTGCGTCAGGAGAGAAGAGAATACAATGTTTGTTTTTGTTTTTTTCCTGCTCCAGAGGGGCCCTGCCTAAAGCTGTGTAAGGGGCCCCACAATTTGTGATGGCTGCCCTCTGGGTCAGATTGGGCTGAGAGGAGAATTCAGAGAAATTTCACTTCCTGCCCCATAGCAAAACAAAGTGAGAGGAAATCCCTGCAAATTAAGGGAATCCATTG
This sequence comes from Rana temporaria, assembly GCF_905171775.1. Classification (NCBI taxonomy): domain Eukaryota; kingdom Metazoa; phylum Chordata; class Amphibia; order Anura; family Ranidae; genus Rana; species Rana temporaria. Next base: position 287,016,878 of record NC_053493.1, on the reverse strand, counting down.
CCCCCTCAGAACTAGTGTCCCCACTCGAAAAGTGGGGCGGGTCTAGGGTGGGACTTAAACAGAAAGGGTTGTGACCTTGACAGGAAGTGGTGGGTCATATTTAAATTAGGGGGTGCACGAGTTTAGCCAGGCCTAGGGCAGCACACACCTCTGGCGCGCGCACACACACACAAAATAACAAATGGGCTACACATGAATATGTAAACAGCGATTGCCCCACACGTCTCACCCCAGGAGTGAGAGAAGTAATTCTAGGATCATCATTCAAAGTTAACCAAAAATGATATGTAAAGCAAATGGACATTTCACAAACCTGTTCAGTTTTAAAGCTTGACATGTTTAGTATCTCTTTACTTGTTGCAATCTGATCTTTTATATTTTATCAACAAATTGGTTATTATAGTGTATGTGTGTGTGTGTGCACATTTTATCACTATATAAAAAATAAAGAAAAACATTTCGCCTAGAGCAAGGAAGGGTTATATTTCTATGTCAGATTTTTTTTTTTTGCAGTCTGTGTCCCATTGCAGAGATTTCCTATCACTTCTGTCCCACAATCAACAGAAGTGAGAGGAAATCCCTGCAATTGAAGGGAATTTCTTGGGGACCTCCAGGTCACCAGAACTAGTATCCCCATTAGAAGATTTCTCCTATTACTTAGTTTTGCTTTTAGTTATACGTTTAGTGTATTTTTCTCTGGAAAATATAGATTTTAACAGTTGTGCAAATATCCTGTGATGCAAAACATGCTACCATTTTAGTCTACAGGGACACTGCTTTCAGGAAACAAAACTCAGGATTGTGAGTCATTTTCAAACTATGCAGATTTTTACGTGTGCCAAAAATTGCTCCGGAGGCAAATTGGTCGAGATCAGTGGCAGCCATGCTGTGTCTGCCTTCCGGCACAATTTTTGGTAATGACATATAGAGGAGGGGCAGTGGTAGCTTCTAATTCATATTTTAATTATGCCACATGTGTATAAGGGGCTTTCACACCAAGTGCTTTGTGCTAGACATTCTTGCCCAGCGTAGTTCCACACACATCTACAATGCAATTGGCCTTATTTACAATTAGGCCAGTTAAAAAAAAAAAAGTTTGTTTAATGCACAGTTTTCAGCACTGCTCCCAACGCGGCTGCTTTCTAACACGGCTGTTGGAGTGACGGAGCCTTACTTGCTAGAGCTATAGGCGGACACCGACAGCGGATCTGCCTGCTCAGCGGGGAATCTGTATGCAGACGGATGATTGGTCACATTCCTCTATGGGCGGTCCGATGGAAACGGACCTCCTGTCTGCTTCCATTTGACCGTCATCCAATCTGATCCGCCAAATGGATAGGGAATGGATCCCCCTTCTGTCTAGTTTTAATGGATAGGATCGGATGTCAGCGGTTGTCAACCACATTGGGGGTGTTGGATGGGTCCGCCTAAAAAAAAAAAACTGACAGGGGACTGTTATCTGAACTTGTATGGAGGTTTTGTTGTATGGTTATTTCTGAGGCAAATCGTGCATGAAAACAAAAAATGTAGGTCAATCTTGTAGCTTGATATTAAATTGGTATGAATGGTAGGATGCTACCCACCCTGTTCGGCTCCCAAATTGTTGCAGCAGGTGGAGTAACCTTCATAATTTTGTTTATAGACATCCTGGGACCATAATTTAAACGATGCAGTAGTTGAGCATTGGTCACTTTGCAAAAGCTTTTTCAGGTAAAGATTATACGCCTTTATTCTCTTGTTTGTGTTAAATATCTTCACTTTTAGTTGTTCTTCATGCTCCCAACCTACCTCCCCCACCCTCTGCATAGTGGATTACCTGTGTGTAAATACCTGCATCTCCTGCTTATGAGTTTTTCACTGTAAGGCACAGCAAGACTATGGATATATCCATATCCAAACTCTAAATATGAGTTACATCCGCGGTCACAGGTGGTCCACGGGAAGAATGCCCCCTTACAGACATAACAAAAAAATCATTGGTGTCCTGAAACTTTAACAAATGGCACCATCACAAATAACATAAATCCTTCACTGCTCAAGGAACCCCTAGCAACCCCTGGGGGAACACTAGGGATCCACAGAACCTTTGGTTTAGAGCAGTGGTCTCCAAACTACGTCCCTGGGACCAGATGCAGCCCTTTATTCCGTCCCTTATTGTTCCTGCCAGCAGTGGGGGTACGATTCCAGCCACTGACGCCAGCATTGGGGGCACGATTCCTGCCGCTGACGCCAGATAATTCTCCCCCAAATACAAACGGTCAAACATTGTTTACTCCCACTGGGCAGTGTCTCCCCCCCCCCCCTAAAGTCTGAGTGACTTGCTTTAAAAAGTTTGCAGACCCCTGGTTAATGAGTTAAGGTGTAAAAATGTGGTCTTACCCTAAACCCTAAATTAACATTTTTAATCTACAAACCTTTAAACTAGCATCTGAACATAACAAAGTCCTATCCCTAAACCCAACCCTTAAAATGAGCTCATCCAATTCCCCTTTTTAAAAATAAGTAATGTCAAAGCTGACACAACTTGAAACTACCCATTAATATTTTAGTGCTGATATTTCATCAGAAATTGTAGTTTTAACAGTCCATTCACCTAAATGTTGCAGGTAGGTCTCCTGCGATGGTTCCTGGCTGTGTGTGTCATGGAAGACCCCCTTGAATGTTTCTACATGGGAGGGATGCAGACAGTTGGTGTTTCCATTTTTCTTTTCATTAAAAGCAAAGAGCTTCTCGGGCACCAGTATTATGCTGAGTTTCTAGAAAGGAAAATCGTAATTAATATCCCTCTAATCTGATTAAAGGACTCTCCATTTTCAGGTGCATGTGTTTAGCAGGTGGTGTGCCTTGAGCCTGTCTGAGCCGAAGCTCAAGCCAGTGAATTTGGAATGTTCTTTACCTGAGTGTCTAGACTAAACAAACACGAGTGGCTGAAGATTTTTAGCTTGCAAGCTTACTGTGCGTTCTGCCCATGTTGACAGGAGTGTGGAGTTTAGAAGAGATGACATAAGCAGTTAAAAGTACAATTGTGTTGGTAATGTTTATATCTTTGTTCCACCGTGTCTATGGGAACAGACACATCAAACCAGGAAGGCTGTAAATAATGAACTCTAAAGACTATCTGACAATCAAGTCTTTATAACTCCCTTAATAACTTCAACATAAGTGAGCAATATTTTCTTTTGCTAGTTTCAGGTATTACTCTGCTTCTTGTACAGAAGTGTCCTATTGTTTGCAAAATGTTCTTTTTCTTATGTTTTGTATTTAAAGCTGAACTTTTCTAGGTTCCCTCTGGCTGCATGGTTCTGGTCTGAATCGTGACAATGAATTGATGTCATATGACTACTGTCTGTGGCAGAGCCATGAATTTTGCCAGTGGTGCGCAAAACCTTGGAGACTCTGGGCCCAGTGTATTTCCCCCAAAAAACTTCCATGCCTCAACATGGAGCAAAGGTATCGGTTTTTAGGTATCTGAGCACTTGTACTCGTGCAAATGCTTGGTATCGCCATCAATGTCGGTATCTGTGCAACCGTACTAGTTTGACCCTTATAATACTTGGAAGAAATCCCCATAGCTGATACATTAGACATTATGCAGCCTTTGTCTCAAGTATGTGTTACCACTGACTCGTTCTAAGGGCAGACCCTCTTCACCTAATGAGGGTTTATCCTTGAATTTTGTGACCAGTAACATTTGTTCATGGATCTTCCCTGTGAAGAATGAACACAAAGTGATAAATTCTGATACCATTTGGGTATGGAGCTGCCACTATTCAGTCTTCCGGACCAGGGAAGAAGCAGTCTGTTCTCTGTCAGCTTTAGAAGCGTGCAGGGGTAACAGAGGTTCAATAGACCTATGATATCGCTGTAAAGGAAGCTTCTCGCCTGCAGTATACTATCCACCCCCTTGTGAAAGCAATAGGGTAAGGTAGGTTTTTTACATTCTTTTATTGAAAAAATGTTTTTGCTGTTGAGGTACAAAACTGGGCCTTTTGGGGCATACCCCGGGCAACCGATGCACACAGCCATGTGCATAACAAAGTACAACTAACAGTTTACCTTAAAAACTACACATTCCTAACTAAACACAACACAGTCATCACTCAGGTTACACATGCTCGGATTGCGATAAGCGATATTGTAGGACCAGCTCTCTTTTAGTTTTAGTTATCGGCCTTTGCTATCAAATTTAAAGTTTTTTATAGAATAATAAAAACATTTTAAAATTAAAATCCCCTTTTGCATTTTCACCTCTTCTGAGCTAACCGGCTCGAACACCCCCAACACCGTCCAACTTCTTACTAATCGCTGCAGGCAGCAGAGCCTTGTCTTGTGCAACAGTTTTCAAGAGGTTTAAAGCAGAGTTTTACTCCTATCTGGCTGTTACTAGGCAGTATTCGTAATCTGCCTAGTTCCTGATTCTAGGTGGTTCAACTTCCTGTCCTAAGACCCCATTGCCTTCTGGGAAATGATGACACTCATTTCCCAGGGGTCTCTGGGCATTACTGTGCCTAAAAATCGCCCAGCATGCACCTCTTCCTGAAAACCTGGAAGAAAAGGGAACTGGGCTTCACATGCCCACATATGATGGATACGGCCACAACATGAGCTGGAGGATATGAGGCAAGTGTTTGCAATGATTTCTGGAACGGTTGGGGAGCTATTAATATGTTTTAGGGACTATTTAATGTGATTAATTTTAGCTTGCAAAAAAAAAATTATGCCCGGAACCCCGCTTTAAAAGAATTTGATAGGAAAATAGTTGGCTTTTAACCCCTTAACGCCCGCCGCACGACTATTTACGTCCGCAAAATGGCACGGACAGGCAGAAGGGCATATATATACGTCCTTGCCTTCTAGCGGCTGGTGGGGTCCGATCGGGACCCCCCCCCGCTGCGTGCGGCGGGCGGATTCCCCCTGGGGTCGCGATCGCTCCCCGGAGCTGAAGAACGGGGAGAGCCGTGTGTAAACACGGCTTCCCCGTGCTTCACTGTGGCGGCGTATCGATCGAGTGATCCCTTTTATAGGGAGACTCGATCGATGACGTCAGTCCTACAGCCACACCCCCCTACAGTTGTAAACACACACTAGGTGAACCCTAACTCCTACAGCGCCCCCTGTGGTTAACTCCCAAACTGCAACTGTCATTTTCACAATAAACAATGCAATTTAAATGCATTTTTTGCTGTGAAAATGACAATGGTCCCAAAAATGTGTCAAAATTGTCCCAAGTGTCCGCCATAATGTCGCAGTCATGAAAAAATCGCTGATCGCCGCCAATAGTAGTAAAACATTTTTTTTTATGAAAATGCAAAAAAACTATCCCCTATTTTGTAAACACTATAAATTTTGCGCAAACCAATCGATAAACACTTATTGCGATTTTTTTTTTACCAAAAATAGGTAGAAGAATACGTATCGGCCTAAACTGAGGAAAAAAAAAAATTTTATACATGTTTTTGGGGGATATTTATTATAGCAAAAAGTAAAAAATATTGAATTTTTTTCAAAATTGTCGCTCTATTTTTGTTTATAGCGCAAAAAATAAAAACCGCAGAGGTGATCAAATGCCACCAAAAGAAAGCTCTATTTGTGGGAAAAAAAGGACGCCAATTTTGTTTGGGAGCCACATCGCACGACCGCGCAATTGTCTGTTAAAGCGACGCAGTGCCGAATTGTAAAAACGCCTTTGGGCATTTAGCAGCATATTGGTCCGGGGCTTAAGTGGTTAAAGGAAACCTTTACTGGGAGAAATATAGGGAATGTGTGTTGCCTGGTTGTCATGCTAATGCTTTGGCTTTAGTTATTGTACTCAAAGACCCAGAGCGACTATGCAGATCATTCTGGTTGCATACATGTTCCAGGTCAAAGTATTGAAGCCACAAGGTGAGTATGAAAACCAAGCAAATGGCATTGTCTAAAGGAGGTCGGTGATGCCAGCATACATTTTTCTCTTGACAAGCTTCCTTAAAATATTTGCTTGACTGTATTTTCTTTTTTTTCTTTATATCTGAACAGAATCATGGAGGCTTGACCTTGTGTGTATGTCTAGGTGTGCTTGCTTTAGCCTGAATTTATGCTTTTCCAGATTTGTTATACTTCCTACTGCTTCTTAGTATTCTTTCCTCATAATGTTTTTCTTGATTTTTGTCTTGTTGTGCCGGCACTGTCTAGCTTCCAGCTGGGATATATAGACAAGAGGCTGCTTTATGAGCTGCAGGAATGCTTTCTGAATCGACAGCCAAATAATTCCCCTTCCCTGCTTCATCTCAAGTAAATGTACTTATTCTGCAGGCTTTTGATGGCTCTTCTGTGCCTCGTATGCTCTGTACCCGTTTATAAAACAACTGCTTAGTCATAACAAGGACTCGGGCACATAACAGCAGACACCTACTTGGGGAAATAAACTTTTACTAGAATTGAGGACTCTTAAAGTGGACCTGTCATTAAAAATCCCATTTCACATGAATCAACAAGGTACTCGTCAGTATTTCCAAAACATATATTTAGCAAAAAAAGTATCTCTCTTGCTTATCAGGATTTAATTTTTACAGCTCCCTCATCTGAAATAAAACCTGAGCAGCTTAGATCTTCATGGCATACCATAAGCATTGTAGATACCTCAGGTTGGTAGACTGCAGAAAGTATGTTTTTAATTAAGCCGATCATGTATGTGTGATCTACAGCAAGTCAAAAGGGTTATTAAAGCAAGAAATTGTTACAGGTTCGGTTTCCTACTCTCTGTATTGAACAAATATGTATGGATATATATATATATATCAGGGCAAGAGTCTTACGGCGACCCGGAAGTGACACGTGCGCTCCAAGCGTGCGTTCCAAAGTGTACTCTGTCCATACGACGGTTTCCATACGACGGGTGCCTGCAAACTTTGTCTAGCAAACTTGTTTGTGAAGTCTACCTGGGAGATTGGATGCCGGTCAGAGGACACCTTCACTTACCGATGATTCACGTGTGTTACCATCTATTGTGCGGTACGTGCATTTTGAGCGGGGATCTGCTGTTTTAAAAGGGATTGCTTCATTTCATATAATAAAAACGGGATTACACTATTGTCTGGTACCTTTTCTGTTTTTATGTGGAGCCTACCCTTTGCCTGATACCCACTTGAGAAACGGAGGATCCAGAGAGTAAAGATACCTTTCAGTGTATACTATATTATGCCTTTTGGTGAGTGAGTACCCCGAAGGGGAGTGTGCCCCACAAGTGGTGACTTATCCTGGGAAGAGGTGTAGAATATTCTATCAACTATCTTCACTACCTTGATCTCCTTAATTCGTTTCCGATGAACACCTGCATGTTATTTTATTTTATTGAAATTGGACAATCATTACCAATTTTTAGCGCTGTTTGACCACATTGAACTTTCTGTTTTTTAGAGTGGTACTCTCATTATTATGTTTTGATACATACGTCTTTTTGATAGTATGTTTTAAATAGCTGCTTTTTACACACTGTTACCTATTTATATGATATTTTTGTGAATATTAATATATATATCCTTATTTACTACCTGGAGGTTTGTGTGTCAGACCATTACCTTCTAGGTGATTGACTGAATTGTCAACATATCATCTGTGACCTGGCTGCTTGGCGCTGAGGCGTGCCACTAGGCCTGGTGTGGCACTGTATTTATACTGTACCCTAGATAGATATATATATATATATATATATATATATATATATATATATATATATATATATATATATATATATATATATATATATATATATATATAAATTACTATCATACATAAAATTAAAGAATAAGTATGGCCAAAGCTTTTTTGGCCAGACTTCTATGGATCACAGGAGTATAGCTCATTCTACACTACTGTAACATGTTTTCAGCTGACAGCGGGCATCACTCAGCTGGTCCTGGCTCGGGAAAGAGCAGATCTGGATGCACCCAGGTGCATCTGGCTTGGGATCATTGAGCTTCCCCCCCTAAAGCCCAGCACTCCAGTGAGCGCTGCAGGGAAGAGCAGAGAGCCGCTGAGTGACAGCCACAGCTCTCTGCTCAAAGCGAAGGGTAGAACTGAGCGATCAGCAGTGTTTGATCACTCTGTTCTCACTGCAGAGCCAGTGACAGATGCAGCATCGAAAAAATGCTGCATACACCTAGGTGAGTATAATTGTTTTTTTAAAAATCCTGAACAACTTTTTTTAAGAGATTTAATACACATTGATATCACATTTTATTTTTTATTTCAGGTACTTGTATAGTGCCATCAATTTACGCAATTTGCATATACATTGTACATTCACATCAGTACTACCCTCAAAGACTTAACAATCTGGGGTCCCTTGTGCTGGCCATACAGTATATATGAAAAATCGGTCAATCCCATTTAAAAATAAGAACATTCGGCCGTGAGTGCAAACGATGGTGCATCATGTAATGACCAATAAATCGTTCAGTGGACATAAATGAATGCATTTTTTGTTTGTTTTTTTACATATACCTAGTGTAGACCATTCGAGAAGGAAACACGTTAACCTTTCAATTCATCGTTTATTCGGCAGAAAATTTCCAAGCTTGTCCTTCATTTTTTTTTGCTCAAAAACGTCCCAATGATTATCGATTTTGTGCCCACTAACTGGCCCAAAAAACGAACAAACTGTCTCTAAATGACTGAATTTCAGCCTATTTTTTGTATAGTGTATGGCCAGCATAACTCACATTCATACATACTAGGGCCAATAGACAGGATCCAATTCACCTACCAGTATGTCTCTGGAGTGTGGGAGGAAACAGGAGTACTCTGAGAAAACCCGTACAGGGAGAACATGCAAATACCAGGCAAGTGGTGTCGTGGTTGGGATTTGAACCAGCGACCCTTTTTGCTGCTAGGTGAAAGTGCCAATCACTTTGATCATGCAGAGCAAAGAATTTAGATCACCCAATAGCCTGCTTCCTTCATTGACGTTCCCTTCTTATTATGCATGTGACCACATCCTTTTCTTCCTATGATGCAGCGTTTCACAACTGAGTGGCCAAACGTTGCACCTGAGCATTGCCCCACAGAGGTTGGAGGGAATGTCTGCATCACTATGTAAGCTCCATTATAGATGCACTGAGTTTACACAGGGCTTTGGCAGGTAGAAAAAGGGGTATGGGGGGGAATGTAGTAAAGGTACGAGAACAGAGGAACATGTGCGCTATCGCAAGAACATGCTATATTCCCCCGGAAACCTTTTTGAGGTCAGGAGTAAGATAATGGACTAATAATAATGGACTATTTACCAAATGTATTTTACTGGACTCTGCATATCAAATATAATTTTTGGTCTGTTATCTTGAAAAAAAAAAATTCTGTTTGATAATGGCACAACATACCTGTTGATCCTGTGTTCTGTTCTTCTGCTGCACTCTTTCTCCATAGATGTAATGGAGTAAGTGGGTTGTCCCTAATGGGATCAAAAGGTAAAAATAAAGGGGGGAAGCCTGAAAAAAAGCAAACCGATGCAGGCACTAAAGAACTGATAAGCTGCAATATATTTTAATTTGGTCCTTGGGGTTAGATACACTATTTAATGCCTCTAGTATTTTTGGTGTTGACCTACCCTTCCCACTCAAGTCATTCACATGGTATCCTTCAAAACAAGGCTAAAAGTCATCTCGTATGAATGTGTAAGTGCACTCATTTTGTGAAAACGTAACCCATGTGTACTTGGTGTTCAATTATTTTTAAACAAAGTTAAATGCTATTGCTTGTTGTTTTTTTTAGGAGTGTCATCACTATTCTGCTCTAAAGTAAAAAAAAATCGACCTACAGGTCGAAGGTGGACAAGTACAGTAGGTGTTGCTATTTACACCATCCTGATCATCATGGCATAAATCAATTTCAAAACAGTTGGAGAGCTCAGAGCTTTTCAACTTTTTTTTTAAAGATGCAGCTCCAATCATGGAAAACCAATGCAACCTATTGGTTTCCCAGGCTAGAACTGCACTACTGAAAGTGTTTCAACAGCCTTGGAGCTGCTTTTTTACCCATGGAAAAAAGCTGAGTGTTGTATGAGCCTGTTGTCCACTCGCCAGTCATCATCTGACTTCCGGTGTAGGGGTTTTCAAATTCATAGAGAGTAGAAGGCTTAAAGGTTAGGGTTGTCCAAAGTGATCATGTAGGCCAAATTTGGTGGGTTGAGTCATTTAGTGACTCTTGGGGGATCTCCCACCAAAGTTACAAGCTTTGTTTCTGCCCAGCTTGGATTTATATCTCATGCAGTGGTGTTCCTAAACTGTTATATTTTCTGTTGTATAATATTATAGAAAGTGGCTCAAAAGTGGATAACAAAAACAGATTTCAGATTTAGGAAGACTCATGCCGCATACACACGACCGTTATTCATGCCATGCAAACAACAACATTTTTCTCAATGTGAAAAAATAGAGCAGGTTCTAAAAAAAAATCCAGGCATTTTTTTCGTTGAGAAAAATGCTCTGGAGCATACACACGACCGTTTTTCAAAACCAATTTACCAATTTTCTCACAGGGTGGGCTCTGTTGGAGTACGACTGTTTAGTAGGGAATCTGTCCTCTGATGCAGAGCGGACATAGACACAGCCCATTTACACCCGACTGCCGTCTGATCCATCTGTTACCTATCTGTCTGTTTTTAGTTGACCGCTTCAGATGTCGCCGCTTAACAGACACATGTTCGTTGACATCCACTGCTCCATAAGGGAGAATGGAGGGTCTAATATGGTCCACCTGAAAAACTGACAGGTGGACCCAATCCGTCCGCCCATGTGAAAGGGCCCTAATCCGGAGTGTTTTGTTGTTCTGTACTACCCTCTAATTGTTTCTACAGGTGTAGTAATGTTTATACATCTGTAACTATAATTGTGTTCTAAAAACCCACATTCTTTTATGGCTTCAACATGTTTGTAAAAATTAAAATTACTGTTCTGTTGCTTTAGCTCTGCACTTGCTATTCGAACAGTTACATTTTGACTTTATTCAAAGCAATCAAGCTTCATATTGTTCCTTAAACAATGTTATTCGATTTGTTTCAAGTTCTTTGTATTCCTTTTGTCTCATGTCCTGACTATACTGTCTGCAAAAAATGATTTGTGCAAACTGCAGCATACAGTATTGACATTTTACACTGCCTCTCTATTAGTTGATGTACTCAGCTGACCGTAACATATGTTCATTCTTCATATTTTTAAAGATATTTCCTTATTGACACGTCTGAGTAGCTGTACCTTTCTGGGTTGTTTGCTCAAGATTACATGCAAATGAAAGAGAAAAATACATCTGCACGTCTACTAAACACTTAATGTCTCACTTGTCCTAATCGGCTTAACCCCGGACAGATCGTTTTCAAGGGCTGCTGAGTCTGAGATTTTGTCAGATAAAGATTTGAGAATAGGGTAATTAATGAAACTGATGCATTCTCAGCACCCAGGTGACCAAGGTATGTACACTATTTCTGCGATAAGAAAAGAAACCTGTTAATCATAGTCCTAAAGCACAGCATCTAGTCCTCCAGTGAGGATGCTGAACTATTTGGGCACATCAGAGTGGCCATTGACATCAGCACTAAAGGAGTTCAGAGCTGGTAGCGTAAGTAAGGTACCAGCTGGAACAGTGGGGACATAGTGCTGTAATGATGATCGGCAAAATTTAGGGAACCGTGCATCAAAATCTGAAGGCCTGTCTTTGGTTTTTAATATGGCGTTTGTGGACAAAAGGGTTGGCCAGGCAGTTAGGTGGAGCAGCATTGATGAACTAAAATAAGAGTGCAACCTAAATCGGATTGGATAAGGGCATCCACAGTGCATGAAAGTATATTCACATCCTCCTACTTCCTATCACCAACAGTCACTTGATAGTCGTCTTTATAGCACAATTCAGGTCAAACAAATTGAAATGCATTTGTAGAGTATTATTTGATTTATTTACTCTGCTGTGCATTGCATGTAGGGAAGGTGTGATGGCACTTTTCAGGACCTGCTTTATACTAATTTGGCCTGTTTGCAACTATTATCTAGTGTAAGCCAGCCAAAATGGTTAGTAGTGTTCCTCAAAGAGAATACTAAGCTTATGATCTTGGTGTTAAGCATATTATGCTGGTGGGGGTTAAATTCTGCAAGTGGTAGGATATTTATACTAGGGAGTTTATTATATTGCCAGTGGTAGGCAACATATGTTACTTTGCTTCTGTGGAGGGTTATAATGCTGGAGAGTTCATTCACGGTTCAGACATTACTATATTTTGGTGGGCCATTACGCTTGTTTTTTTTTTAATATACAAGGTGTGCATGGGGGCTTTCTTATGTTGCTATCATACAAAGTGACAGAAATCTGTACAGAGTATAGAAGTGACTGTAGTCTATTGGGGCATCGGGAAGTAATGACGACAATGGGACAAGCCAATGAAAGCCATTTGTTAGATGTGACTGCTGACCCACAGATTCTATATACATGTTTTACTTTACTAGTTACTGTTTACAGTTTATCTGATTAAGCCTCCCTGTGTATAATTTAATTTTTCTTTTTTCATGCTAACATTTTGTGTTGCAGGAGGCCAGTGGTTGCCATAGTCTTGACTTATCATGCCTAATCATTTTTGTGAATCATTTTGAAGTATGAAATATTTGTTTTTGGAGAAACCTAGTCAACACCAGTTTTACCCCTCTATAAAGCCACCTACTCGGGTAGGGGCTGCCCACAGAAATTTGAGAAGATATGGGCCTGTTGGTTGGAGGATGCTGCTACAGCTCGTGATGCAGTAACTACTGTCTAGTATATTGTATTCTTCCAGTTTGGTAATGCATTAACCCACTTTTTTCTTAGGCTGTAACATCCTTTTGTTATTTTGTTGAGCATGCTGTATCCTGTATCTACCCTCTCCCCAGACTGGGGATGTTGTTGTTTTTTTTTTTAAAGATATTTTTATTAGGTTTAAGACAAACCAACAAACAGAAAAACATAAAAAACAAAAACACCAGACAACCTGGTCATAAACGTTAGGCAATACACTCAAACATAGAAAAATAAACTGATATCAGTGCGAAATACAAAGTAGGCACAGTGGTAAAAGGATCAGGTATAATACCAAAATATAGCAAAAGCGGAGGTCTAGACATTAGAGATCCGTGAGGCACGGCCCATCAATGGTCAAGCAAGAGTAGTACAATCAGTGCTGGGAAGAGGGTTAGCGGACTAGCCAACTATCTACCCCAAATTTTGTGAAAGGTTTTGTTCTGTTTCCGGAGTTCAAAAGTAAGTTTATACAGTAGGATAGCGTCATTAATACATTTTAACCAGAGGGATTTCAGAGAGGTCTGTGCGCCCTACCAGGACAGTAAAATAGCTTTTTTATCATAGAAGAAGAGTATATGGAGCAGTCTCTTGGCATGTGATAGGTGTAATTCGCCAAAAATGCCTAATAGGCAGTTCTTGGGGTGGATTATGTTTGGGAGGCCTAGCGCCGATGAGACTGGGGATGTAGTTTAGTTTGATGTTCTGTGTTTACTGTTGTGTCCTGCTGCGACCTGTTCCCGCGGCAGGGACTGGCCCCTGTGTGGGTAACTGTTCGACCCATATGTGGGTCAAAATGGTTTATTATTGAAAACCTGAATAAAAAAGATTTTTCAAAAAAAAAAAAGGGGGGAGAGAAGGTTCCGGTCTTGAACCCCCCATTATTCAATACTGGCAGGTAAAGGAGTAGACTTGAAAGCAGGCCAAGCTGTCCAGGTAACTGTGAGACAGGCTTCCCCAGTGAAGCCTTCCAAAAGGAAGGTATGTGCTAAAGAACCAGGAGCTAGAAGCCTAAAGGCCTTCAAAAGCATGCCTCCAGCAACCCAGAGTAGTGTTCACACAACTCTGGTGCATAACATTTTGCTAACAAAACTATCCATAAACTTATGGAGCACTGTTGGCTTGATCCACCTCTATAGATGCTTCGATTTGGGGAGAAGCAAGGAAAAAGATAACGACCCACTAGTCCTGTGGGGACCGTCCCTGGGTGAAGCATAAGAATCCACCCACTCAAGATCCCAGCACTCAAAGGAAATCCAAAGTAGGTAGCTCAGAGGCCTCAGTAGAATGTTTGTTTAAGTTTGATTGAAATCAGTCCATGAACAAAGTCTAGGTTCTCCCCTTCGGATAACTATGATGCACTCTTATCTGTGAGGAAAATGCCTGCATTTTCAGTCACTGATTCAATGTACCTCTAGGTTCCTGCATAATACACGAATACCCACAGTTTTAGTACCATTCTCAGTCCTATCTACGTGAAGTGGAATCATTGTCACAAGTTTAAGGCAAACAGTCTAGTATGGAAAAGGAAAGGCATATTGGAAAAGAAAAAACAAAACAAAAAAAACAGTCTCCCTAATAACCTGAGCTCACGCTGGTAATTGCTCCCAAGTATAGTTTGGTAAAGAGTTGCACCAAGGTGTTGCTGGATACATGAAATAAGGCACATTTATCCATAATTTGGGTTCTGTGTGGCCATAAAGATGAGAAAACTGTCACACGTGTTCTGAAACGTATAGACCGTGGAATGACGATGTCTCTAGTACCTCTGGGGAAACATAAGTATCTTAAATCTAGGTAGGAGGGCAGTGCCTTGCAGAAGCAAAAAGTGGATAAACCTATAACAGTTGGAGATCTAGTAACACAGTCAAACATGTAAACAACAATGGAAAACTTGTATTCCGCCAACCAGGAAGGATATAGTGGTAGGTATCTTTGATATGTTGAGACAGGAGCTGCAGTGATTCAGTGAACATACTGTAATACGGCAGTTGTAGGGACTGTCAAAACCTGTCAAAGAATTGACTTAAAACCCCCAAAAAGAGGGCAGCTCACGAGACCCAATAGACTGGACTTGGTTGTCTGTTCTCCGAGTAGATGAGGGCAAGGCTCCAGGAAGGCAGTCTTTGATGTCATGCAGACGTCTCTGAGATGAATTAAAAGATGATCTGCGGCGCCTCTGCTTTATTGCTTTGCGAGCATGGGGTCATCTCTTGTTGAGCGTAGATCTAGGGCTCTGGTTGCAAAAATGAGCTTCAACACTGGAACTGCCACCATCAGGATGCCTGAAGTATTGCAGAAAGCTTGCAACTCCATTGGTGTGCGTAGGAAGGCCGTTTGATTTCCCACTGTTGCTGTCGGGCAGAAGGGGAACTTTCAGTGATGCATGTCTGTCCCTGAAGACATTGAGAAGGGGTGAAGTTCTCTTCTGTGCTGAAGTGTGATGGTGGATTTGTATGGGGGAACCATCATGTTGTAGCTGCCCCTAGTTTTGGGCTTGGCACAGTATGTTGTCCTTCTGGTTAAAGCTGACCAGACAGTATACGGTTTCTCTAGGGGTATCGGTGTCCCGGCCTCTGGGTTTAAGCGCCCTGTGACGTCACTCCAGCTTTATAGGTGCATCTGGTCATCTGCCCAATAGTGTTACAGATCGCCCATATTGTTTGCTGCAACTGAGGGCCATCCACTGACTTGGAATCCTCCTAAATTTGCAAATTGCGCCTCCGGCCCCTGTTATCAAGGTCCTCAAAACGTGCATGGACACTGGATACCTGTTTCACTTGCTGTATAGCTGCTCCGTGTGTCATGGTCGCCACTTCCACGTGGTCTAGTCAGGATGTCGCCACTCTGAGGGAGTCCCGAGGGATCGAGTGTACTGCACTGGCTAGCAGCATTATGGTCTGAGGCCTAGGTGGAGGCCTGCGGCTCCGCCTGCTGGGCTCTGAATATCGACGGTATAGCTGAGCTGCATAGTCAGGTCCACCTGTGAGAGGGTGGCTGAAGTGCTTTTCCTGGCTATCTCCTTGCTCATGGTTTGAAGCTGATTCGCTTATGAAAAGCTTGTAATAAAGGATGTCGGAGCTCTTTTAAGCTGCCATCGCATTTCGGTGCTAGGCCACGCCCCTCCCTATAGAAAATTTATGGAGGGAGCTGAAACTGAGTTGCCAAGCGACAGCCAAGAAACCTTTAGGATTTAGAGAAGATCTGTAAAAGCGTGGACCAAAATTCCTTCTGAGAGGTGTGCAAACCTGGTCACGAACTACAAGAAATGTTTTACCTCTGTGCTTGCCAACAAGGGTTTCTCCACCAACTACGAAGTTATGTTTTGATTTGGGATCAAATGCCTATTTTACTCACTGAACTGAATCTCAATTTAGAATACTTGTATCATGTGTTTGTTTTTTTGGTTGAAATTCTGTCGCTCTTTTAAAATACACAGATGATAAAAATTATAGACCCTCCATTTCTTTGTAAGTGGGCAAACTTACAAAATCTGCAGGGGATCAAATACTTATTCCCCCCCCCCAAAAAAAATGTATACTATTATTATTTTTGTTTGTAAACTGATCCTTTTAACTCTGTGTGTTCTAGTGTATTATGAGCAATGTTTAAAAAGGACATAATCCTCTCCAGTCCCAGTTCGATGCCAAATCTCGGATCTTATGAGATCAGATGCCCTAGGCCATATTGGCTGTTGCTCCCCTGTCTTATGAAATAGCTGTGCACCAATTCTTACATTCTTACTTTCTTTCATATAGAGCTAGGTAGCATTCATCTTTATCTTCTCCTTTACACCTTTTTTACATTGCTAATTAACACCCAGTAGTATATAGTATAACATAATGAAGAAATAAGCTATGTCGGTTTTTTTTTTTTTTTTTTTTTTTTTTTTTTCTTCATTTTTAATAAAAAGATTTTCAAATAGCTTTAGTACAAGTTTTAAGGACACCTAGGTTCAATTTTTGCACATGGGCACTGTGAGATGTATTCATTATTGAACTTGTCATTACATTTTAAATGTTAGCACAATGGTTACATGGCTTGTGAATTGAGATGACACATGAACAAAACATAAGCTTAGTGTCAAAGTGGACTGTAGATAGAAAAGTCGTTCAGGTGTTAATGTTCTGCTCCAGCTGAATGCTTTCTTAGGGGTAAACCTTGTATTGTCAGTTGACATTTAAAATTCCTTTGAATGGTTAGGTCATTATAACTTAGCTGATTTAGCACAGAAAATTGTTTCTTGTGCATCTGGTGTAGTCATTAAAATATCTGCAGAACGTGTTGAAGAAAAAAGTGACAGCTAAAAATAAATGTTAGAAGTGATACAGCCTTTAGTTCTCATCCCTGTCAGGATAGCATTATTCAAAGAATAATGGATCTCTCACTCGGTAAGGATGTCTCACATCATCACTAGTAGAGAAAATGGTTATTCCATAATATTGCATTGTCTCAGACTTTTAGTGCATTCTTGGAATGGAAAATCCAGATATACTGTAGCTATACTTCTCATTTCTTTATTGCCATGTGTATGAACATTTTACTTTATTGAAACCAAAAGGGGGTACAATACAACTGGGCAGTGAAGTATTCATCTGAGCAATCCACACATTTTAAAACCTTTTTTCATGGCAGTTGCTTTTCTTTCATGGAAACAGGTTCACTATCCTACTAGGCAATCTGTATGTTTGTAAAAAATAAATAAAAAAAATCTCACGACATGCTCTTTTAAAGTACCTTGCCACTCAAAGTAACAGCTCTAACTGAAACCCCCCCCTGCTAGTGATACTTTACTTTTCCATGTCCCCATTGCCTCATTCACCCACTAGAGTTGAGTGAAATACTAGGTACTTCTGAGTATGGTAGACCACTGTTTCTAAACTCCAGTTCTCAAGGCGCGCCCCAACAGGTCATGTTTTATAAAAAAAAAAGTAGATAAATTACAGCGCTCACGGTGGTGCAACGTAATCAAATAAGTGAAATTAAATAAATTGGATAAAAATGAATAAAACGTCCATATAATAGTGAATGATGTGTTCCAATCAATGTACCATTGTGCTCCAAAATTTGAGGTCCCCACTCACCGGATGGAATAGACCCCTGGCTTTTCAGTCTAGGGGTCTTTCAGGCTTAAATTGTTGGCCAGGGATGGCAAATTCACACCAGGATCCAGTGAAGATCTCCCACAACCATATCAGTCATATGTACATAGTATTACCAAAAATGAAATGAAAGAAGGGGACCGATAGTGAAGTTACAGCTTGGCAAAAAAGCTTTATTGTGCAACCTTAAATGGGTACTTACAGAATACAAGATAAAATCATGCATGGATTAGCAAGTAAATGCAATAGGAAGCGCCCGTCTGGCCTGCGTTCCACCAACGACCGGAAGTGACGTAGTTTGGAGTCGAAACCGAAAATTGCGTAATTTACTATTATATGGATGTTTTATTCATTATTATCCATTTGTTTAATTTCACTTATATATTTGATTATTTTGCACCATTGTGAACGCTGTAATGTATCTACTTTTTTATTTGTCAAGTGAATATCACCTTGTGTAAAGGAGCTGCAGTTATCATTACTAAGCCTAGCACATGTATATATTTGTTTTTCACAGGTCATGTTTTCAGGCTTTCCATTATTTTGCATAGGTGATTTGATCAGTCTCGCTGCTTTAGTAATCCGCTGTTTCATCCGAGGGAAATCCTGAAAACATGACCTCTTGGGGCACTTTGAGGACTTGCGTTGAGAAACGCTGTGGTAGACAATGTGACTGGACGAGGGGGACTGTCACATGGGTATGGGAGGAGGGTATTTGGCCCTTTTTAACCCAGGAGTAATATGGCTTGGAACTTCCACAGGGCTTTTAACTTGCCTCTGACAGGTAAATGTTGTGTAGGGTGAAGAAGGGGGGTACATGTCAATAGCATGGTAGGGAGGGGGCAACTTGGTAAACCTATTACTTTTGACCTTGATGGGCAAGTTTTGTGATGACTTTAATAAAAATGCAACGTTGTGGAGCTACGCAGGACCCCCTTTATCAGGCATGTGACATGCCTGATGAAGGTGTCCTGCATGGCTCCGAAATGTTGCAATCTGCTCTAACGATGTGATTGCTAAATAAAGCTTTGGACTCGCACTGGAGATCATTGGTGTGCTGGTGACATTCTCTTGTTCCAAATAAGTCACGCTTCCAGTTGATGGCCGCTTCAGCAGCCACTTGTATGCACAGCCATTTCTACAGGAATGTGTGTGTTTGGAATAGTGCATTGGACCCTTGGAATTGGTGTCTGATGCCTGCTCCCACTTTCTGAACACTGGTTATCTTGCAGCTTTGAGTGTGCTCCAAGTCCACCATTGCTTTATCTGCTTGTAAATGTAATTTACTCTAGGTATGCCATTCTGAATTGTTAGATTTACTGATTGGGATGCGTCAGTGGTGCAGCTTCTGTGGACAAACAGATCCACAAAATTGATGACCGCTGTGATTTTTGTAACTATTCTAGATTTTGATTATCAGAATAAGGATTAATTTGTGTGGGGTTTAGGTAGACTGGTGCAGATGGTATAGAAAATCAACAGCCAAGAATATATTAAAATCAAAGATTTAGATGAACATAACTGAGTAAGGTAACCATTTTCTATCTGATATGCTTTAGTCATTTTTGCAATGCTGCCATGCTATTTCCGAGATGTGTGCAGTCTACAGTTTTTTGACAGCTTCATCCTGTTGTATCAAGATGGAACATGGTTTACACGTGATCCTGTCGGCTTCATCTTGGCTGCCATGTAGAGAAGTCATCGGACCTAATGACTGCCACCAAATGGCTCCCCACGCCATTATGGATTCTGTTTCTTTATCGTTGCATCACGGGACACAGAGCGGCATTCATTACTATATGGGTTATATGGAGTACCTTCAGGTGATGGACACTGGCAATCTCAAACAGGAAATGCCCCTCCCTATATAACCCCCTCCCATAGGAGGAGTACCTCAGTTTTTACGCCAGTGTCTTAGGTGTTGGTCATGGTTTAGCTTGCCTCCGCATCCTTGGGATTAGGTGAGCTAACCGGTTCTGTCCAAAGGCCTCAGCGCTAAAGTGGTCAGTAACCGGACCCCAAACCCTTGGGGTATAGCCCATAATGCTTTTCTTTTTAGAGAGCTGGACCCTGGGCCCAGAACTTAGAAACCTTTGGGTGCCTAATGTTTTCTGTTGCCAGAGTGCTATATGGGCCCAGGACAGTGGATCCTTCATAGGAACCCAGGGCCTGAAGGTCTAGACATCCCCACGGAGATGGGGGAAGATTGGGCCTCTTGCTTGGCAAAGTCCTGCGGCATGGAGCAGGTAAGTGAGGGGAAAACTTGCGGAACTTGGTTCTTAGCAGGTTTTTTCTGGGGGGTCACAGGGGACATGCCTAAGTTATGCGCTGCATCTGGCAAACTAGTCACATATCTTAATGATAGGATGGCTCTATGTGTATTATTCCCCATAAGAAGTGACCTCCCTTGTAGTGTTGGAAAAGCATTGAGTGGGGCCTGTGTGATATAAGTATATGTGTGTGTCAGAGAGCTGTGCTTACCTGCAAGCCTCCAGGCGATGCTCCATTCAGTCTTCCTCCTTAGAGCCTGCAAAGCAGGCAGAACGCTGACCTCCTCGTGGTTCCAGGCTGCAGGCTGCAGTTTGCTGGAGCAGAGAGGTCCCTTCCTCCCAACCCCCCCCCCCCTGTCGGCGGGCGCGCGTTCACGTATTATAGGCGCAATTGGCGCCGTTTAGCTGGGGGGGAAGGGCGGGTCAGTGGCTTAAGGAAGGGGCGGCCCTTCCTTGTTCGTTCCAAACAGCTCATTCAATACATTGGAGCTGGGGAGGAAAGACCAGAACGGCAGCACGGGGCGCCGAGGACACACAGTGGCCAGAAAGGATATTGCAGTCTTCAGAAGACTGTTTTCAAGCCTAGGAATAGGCTGTTTCTTTTCCATCTCATAGTTTTTCTTGCAATACTACTCAGGGGGACAGAATGTTTTTTCTTTCCTGGATTTGAAGCAAAAACGAAAAAAAAAAAAAAAAAAAAAAAGATTAAAAAAAAAAAAAAAAAAGTCATCTAGGGGAGAGGAAGCATTTTTTATCCCCCAAACAGGTGTTTGGGCAATTAACTATTTATAGTTCCAAGTACCAATAAGCTAGCAGGTGTACCTCGGTATTGTACCATGGCATCCGGGTCAGAGGGTACAAGAGGTGGGGATTCCCCCAGAGAGTGAGGTCTCGGACAAAGCTATGCCGCTGCTTTCCCCACAGGGAGCCTTGGGGCCATCGGGATCTGGGGCTGGAGCTGGCGCGGGTCAGTCCAACCCTAGGATGGTCACGGACGAGGTATTACTCACCTCTTTAAGAGAGATGGAGAAAAGAATGGGAAAAATGATAGCCACAGCTATGCGGGGCAGTAAACGGATTAGATCTCCGTCGCCCGAGCGCGGACCCTCAGAAGAGGAGGTCCTTTCCTCAGGGGAATTGGACGACCTCTTGGACAAGGACCAAGTAGGTTCAGGGATCGAAGATCCGGATATAGAGGAGTCTGGAGCAGTCTCCCAGGGGGAGAGCTGGTGGATTCAAGCCTTAACGGACTTGGTCCATAATGCATTTCACTTGCCAGTACCAGACCTCCAGGTATCGACGGTTTCAGCTTTGGGCTCACTGAGGGCGCCTCAAAGCAATGCAGTGTTTCCGATCCACCCTCTATTAGAGGGAGTTTTGTTCCAAGATTGGAACAAGCCAGATAAAATCTTCTTACCACCTAAAAGATTCTCTGCCCTATATCCTATGGAAGATAAATTTTCCAAAAGATGGGCTACTCCTGCAGTGGACGCAGCCATCTCATGTGTTAACAAATCGTTAACATGCCCTGTAGAAAACATACAGGTGTTCAAGGATCCAGTTGATAAACGCTTGGAAGCACTACTTAAGAACTCCTTCACTACTGCAGGGGCAGTAGTACAGCCAGCTGTGGCTGCGATTGGGGTTGCTCAAGCATTATCGGATCAATTTAAGCAGATGCTTAAACTTATTCCTGCCCAGCAGGCAGAAGAATTTTCGGATGTCCCTAAGGCCATATGTTTTACGGTAGACGCAATTAAGGATTCTATCCAGCAAGCGTCACGTTTATCGTTATCCCTTATCCATATGAGAAGACTTATGGTTAAAAAGCTGGGAGGCTGAGCCCCCATGCAAGAAGCTCCTGGTAGGGTTCCCCTTCCATGGAGGACGACTCTTCGGAGAAGACCTAGATAAATACATTCAGACCATTTCAAATGGCAAGAGTACTCTCTTGCCAACTAAGAAGAAGTTTCAGGGGCCTGCGTTTAAACGACAGTATTCCCCTGGGCAGGGGCCCTCTAATGCCAAACAGTATCGACGGCCTCCTGCGAAAGCAAACTTCGGCTTCAACAGCAAGTCACAAGGACAGGCTGCTAGAGGCAGAAAGCAGTGGTTTCGCAAACCAGCAAAACCAGCCCCCAAGCCGACCTTATGAAGGGGCGCCCCCACCCACGAAGGTGGGGGGAAGGCTGCGACTCTTTTCAGAGATTTGGGAAGCCAGCATTCCCGACGAGTGGGTACGGTCTTCCGTGGCCACGGGCTACAAATTAGATTTCCTAAAGTTTCCTCCTCCTCATTTCCAGGAGTCGAGGATTCCAAACGATCCGGAGAAGGGAGCCGCATTAAGATCGGCATTAAATCATCTACTTTCCCAGGAAGTAATAGTAGAGGTACCAGTCCTGGAACAGGGGCTGGGTTTCTACTCCAACCTATTCATCATCCCAAAGTCCAATGGAGATGTCAGGCCAATTTTGGACCTAAAGATGGTAAATGCATACCTAAAAGTCCGCTCATTTCGGATGGAATCCGTGCGGTCAGCAGCTGCCACACTCCAAAAGGACGACTTCATGGCGTCCATAGACATAAAGGATGCCTACCTTCATGTTCCAATTTATCAGCCACATCAAAGATATCTACGCTTCATGGTGGCTTCGCGTCATTTTCAATTCGTGGCGCTTCCCTTCGGGTTGGCTACGGCCCCCCGGGTGTTCACGAAGGTCCTAGCTCCAATCCTAGCCAAGCTAAGGATCCAAGGGGTCACGGTCCTAGCATACCTGGACGACCTCCTAGTCATAGATCACTCGTCTCCCGGCTTGGAGCGAGCAGTGGCCCTCACGGTCCAATACCTCGAGAGGTTCGGCTGGGTCCTAAATCGAGAAAAGTCAGCTTTCCTGCCCACAAGGCAGTTGGAATATCTCGGCATGAGATTAGACACAGAACAACAAGGAGTGTTCCTACCTCTGAGGAAGGTCAAAGCCATCAAGGAATTAATTCTACTGGTTCTAAGCAAGAAGGAACCGACTATTCGCCTAAGTATGAGGTTACTAGGCAAGATGGTGGCCACATTCGAGGCGGTACCATACGCCCAGAGCCACACTCGCATCCTGCAGGCAGCCATCCTGTCAGCATGGAGCAGAAGGCCACAGGCCTTGGATATCCCGTTGCCGCTCTCATCAAGAGTCCGACAAAGTCTGTGTTGGTGGTTAGACCCTCAGAATCTACTGAAGGGGAAGTCTTTCAGCCCAGTGGCTTGGAAGATAGTGACCACAGACGCCAGCCTGACGGGCTGGGGAGCAATTTTGGATGGTTGCACTCGCCAAGGTACTTGGGCAAAACCAGAGAAGCAGTTGCCCATCAACATCTTGGAGCTCAGAGCTGCTCGACTAGCCCTCAGGGCTTGGACGTCAAAATTGCAGGGGTTCCCGGTGAGAATTCAATCAGACAATGCCACGGCCGTGGCATACATAAATCACCAAGGGGGAACCAGGAGTCAAGCCGCTCAGAGAGGTGAGCTTGATTCTCCTATGGGCAGAGGCTCATGTGCCCTGCATATCGGCAATATTCATTCCAGGAGTGGACAACTTTCAGGCGGACTTCTTAAGCCGCCAGACTCTATTGCCGGGGGAATGGTCTCTGCATCCACAAGTCTTTCAAGCACTCTGCCAAAAATGGGGAGTGCCGGACGTGGATATCATGGCATCGAGACTCAACAAGAAGCTAGACAGGTTCATGTCCCGCTCAAGGGATCCGATGGCCTGCGGAACCGATGCGCTGGTTTGCCCTTGGCATCAGTTCAAACTTCTTTATGCGTTTCCCCCGCTCCAGTTACTACCCCGCCTGCTGCGCAGGATCCGGGTGGAGCACATACCAGTTATCCTGGTAGCTCCAGCATGGCCCAGAAGGGCATGGTACTCACTAATCCTAAGGATGGTAGTGGGAGACCCTTGGACACTGTCTCTAAGGCCAGACCTGCTATCGCAAGGTCAGATCCTCCACCCTGCCTTACGGCATCTAAATTTGACGGCCTGGAAGCTGAATCCCTGATTCTCAGGGGTAGAGGTCTGTCTCAGAAAGTAATCTCTACCCTAATCAGAGCCAGGAAACCGGTCTCTAGGGTGATTTATCACAAGGTCTGGAAGGCCTATGTAGGCTGGTGTGAGTCCAAGCTATGGCTTCCTCGCAAATTCACCATCGATAGTTTTAAGTTTTCTCCAGCTAGGAGTGGATAAAGGATTGGCATTAAGCACAATCAAAGGACAGATTTCTGCTCTGTCAGTGTGGTTTCAGCGGCCGCTGGCCACCCACTCGCTGGTTAAGACCTTCCTTCAAGGGGTCTTACGTATTAAACCTCCAGTTAAATCCCCACTTTGTCCGTGGGATTTAAATCTTGTACTGTCAAGTTTACAGAAACAACCGTTTGAGCCGTTGGCTGAAATTCCTTTGGTTTTACTGACAAGGAAGTTAGTATTTTTGGTTGCCATAGTTTCCGCAAGAAGAGTTTCGGAACTGGCGGCCTTATCCTGTAAGGAACCATATCTTATTTTTCATAAGGACAGGGTCGTTCTCCGCCCTCATCCTTCCTTCCTACCGAAGGTTATATCCAGTTTTCATTTGAACCAGGATTTGGTATTACCATCCTTCTTCCCTAAACCTACTTCCAGAAAGGAAGGGTTGCTGCATACCTTGGATATTGTCAGGGCCATGAAGGCCTATCTTAAAGCTACAAAGAAGATCCGGAAAACAGATGTGCTGTTCATTTTACCGGATGGGCCCAAGAAGGGGCAGGCAGCTGCAAAGTCCACCATTTCTAGGTGGATTAAGCAATTAATCACTCAAGCCTACGGCTTGAAAGGGTTGCCTCCTCCAGTATCATTAAAGGCTCATTCTACTAGGGCCATGGGCGCCTCCTGGGCAGCACACCACCAGATCTCTATGACTCAAGTTTGCAAGGTGGCAACCTGGTCTTCTGTCCACACGTTTACAAAATTCTACCAGTTGGACGTAAGAAGGAATACTGATACAGCCTTTGGGCAGGCAGTACTGCAGGCTGCAGTTTGAGACCCTCGGATTCCGGGGGCTCCCCTTTTTTTGAGTTAAATTTAAAATTTAAAATTATTTTCTCAACTAAGTTGGATTTATTATGATTTGAGTATACCTCTAAATTAAATCCTCTTGTCTTGGAGATGTTCTCCCTCCCCTCATTGTAAGCATTGCTTTGGGACATCCCATATAGTAATGAATGCCGCTCTGTGTCCCGTGATGTAACGATAAAGAAAAAGAGATTTTTAATACAGCTTACCTGTAAAATCTTTTTCTTGGAGTACATCACGGGACACAGAGCTCCCACCCCTCTTTTGAGGACCATTTTGGGAGGCATACTGCTTGCTACAAAACTGAGGTACTCCTCCTATGGGAGGGGGTTATATAGGGAGGGGCATTTCCTGTTTGAGATTGCCAGTGTCCATCACCTGAAGGTACTCCATATAACCCACATAGTAATGAATATGCCGCTCTGTGTCCCGTGATGTACTCCAAGAAAAAGATTTTACAGGTAAGCTGTATTAAAAATCTCTATCTTTAACAATTGACCTGTAAGACATAAGTGTTGAAGGTATCCTTTTTCGCCAAACATCAAAACAACTGGATGTAGAATATAGGGGTGAACGGTGACTCGTGGACCTTATTTCTCTTGCGTTGTTAATGAGTCCTGGTTATATCATATAACTGAGAACCTTAGAATCATAAAATCCCTGCGCACATCTTTTAAAAAACGATTTTCATCTGTAAGCGAACACCATTCTTAAGCATATTGTTCCCATATATTCATAAAGCAAGACGGACTTTGCACAGATAAAAGGAAAACATAAATTCAATTTTGATGAAACAATTGTTTGTACTCAGGAGATTTGTGTTGTCTCCAATGAGACAATAAGCATTAGGGTATCTGTCAGTGCATGAAACAATGCTATAGTGTCGCTGACAATTTCCTTTTTCCTCTTGTGTTATATGCAGTGTTTGTCCTTGCTAGCTTGTGGATCTCTCCACAAATTACTTGTATATTAAAAACAATGGATAAAGCAGCTTAAAGATATTAATAGATTTAGTGTCTGCCATTATAATGCTGCCAGCTTTCATAAATAAGCCAGAGGAACATGATAAATACGTCAGATGTATTTTGTTAAGATAAATCCAGTTTAGATAAACATTGCCTGCAATCTTCCATTTTAATAAGCAATGTGAACTTGGGACTTTTTTCTGTTTATATAAATGTCCGTTGTCTGGATGTTTCGAATTAAACTGCATTGTGTGCACCGCTACTTAATTGTCCTCATTGTGGAGAACCAGGACTTTGCCTGAGGCTGGCCAAAAAGTCCAATAAGAACTAAGGATATTCACAAATTCTAGCACTGCTTGAATTTAATCTGGCCATGTCTGATGTCCCAACACACAATAATAAGTGCTCCTGGTAGTTGGATATAGCGCAGGGATAAGCCCAACTCCAGCTATTCTCTTGTCCACACACCTCGCTCAGCAGCTTCATTTGAATAAATGCAAGTATGCACATCTTAAAGTGTTACTAAACCTACAACACTGAAATCCGTTTAAGCTGAGCTAGGCTAGTCACATGGTATGACATCACACATCTAGGCGTGTGTACAGATCCTAAATGACAGCCTAGTCCCTCCTTCCTCCTCCATGCCCAGTAATTAAAGAACACAGTGGGTGGGATGTCGCATCTTGATTGATGGATGATCCACCTCCCATAAAAGCATGAGGTCACTGGCGGCCCC
This sequence comes from Rana temporaria, assembly GCF_905171775.1. Taxonomy (NCBI): domain Eukaryota; kingdom Metazoa; phylum Chordata; class Amphibia; order Anura; family Ranidae; genus Rana; species Rana temporaria. Next base: position 286,989,926 of record NC_053493.1, on the reverse strand, counting down.
AGGTATTTGCTGCTGTCCGCATACCCAGCGATTGGCTTTAGTGATCGCAGCTGGATGCACTTTGTGTGCGTCCAACAGCGATCACCGCAGGTAATTGCTGGCTGTGTAGAAAGATGCGAATAGCTGTGGCCGCCAGTGACCTGTCATTATAGTGAACAGGGCCAGCAGCCGCACCTACCCACTGAAGGCCGCAACAGGAGCTGCTGCTACAATTCACACCCGCCTTAATCGCTGCTGTGAATGTAGCCTAGGTTTTTATCATTGGCACCTAACCTGGAACACATGATTTTATACGCTGCTCAAAAAAATGTAAGGAACATATCAGATCTCAACGGGCAAAAATCTCATGCTAGATATCTATACTGATATGGACTGGGTAATGTGTTAGGAATGAAAGGATGGCACATCATTTGATGGAAATTTAAATTATCAACCTACAGAGGGCTGAATTTAAAGACACCTCGAAAATCAAAGTGAAAAAATTATGCAGCAAGCTAGTCCATTTTGCTGAAATTCTCAGTAGTTTGTATGGCCCCCATGTGCTTGTATGCATGCCTGACAACATCAGGGCATGCTCCTAATGATACGACGGATGGTGTCCTGGGGTATTTCCTCCCAGATCTGGACCAGAGCATCACTGAGCTACTGAACACACTGAGGTGCAACCTGGCGGCACCGGATGGACCCAAACATAATGTTCCAGATGTGTTCTTTTGGATTTAGGTCAGGTGAGCGTGGGGGGCCATTCAATGGTATCAATTTCTTCATCCTCCAGGAACTAGCTGCATGATCTCGCCACATGAGGCCGGGCATTGTCGTGCACCAGTAGGAACCCAGGACCCACTGCACCAGCGTAGGGTCTGAGAATAGGTCCAAGGATTTCATCCCGATACCTAATGGCAGTCAGGGTGCCATTGTGTAGCCTGTAGAGGTCTGTGCATCCCTCCATGGATATGCCTCCCTAGACCATCACTGACCCACCACCAAACCACAAAATGAATAGATTTGAAATGTTGGTGAATGTATGGGTCCGCTTACTTTTTCCATGTGACAAATCATTTTTTATTATTTTTATTTAGATTGTCATATCCAATTTTTTGTCATAGTTTGCATAAATCACCTTTTATCTGTAGGTCCTATTTGAATGATCTCATTTCTGCCTAATTGGACATGTTAAAGTCAGCAATTTCCATGAGATGTACTTGCTTTCATATGACTATTTTCTCTGTCGTTCTCAGGGGGGGGAAATGCTGCTTGTCTAAAACCATTTATACTTTTTGTTGAACTGCAATTTTTTTTCTTGCATCTTTGCATCCAAAAACAAAAAGCATACATTAGTAAAAAATTGTCTACTTATTTATACCGAATGTATATGTTTGTGCCTGGAGTTGCCTTTCCCACAATTGTCTCAAATTTAAACAAAAGGTCTCTTTCCCTCGTTACTTTCTTTCTATGGTTCTTTTGGGTCTTTAGCATGGGATACACCCTTGGCAGTCTCCCATAAATAACTCTGGCTCCAAAGTTTAAAATATTTTTATGAGCACTGTGTATTATTGCTAGATCTTTGGCTATGTGTATCTGTACGCTTCTAAGGGCAGAAGAGGTTTTGTTGGTGCAAAAATATTGCTTGTGAGACCAGACATTGCACACTTCTGAGCTAGAATATATTCTAAATTACACCAAGCAACAACCAATTTACTTTTTTAGATTACATCATATACCATGCAGGTCTATGCCCAGGGGCATTGCTAGGTCTACAAAAGATCTGGGGCTAGAGCCCATAGCGGCGAAGTAAAGACACACACACATTATATATATATATATACTCACCACTGCCAAGACCTCACAGAGGTGACACTGCTGCTTTACATTTAAAAAAGGCGCGGGCACATCACTGTGCACGTACATGTTTTTTTCGAGCGGTGGTAGCACATGTGGAATGAACATGTTGGCCCAGGCCGCAGCCATATCTTTTACAGGTGCTGCTGCACTCAAAGCAGCCTTGCCCCCCTACCAGGAATCTTCCTGGTGGGCCAGTCTGTAGCATCCTTCCTTCCAGAGATCAAAGTGTAATATAGCCTGTGTGTGTGCGGTCAGTGATGGCTATGTGGCTAGGTGCTGTGGCTCCTTACCTTGTCTATCTTCCCCGGTGCCTGTCTGTAGTCATGCGGCGTTCTCATTATTTGTATGCTGGTCTACACACAGTGTAGTCCCTCCCCTGACTGGGAGGACAGGGGGCGGCTCGGGCTGCTGTAGCTGACAGCCGGGATATCGTGCGGCACTTGCGGGTGTCAGGGAGCCGCAGCCAAAATGCAGGAGACTTGAGATGTCTGTATATACAAAAGATTGATTCATTGAAAGCAAACAGACATATTTCACAGCTCTGTAAGTGGGCGAGTGGGCTTCCTTTCCTGGTCCATTGCAGCCTGGGAAGTAGCAGATCAAACAAATATGTGTTTCATCAGCTGTCTTGGATGGCAGGGAAGGCATCTGGAATCTTAAGCCTGGTACATATTTGTTTTTTTCGTTCAACCCGCTGTCGGCTCCTGTTGGAGCCGCTGTACTAACTATGCAAAGTTAGTATAGCAATCCCCCCTGCACAGGTCTGGCACACATGTTAAAGTTGATTGGTACCACAGATGTCGGGTATCACTCTGAGTGATGGCAATCATTCTAATGCCATAGTTCCTGTTCAACTCTAAAATGATAGCCTGTAAAGGCTTTTAAAGCTTTACCTATGGACAATTTTAAGTATCCATAGTATGTCACCATTTTACAGGCATGTCCAATTTTAATTGTAGCACTACCCCGAAGGAGCTGCTAATTTAGATTTTTGGGTTTTGCACATTGCCTTTAAAGTGGAGTTCCGGCCACAATTTTAAATATAAAAACGTTTTAAATATAAAAACCCCTGTAATACACAAACTTAATGTATTCTTATTGTCTGTAAACTAAGGTCCGTTTTGTTAGGTTGTTACAGCATTTAGACACTTTATAAAACAGAAATTGACTGGGGCCATCTTAAGTGTGGGCATCATGAAGCCAGACTGTATGACTTCCTGGATTTCAGCCTCGCACATGCTCAGTGCTGTACAAGCAATGTAATGGTTTCAGATCAGGTTTCAATAGCAACGGGAGTGTCAGAGGAAGTGACAGGGGTGGGTGACGGGGAGGATGGAGATGACAGGGGTGGGTGACGGGGAGCATGGAGATGACAGATGGAGATGACAGGGAGGATGGAGATGACAGGGGTGGGTGATGGGGAGGATGGAGATGACAGATGGAGATGACGGGGAGGATGGAGATGACAGGGGTGGGTGGAGATGACAGGGGTGGGTGACGGGGAGGATGGAGATGACAGGGGTGGGTGACGGGGAGGATGGAGATGACAGGGGTGGGTGACGGGGAGGATGGAGATGACAGGGGTGGGTGACGGGGAGGATGGAGATGACAGGGGTGGGTGACGGGGAGGATGGAGATGACAGGGGTGGGTGACGGGGAGGATGGAGATGACAGGGGTGGGTGACGGGGAGGATGGAGATGACGGGGGTGGGTGACGGGGAGGATGGAGATGACAGGGGTGGGTGACGGGGAGGATGGAGATGACAGGGGTGGGTGACGGGGAGGATGGAGATGACAGGGGTGGGTGACGGGGAGGATGGAGATGACAGGGGTGGGTGACGGGGAGGATGGAGATGACAGGGGTGGGTGACGGGGAGGATGGAGATGACAGGGGTGGGTGACGGGGAGGATGGAGATGACAGGGGTGGGTGACGGGGAGGATGGAGATGACAGGGGTGGGTGACGGGGAGGATGGAGATGACAGGGGTGGGTGACGGGGAGAATGGAGATGACAGATGGACATGACAGGGGTGGGTGACGGGAAGGATGGAGATGACAGATGGAGATGACAGGGGTGGGTGACGGGAAGGATGGAGATGACAGATGGAGATGACAGGGGTGGCTGACAGGGAGGATGGAGATGACAGGGGTGGGGCTGTATATTGGCGTATCTCTAGCAGGCAGCACACACATGGTTCGATCTCTGCTAACACTGATGACAGGCTGCTGGACACACACCCCCGGCTGCTGTCATCTTCATCCCAGCCAGCCGGCATTGAGGAGCCCACACTGCCGCACGGTCCCCCCCCACATTCGTCCAGCGGCCAGATTATTGCTGGGATCCTGAGAGTGACAGGGGGTGGGGCCGTATGTTTCAAAGACAACCGCAATGCTTCCCTTGGCGGTGGGCGGGGCTGTTAAACATCTCTCCGCCCGCCCTGCAGCCCTCCAGCCCGCCCCTCCAGCCCGCTCGCTCGAGCTGAAACAGCGGCGATCCTTCAGCCCTGCCTCCTGGGATTGATCACAAACATGTCCCAGGAGGTATAGCAGCGCTGCGCCGCGGCGGGAGAAAGAAACTCACAGCGATAACAAAGTGAGTTTTTAAAATAGAATAAAAAAACATGCCAAATATGTTTAAGGGGGCAGTATGCTATACAATGCTTTAAAGTTAAAAAAGAGGGTGGAACTCCGCTTTAAGTTCGTTATCTAGGGAAGGAAGTCTGTAGAAATTGCAATGTCCACACAAGATCCCTTCAACTGTAGGCTTCATTTTTTGCTGCATAAAACTTGTGAAGAAAGTAGAAGGTAGAAGGAGAGAAGGGGAAGGTTCAAGTACACGGTACAGAATGCACAAAAAGTATTTAAAGTTCCAGTATTCACCACTCACTCCTGAGTGGGTATTGCTCACCCGGCTAGACTCCTCTCACATGACCTAGCATCCGGAATGATGCATGGACAGTATAGAAACAGTCTCTGCCACAGACCGTCTGAGAACACAGGATGCATAGTCAGGAATCCTCTGCCACAGGATTTCAGTCCCAAACTTCCTGTCTAGCGAAAGAGCCTTTAAGCCGATGCGGCTGACTGCAAGACATTATTGAATAGTGGATCCCTTTTTAACGAGGTGACCAGGCTTATTATCCCGAGACATCAGCTTGCCTTGCTTGGTCTCCTCCAGGGTAGGTCCTCCCCCGGTTTCCTTTGTTGAGAAACTTTTCCCACTTGGATGGACAGCTTGGGAATCCCTTCTAGAACCATAGGCCCCAGCCAGCATAGCTGGGCCTACACGATAGGAACACAGCCTCGGGCCAACGTGGTCCCCGAGGCTAAAATCACACGCACGCACCTCGTGCCATGAGGATCACGAGACGAAGGACCCCGAAAGACTGCGTCTGCCCCTTAAGTATCCCTTCACAGCATGCACAGCGGGGCACCACTCCCACTGGGCTACTGCCAAGAAGAGTCACTTAACACACCATGGTTCACCCCCAAGTTCCAACATGGGCCTGAGGTTATAACGCCACCTACAGGCAACGGGAAAACTTTCACCGAGCACAACCACAGCCAGAACAGAGGCGAATTTACATAGAATTAGCAGAGTCTGAGCCCAACTATGGCTCAGACGTCCCCTAAATTTAAAGTAGTGCCCTTGTCATTGGGAGCTCGGCGCTACATAATCTTAACAACTTATGGTATTTACGTGATGCAACAACATCTTTTTTTGTATTTTACCAAACAAAAATACATTTTTATTAAAGTATTGTGTTTATGTGCACTAAAATTTATTTAGGTGTATTTTGTTCCTGAAAATTAGCCTTTGAAAAATGGCTGTGCAAATATCATGCAACATAATGTTTGGGGTTCTAAGGTATTTCTAGAAAAAAAAAATTCTGCTTTTTAACATGAATATGAAAAATGTCAAAATTGCCCCTGGACAGCAAAGAGCTGGTGACCTGTACTGTAACTGTCTTCTGCCTCATCTGTGTCACCACCCCCTAAGGCAATGATGGTCAACATTCTTTATATATGGGGAGCCTCAAGTGCTGCCCTCAACATCACCAAATAGCCGCTCATAAAGTTCAGACACGCAAAAGGATATAGTCAAGACTATGAGCATGATACAAGAGATTAAACTGTAAATGGTGCAGCACTCAATACATAAACTAAATATATATATAAAAATCTCATAGCTTTAGTGAAAACTTTAGATGAAAATTATACTAATCTACATATATCGAATCACACAAATGCAAAAAGAGTAACGTGTGATCAGTCTTTTTAATCTTCCAACTTTCCCATGTGAAATCTTGTACAGCCAAACCACCACTGTAACTTCCAACTCCTGTGAAATCTTCCACCTTCAGTACCCCTTTAGGGTGTGCACTCCCCTCTATTATTGGGCCTTTATTTCCAGGTAAGACTTCATGTACAAAAGGGGAAAATACTGCGCTAATCTAAAAATATCAAGTGAGCAGCCACATAAGCAATATGACAAAAATTGAAAATAAAATAGTGGGAAAATATGCAGCGCTGAAAATTCTTATAAAGAACAAATTATGCATCAATGTAATGATAACACAGTAACCTGTGAATAGGTGTCCATTTGAAACAACCAACACAAAAAGAAAACACAAAGAAAAAGTCCATCAATAGGGGGTGTATGACCACATCCTCATCATTGGAAAGGCGACCCAGAATCGCTTAATGACTTCATGTCGACATTGAACAACAATGACAGAGGTATTCGACTGAGCCATGAGGCTAGTTCTACCTCTGTGCATTTTCTCGACTTGGAGATCAAAGTAGTCGAACAACATCTGGAATTTAGTACATACTTCAAACCGACCGATCGTAACGGTTATATACCGCTGGATAGCTGCCACCATCCCCAGTGGTTAAAATCCGTCCCTCGGAGCCAGTTTTTACGACTGAGGCGGAATTGTACTAAAACTGAGGACTTTATTGCCCAATCTACGGTCCTGAAAGACAGATTTGTAGAGAAGGGGTATGAAGTAGGAGAACTGGAAGTAGAAATTGAGCGAACCTTACATTTGGATCGCAGTTCGCTCCTGGAGGTTCGCCCAAAGAAAGCCACGGATGACAAATTCCGGTGGTCTTTCTTCACTACATATTCTGTCCAGTCCAGGCAAATCAAAGAGATACTTGCTAAACACTGGGGTGTTCTAAGAAATGACAGAGTTTTGGGTCCGGTCATACCAGACAGGGCGGGTGTTATTTTTAGGGGTGCCAGATCCATTCAAGGACAGATAGCCCCGAATGTTATCGATCCCCCGAAACAGGTCACCTTTTTTCAGGACTGCAGGGCTTTTTTCCCCTGCCGCAGGTGTAATGTGTGTTTGCACAACACAAGCGGCAGACGGAAAAGTGAAACCTTCCAGTCTACGACCACCTCTAAAATATACCAGATGAAACATTTCACGACATGTGCCACCCGATACGTTGTTTACCTTTTAACTTGCCCCTGCAAGAAACAATATATCGGGAGGACCATTAGAACTTTCACAGTTCGAGTGAATGAGCACATAGCTAACATTCTGCTGGGCAAAACTAACCATAGTGTTCCACGACACTATTTACAATATCATGATAAAAATCCCCATGGGACTCAGTTTTTGGTAATTGATCGTTTTGCACCCCACTGGAGAGGTGAATCCCGCATACGGGGTGTATCGCAGTTAGAAACATACTGGATACATGAACTACGTACATACCAACCATTCGGTATGAACGTAGAATGGGATATAAATTCATTTATAAATAAGGCCTAACCTTATTATTGTTTGAGTTATTTTAATTTACTTTTGTCTTTTTTTCTGTTTGGTAAATCACAGAGTAAAAATTTTTTAGATTAACTGTGATCCTTAATAGATCCAGCAACTATTTTCTGATTTATATTTTTATATGTTTTATATTTTGAGAGATGTATATTTATAGCCTATAGATGTACATATATTTTCTGCACTTTATGACACATGCTTTCTGTGCAATATGTCCTGGGGTTGTGCTGCCCTTTTTTCCCCCCTTGAGGGCGACATTTCCCCCTTTTTCACACTTTATTCCCCATGCACGCTTTATTTTAACATAGGAGCACGCAGGGATGATTATTTCATTGGCCGCATGTATGAGCGTAGAAGGTTTTCTACTTTATCGCTTATATGTTAAGTGCCTGGCAGCGTTGCCAGTACATTTAAATTAAAACCCTGATAGACATGGCTGCGCAGCGTTTTTCTGTCAGATCCACACGCCGGAAGAGCCGCGCTCCCATTGGCCATTGAACGCCATGTGTTTAGTGGCGCCGCGCTCCCATTGGCCACTGAGCGCCATCCGTCTTTCCCGTCGCGTGATGACGTCACGCGCGGCGTGAACCCGCACATGGGCGTTGCGCTCCAGGGTGGTTCTAGGATGTCTGGGGACGCCAGGCTAGCGCTGCAAGGAAGATCGAGCGGCGCACTGGCCTGTGTCCCCAGACAGTACATTGATGAACACTTACTGCATTTGCTGCAGGCTAGTCTGGATCTATGGGAGGATCCAATATGTACTGATTCAATAGGAAGGTGGAGAGTATCGATTGCAGCCCAGATACAGGTGGCCAACATCCCTCCCCACTTTTCACTTCCCCCTTCTTTTGTTTATTCAAAATAACCACTGATATGAGTCCATGAGTTTAATACAGGTTGCATAATGAATTCATGAGTTTAACACAGGTTGCATAATGGGAATGGTGGAATATCTGTTTTCCTTTTTCTGTAACTGTATGTTTTCTGATAAGGTTTTGTTCACTCATTTCCTGTCTTTCAAAAAGCTGATTGATGATTGGTAACCATTTGGGTCAGGAGTACTGCCCGATCCGATTGGTTAATTACCGAGCTTACCTGATTGGTCCGCCCACTCGGTTTGATTAAGCATTTTTATTATATATATGTGGCAATATGGGGGTGAAGGTAGATGCCCCAGTTGAAGTCCACTTGGACGAAACGCGTCGGGCTTGCTATACCTGCACCCCATATTGCTTTTATTCAATTTTATACTGAAGTGATCACTTTCATGTTGTTGGTTTTATTTCAATAAAACCTACCCTCTTTTACCTGCACCATCCGGAGCATTGTTTTCTTTCTCTTCCCTGCATGACTTGCTTGGATGCAAAGTTTTTTCAAAACTCCATACCAGTGTGCACCTTGCATCAGTGGACACCACTGTTCGCATCACCAGTTGGCGTTTAAAGAAGCGGACCCTCTGTTCCTGTTCACGGATTCGAGTTTGAGCAAGTACACCTACGGTGAGGTTCCAGTCCAGGCTTACAGCCATCCAACAGGATACCCCGTGGTGAGTCTACTACTGTACCATCATCCAGCTGAGCAGAGCCGAGCGGAGCCCTTACATGCCTTTGTGATCTGTTGTCGCTGACAAGCAGATCCACGTCATCTGGTAAGAGTATTCCATCTATTTCTGATTCTACCGTGCAGAAAGTTTTTCCAATGATGAGGATGTGGTCATACACCCCCTATTGATGGACTTTTTCTTTGTGTTTTCTTTTTGTGTTGGTTGTTTCAAATGGACACTTATTCACAGGTTACTGTGTTATCATTACATTGATGCATAATTTGTTCTTTATAAGAATTTTCAGCGCTGCATATTTTCCCACCAAGACTTCATGTACGACTGCTGGTAAACAGATGTTTAGGAGAAGTTGGACATTTTTTTTCAGCTGCCCCTGAACTCTCCTCTGTTATCTTATTACATGTACAAAGGGTCGTTTATAGCCGTCTCTGGGCAGTTGAGTTTAGAAGCACTTTTTAGAAAGCAAAAAATATGCCTTCAGGATGGATGTTCAGAGTAATCTGAAACTCAAAATGTCTAACAGCTTGTAAACGCAGTAACTCGCACTTAGCTGCCTTTCGTTAACAGGTGTTTTTTAATGGAGATACCGTGTTTTTTTTTTTGTTTTTTTTTTAATCGTCAAAAATGTATGTAAACATGGCAAAACAGACATTTTTATCTGTTAAGTTAAATCGTTCAGGAGAGGTTTCAAAATGTCCCGTGTACATTAAGCCTAAAGCCTCATACACAGGGTTCCACTGTTGGCCAACCGAGCGTCTGATTTTTATCAAAAGGGCGTGTGCCAGGATCTTGTCTTGCATACCAACGGTACACAATTGTCGTGCCCCAAACACAAACGTAATGACGTACTACGAGGAATTTCAGATCTTGAGCGCTACCCTTTGGGCCCCTTCCGCTAATTTCGTGTTTGAGCATTGATTTCGACCATGCGTGTTTGTACTTTCGACTTTTGTTTGCCGGATTTGTGTACTGACCATACAAAAATCAGATGACAAACAGTTCACCGAAAATGTACTAGCATGTCATCTAACATTTGTTGGCGGAAAGTTTGACAATTGTCAAAAGCAGCGTACCAACGGTAAGATTTTAGGACAACAGTCTGTCAACCAACAATCCCCTGCCAACAATCGTATCGTGTGTACGAGGCTTTAGGGTTATGTATCCAACAACCTCTTCCTTATTACCTTAATTAACCTCTTCCTGTTGTATTGTAATTGTACTGTCTGCCCTACTGTTGTAAAGCGATGTGTCGGCACTATCATGTATAATATCACTCCAACGGGAAACCTAAAGTGATCATGATGCTTTTCATAATTTTTTTTATTAAAAACTATAAAACATTAAAAGGCTGTGTAGTGCTCCATAGCATGAGCATAATGTATAGGGAAAAGATGTGCAACTCCGTTAACAAATCCTCTTGGTCGGTTGTCCCACACAACGTTATGTCACTGCCCAGAAGCTTGTTCTTGCATGTTAGGTCATACCTGGGCTTTGACAGAAAACCTGATCATGGGTTAATCCGTCTGCATTTGATCTAAAACATAAAACGATCTTGGTTTTACTATGCCAACTGCTTTAAAAAAATGGAATCCCCCTAAGCTATTGTAAAGTGTTTCGTTTGGTATTACAGGCTTTCACTGGAGACCCTTGAGCTGTATTTACTGACATCTAGTGGCAGCAATACGAATAGCAATAAATCAAGGTGTACATTTTATTTAAAAGCATTCGCTTTATTGCATAATTGGATTTTTTTTTTTTGTCAATATGCAGTAGCACCAAATTAATAGTGTTGATCCAGTCTGTGCTTCTATTTGAACCTACATACATAATACACATATCTTGGCATTTAAAATGTATTTTTGTGGTGATTTGTGAGTGTAATTTATATTTTAGTCCCAATAATATTAGCCTTCAAAGAAACAAAAGGGTGGTTCCCATTGTCATGATGAAGCTTTTTATTATTCTCCATCAAACCTTTTCACAGGCCCACCTGCAGATCTCCTGGCATGTGGTAATCTCCCACTGCCAAATAGAATTATATGCCTATAATCATCTTATTTGTTTGTATAAGGGCAGACTCGCTGACCCCCTTCAGATGCCCTGTGCATCCTGTGAACAGTAGGCTGCAAGAAATGTTTTCTGGAAAAAATTGTTGAGCTAAAGTCCATTTATATAAAGTGTTTAAGAGCATCTAAGAAAAATCATAAGATGTAGCAGTTAAAGGACAATATGGAATGCTAGAAAGAATACACTTGGAACACTAGACAGCTGACCAATCGATTACCTTCTTTTCAATTGCTTCTCAAATAAGCTTGGATATAAAATAAGACTTAATATATTAAACGGTAATAATAAAACATTAACAGCGCTAGAGAAACCTTTCAAATCTCATGAATTTAGTAGCTCATAATCTGCTATGTAAAATTCAGGCGTTATTTAGGCGCTATTTTTAGCGATGTACGCCTGAAAAACTCCTCAATGTAAAAGGGGCCTAAGACAAACACCAACTATGTGTGGTCTATGTAGCCCTATGCGTGGTGATCACATGATATAATAACCGTCCCAAAGAAAATCAATCAATCTCTGTGTGCCTTTGAATGACAATTCAGACGCTGTACATCGCCGGTGATGTTACAGGTACATTTTCTTATCCCACTAGAGCAGTGGTTCTCAACCTAGGGGTCGGGATCCCCGAGGGGGTCGAATGACGATTTGCCAGGGGCCACCAAATCTTGGGCTGTTCCTGAAGCCTGGTCACCAGTCTCCCAGCCTCCTTTTCGTGGCCGCCCAGCAGGTCTGTCCCTGAAGCCTGTGGCCACCCAGCTGGGCTGTTGCTGGAACCCACGGCCACCCACTCAGCCTCTTTGCAGCCGCCCATTCAGTTTACAGCATAGAGGTCAGCTGGCTGGTGAGAAATGTGAAGTGGGAGGGGCTGGAGGGGACCCCATCTCCGGATTTCGGCATAGGTGTCACTGCTGCGAGACACTACAGAGCTGGAGACGCAGTGAAGCTGGAGACACAGTGAGTAACATTTACCTGTGATTAGAGTTGCCATTAAAAGTCCCCAGTACAGTTCTCAGATCAGCAGATGACCTTGATCAAGAGCACCTAAGTTGGCTGATCAGAACTCCCCCCAGACCTGCTACTGATCCCATCCCATCCCTCCAAGCACTGCCACTCATCCCAACTTCCCGCCAGCACAGCCACTCATCCCTTCCCCCCCACACCCCCACCAAGGAGTAAGAGAAAGAATAAAAAATAGAGAATACATGCAATGGAAAGAAAAAGAAGGCGGGTGGGGGGAGAAAGAATAAGAGGAAGAACAAGAAAGACAGCTAGAGAGAGGGATGGGAAAAAAAAAAAACAAGACGTTAATATGGGGAGAGATAAAATGGAAAGAAAGGAGAAGAGAGTGGTGCATCCCAAAATGTACCATAAGGGGTTTTAATACTGTTCGAGTGGAAGGGACCCATGGAGCACTAAATGTCTGTGGATTAAGGGCGCAAATTACTTGTCTTGCCTTGGGTGCTGACAACCCCGCTAGGAAAAGAATTTTACTGTTAGGGGTCCCCACTACTTGGGAAATTTTATCAAGGGGTCATGGCACTAGAAAGGTTGAGAACCACTGCACTAGAGAGTAGACAAATCCATCAGCTGAAATCCCCTTATGGTATTGTACTCACCAAACTGCAGACATTCACAGCATTGAAAGGGTCCTGTCAGGATGATCAACTCCAACAGCTCTCCCCCAGGTGTGTGGTGGTTCCACTTAGTGGGTACATGCGTGCAGCAAAGCGGACATGCAAGGAAGCAGAGGAAACGCTGACAGGACCCTTTCAATGCTGTGAATGTCTGCAGTTTGGTGAGTTCAATACCATAAGGGGGATTGCAGCTGATGGATTCGTCTACTCTCTAGTGGGATAAGAAAATGTACCTGTAACATCACCAGCGATGTACAGCGTCTGAACTGTCATTAAAAAACACACAGAGATTGATTTTATTTGGGACTGTTATTATGTCATGTTATCACCACGCAGAGGGCTACATAGACCACACATAGTTGGTGTTTGTCTTATTCTGATATCCATCAGCATTTTACCTAGCAGATTATGAGGTAATAAGTTCATGAGATTTGAATGGTTTCTCTAGCGCTGTTAATGTTTTATTATTACTGTTTAATAAGACATATATATTTTTTCTTATCTGTTTCTATATAATGGGTGCTTTCCCTGCTTTAAATTTATTATACCACTGAGCGCTTGGATCAGAGATATCCTTGGATTTCTTCTGATATCAATTTTTTTATAAAATAAGACGTGTAATAAGAAAAATGTGACTACCATTGCTGGCATTTCCTTCCAAAAATGTAAGTTACCTGGCTGCCAAGCTGATCCAAAATCTGAGGTCCTTACTGATCTGATGCATGACCTCACTAGGTGCTTTCTTGTGCTAGGTTATGATTCAGGGTTGAAGCTGCATGCAGCCAGGTAGATCTTTTGGAAAGAGGTCTAATGAGAACCTTTAGGGCCCCAGTGCAAGAAACCATGAAGGACCCCCCTTCCATTCGAGCCCAGAGCTTGCAGTTTTGTGAGGGCTTCCATGGACATCCTTCCAGATCTGTGCCCCCCTGGGCACGCATACAGCGCGCTCTGTGACTGCTGTGTCCTTTGGACACATCTGATCAAAGTTCACAGTAAAGGGCCAATCACAGCCGCGCTTTACCGTGTGATCAGCTGATCACATGTAAACAGAATTTCAGTTTCTCCACTGGAAGGAGACCAGCAATGACGGCACCCATATTTCTCTAAAGTACACCTTTTATGCAAAATGCGTTGTCCAGTGCATTTTTTCCCCTCAAAGAAATTGTATATTTTCAGTGGCCAAACTCAAACAGTGAAGATGTGATGTAGGGAGGATCTGGAAATGTTGGTTTGAGCCTAACAAATACGCTGTCAAATTATACCTTTTTTTTTGGCTGGAATTATTCCTGTTATGTGATGGTACCCAGGCTTTCTTGTGCCTACAGATGTATATTTGCAGATGTGAGATCCAAGGCACTGCTGCCTCGGACTGCTAGCCTCATCAGAATTGAGATTTGGTAATGTCACTATTGTTCAGCTCACGGTTTTTCTTTCTGGAGATTTTAATATGTGAAAGCAAAGCCCTACCTCTAAAAGATGGCTGCCCCCACATAGAGACAGTGTAGAACAAAGCATAGCAAAAGCACCAAGTCAGTTACATGGGCACAAATCAATAGGAGTCTTAGGAGTTTTATTCCATATGATGATTCCCATTATCCGGGTATTGTTCCTTAAGGACCAAAATGCACAATGCGAACAAGGGACTGGATGCCAGGGTGACCAGTTTTGCTCCCTGTATCTTTCCCTATATGAATGATGCTTCAAAAATAAAAAATGTACTGAACATTTTCATTATTAAATGATTTTGTAAACTAGTTGTGAGCTTCAATTTAAAGTGATTGTAAACCTCAGACATAAAATATGAACAAAGCATATCACTCTATATTGTGCATTTGTCTCAATTAAGAGCAAGTGTCATTTCTGTCTAGTGCTTCGTTCCTCTGCTATCCACATGAATCACTTCTGACAAGTTTTTCAGACACCAAGAGAAACATTGTGACAGGGGAGGAATGTCCAGTTGATTGCCTCAGCTCTGTTCCTGTGTAAAAGGGGAGGGGGGTGGTCTTGTCCCTTCCCTCCCCTCACCCCCTCCCCTTTCCATCCTGCCTTCCAATCAGCTGTTAAATGTCTCCTCCCTGAGCTCTGCAGAGTGTAGTTTCAGCTCTCCACCCCCTTTTTTCTGACCTCTCAGACGAGCTTTATAAATTCTCAACTTTGAACGGATGTAACGAAGACTGCAGATAAACGGGTACAAATTATGTAGGAGTTGTTGTTTCATCTGTGTATCACCTGAGGCCAGTCACTTGACTGGGTAGATATAAGGATTTACATCCATTTTAAAGACTGGTAACCCCTCATTTCATATTTCTAAGTTCCTGCTGTACCATTTCTTTGTATGATGAAAAAGTATCCTGTTCATTGTTTTGCTTCACTTGTGTGAAATACCTTGTGTCCCTGCCTGTCCCCGTGATTTCCTAATAACAACTGTCCATGCTAGGCATGAAAGTGGTCAGTTTTCTGGCTGTGCTGGGAACTCGGCCTGCTCGCCAATGATCAAACTGGTGCTGACACCCCCCCTCCCACTCAACTGTGAAGCCCAATTTGCTGCTGTTTCTCCTCCCATGGCTCTCTAAGCAGCTGAGAACAGAGGTGATGTGATCACCTATGATTTTTTTTTTTACTGGATACACGTTTTGTCTTTTTTATTTCTCTTTTAAACTGAATAGGTAATTGATCACTTATAGAAAAAAGGGGAAGGGGGTATTGTTTTTTTTATGTATACACATGTTTTTTTTTTCTCTTTTAAACTGAATAGGTAATTTATAAAGTGAGGCTTCACATACACTTATAGATACAGTCAGTGTATGCCCTGGTTATCTCGCAAAGAGGACCAAGGTCATCAGAATTTCCACATTGCCTAGCTTCTACCGTGATTATTTCTGTGCTTTTTAAATTTGTTTTAATTGGCAAAATTATTCAGGCTAAACTATTGCCGGGAAATGTTTTGATTTTCATATCTGCTTCAATGCAAGGATAGTTAAACTGTAGCTAGGTTAAGTATTGTGTGTGTGGTTTTTGGATGCTACCATAGTTGTGGCAGAACAATGCTAGCCGGGGAGGGAGGGAGGGAGGAGAGAGGAGTTGAACTGTTGACAGTGCAGCTGTGACATCCACTTTTTTTTCCAAGGCAGAGCTGGCTCAGCGAGCATGTGTGAGGAACTGCCAGCAGTTGGAGACTTTTGGCACAGGCAGAGCGAGGAGGGAAGATGAGGGGGGTGGCAGCGAGTATCAGACAGTCTTGACTAAAGTAGCGAGGAAAGTGTTTCGACTATGGAATGACGCACATTGTGTCCTGGGCTCGAAATGTGGAGGAATTAAAGCCCCTTTTTTCCAAGTGTCAACCTCTCCCTGTCACAGGGAGCAAGCAGCACAGCAGAAAGCAACGTGTTAATCAGGGGCTGCCATTGTGTTTGCCTCTCGGCTGGTTTCCGAAGCTGCGGAAAGTTGAAGTGGCTTTTTCAAGCAATAGCAGCAAGAAGACACTGGCATATTTTTTTTTTTGCCTGCGTTGTTTTGTAAGCTCGGAATTTGAAGGCGGACGGCTACAGCACTTTGAGATTTGTTCTTTTGCACTTTTTTTTTTTTCTCGTTCTCTGTAAATGTTGCTAAATAGCTGATGGTTCGCTCCAGACAGCCTGAGGATATGAGCCTGCATTTTTTGTTATCTCTTTCCACAACACAACCAGTTTCCTGCCACAGAGCCTCTAGCTCTCCGCTGATGGCAGCTGATAATTGGTAGCTGCAGTCTGCTGTCTGAGCCACGGTAGTTTTGTGCCTTGCACCTGGGACCTGCTGATAGAAAGCGGAAGACGGGGCGAAAAGCTTTGCTGGAAGACACTACTTTCACTTTACAATTCCTCCAGCAAGACTGCTTTTCCAAGTAACGCGGGATGCTCGAAGAATAGGATCTTTTGCATACATGTCACTATCCATAGGACCTGAGTATGTCCAGTGATCATTTCAACACCACAACACTGGATGATGCTGGAATTAAAGACCTTTTTTTGGTAAAAGGTAATTATATTATTTATTTTTTCTTTAACCTATGAATTGGATCTGTTCAACATATATGACTGCTTTCTGTAATTGTGTATACCAGCAAGTCTTGCATGCTGCTTGCTATACTGTATGTATTTGAGTGGCTGTATTGACACATTGGGGGGAGATTTACTAATAATCTGGTGCAGTTGTGCGTAGTAACCAATCGGCTTCTTACCTCAGCTTGTTCAATTGACCCACCACCCAACGGGTAAGGATGCCTGTTGGCTTTTTTTTTTAAAACTCTTGGGCCCCTTTCACGCGGGCACCTCCACTAAGCGAAATCCGCTTGCTCTCTGCTGAGCAGGCGGATGACGGTCCATGTTCACTCCGCTGCACCGACATGGACACAGTCCTGCTTTCCTCTATGGGGCAATCGGAAGGAAACGAACAGGAAGTACCCTGGACGGATGGGCAATAGGACCACCATCCATCTGTTTTTGGCGGCGGGTGTCAGCAGACATGTCCACTGACATCTGCTCCTCCATAGAAGAGACTGGAGGGTCCGATCAGGTTTGCTTGAAAAACTGACAGACCTGTGTGAAAAGGGCCTTAATGAGATCTTGTGGGGGCACAAATAAAATGTGTATTCAAGGCTGGGCAAGGGGTGGGCAGGAGGGGAAGCTGTCCTGGGTGCAATTCCTTCCTTCTATTATGACAGCGGCAGTGATTTTTGACAAGCAAATGATTGCTGGACATAGGATCCCCTTGCACATCATTGGGGGGGGGGGGGGCGCAGTTTGGCATCTTTACCCTGGACACTGGGTGAACTTGCCCCGGCACTGCCTGATCTTGTATTCACTTGGGGGATTCTGATGTATAACAGAATCTGTATTTTCTTCAAAAAGAAAGACGGGTCGTGACCACCTTGTCCACATATGTGGCTATGTATGCCACAAATGATCTTCTTTTTTAAACTGTACTATTTTTGCAACGCAGATTGCTGAAACAAATAAAATCAAAAAACAAACCAGGAAATATACTTTGAAGATAGACTTTAAACTAGTCGTGGAAGTTGCTATTGTACAACAGAGCTGCAGTGTTTCACAATTCAACCACACGCCAAGTGTCACAAGTTATTTAGTGTGCAGTACAACTACAACCGTGGATTGCTTGAATCATCATTGACTTTCTTAAGGCATATAGAGCATCAAGTTATAGTATACACTCGGAGGGCTGGCCTGCTATCATTCAAACTAATGCTTAGAGTGCATTTGAGGTGACAGGAGCTGGAAGAAAGAGTATGGAAAATGAAAACCAAGTCTAAAATGTAAAAAAACGTATGCCAGGACTGACTAAACTTTGTTGCCAAACTGATGTTTACAATGCATTCTCCTATAAAATCTTTGTAGCTTACCCACATCGTATTTGTATGCCATGTTAAAATATTCAAAGTGTTCTAAAGCAGTTTATATGTTAACAGCGGAGAATTCAGGGTTCTAAGTTGTGCTTGGACAGCTTACTAATGGAGTGAATGACATCATCAGCAAGGAACTTTGGGCTGGTTGTTGTGCATTTCTTGCTCAAGTTCATATTATGGGTGAGGTTTAGGCGGAAACTTACCACAAATTTTCCAGACTTCAGACTGCTGGAACGCTTTGATGTTCAATTGCTAATTCAGAGAACGGACGTGCCTGCCTCTTCAGAGAATCCTCCCCCGTGCCTTGGTAAATTTAGATGGAGCGGTAGCTCTTGGCACCTTCATATCTGCCATTCTGTCCCTGTGAACTCTGCATTCTAGGAAAGTCTGAGTGCATTGCACTTTGTGTGTCTGCCCACAGTCAAATGATAGCACTAGTGAAGCATATGCCTTTTTTTTTTTTTTTTCTTGTAAGTCTAGGTGACCAATGTATTTCACTTTAACACCCTAAAGTTTGTTTCTTTTTCGATATGTCATTTCAGTAAGTCAGATTTTTAATGGGGAAGTACGTACATTTGTATGAGGTTTTGTTAGGTGAGAATCTAGTAAAAAGTAGGTCATCAAGCATTGCCACACACAGACTGAGAGAAGTGCTAGTAAACTACTTGGTGCCGGAGTTGGGACAAAATGTTTCATGGTATTTCTGTATTTTGTAGCTGCTGGTTGTTTGAATGACTTATTGGTTGTCTTATATCTATGAGGAACTTTGCTGGCAAGGATCCTATACCTGATCTTTCTGGTCCAATCCCTGCTTTGGATTAACTTTCGTTATCAAGAGTGCAGTAGAATTGACCTTCCCCCTGTAACAGCAGGAGTGCTAGGGCTGGGTAGATGCTGTAGATACTTTGACGGGGGAGAGCTTTCCACTGGAGCCCCAGGGAGGGGTGAGACTCCACTATGAGTCAGTGACAGAAACATCTTCCTGTTGTGGTAGAAGATATAAGAAGCTATATGGTGATGCTGCCAGTAATTGCCTGTGGCCAATATGGTGCTTAAAATTCAAGAATGTGCCAAGGGTTTTCCACAAGCTAGGTTCCAATACAACCATGGTAGAATTACTGTTGGCTACGAACTTAGACCGGTAGGCAGTCTTGACTCAGACTGTTCATATGTTCCATAGATAACAGTGTTTGTATTGGACAAGACTTGTTCTTTCCATGATGTAAGGTTCTTTTTTTGTTACAATTAAAAGTTCTAAATAAACTTGATCTTGGGTAAAGAGCTGTTTTAAGAGCTATGGCCAAATCTTCGCACCCAAATGAATGTTAGAATTCCCAGTTTTATTAATGTTGGACTAAGATGTGGTTCCCTTTTTTGTATTTGAAATTGAACTGTATGCTTAAGCCAAGAGTTTAATAATCGAAGTCTGTGTCTCTGGCTTTATGAAAGGTTCTTTTAAAGGTTTTGTACATTAGTTCATAGCTTGCATTGTCTGTACAGATGTATTAGTCTTATAAATATGACTGTGTTACCTGGGGACAGATAACTTCTGTGTATTCTATTTGTCTAGGAAACGGAGGTGGCAATTATGAAGTTTCATGTGTTACTAAGAAGACAGAAATGTAATGTTATGATTCGTAATGGAAACCTATTTTGCATAAAGGCCCTTTTCTGTTGAGGGAATTTCCAATTGCTTGTAACATGGTTTCAGATGGTTTAAATAAACCAGCTGCTGATATTGTAGCAGCGAACATTTACAGTGACCTTTGTTACACATATTCCACTAGAGGGGCTCTCAATAGCTTCTTGTCTGCAGTCTCGCATGGGTCAGATCTATTCAAATAAATAACTGTATCTGTCTGTTCTCTTCTAGCGTATAATTTAAAGAGGGCTTCCACTTGACTTCTTCCAAGTGCCCCACTAGGAAAGGAACTAGAGGTAAATGGCCCCAACGGGAACATAGCAATAGTTGCCTCCAACTCTTCTATTCTTCAACCAAAAGCCTAGCCATATAAATAAATTGCCTGGAGTTACAGCTTTATATAGAAAATGTAATGCTTCCGATCCCAAAGAGTGTATTGGCTAGTTATGTTAAGTCCATACAAGTATTCTACATTTTTAGGATCACTGTTGTCAGAAATGAGACTTCCCTGCTCTCAAACATATTGGGCTTGGGTAGGGAAAACCTGGGTACTATATGGCATTGACCTCCCTGCTTGCTTTCGTCACGTATATTCTTTTGAGCGGTTTTCACTTCTTCCTTGTGGACCCCTGTATATGAAGAATAAATACCATGGGGGGGGGGGGGGGGTAGGAATTTTAACATGCAGCAGAACCTGGACTTTTAGAGAGTCTGTAAAAATTCTTGCAATGTACATTAATTACTCTGAGTTTTTTCCCCCTTGAACAAACTTTGAAGCGGATTCCTAACACTTGTTGCTGTGAAGAAATTGATGATTGTTTCACCAGATTGCATACTCGTTCTGAATGAGTGATTGATTCTTAATTATTTAGCTGATGCCCTTTGTGTTCTAATGAGGAAAGCTGCAGTGTCTGCATCCCTTTTTAGAAGTGAGTACCGTATTTGCCAGGGTATAAGACGACCCCCTAATTTTCCAGCCAAAATGTTGGTTTTGGGATATACTCACCGTATAAGACTACCCCCTTCCTACTAGTCATGCCTCGCCTCACGGTGCCACCATTACATGCCAGACTATGCCACTACATGCCAGACTATGCCACTACATGCCAGACTGTGCCCCGTTACATGCCAGACTGTGCCCCGTTACATGCCAGACTGTGCCCCGTTACATGCCAGACTGTGCCCCGTTACATGCCAGACTGTGCCCCGTTACATGCCAGACTGTGCCCCATTACATGCCAGACTGTGCCCCAACTTTATCCTAAGACATGCAGAATCGCGGCCGTACATTTTTTAAAAAGCCGCGCCTCCTATGTCTTCTGTTCTGTGATAGGCGGAACATTCAGCTTCCCAGGAGGCACTGTGTTCAGTGTTCGCCTATTATGGAGGCCCTCTCGCCTGAGGACGAGAGGGCCTCCGTGATAGGCGGACACTAAACACAGGACGAGAGGGCCTCCGTGATAGACGGACACTAAACACAGTGTCTCCTGGGAAGCTGAGTGTTCCGCCTATCACGGAACAGAAGACGTAGGAGGCGCGGCTTTTGAAAAAACGTACAGCCGCGATTCTCTGCATGTCTTGGATAAGGTAAGGTTACCGGCGTATAAGACGACCCCCGACTTTTAAGAAGATTTTAAGGGGTTAGAAAGTCGTCTTATACGCCGGAAAATACGGTAACCTATTGGGGGGTTTATCAGCCATGACTAATGTCTGAAACACCTAGGCTGTTTTTACAGCATTGTACATGTTTACGTAATGAAAACATTTTTTGGATGTCATCCTGAGCGCCGACCATCCCTTTTCCAACCTTTCAGGGAGTATCACACCAAAACATACATTTATATTGCAGAGGGTGCCAAAAATTTGACTTTGAACTTTTGTGTAGACTTTTGGAAAAGTCAGTGAGCCAATCACACAAACAGAAAAATACATTTTTATTGCATTGAATTTTACAAAAAACAGTGCTGCAGAATGAAAAGGAAAGTCATTTTTAAGAACATCAATATACATGTTGTGTTGCATTTGTATAGGCTATATTTAGTTTTTAAATTTAATAAGTTACCTATTTAAAGTGGGCTCAGATGTGAGTGTCGTGGTCAAGTGCTCAACCCACACAGAATGAGGAAAATGTGCAAGGAATTCGTTTTTTAATCATTTAGAAAAGTTGTATCCATAGCAAAAATACAATTCAGTGCAGCGTCATTTGTGTATAAACAGTGCATCGTATGGTCATATACAGGGAACAAAGTAGTTAAAGCGGAACTTCAGTAATTTTTTTCATATTTCCATCTATTATATCTTCTGCTCTTGTTGTTTTAACTTTGCATAGTAAAACCTTTTATGTGTGTGTGTGTGTGTGTGTGTGTGTGTGTGTGTGTATATAATATGCAAATTGTTGGGAGGGAAGCTTCAGAATGGCAAAAATGTTCTTATTAAAAATTATGTGAGCAGACTGCAGTTCCTCTGTAAGGTGGTTATAAACCCTCTCCTATACCCAGTAAAGTGAATAACCGATTTCCCTTTCTACACGCTTTGGAAAGTGCAGAAGGTGTTGGAAATCTATCTTCCTCATTCAGCAGTGGGGGAAGTCTGGGCTCATACACTGAGAGCTGATTGGAGGAAAGGCACCCCCTACTGCTGAGGAATGAAGGGACATGCAGAGCTGCAGTGTGCATAGGCAAGCTCTCTGCTAATCTACCTCTAAGCTCCCTCCCCGGCACGAATTTCCAGCTGCTGTTATCTTGCGCGTCGGAGAGCTTGTCAGAAGTCACTCTGCTGACAAGAGAAACGGAGCAGCAGAAAGAAATGCCACTTAAAGCTTTGGGGAGAGATAAGTGAACACTACAGATATGTGCTTAGATCAAATTTCATAAATGGTGTTTTACAACCACTTTAAGATCTGTCTAAGATCGCGTATGAAAATTACGGATTCTGTGGGCTGGAAACATAGGTGTAGTTGTTTGCATCTTGCAACAAGGCCATATGCGGGATCATTTTGAAGTGACATGAGTTTGTGTTTCACGTTATTCCTGACTGTCTAAATTTTCTGAATGGAGTTACATCATTTGTAAATACTGTCCAGACTGTGATTTTACCATTTGGGGAAAACTTACAGACAACAGAAACACATGGGTAACCGTATAGCGTGTTTATTACAATGTCATGCTGCTAGTGGAGTTTTTTTTTTTTTTTTTTTTAATGCAGATGGAATAGTTGTGCCACTTCGCAGCAGCCTCTTCTAAAACAATGTACACTGTTACCCAGCTGTCAGTCATGAATCATGCTTGTGTGGTCTCCTGAGGATACAGCATTTCTGGTATAGTATGTCTGCAAGAGATGCGATGACAGAAATGTATTAAGATCACACATCTATTAATTGATGGCCACTCACCATGAGTGTAATGTTTTCACAGGATAATCACACATCTCAAAATGAGCTGTAACAGTTTTTCTATTACAGTATTGGCACTCTAGTTTTGGGTGGTTCTCTGACACCATTGTATTAAATAGAAAAGCTCAGTGTTCACCCCATGCTGAGCTCTATCCCAGCTCAGCAAGTAAATGAATGAGGATCAGTGTCCATGCCACACATGCATGGAGCAGAGTACACCACTCTCGGTGGTGCTGCATGTATTCTCCTGTGTAACTTTTTCATTCATGATACGGGGTGGCTCCTATTAGCATACCCCCCCCCCCCCAACTTTCACAGATGAGAGTTAAGGACATTGTTCAGCACAAAGTATGGCGGCAGACCACAAAGGATTATTATGCCAAAAAAGATTGGTTAAAACTTTGGATAGTTTAAGTTAACAGATGAAAAAAAAAATAGACTGAGGCATTTAATAAAGTGGAACACTTTAAGCATCAAAAGTAATACTAAACACATACTGTATATACTCCAGTATAAGCCGACCTGAATATAAGCCGAGGCATCTAATTTTACCACAAAAAAATTGGAAAACGTATTGACTCGAGTATAAGCCTAGGGTGTCCATCTGCATGCCTCACTGTGCCCATGTGCCCATGCCTCACTGTGCCCATGACTAGACTTGCGTTTAACATGGGATTATATAGAAGGGGTGCCCGGCCGTAGGTCCCCCAGACGGCAAACTTTGCACACTTGTAGAGGAGAATTATGGCTATATGTGTGGGGTCCAGGGGAGCTAGGGCCGGCTGGTACCAGGTCCCCAAAGTTACCAGAGAAATGACCGTTTAACGTGGGAGTCTATGTAAGGGGTGCCCGACTTTGAAAAGTCAGTGCTCCCCTGGACAACAAACTTTGCACACTTGTAGTAGAAGAGTTGGGCTATATGTGCATTAAGTTTGGGGTTCAGGGGAGCTATGGCCGGCCGGTACCGGGTCCCCAAAGTCCAGGAGATCAGGCGCAAAAAGGTGACTCGAGTATAAGCCAAGGGAGCATTTTCAGCACAAAAAAAATGTGCTGAAAAACTCGGCTTATACTCGAGTATATACGGTACTTTTACATTTACATTGTCTTTTTCTGTATATGGATGATGGCACTGTAAATATTTTTATATATAAAAATAAATCTAAGTACCTTTTTCCAAATTGATGTACAGCTGTCACATGACCCAGCTCTTTACCAGCCTGTCTGCAGGGAAACCTCAGCAGCAGGCGCTTGTAGTCCTCTGCCGTAGGTCACATTTTCAAAATAAAAAAAAGCGTTTGGAATACAGAGTGATAATAAATAATATGGTTAATCGGTCATACAAATATTTATTTGAAATCAAATCTTTATTATTCTTTGGCAATAACATGGTGTGGGTGAATTTCTGCCAAATGCAGGTTGTGACACGCCACTTCAGCCTGTGCCTTAGAATGATAGGGGAGGAGAAGCCACCATAAATCTATATGCAATAGCGCGCCCTCATTGTGTTTTAATGGGTTAGTGTCATTTACCACTGTGTATACACCCACATGTGTGACCTCTATAGTCACATGAGCTGCTCAGATGTGATAGGGAGGAAATTCTCAGTATAGAAATTTACAGAAAACTGAGCATTTGCAGAGCTGCCACCATAGCTGCAAAATCCCTAGCTGAATTGAGGACATGAACCAAAGGTAGAGAGAGCAGTCGGATCAACCAGTTTGGAATACAGAAAAAGAATCTCGTAGTGACTGAGTATGAACAGAATGTAATCGTTTTATGGATATTTTTTTTTTATTTGGGTTTAGTTTTACTATTTTACTTTTACTATTTTAAAATTTTAATAGGGGTCTATCAGACCAATAGGAGGAACAAGAGTGGTTCCTAAAACAAACAATTGGAAGCTTTGTATAGTCCGCATTTTTAAGTTTATTAAACTTACACTTTTGGTTGTTTGGGGAGCAATTATTACTATTTTGATTTATTTTTTTAAATAGGTTAACATAACATGTATTCATGCTTTTGTATAAGCATCTTTGGGGGCATTTAAAGTGGAATTTTAGTCAAAAAATTCTGCTAGATTACTTCAGGCTGGCCCTCTTTGCAAGTATAGCTATGGTAAATCTAAGTGCCGATGTTTAAAATCCAGTAATACACCCAAGGCTGCTCTGCTCACAGCCAAAAGATTTACTGCTGCTCAGGGCTTCAGCAAAATGGCAGCCTCCTGCAAGAAGAAGCAGGAGCCATGCTGGAGACAATTTACATCGCACACTCATTTTGGTAGCATAATTGTTTAAGTGTAAGTTGACCTTAACAGAAAAATCTGTAAGGTGAACTTACACAGGACCCCCTCCTGTGGATTTCCCTCTAGAAATCTTCTGTTTAGTATGACCGACCTTAATAGTGTTGTTAGCCCAGTTAATACTTCCTCTCCTTTTCATAGAGAGGTTGCAAAACCTGTGACCAGAGCAATTATTGTAGTAGCCAGTGCTTATTATCATTTGCTATTATGAGAATCGACATAAATCAATACCCATACGATTCACGCAGGTGATGCTTAAATCGGTTTACCCCAACACTTCATATTCCTATAATGTTGTTCTTTGTATTGCCTCCTTTGTGTGAAATTCCTGGTGATCTTGCTAGTCTTTCTACTTCCCTATTAAAAACGGACTACACTAAGCAGGGGAGCACATCGTGGTCAGTTCTCTAGCTGTGCTGGAAACTCTGCCTACTCTCCTTAAATGATCAGACTTGTCCTGATACCCCCCCCCCCCCCCCGCTGCACAGCCAATCGCTGGCAAACTCAGTGTGCTGCTGCTTCTCCTCCTCCCCAGCTCTAATGCAGCTGAGAACAGAGGAAATGTGATCATTTAAAAAAAAAAAGGGAAAACTATTTTTTTTTTATCTATACACAAATATTTTGACGTTCATTTCTATTTTAAACTGATTGGGTTGTTTTACAAGGTGGTCGTTTATAATCACTTTAAATTGGTCAAATGCCGCTATCTGCTTTGTAAAGTTCAGTGCAGTGTCCTATCTCCCAGGTAATGGCTAAAGACTTTACCTTTTAGATTACTGGCCTTGTCTCTGCTGGTAATCTAGCTGGACATTGTATAAAGGGGTTTATTTCAGAGAATACAGAATATGAAGCTTGTTATGTCCTGGTTTCCTTCTTTCATAGGTTAATTCATTTGTCCTCATCTAGACTGGGTGACCTGCTTTGCTCTCTTGTTTGCTATAATTTCCTAATCGGATCTGGCAGTATATTGTAGTATTTCTTCATAGCGAGTCTCTTTCTAGTCAAGTAGTGCTCAGAGAAATGTGTATAAACCCAGACTTTGATTGCTCTGTGAAGCAGAAACTTCCTGGTGGTGTTTTTTGGTCGGCTTTTTGTTTGCAGAGCTTTTGCTGGTATTAGACTCTAGTTTTCTTCTTTCTGCTTGCCATTGATTCAGTCTCAGTCATATGCTTTGGGCCAGTTCATTTGTATTCACTGATGAATTTGCTGTTCTGGGTCTAAATATTTCTTCCTGCAGGGTGTGTGCTGGTGAGTCCTAAAGATCCACTTTTCTGATTAGGTGAATAAAAGTTGGTTGTCATTCAGCAGACCTAAAGCAGCGATAATGGCAACTACGTATGTTCAAAGTCAGTTGGCTGTATTCCTTTATCATTGATCTAGGCAAAAGGTATTGTGATCCCTTGCCAGCCCGAACCCCAATAAATTATTGGAAGTATTTCGATTATTTGTTTTGTGGGTTTGAAAAAGAAGAGATGACAATATCCTCACATGTAGTGTGCATGTGGATATTATAAGGTAAAAAGAGGGTGCCACGTCCTGGTATAAATGATAAAGAAGAGAACTAAGGGCTAGTTTTTGGACTTTTTAGGCACGATTTGGTTGGTCAGAATATATGTATGCAAGAAAAGATTTTCTTTAAAAAATAGATTGTTTATTTAGATATAAAATATCGTAGTAAGTAGAACAAAATAAAAAAGAAAAAAGAAAAAGTATTGCCGTTTCCAGCACAAAAAAACTATCTAAAAGGCTAACTAGGCAAGCCTATCCATAAACACTGACAGGAATATGTACATAAAGTATAACAATGTATCAACAATAAAGTTTAAAACACTTCCAAAGAGATTTGGAATAAAGTGCATAAATGTGATTAGTAGTCCTGTCGCGTTGTGGAAATGCAGGCAAAGATATGTCTGCGGTGGTTTGGCTTGCTGCGTTGGTGGACTCGACCGGTTTCGCGCTTTAACAGCGCTTCCTCACGGAGTCAGCAGTGTAGTTTTAACTATAAGACAACATTGAACAATAACATACAAAAAAATTTGAATGAAATAAAAAACAGTATATCAATTTAAATAATAACGCTGATAAAGCAGTAAAATATGCACAAAAATATATACACGGGCAAGTGGAGGTAGAAGGGGAAGTTAAGGAAAAAAGGGGGGGAGAGAGGGGGGAGAGGGGGGAGGAGAAGGAGGAGGGGGGGGGGGGGAAAGGGAGGGGGGGAGTGAGGAAAGATTAGGGAAAGGGAGGGGGGGGGAGGGGGGGGGAAAAACATGAGAGGGTAGGGACAGGGAGAAGGAATGGAAAAAGGGAAAAAGCATAAAGTCCTGATAAGTACATACAACCCTAGAGCATTTCCTCAATGATGCAGTGGGAGCGAGGGTGCGTGTGTATATAGAGTATAGAATAGTCATGAGGAGGATAGTGAGATAAAGCAACTGATATAAATACTTACAGATAGTATTGATTGATAGGGGGGTCGATACATACATTTTCTGGCAAAAATAAAAAACAAGAAACAGACTGTGTCCGGGCTGCTGGACGTTGTAAGGGGTATAGGGGAACGGCCCAAGTAAAATAGAAAGTAACAGTCTGAGGAATAAAAAATATACAGTGAATATAATATAGAGCTGGTATAGAAAAACAACAAAATAATGAGAACATCCTACCTTCAGTGAAGGAGGGCAGAGCTTGAGGAGAAAGAAAAAGGGGAGAGGGTGACCACTATCTCCCAACAGTCCTCAATAAATGCTGCACTTCCTGGTAGCAGAAGTGAGTAACCAGAGCTGGGTGCCGGCTGATAGCCAGTAATTAAGGCAATGATAAGCCTGGTATAACAAGGAGAAAAGAACCACATGTAACCTATTAGTTACAGGGAACGCAATAGAGATAAAAGCAGGGAGTAGTGGGGAAGGGCATACCTGGTTCGATGAATGCGATGGCAAATCTCCTCCACGAGTCTCCCGAGAGACTGCAGCGATCGGGTCTCGTGTGCAGGGGTTTAAATAAGAACTCGCTCAGTGCGGAGAGGACGTAACGCACAGAGATGCGTATGACGTCATCCGCAGCAGCCGCGCGTCTCCTCATCACGTGTGCGCGCCGCAGAAACAAACAGCGCGGCGCCACACATGAGAGGCATCGCTCCAGGATGGAGAGTTCCATCTAGTGGTGCGAATACAGATCTCCTAGAATAGATCTGTGATGCGCGGCCAGCCACTGCATCGAAGGGGGGGGGGGAGGAAAAAATCTCAAAGGGAGGAATGAACCATTACAGGACTGGGAAAAATATTAATAAGGAACTGACATGATGTGGATAGGGCATGGAGAAAGGGGAAAACACAGCATAGAAAATTGCCCGTGTGTATATAATACTAAGTACTAATTGCAATATCAATGGTTATTAAAAAATAGCATGTAAAATTCATTGATCGTTGGAGATTCCTTGAATAGATGGAATAGTGTGAGAAATAGTGGGGGGAGAGGGGAGGGGGGGGAAAAGAAACACAGAGAAAAAGGGAAAAAAAGGGGGAAACGAAGAAAAGACTCCAGAAGGTAAAAGAGCAGAGATAGTTAAAGTTTGGTGAACAGCAAAACAATTTAAGCCCATTGATAACATGCCATCAGAGTTACAATAGAATTCTGCATAGTAGTCTCAGTATACATGTAAATAGATACGACACATGAGCCAAATATAGATATATATAGATTGGTATTTTTATGCATATATGGATAGATGGAACTTGCAAAAAATATAGTGTAAGCATAAAGTTGCATATCATCTCATAAAGAATTTTTATTGACAAAGTAATGGTTAGGATATATATCTCTAGGAATTTGCCCCGATGTGGCCATTGCTAATTTATAATATTAGATAGTATTTCTGATGTCAAAAGAAGAGGGAAGTGGGATATCACTTTTAACACAGGAAGTAAATAAAAAAATGTTTTATAAAAAAGGTTTGTACGACTGTGCCTCGTTAAGGCCGGGGGCATAGAGGGCGTTGAGGCGCTCTATCCATAGAGTTTCTCTTTGCAATACCAACTTATCCCAATTACCTCCTCGATCATTTTTAGGGATCACAGCGAGAGCAATAAAGGAAACTACCTTATTGCTGAAGCTGTGATATAGGTCTAGGTGTCGACTCACAGAAGTCACCATTTTACCCTTATCAGAATTATTATTATTCTGATAAGGGTAAAATGGTGACTTCTGTGAGTCGACACCTAGACCTATATCACAGCTTCAGCAATAAGGTAGTTTCCTTTATTGCTCTCGCTGTGATCCCTAAAAATGATCGAGGAGGTAATTGGGATAAGTTGGTATTGCAAAGAGAAACTCTATGGATAGAGCGCCTCAACGCCCTCTATGCCCCCGGCCTTAACGAGGCACAGTCGTACAAACCTTTTTTATAAAACATTTTTTTATTTACTTCCTGTGTTAAAAGTGATATCCCACTTCCCTCTTCTTTTGACATCAGAAATACTATCTAATATTATAAATTAGCAATGGCCACATCGGGGCAAATTCCTAGAGATATATATCCTAACCATTACTTTGTCAATAAAAATTCTTTATGAGATGATATGCAACTTTATGCTTACACTATATTTTTTGCAAGTTCCATCTATCCATATATGCATAAAAATACCAATCTATATATATCTATATTTGGCTCATGTGTCGTATCTATTTACATGTATACTGAGACTACTATGCAGAATTCTATTGTAACTCTGATGGCATGTTATCAATGGGCTTAAATTGTTTTGCTGTTCACCAAACTTTAACTATCTCTGCTCTTTTACCTTCTGGAGTCTTTTCTTCGTTTCCCCCTTTTTTTCCCTTTTTCTCTGTGTTTCTTTTCCCCCCCCTCCCCTCTCCCCCCACTATTTCTCACACTATTCCATCTATTCAAGGAATCTCCAACGATCAATGAATTTTACATGCTATTTTTTAATAACCATTGATATTGCAATTAGTACTTAGTATTATATACACACGGGCAATTTTCTATGCTGTGTTTTCCCCTTTCTCCATGCCCTATCCACATCATGTCAGTTCCTTATTAATATTTTTCCCAGTCCTGTAATGGTTCATTCCTCCCTTTGAGATTTTTTCCTCCCCCCCCCCCCCTTCGATGCAGTGGCTGGCCGCGCATCACAGATCTATTCTAGGAGATCTGTATTCGCACCACTAGATGGAACTCTCCATCCTGGAGCGATGCCTCTCATGTGTGGCGCCGCGCTGTTTGTTTCTGCGGCGCGCACACGTGATGAGGAGACGCGCGGCTGCTGCGGATGACGTCATACGCATCTCTGTGCGTTACGTCCTCTCCGCACTGAGCGAGTTCTTATTTAAACCCCTGCACACGAGACCCGATCGCTGCAGTCTCTCGGGAGACTCGTGGAGGAGATTTGCCATCGCATTCATCGAACCAGGTATGCCCTTCCCCACTACTCCCTGCTTTTATCTCTATTGCGTTCCCTGTAACTAATAGGTTACATGTGGTTCTTTTCTCCTTGTTATACCAGGCTTATCATTGCCTTAATTACTGGCTATCAGCCGGCACCCAGCTCTGGTTACTCACTTCTGCTACCAGGAAGTGCAGCATTTATTGAGGACTGTTGGGAGATAGTGGTCACCCTCTCCCCTTTTTCTTTCTCCTCAAGCTCTGCCCTCCTTCACTGAAGGTAGGATGTTCTCCTTATTATTTTGTTGTTTTTCTATACCAGCTCTATATTATATTCACTGTATATTTTTTATTCCTCAGACTGTTACTTTCTATTTTACTTGGGCCGTTCCCCTATACCCCTTACAACGTCCAGCAGCCCGGACACAGTCTGTTTCTTGTTTTTTATTTTTGCCAGAAAATTTATGTATCGACCCCCCTATCAATCAATACTATCTGTAAGTATTTATATCAGTTGCTTTATCTCACTATCCTCCTCATGACTATTCTATACTCTATATACACACGCACCCTCGCTCCCACTGCATCATTGAGGAAATGCTCTAGGGTTGTATGTACTTATCAGGACTTTATGCTTTTTCCCTTTTTCCATTCCTTCTCCCTGTCCCTACCCTCTCATGTTTCCCCCCCCCCCTCCCCCCCCCCTCCCTTTCCCTAATCTTTCCTCACTCTCCACCTCCCTTTCCCCCCCCCCCCCCCTCCTCCTTCTCCTCCCCCCCTCTCCCCCCTCTCTCCCCCCCCCCCCTTTTTTCCTTAACTTCCCCTTCTACCTCCACTTGCCCGTGTATATATTTTTGTGCATATTTTACTGCTTTATCAGCGTTATTATTTAAATTGATATACTGTTTTTTATTTCATTCAAATTTTTTTGTATGTTATTGTTCAATGTTGTCTTATAGTTAAAACTACACTGCTGACTCCGTGAGGAAGCGCTGTTAAAGCGCGAAACCGGTCGAGTCCACCAACGCAGCAAGCCAAACCACCGCAGACATATCTTTGCCTGCATTTCCACAACGCGACAGGACTACTAATCACATTTATGCACTTTATTCCAAATCTCTTTGGAAGTGTTTTAAACTTTATTGTTGATACATTGTTATACTTTATGTACATATTCCTGTCAGTGTTTATGGATAGGCTTGCCTAGTTAGCCTTTTAGATAGTTTTTTTGTGCTGGAAACGGCAATACTTTTTCTTTTTTCTTTTTTATTTTGTTCTACTTACTACGATATTTTATATCTAAATAAACAATCTATTTTTTAAAGAAAATCTTTTCTTGCATACATATATTCTGACCAACCAAATCGTGCCTAAAAAGTCCAAAAACTAGCCCTTAGTTCTCTTCTTTATCATGTTTTGTGGGTTTATTTTTTTGCTATTGAAGGACTAGGCCAGGGGTGCCCAACCAGTGGCCCGGGGGCCACATGTGGCCCACGGAGCCCTCTGATGTGGGTGGCCCACGACCTCCTGCTCTCGGATGGAATAAAATAGAATACTGTTATTAAAGGTACGTTTTTATTATTAAAATCACAGTGTGTGTATATATGGGCATATCTGTTCTGCAGTGGTTACTGGGCTGCTTTCAAACTGATCCACAGGTACAGAGAAGTGCATAGAATTCTATTACCTGCGAGTTTGGTGTGCTGAGAGTAGAGTGGGCGCTATAGAGCCGAGTGGGCTG
The DNA here is from genome assembly GCF_905171775.1 of Rana temporaria. Taxonomy (NCBI): domain Eukaryota; kingdom Metazoa; phylum Chordata; class Amphibia; order Anura; family Ranidae; genus Rana; species Rana temporaria. The sequence goes on along the minus strand of NC_053493.1, from coordinate 286,957,146 downwards.
CCATCCACTTACTCCACTCATTGTGGCCCACGACCGGTTACCAAGTCGCTTAAGTGGCCCTTTCTCTTCAAAAGGTTGGGCACCACTGGACTAGGCAGTTCAAATTGCTTGTGATAATTGTGACATTTTCTATACTCAGTGAGCACTGTCTGGGCCCATCCTTACCTGCTAGGTGCAGGGGTAGCGTGCATGTGCGTGTCTGTATAAAAAAAGTGTGTGTATGTGTGTATATATTATACATATATATATATATATATATATATATATATATATATATATATATATATATATATATATATATATATATATATATACACACACACATTATATATATATATATATATATATATATATATATATATATATATATAAATAATTACAAGGTGTGTCAAACGATGAGACTGTTTAAATAACTCACTTTTTTATGTATTACAAATAGGGTCAGTAGTCAGCGGATCGCACCATCTGCTACGCCTACTAATCACTCGCAGGTCGTTCAGAATACGGCCGCGCGACTTGTGACTGGGAAAAAAACATGGGAATCAATTTCCCCCTCACTGAGAAGCCTTCACTGGCTACCGGTGAAAGACAGAATCACTTTCAAAGCACTCTGTCTAACGCATAAATGTATTTGGGGAAATGCCCCCCCGATACCTATGCGAAAAAATAAAAGACCCCAATCGCGTTCTGCGATCCTCCAACCAAAATTTACTCCAAATCCCCAAAACCAGATACAAGTCCAAAAGAGAAAGAAGATTTGCTGTCCAAGGCCCTTGACTTTGGAACACTTTACCAACCTCCATTCGGTTGGCCTTTAGGAGAAAGATCAAAACCCACCTCTTTTGAGCTCAAAGAAGAAGTGCTCAAACAAGCGCTATATAAGTTTTTCACTCACTCACTAATGCTTGTCTCCTTCAATATATTCCCCATTTGCACAAATACATTGCTGCAGTCTTGGTTTCCACTGGTCGAAGGCACAGAGAAAAAATATTTCTGTCGGCTGTTTCAACACATCCGCTGTGTTTTTCTTTACAGCATCAACTGTTCCTTTTTTTTTTAAGCACTGATTTAACTTTTGGGAATTCATTTTTGCGCGCACGACACAGGCCGTCATACCCATAAGCTGTAGTAAGCATTTCAAAATATTCTGTTGGTGTTTTGTGCAATTTAAAAAAAAAAATTCAAATGGACACGTTTAACTTTTGAACTTAGCATTTTTTTTTCGGCACACTACAGAAAACGCAACCAAACTAAATGGCGACTCACAATCAACTAAACGGTATAGTGTTGCTGCTTGTCATGGAGGTTCAACCCGCATGCGGTTATAACTGGTTCTGACTGCTTTGTTTACAAGGTGGGATCACAATCTCGTTATTTAATACACACCTATTAAATGGACACGTTTAACTTTTGAACTTTTTGAAAAAAAAAATTGTACGATCTGAAAATCGCGAATCTGCGTTCATCAATCTTCTACTAACAAAATTAGCAGAAGGGACCCAAAGGGTGGTGCTTGAGACATTAACTTCCTCTTTATACTCTCATAGTACGTTGCTAAGTTTGCGTTTATCAAACGACAATTTGCGTACAATTAGTATGCAAGACAAGATCCTGCACATGCCCTTTTGATGACAAAAATCAGAAACTCGGTCATCCAACAATCGTACCGTGTGTACGAGACTTAATAAAACTGGTAGTTGGGTTTATTTTGAGATAAAGGATTATCCACTTATTTCTAAATGGATCATGTTGTCTATTATAGGCAAGAAGTATAAATCTCTGGTTTTGAATACTTTTGAATAACTTCTGGGGCAGGTGTAAGGTCTCATGTTTTCATGATTTAACAGGCAAGCAGTCATAAAATCTAGTTTATTCCTCAAGCAAGTCCTGTTTACACCTGTGTGATTTGTCACGCTTTGGCTGTTGCGTGACTGTGCACGACGCAAGGAATCCCATTATTGTCTGTGGGACCCATATACAACAAAAAACACATGAAAAATGCTCTAAAATGCATTTTCAAAAGCACGAAAAACACATGTAAATTCAGATGCACAAATGTTCACCTAGCCTAAGTAGTCATATGCACTCTTGGTGCCTGTTATATGAAAGGTTGTGTTAATGGTAAAATATCTTGGTTTTAATAACATTTATTTAGCTTTTTCATTTCTTAAAAAAAAAAGAATGATTGTGTGATTGCCACATCTTTCTTTTTCAGTTAATAAGCCATTATATTTAATGTGTAAACCCTTTCACTGAAGAACAATTGTTAAGCCGCATTAATGCAAATGTAGCACGTCCAATGCCCACACAAACTTCTTACATGTGATGTGCCCAGGAATCAGTAGTAAGGTGTGGGCAAATTCAGTGAGATGTATTAGCCCTTTAAAATGTTTCCTTTTACACACTGGAGTGCATCAAGTTTTCCTATTTTAGTAGAACAAAATTTTACTATACTTAACAGTCAAGGAAGCTTTCATTTTTTTTCATTCAGCCAGTAGCCTGAATAGAGAAAAATAAACCTCCCATATGGAGAACCCCCCCCCCTATCCAGGACTGTGTATTCTGACAGCAAGACTTGGTGCTGTCAGAATAAACAAAGGTTTTCCAACTTGTTCATTTGACAGAAGTTGATCTAGCAAGCAACTTCTGTCAAACAGGGAAATCCACACACTGATTGACATTTTGGCCAGTTCAGCAGGGTATTTCGATCTATCTGTTGCCAGCTTTAACCCTGGTACAACACTAATAGTATAAACTGGCGGCTCCCGTCGGAGCCACTGCACTAACGATCTGACATTGGTACATCAGCTGCATTCTGAGCCGCTGCCTGAACAATCCGGCTATGTAAAGCGATCTCCCATGCTGGGCTGTTGTGTTCTGGCAGGGGGACTGTGGAGGACTGTGTTTACCTGCATAGGGATGCACAGTTGTTCCGTTAATCCCCGTGCAGGTAGTCCCATTGATGCCTATTGAGACGCAGTGGCTGCACGGACATAGCCACTGCTCCCAGTCTGATATGCATGTTGGCACATGCAGATGTGTGTCCCCAAACTTGCGCAGCGTGTGCATGCAGATGCTGCATTCCAATTGACTTCAATGGAACTGCCTGGATGGGGATGCAGGGAATACCTATGTATTTCTGTACAGTTACACCTGGCCTTTCCGGGCACGTTGTGTGAATCAGGCCTAACCGTTATAATTCAGGCATGCCTTGAATGTAACGCTTTAAGGAAGTCATTATATCGGTGGGTTTAGTGCTGCTTTAAGTGCCATAAAGAGGGCATTAAAAGTCAACTTGAGGTTCCTTGCCAGTGCTGCTTCTTCATGTTTTGTAGTGGAAAGGTAGAGTGTATCCGTCTCATCCTATCGCAGAAGCATTCACCAATCCTTCATAGCATTGCCAGCTAAGTGATGAGCTTTAGGGAGCAGTAAAACTGGCATCTCAGAAGCTCCTTTATAGTCACACCTAGGAGAGTGCTTGGTAAACCAGTGGAACCCGATGGGTGATGTGGGCATTCTTTACATTCAGGAATTTATCTTCAAAGCACTGTACCTACATACCATCTCTAGTATATAACTGTATTTTAGATTTCTGAAATATTTCTCATTTCGAAAACAATATCCATGCTGCTGGAGTTTTCTCTTGGCTCTTTACACAGCCTGAAGGTTTTTTTTTTTTTCATCGGTTCCTGCTTACATAGATTTTTTTTATTTAGACCATTTTGTCTTTGAATGGGCATAGAAATATAGTGGCTGACCCGATTTGCCGAAGGTACAGGCTATGGTGCTGTGATCATGGCTTTTCTACTTGGTAAGCCATTACCATGCAGCAAGTGAAATCTGAACTTCTTTTTTGGTTGCTAGTTTCAGGTCCGTAATGTGCTATCTGGGTTCAGCAGCTAGACCTGCATGTGTTCAAATACTTGTATTTTGCTTTGCCTAGTATTTCCTTTGTTGCAGTCTTTTCTCTGTTGTAAAATGGTATGTTCTATTTCCTACGTGTGTGTGTGTGTGTGTGTGTGTATGCATGTGTGTGTATGCATGTGTGTGTGTGTGTGTGTGTGTGTATGTATGTATGCATGTGTGTGTGTATGTATGTATGTATATGTATGCATGTATGTGTATATATATATTATATTAAAAATATCTTGAAGCACAGGCAGTGTATGGTTGAAGACTTGTGCTACAAATGTTATGGGAATGTTATTGGGTGTATCCATGATGGTAAAGATTTTTAAATGTACATTGGAAGCATTTGCTGTATTGAATATAATGTAAGTAGTATGTATAGCCAAAAATGATTTTTAATTTTAGTGTAGGAAAGAATTGGAACCCCATTTAGGTTTTCATTGCTGCCTTTGTCCCCTCTAGGGAGAGTCGCCATCTATGTTTGTCCCAGTGACCATTGTCAATGGGAAACATAGTGATGGGAATATAATATGCTATCATTGGGGGGATGAGGGGAAGTTTTGGAACCTTTTTTAGTGAAAGCTGTCTGAGAAGGGATTTCATCTCTTCTTTTGCTTCTTCAGGACAAAATGTTAAGAGAAATCTTCAAATGTGAAATTAAAAAACGACTGGCAAAGCATTTAAGCCACCCCTAGATTTGGCTATATGTACACTTCCCAGTGACTTTAAATTACATAATTTGGAAAGCTCAATAATGTTGTCTTTTTCTTTCTTTCAGCTGAATTGGAGTTTGTCCAGATCATTATCATAATCGTGGTCATAACTGTAATGGTGGTTGTCATTGTCTGCCTTTTGAATCATTATAAACTGTCTACGTGGTCCATCATTAACAGACAAAGCCAAAGTAGAAGACAGGAAGAAGCCCTACAGCCGGTGAGTTGTAGACCTCTCTGCTATTTGATGGTGTATAGCATTAGGAGATCATGAGAAACATCCATAAAGAATCATCATTCTAAAGTGGAAAAAAAAGTTAAGTTTGAAGATGTTAAAGTCAACTTTTACTAGTTAACAGTCTGGGAAAATAACAGATGGAATCCTGGTTGATTTGGTACCCGGTTCAATCTTTATGCCCCAGTTCGAAAACATCAGTCCAATCAAGGTGAATTCCAATTTATTTACATTCCATTGAGGTGTGTGCATATTTTTTTTGTAAAGAATACTTGTGTCACAAGTATAACATGGAGTCCTTACCTGAATAGTCGAGTATAAATATGTTTTTACATTCATCCTTCCACTGTGTTTGGCTGTGATTTGGATTCAGACAGTTAAAAGGGTAAAGGACAGTTTCCTCTTGACAGTGCACTTCTACAACAGCTCTTGGCATTGAGGTTCCACTTTGCGTTTTGTGATAGGAGGCATGTGTCTGGCATGACCCAGACAGCTGACTGAACATTGCGCCTTTGCTCTGTAGGCTGGGTGAAAGGCGTAGCTGCAGGAGGCAGTCACTTCTCATTAGGATAGGCAGTAGACAGGATTTTCTGGTGCTCCAGGGAAGCCATTCTAGTGGAAGTCCTTTGTATTTATAAATTTCATTTATTTATTTATATTCACCAGTCATTTCAGGACAAGAATTTGTCCTCCATTTACAGCAGCAGTAAACAAGCTGAAATAACAAAACGCATATTTGGAGCTCAACCATAACTATTCAATGCTTTTATTCTACATATGTCAAATGGTTGTGTGGTTTTTTTTTTTTTGTATTTTTACAATGTGCACATCATTTTGGAAATTTTTGATTTTCATATGCAATTGGTTCACAAGCATCAGATTTTCCAGCAGACTGTAAAAAATATTCCCACCACCAGCCCATTGTTCCGTTTTATCTGGAGAGGAGTTGTTACGGCCACATTCACCTGTGGGTTGATTTATGAAAAATAAATGTTGGGCCTTAATGGCTTTGAGGTTTGGTCAGATGTCTAGCATGTAATTCTCCATCCCAGTCCATTCCTGTTCTTGATTAGGTTAACTATGGCTTCCTTAGGCCGGGTTCACACTGCTATGACATACGCTCCAACTATGGGAGCATGTTGCATAACGTGTGTAAACCAATGGTTCCCCTTTAAGAGCCATTTTAACTGGTCTGACACAAGTCCGACTTTGAAAAAGGTTCCTGCACTACTTTGGTCCGACTTTGGTTCTACTTCAGCCCATTGAATATCATTGAAATCGGATCCTTGTCCGAACTATCCTACTTGTGACATCCGACATGGTGTGGTTACAGTAGCAGGAAAAACTATTTGTCACACTGGGATTGGTTTGATTGGTCAAAAGACAAGTCAGACTATCTCAAAGTTGGCACAAAATCCTATCTTGTTCATATAAGTTAGATGGAAGTAGGACCGATGTCGCAGGGCAATGTAGGAAGACAGTCACACAACAGTCGTGTCGTACCAGTGTGAATCTGACCTTATACAGAAGGCTTATTGAAATTAGTAATTTATTATAGAAAACTCATATTAAGTATAGTTTTGGAGGGTGCCTTTGTTGAACTTTTTTTGTTTTTTTAAAGTTAGTTTATTGACCTAATTTTGATAACTGACCTGAAACAACCATGCAGCCACTCAAGTCAAAACGCCTTATCTGCATATTTGTTCCTAATCGGTGTGTTAAATGTATTGAAGGCGCTGGCTCCAATGACAGCCAGGTAATCGTATTTACAATAGAGGTTAGCCATGACAAAATACATGTTTCTCTTAGTACCGAATTAATTATCCTTCAAGAAATGATGACCACAAGCTTTTATTAGAAGTAAACCTCCAGCAGCTTCAAATAGGCTCATTTACATAATAACCTCTGAGGGAATGTTTATTTTAATACTACAAAAATCTCTTTAGTATAAACGCTTCAAATGAAAATGTGTTGTTAATGTAAGACACCTTAAAGGGGTTGTAAAGGTTTGTTTTTTATTTTCCAAATAGGTTCCTTTTAAGTTAGTGCATTGTTGGTTCTCTTACCTTTTCCTTCAATTTCCCTTCTAAATGTTTTTTTTTTTTCCTTTGAATTTCTCATTTCCTGTTCCTCCTCAGTAAGCTGTTCTGGCTGACTAACCCCCAACCAGAACAGCTCAGATTATGGGGGCAAGCTCACTGAGGAGAAACAGGAACTGAGAAATTCAGACAAAGAAAAAAAAACATTTAGAAGGGAAATCGAAAGGAAAAGTTTAGTGAACCAACAATGCACTAGCTTAAAGATACCTATTTAGAAAATAAAAAACAAACCTTTAATTCTATTTCATCCACCATGATTAACCAGATAATACACAAAATCTACCCATTGCAAAAAATAAATTAAAAAAACGCCAGTGTTCTAGATTTATCAGGGGAAGAATAAAACAAGTCAACCTAAAGTACTCTTTATAATTATCAAATTGATACCAGCATTAATTTAGTGTACATGATATTACTATCTATTTATACCCAAATGTTACTCTTGGCTACAGCTACATCCTAATAGACTGGTTTGGCAGGTCCCTTGATGTAGATAACTATTTTATGCTAAGGTATCTGCACTGGGGACCTTCTCCAGCAACACTGTTTCTGCATAGCTGATACCTGATTGGGCCTGAATTTTACACAGCCATAGGCGTTCCCGTGTATATAAACAGATGTAATGGTAAAATACACAGAATGCCATTGATGAACCACTTTGAAAATGCTAGGTGCTCAGCTCTTTTAGGCCCCTTTCACACTGGGGCGGGAGGTGCAGTGGCGGTATAGCCAGTGCTGTGGAGTCGAGGAGTCGGAGGAGATTTTGGGTATCTGGAGTCAGAGTCGGCAACCAATGCACCGACTCCTACTAAATTTAGATTGGAATTAAAAAAGCAAGTTTAAATGTCCCAATTCACAAAAAGTTATAATTAATGACTTCTCTACTGTAAGAATAAAGACCAATGCATGCAGTGCCACACGTAACCGCAAAACGAACACGTTAAGTGACCGTGAAGAAGATTGCCTTTCATGTGCTTCACTATATGGCACGCAACGCACAATTAGGAGCGGCAATACTTATACTTTCCAGTGTTGTGTTCTGCTGTTACAGGGAACGCAGCGCCCCATGGGTAACCTAGCCTCTCACTGATAAGGGATTAAGTAAATCTGTTTTTTGCAGGACTAGAGACACTTGTATAAGTGAAGGGAATGGAGGGTCAATAGTTCAAGACTGAAGCTGTAAACCATTGGAAAAACTGCTGTCATTCAGCTAAGGCTATAAAAACTCCTGTGGTAATGACATGTATGTTGCCTTTCTTTCCTTCAAGGAATGTATAAAATACATTTGCATATTAATACAGAGGAGTCGGAAGTACAAAAAACTGAGGGGTCGGAGTCGGAACATTTATCTACTGACTCCACAGCCCTGGGTATAGCACCGCTATACCGTCGGAATTGCACGGTATTCGGCCGCTAGCGGTACGGTTTTAAACCCCGCTGGCGTCCGAAAAAGGGTTAATACCGCCAGCAATGGGCCTCTGCAGAGGCGCATTGCTGGCAGTATTTAGCCGCGGTGTCCCATTGTTTTCAATGGGAAGGAGCGGTAAACACACACCGCTCCTCTCACTGCTCCAAAGATGCTGCTGGCAGGACTTTTGGAGCGGTCCCGCCAGCTCATCGCCTTAGTGTGAAAGCACTCAGGCTTTCACACTGAGACTGCAGAGCAGGAGTTTTTCAGGCGGTATTAAGGCGCTATTTTTAGTGCTAAACCGCCTGAAAAAAACTCCCCAGTGTGAAAGGGGTCTTGCACCTCCGGAAGCTTCAATACTTTGTCAGATGACTGAAGTCAGTGCAAAGTAAAAAATCCTAATCTGCATACTTGTTTTGAATCCAAAAGTACTAAAGTACGTTTTAGCCAAGGAAGTAGTATTGTAAGTGGGGATCGGATAACGCAGCCTCCTTACGTCCCCCAACTACAGTTACATTTTAAGAAGCTAGGTGTACTTCACATAGGTGAAAGAAAAAAACATGAGCCCCATAACGAGGATCTATATTGATTGATGTTTAGTGTTGGATGTTTTTGCAGGAGTATTTGCAGCTACGTTGTTAGATTTCATTATGAAGGTTGTGGCTGCATTTAATTGTCTTCAGCAGCATAGATGGTTAGATAGACTGATGAAAGTGTCCAGTCTGATCTTTTTATTGTCTGAACATAAAATTGTGACCAATTTTCCTGGGGTAAAACTGAAAAGAAAGCAACCAGCCTTGTTCAAAGTTCTTTGCTCTTGATTGGATGGGAAAATATGTAGCATATTGGTAAATTTTTGTTTTCAATCAGTGTTTTACAGCTTACAGAAACATTTTGCCAGCAGGGGGTGCCTTTTGGTAGAAGGGCATTTATAAGTCTATTGTGCCAAAAATATCTTAATTGCCTGCTAGCAAATGTTTTAATGTGTACACTGACAGTGATGCATGCACACTATAGTGCACAATAAAGCTGGGTGCTAAGATGCAATAGATTGAGTGCATGCATGGGAATATCATCATCAGTGTCTCCCTAATTGAAGAAGTAAGAAAACCACAGACCTGAAGAAGAGGAAAATGACATGGCACTGATGGGGACAGAGTGGATGTTGGGGAGCTTGCTTGCACCTCATCTCTGGAGCAGTGTGTCATAATGTGCAAGTATGCAATGAATACGTGCACATTACGTCAACTGCGGGCTACCCTTTTCAAGGTTTAAAAAACATTATAGTCACGATTATGATTATATTTGGGTCTAATTAAAAATCGGCAAATGCATGTTTAGGCTGAAAATATTTTTATATTTCATTTAAAGAATGTAAACAATGTCTCCATTGATTTTGGTGGTATATCGTTAAAAGAATGATGCAAAAGTAAATTGCATATGGCTAGGTATAGACAAACAGACAAATCATTTGTATGTGATATGTTGCAGGATGTTGCCAAAGCGTTAACTAGCCTGATACCAGCTATTGACATTTTATCAGTTTACAAATCGCGTAACAGCGGTGCCATCTACTGGCCGTGAGCATCTTGTACATGCACTGATTACATAACATCATACTCGTAAGATCCAAAATGTTTGGCAGTCAAGTATGCATCAAGTGCTGTAGACTAAACCTGTTCCAAGTCGCTTATGCTACCGCTAGACTCCTGTACATCCAGATCCAGGAACAGATATTCCAAGGGGACGATCTTAAAGACAGAACAGGTTTATAGAGAGTCATTTTTTTTCCTTTTATAACATATCTAGAGCTTTACAAGTTCTGTTAGCATTTCAGTTTTTTTGTATATATTTGCAGATTTTACATGGTTGCTTAAGGAAATATTAGTTGATATTTGTGTAAGGTCCCCCCCCCCCCCCTTAGATGAGTTGTTTTTGGTTAGCTTGTTCAATATCCCCTAGGGGATTACTTATTAGGGGGGCTGCAGTCTTCAGCTACATTCACACTCAGTGGTTCTGAGTTACTTTCATTACTGATACCACCCTAGTTCATTGCTCCACCCTCACTAATTTGCTCCTAAGCGCGGTACACTTTTCCTTTTCATTAGCTTGTTCAATAGCCAATAATTTTAAGTTAACAATTTTGCCCACTCCTAATTTTCTCAGCCAATAAAATTAACTCCTAACAGTGTAAAGCTAACGGGTTTTAGGTATTCTCCAGAGATGTATGGCATTGACAGGCTTTCAAATTAAATCCCACATGTGAACAGTAGGAATTTGTAGTATCTGTGTATGCTGTGTATTGCATTGTAATAGTTCCATCCAGATAATTGCATTTTTGTACTCGCCAAAAAATCTTTTTCTTTGAGTTTGTTCGGGAGCCACAGAATTGGGAGACAATTGGATTATACTGCATGAAGAAAGGGGGGAACTAATGCGCAAATCAACCTAACCACGGGAAAAATAAAGATAAAATATATATCCAATAAAAAGTCTAAAAAATACTAAGCAGCAGCCACGACTAGTAGTGCTCACGCACTGTATACAGATATAATAAAGGGGTGGGTGTTATGGCGCTTGCAAAATGACAATTCCTAATGATAAAAAAATCTCCACAAAAACAAAATAAATGACTAGGGTCAATCCGCCACTAGATGTTGGTCCAAATATGTTCCACTCTGCATGTAAACCAAGAATACCACCCAACATAAAGATCCATGGATCATTTGGCACATTATTAATATTATTGTTCACTTTAATATTTTGATTGTTCAGGATCACTTGTGCATGTTATAATTTTTTACATATATTGATCAAAAATTTATTTTTGCATCTTTTTGGGACATTCTCTTTACCATTATTTTCACAGAAGCACTGCACTATGCACTTTTAATGGATGAAGCAATTTTTGGATTATCACTGATTTGAAGCTTATTATCACGTGCTATTTTTTACCTTTATATTTATTTATTTATGGTTAATCTTACGGTGTAAATAATAACATTGTGCACTATCTGGGCACATTTGTTTACCTGTTATACTAGGTATTTATTATTGACCACTCTCTATACCCTCCACATATCTTTATGTTGGGTGGTATTCTTGGTTTACATGCAGAGTGGAACATATTTGGACCAACATCTAGTGGCGGATTGACCCTAGTCATTTATTTCGTTTTTGTGGAGATTTTTTTATCATTAGGAATTGTCATTTTGCAAGCGCCATAACACCCACCCCTTTATTATATCTGGATTATACTGCAGCTATTAGGAAGATTTGGGCACTGTCAAACACAAAATTGACCTTCCTGGTATAACTCCTCCCACTTTCTTGGTTTCGTAACCAAGCAACATGATAAACAGGGGAGGAGCCTGTGTTTCTGACTCCCAGAAAATTAATTTTATGGTGAGAAACAAATCGTTTTTTCTCGCTCATTGAGGGGCACAGTTAAACTGAGGGCTGAGCAAAATCTGTGTAAAAAACACTAACAGGCCCACTATAAAAACAGAGACTTGCCTACAGCTCAAAGAGCTGCCTGTGTTACCTTATGCTGGAATTTTCCATCAGATGAGGCCTGAACATTGACCTGGTAAAATGTAAATGAACAGAAGACCAGGTGGCAGCCTTGGAAATCTGGTAAACAATTTCCTGATGTCGAAAAGCCCAAGTAGTGCTCACAGACCTAAAAGACATGCATTGACATGAAAGGGTGGCACCCAATACTTGGGACCATAAGCCTGAATGATGATTTGCCTGAGCCGGGGTAGAACAAGAAGCTGGTTCCTCTTTGCAGGGACCATCAGGGATGATGAGTCTGTGTTTCTAATGGAATGAATGACTGTAAGGTAGACAAGCACAGCTCTAACTACATCCAGACAATAATGGGAAATCTCCTGATGTACTAGTGCCGAACAGAGGGACAGAAGCACAATGGTTCTGGTTGAGCTTGAAAGATCAAAAAAACCCTAGGAAGGCTGGAAGCTCTGACCAGTGATGGCAAACCTATTTGAGCCCAAGTGCCCAAACTGCAACAGATGTACAACGCAACATGTCAGAGGTCATGCGACTGCATCCAGAGGTGGGGGGAGAGAACAGAACTTCGCTCACTCCACCATATGTTCAATCCCTGGGAGGAGATCACACATGGTCCGCTGCATTAATGGTCCCTCCAGGAGTTACGCCCCCCCCCCCTGAGGTGCAGCACTCCCTCCCGCCTGTGCACCTCACTCTGAGCCTCCAGTAATGCCCATCCTCCAGGGACAGTGGTGACACCCAGCACTGCTCAGACTACACCAACCTGTTCAGTATCAGATTCTAGAACCAAAGTCACTTACATGGTGAATCTCTGTACACCGTAGAGCTGTCACCAGCACACACACTCCACTGAGCACAGCACTGCCCGTTATATAGAGCTGGTGATGGGCATCAGCTCAGTGCAGTGATTGGGATCAACTTTAGTGAAGCTCCCGGCCAGAGCATCTCTCTACCTGCGGTCACCAGACTGCACACTCCTGGGTTTTCAATCCACCCAGGCCGGTCTCCGGGCACCATTCACAGGCAGGTCTGGGTAGCGATCCAGCAACTTGCGATGGTGACGGGTGCCCGCAGAGAGGGCTCTGCGTGCCACAGTTTCGCCATCACTGCTCTAGGCCCTAATGCTACCGTGTCCTCATGTGAGGTTCAGAGAGTTCCTTACAGGACAAAGCTCAGACACACACTCACAAAGGTGATGGTGAGGAGGAAGACAACCTTGTAAATAAGAGTTCAAAGGGGATTATCTGACAGGTTCAAAATGCTTTTTGAAGAAAATAGGGAGCCAAATTCCAGGTGGGGAGATAAATGAAACTGATTCCCTGCAGCAGCTCAAAGGTGCCGGGAGAGGAGGGAAGCCTGCAGCGCTGGGAGGGATGGGGGTGACTAGCAGCAGTAAGAATCAAATGGTGGGCAGGAGGGTTGATCGGTGCAGCGGAAAAGGCGGGTACAATAAATCGGTTTCTGTGATTGCCCCTTGCTGCACTGATTACCCCCTCCTGTTCACCACCTGATTCTTCTTGTGGTCCGGCACGGTATTGCTCTGCTCCACTACCATGGAGTGCAGAGCGGTGCTGTTGGTTTCTCCAAGTTTATGTGCAGAAACCTCAGACATGCTGCATAATCCCATACAGTGCTGAACCGCACATCACAGCAACATTTTAGTGTGAACCACACGCAAAGAAAACAATTGTTTTCCATGTGGCTTGCAGAGGCCTGCAGTGTCCTAGTGCAGAAAAACGCAGGCCTTTATATATGGTTTGTACGAGAGACCTAAGAGATTCTCAGGGGTCCTAGGCAGCTAGCAGAACTAGTAAAATGTACAGTCTGTTCTTCCCTTTTTTTTTTTAACCACTTAGAAGGTGGGGGGGGGGGGTTATGCCAGGCTGATTTGTATCTATACATTCCCACCCAGAGCTGTGAAAGACCTTGGCACATGCTACAGTTCAAATAAAAAAAAACAATGTATCTCCCTTCTATTATAACGATGCTCTACAAATGGGCAAGGATAAGCAAAATAAGTAGGGAGCATAGAAAAGCAGACACTGTATGATGATGATTTCTCACCAGCATCTTTTCAGAAGACAAAAGGGTCAATTCACTAAGCGTTAAATAACGCTGAAAAAAAAGTGACATCATCGAGAGACTCCTTCCTTGGGCTATTTAAGAACTGTCCGACCACAGAGCAGGCAGTCGGCAGGAGCATTCATCGGGGTGAAGTCTTTTTTTTTTTCTTTTTTTTTCGGGTTCAGCAGTGTGGTGGGCTTCGTGATTGACGTTGGATCTACTTCAAGCGACATTTATTTTTTGATAAAGGAACAAGATAAAACCTTTATTTCTTTTGACAACTTTTTTGGTGAATATACCCCTACTCCTTCACGTGTGGGGACCCGGATCTGGGGGGACTTCCAGATTCCGATAAGTCGCCTCCCTTTCCTGACCTGCCATGCTGCATGCTTGAATCAGGGTCTGGTATGAACTTTGGGGGGGACCCCCATACGCGTATTTTTAATTTTATTTTTGGCTTGGAGTGTCCCTTAAAATCCATATCAGACCATATCAGAAGAGCCTGGTATGCTTTGGGGGAGACCAATGCTGTTTTTTTCCGTAAACCATACATAAAGACAGAAGCACTCCGATGGTGTAATAATGCTAAAATCAGTATCGGAGTGCTTCTGTTTTTATGTATGACCTGGATCTGCCCTGGAATTGTGTGTGAACCCCTACCTGGGTGCTGGAGTTGTTTGATGCCACTTCTGAGAGAAACCCTCTTGCCTGTTGAGATTGCTGGATTGTTTTTCCACAAAAGCGCATATTGACCACTCTAATTAGGGGGTCACACTGTATTCGGTAAACAGAGCATGAGAGTGAGGTATCACCTGGCTTACTTTTAATCACCTATATGTAATATATTTTGCTCACCCTTTGTAGTATTTTTGTACAATTTATATGTACTATAATAACACTTTCTTTCCTTCTCTCTCAGGAAAGGTGTTTATGGCCTTCAGATAACGTGGAGTCACGACAAGGAGCATCAGAGGTGTGTTTTAACATTTGATTTTTCTTATCCGATTTTTTTTTTCACTTTCAGCACTGACATTCTTCCACTTTTGTAGCCATATACTCTCTACAAATATTTTTTCTTTTGGCTTGGTGGGCATGGTTTTGCATTTAATTGACTTTAGCCAAGTATCAGGGAGATCACACCATGCTCATTTTCTCTGCTTTAGTATCCGATAAATGTTTCTACCAAGGCCCATGTGTACCTTGGATATATCTACATGTAAGGAACTACTGTTTTAAATGTATGACCAATTATGAACAACAGCCATTACTAGTACCTTCTCGTCCCTGCTTGGCAATAGAAAAAAGTGCACCACTCCCTTTGGAATGATTGTAAATTCTTTAAGCACTAAAGGATGAATCCTTCCAAACGTTTAATTTTGACAGATGGTTGATTAATAAATCCCTCATCGTATTTTAACACGTCTTGGAAACTCTTACTACAGTGAGACTTCTGCACCACAGTTCCCAGATCAGCCCACCTGCCATGACTGTTACAAGGGGGTCTCCCTAATAGATTTCATTTTTATTTTTTTTACATTTTGGATGAGCTTGAGGTGAATCTTGCTGCAGCCAGTGGAGTGTTTTTTCATTGAATTCCTTAAAATATGTGAGAAAAAAACAAAACGGCAGAGCAGAAGTAATTCAGACAAGCATCTGCTAATTCAGTGGTCATCAACCCTGTCCTCAGGGCCCACTAACAGGCCAGATTTTATGTATTACCTTGGGAAGATGCAGACTATAATACTGCAATCACTGAGGGGCAAATGATATCACCTGGAATGTATTTTGGTTATCTTGCCAACCTGGCCTGTTAGTGGGTCCTGAGGACAGGAGTTTATGACCACTGTGCTAATTGATACATTTTTGCTGTGGTGTTCACTAACTCTGTGTTCTCACCAGTTGAACATTTCTGGATGATGGCTGTTCTTTAAATATGTCAATTTCTATGTCAATGTTGTCTTGCTTTATTGTAGATCATGTACGCATCAAGGTCAAGAGACAGATTCACAACTCCTTCCTTTATGCAGAGAGATCGTTTTAGCCGCTTCCAGCCAACATATCCTTACATTCAGCATGAGATTGACCTTCCACCTACTATTTCCCTGTCTGATGGAGAGGAACCTCCACCCTACCAGGGTCCATGTACTCTGCAGCTACGAGATCCAGAACAGCAGATGGAACTTAACAGAGAATCTGTCAGAGCACCTCCAAATAGGACCATTTTTGACAGTGATTTAATAGATATATCTATGTACAATGGGGGTCCCTGCCCACCTAGCAGCAATTCGGGCATCAGTGCAACCAACTATAGCAGCAATGGCCGAATGGAAGGGCCACCACCAACCTACAGTGAAGTTATGGGACACTATCCAGGCTCATCGTATTTCCACCACCAGCAAAATAACACCTCTCCCACTTCTCAGACAAGTAGTAGACTTGCGTTTCAAGCAAACGATCCAGAGAGCACAGTAGTTCCTGTCAATGCAAAAGACAGACAGCCAGGGAACCTTGTTTGAATCCTCCCTACCTGCACTTATTCCACAGTGTGAGGCAAGAGGTCATCATGGTTGTCTCATGACTTCCACAGCTCAAGTGCCCAATGTTTTTGAGCTTCAAGTGGTACAAGTTAAACCAAATGCACATATTAATGTATGCATAATCTGATACCAGTCAGAGGAAAGCATGCAAATGGATTGAATGATATACACGTCCTTTCTGTTCATGATTTGTTTCGGGAAGAATCATTTTTATATTGTCATATTTCAGTTATTTAAATTTTGCAAGATCTTGGCACAAAACTCAAACTTTGCAGAGCTTATTTTATACTGACATTGATGACAGTCACATAGAACAAGTAAGTGTTAACTTAGAAGTGCTATGGTGTTTTAGGGAGATGGCCAGTGTTGTGGTAGGGAACGTAAAAGTGCAGTGCTAAATATTTCATAGAAATCTATACCGTATTCCAGGCATGTGTACAGTGTATGAAATTAGTGAATGGAATGAATGAATGTACTGTGTATTAAACCTGTTTTAGGGCTAAATTCACTAAATTGAAGTAACATTATATGAAATATTCCCCCTGCAAAGCTAACGCCCAACTCGTAATTTTTTTTAACCTTTTTATGTGTGAAGAAACATAGGTTAAGTTTATAAAGTCCTTACTTATTTAAAAAAAAGTTTGCCCCTCCCCAGAGGTACCAGTCCTGGAAGAATATGGGCTGGTACCTCTGTAGCTGCCAGGCTAATGAGTGTGTGGTGCCTGATTTAGCTTTGCTTTGTGTTTCCAGAGGAAGAAACATGCCACCCCCTGAAAACATTGACTCATTGCTAAAGTATGCTAGACTCTGTACATTTATTTTTTTCTTACACAAAAATTGTGTTTAAGGAAAATTTTAAGCCAACATTGCATTAGGAAAAACATTTGTAATCAAAATACCACCTTTACCATTTAATTATGGAATGTGAAAATAAATCCATATGGCATTTAGTCCTCCATATTTCCAAGAAAAATTCTGCTAAATGCATGAAGCAATTTACCAGTTTTCCAAGTTCTCATACCAGTGCTCTATAGTGAATTCAAGACCAATTCATTTCAGGGCAAACAGGGAAGGCCAATAACCCTATGGATTTGATTTTTACTTTGTTCTAAAACAAGATCTCTTTACTAATGTGCTTATAAATGTTTTTATGTGGCTTCTGTTTTAGAAATTTTCATGCATGACGGGTTCACTGGGAAACTGACTGGATTCATAACTTACCTGGCCTCCATTACGGGGCTGCTTGTTGTTTTTGTGGACCCATTCCTCTAGAAACACAGGGCCGAAGCTAACATGCACATGTGCTGGCGGCATAATAGCAAAGGGAGTGACTGCAGCTAGTACGGGTTCATGTGCTGGGATGGTATCTTGGGGCACACTATCTTTTCATTTGAAACTGTTAAAATAAACAAAAAACATCAAACAGATTAACCATCCCAATTTTGTAACCACACCAGCTTATCACTGGACAGCTCCTAAATTATTGGTGCTTGATGTTCATTTTAATAACAGTGTAAAATGAACTGTAAGCTCAGATAAGATATTGGTGCCGCTTGTATTTATGTTCAATGTAGCATGCGATTTTCCTTTTAACTGTTTATTTTTATTCACATGCTAATCAGTATTTTTTGTTTGAATGATAATTAACAGTGGGTATAATGCTCAATTTATAAATCTTTAGTGAATCTAGCCCTTAGAGAAAGTTGCACTAACTTCGGATTATCCTACATAAGGGAAATGTGGTATTTTTTTAGTCTCTATTTATCTTGAAATATTTCCTGTTGCTGTGGGCTTAAGATTCCCAACGTTTGAGATGTCCAACAAAGGAGGACTACCATCCACAATTGTATGCTCCATGTGGTTTTCTGCAATTCACAAAGGGATTTATTTAAAGGGTACTTTAATTGTAGCCACCAGAGAGTTGGGTGAAATGAGTGTGCTGTGTAAATGCACTTGGCCACCATACCCTTTCCATAGTAAACGTATCAACCTAACACTTCCGGTCTCCATCAGAATATGAGTGCTTCTGCCTTTGTAAACGCATGATGTCCACAGGAGTCCAACAATCTTGGGGGACAAAAAGAGGGACATGGTTTTTAAACTGGTGTATAGTAGCACCATGAGAAGTATTAACATACCACACTCAGCTCTCCTCTCTAATTACATTCTCCTTTAATAAAAATAGTAGAAATGGCCCAAAGAGTACAGGAACCAATAGGACTTGGCTACACCCATACAGATTTCATATAGCTAAACTGCTGAAAGTTGATCTTTGATTGGTGTGTTTATGGGTTAGAGCATGTCCATTTCGATTTGCTTTTAAATTGGCCATCAAGACTTTAAAACCATAGTGGAGATTATAACGGTTTTGTTGCCAGGTTGAAATACCTACTGGCTTCTTAGATTCCCTTAATTGTAAATGTTCTGCAACTGGACTTGGTTCTCATCTAACAAAAGACAGTGCCACACTCCCTGTTGGGGACTTTCATTTATTTGGCGTTATAGAACATGCAGCCATGAACAAGACTCAAAGCGAGTTTGGTAAAGGTGATTGCTGTGGCAAGGGTATCCTGCTTCCGGTCCTCACTGTGAACTCTAAGAGGCTATTGGGTGTTTTTTCTCCTAGCATCATATATAAAGAAATGGTTGACCCGAGGCTGGTTTTTCAGTTTGGGGTCAACTGATGCTTTAACTCTCCACATTCTTTTAAAGCACAGCTTCCATATTTGTCCATACCTCAAACATTTGGTGTAGAGATGTACTGAAAGTTTAAATTTCCCAACTGGAAAACCATTGTTTGCCTAACCCTGATCGTCAATAGATGGGTCCTCTTATTTAATGGTGAAATAACACCAGGTGCCGTATGTATGTGGGTGAAGTCACTGAATGGTATAATGCCTCTTCCTATTTGATGAGTCATTTCTTATTTGCACCTACATTTGACCACCAGAAGTTTACTTCACAATACTACTGGCAGTAAACATTATTGCAATTTTTGGTTGCAAAGGGATTTTTGGATCTTACTCATAATGATGAATGAAAAGCCACCTATATCAGTGGTGAACTGGCAGCAGAACAAAGTCAGGCATTTTTTTTAGAATGTTTGAGTGGACCAATATTAAATCAACACCTGTGCTTATGTTTCCAAACTATGTATGTCAGATAAATGCTGTATGGAGTCAAGGCAGCGTGTTTAATTACCATCTGGTGGCTAAAATAATGTTCACTTGCAGCAGAATAGGGAATTATGAGAGCACAATGAACAAATACAGTTGTAGAGCTCATTGATCTCTGTTGTTCATAGATATCTGGTAGTTGTCTATCTGTTCATAGTGGTTATTTTGGTTTAGTTTACCTCTGACAACATGTTTGCTGAAACTTGGACTCTGTCACAGGGATTCGTAGCAAGTGCAGGTAACGACTTCAGCGTCACTTATGCAGTAGAGTATGACAGATGGCTTATCACGTTTACGATGCTGTTGGATGTTGGATAATGGAGAGAGCCAGAATATTACAGCACTTGGTATTCCAAGCAATTTTTTATCATTTTTTCATCTATGAGCAGTGTTTATTTCTCTTATTTTAACCCTTTTTGTGATTGAGAAAAGGAAAATCAGATGGTTTGGCCACTTGTGTTATGGATATAACTTTGATTCATAATGATGCCATCACTTTTTTATTTTTTTGATGTCCATTTTACATTGGTTAACAATTTAACACACTCAAGCTGTCTGCTTTTGATTTTATATGTTAAGCATTTTTATTGGTAAAATAAAAAAAAAAGTTTAAAACAAGAAAAAAAAAATTAAGGCTTTAAAATGTTTTAGATTGTGTAAATTGTGTAAATTGCTGGCTTGTTTGTCCAGAATGCCACGGGCTACTACATTACCTGTGGTCAGTGTGTCTTCTAAAAAGGATGCCAGGGAGGAAATTTTTAAATTATTCTCTAACAACCTACAAGGATGATTTGGCACAAAGATATCACTACTAGTGACTTTGGGCCTTTAAAACCAGCTGCTATTTATGTAACTTGGCACTTGTGCTTTGAGCAAATTCCTCTAGGACTCTGAGCCAGGCTATAGGAGTGTCCAGATATCAGTGTTAAATGAATCAGAAGGCTAAGCACACTTATATCAATGACAAAATGTGTATTGAAAAGGGAAAAAAAAGTTTTATCTGTCTAAGTATTTGTGTTGATGGACGTTGGGCTTGTACCGATGGCCTCAATTTGGGATTCTTCCGGGATCCTTCAGAATTCACTGACGGGTGCTTGGACCTGCAGTTGACCTCCTCTTGATCTGCATCTGGCCTGCTTAAATCAGGTTTTACAGTGTCATATAGCCTTGCATGTGAATGCAAAACCTGTTTGAAGCAAACAAAAAAGCCTAACGGCACTTCCCCTAAAGTGTGTAATCTCTATTCTTAAACTTCAGGCAACCAACTAAACAAATGACATATGAGAGCTGTTTTTATCTGACAAAAGATGTGTATTTCTGCCCAGTCATTCCTAAAATTTAGACTGCTCTGCCACATGGCACAGCCCTGTCTGGCAGGAAAGGAGACCTAATCTTTTCTGCCGTTTAAGTAACTCTAATAACTTCATCATTTTCTCTGTCATGCTCCTGTTTCCTCCTATCAGTATTTTCTTTGTAGACACACAAGCATTTCAGCACAACTGATTGGCTCATTCTGTAGATTTTCCCATTCCCAGTTTGAGCACCATTGTACATGGTACTGGACGAGTTGGTAAAATCTACTTAATTGCCTGCATTAAAAAAAATGGGTTTTAATATGGAGCTGCATTACTTTGTGGCCTTTAAACAGGCCTGGAGTTCAGCTTTCAAAGTATTTTACGTGACAAATTTTACCCCTACTGTTACCTTCATGCAGTTACATGGACGATCCCCCCCCCCCTTTATTCTCTTGGGTAGCTCCAGAGCCAAGTTTTTCATTTTTATGTGCACCATCAGCTAAACCTGATGCTGTTGCTCATCATCCAGATAGAATAGCATTTTGTTTGCGCTTTTACACAGGAGGTGCAGGAGGAGGGGACTGTTCCAAAATTAAAATGGAACTCATTTTTCACCAATTATACTTGTCTACAAAATGTATTTTATTTATAACGTCGGGGCACTTTGTGCAAAGTAGTGCTTTTGTGTTATGTTTGCTGAAGGCCAAAATACAAGAGTATAAATCATCCAGGTGTGACTAGCCGTATGCTGGAAAAACGATAGTCCAAATGGTACATTTAATAATTCTGGATACCTACAAAGCTTCATCATAGTAACTAGAGAAGCAGAGTAGAGAAAGTGAAGTACATCATTTTATTGTCGGCTAAAGTGTCCAGCTTTACCCATTGATAAACCTTGTCTGATGCACGATTCTATTGGAGTGAAAGAAAAAATATCTGAATTTAGCAGTTATTTGGAAGTCGCATTTGCTGGCAAATGGAGCAAATAAAAAACAATGGGTGGATTTTGATTTAGAACTTATTTCACACCTTAGAATGATGCTTTACTAGGGATATGTGATGGATGTGTCATTATGCTGTGTCACTGATTTTGAGCTATTGGGATAACTACGTAGAATGGAACTATAGGCAGTCAGCTTGATACGTTATAAACCACATATGTGAAATGTCCTACCTTCCAAAAGATTTGTGATCCCATGCAAAACAACATATTCAATGCAGTGAATGCGTTTTCTCCACTGCCATTAAGCAATATAGATTGCTCATCAACCTCACTCCAAAACTGATTGGACAATTAAATGACTGTTTTTTCCCCTTTTAGTGTTGGGATCCACTGCATTTCACAGTACTTTTAATGTGACTGACTCTGTGCATGCCCTCCCTCTCCCAGTCTGAACATAGGATTCCAGGAAGTGAATATAGACAGTCGGGTACCTTATACTAACTGAACTTTGTTTAATGGCTACATAAATTTATTAAATGGGGACATGTTTATATCGGACAACAGTGAAGCCTATGCAGTGCAAAGCAACAGGTTCACTTTAATCCACCCTCTACCAAGGAGCACATACATGCCCTTCCTTCATTGCCCTTTTTAGATGCTAGGAGCAAAATAAGCCACCTGTTGTAAGCTGCAAGCTGCTCAAGTAGTAGCTTGTATAGGCCTATAAACTTTTCCTTGGTGACAGTGGGGGTGATTTGTAATGGCCACCACCCACCCTGTCACGTGAAATTAGTCACATACTACCATACTCCTGGTGGAGAGAAGGAAAGAGGAGCATGTTTAGTTGAAAATGGGGCAATTTGAACATATTTCAATTTTGGGTTTCAACATATTTGCCAGGTTCAACAAATTTAAAAATGAAACTTGAAAATAAAAACCAATTATTTTAAGTTGTGCAAATGAGTTAACTATATTACATATTCGTATTCCTGCAAATTGTTCCCATAATATGACAGTGATTTGGATCACTCAAGGGGTATTCACAAAGCTCCAATATTGTGGAATGTCCTACTACTTGCAATCTACAGATGTCTCCCCAGTTGTAGCGAAAGCCCGCCATTTCCATTCATTATTAAAGGCATTGTACTCTTTCAAATATTTTTATTGTTTTCACTAGCTATTTCTATTCCCTGTGCTGTTTGCCTTACCTTGTAATGGGCTCACATGTTGTGGCTGCGGCTTGTATTGGTTTGGCTGATTGATTCCCCTATGCCAGGGGTATGCAACCTTGGCACTCCAGCTGTGGCGAAACTACTAATCCCATCATGCCTCTGCCTCTAGGAGTCAGGTCTTGCAATGTCTCATGAGGCTTGTAGTTTCACACAGCTGGCAGTCTGAGGTTGCCTACCCCTGCTCTATGCCCATGTTATGCTGCAGCTAGCTTGTCCCCTAATCGCTAAAGGGAAAAGACAACTTCCTGTTCATGGTCAGTATCCAGTGCATGCATTGTCATCTACTCTGTCACATCACAAATGGAGTGCTAATGTGACTTTAAAACATGTTCCAGCTGCATGGTATGCTTTCTATGTATCTTATAATGCTTGTTTGTCAGCTTTAATTCACTTTCGCCTGCACTAGCGCTAGACTGGGAGACCAAGGGATTGTGGGGTATGTAGTTTCTTTACAGGAAATGTTGGCTCTCAGACTACAGAAAGAGGCCATGTTGAAACCATGCTAAATGCTTTGTGTTTAAGCACAAACTAAAATGGCTGGGCTCGGAATGGGAAGATTTGCTCTATAGACTCACTAAATGATATGAAACTACATGATCAACGCATATCTTTTGTAGGTGAAAAACACAAGGTGCAGGTAGGAAGGTTTATAATGCCTTTAATAATGCAGTAGGTCCAACAGCACATAAAGGCCACAAAATGCCTTGCTACTATACAGCTTTAAAATGGTCAAATACCATGTCAAATGTAGTGATCATAGAATAATCCTTAATAGTAAAATTATGTAAAGATGGATTCCAGGCATTGTTTGTACATAGTTACATTGGTCCAGCTCGGATGTATATGCCATACCATGGATGCTGGAAACACTGACTTAGACACCACTACCTCTATTGATCTCCACTTGCATCTGGGTCCCATACTGATGCATTGAGAATAGAAGAGGTCAGTTGCTTAGAATGGACACCATTCAGTGACTGCATTGCATTCTCTGAATTGAATGCAAAGCGTTCTTTGACTGGCCAAGTTGGAGAGGCGTGGTGATGACCCCACGCTTTGAACCCCTTCCAGTCAGCGGTTTCACCTTTTTCAGGAATTGCAAAGCATTCTCTGAATAGTATCGGTGCATCAGGTTGGCCTCTCAGCATAGAATCCATGGAGATCACTAAAGGAGGGGTGTCTTTTTTTAGCGATTTTTAATCTTCCGAGGGCATCATCCAGCTATGGTGTATATACCATAAATACATTGATCCAAGCTGGGCCAAAAAAAATTTGTAAAATATACCATGCCTGGAATTCTTTAATAATGGGTAGGCTTTGGCACTTCTGCACCTTTCACAAGCCAGATGCGTTTTAGGCTGTTGAGCAGTATCGGAGGCTCAATTCACAAAGCTTTACACAAGGATCTTCATTTTTAGCTATGTGAATGTAATTTCAAATCTCATTGGATTTAGCTGAAAATTACTGTTGCTTTGTGTAAAAAAAGAAAAAAAATGCTTATCCTGGTATTTTAGCTTTGTGAACTGAGCCTTCACGAAAGATCAGCCTCTACCATGCAATGGTAGATTACCATTGCATGGCTTTTCTTGATGGCCAGTAACAAGACCAGCAGTAGAACAAATCTACAGAAACTCATTCCAGACCTTTGGTGAACAATTATAGAAGGATGTTTGGCTGTCCTTTTACCAAAATATTGTAGTTATTATAAACGTTCCACATTTCCTTTCTTCACTTCTGGTTTGCTCTTGAATATAATATTTACCATGATTACATTTTCTGAAAAACTGCACCCCAGTTAATCTTATTTGAAATAAATGTCACACATGCGGTGCCTGCCCTGCTTGCCTCGCTACCCACCGCATCCTCCTTACGTGTGATCTGAAGTATTAAATACGGAAACTCATTAATGATGTTTTTGGACAGAAGAGGTTAAACCTTTAATGATGCTTATACATTTTCCACAACTTGTGTTTGGGGTGCTCATTGTTAATATTAGTACACCTATTCTGTAGTCGTCATGGCCATCCTTTTTTTTTTCTTATTTACAAATTGTTTATTTTATTAACCATGATACAGCGTATGCCTTTACACTGTGATAATGGGGCAAACCTGCGCTCAAGTCAGTAAATTACTTTTTTCTTTTTCTTTAACAAGTATATATTTACACAAATAGAAAACGTACTATAGATAAGTGTAATATAATTGCTGTACATAGAAGAGAAGGAACTATGTAGTCACTAGACTACTTTTAAAAAATGATTGTCAGTAGTTTTACAACAGACCCGTAACGTGAGCGCAAAAGAGTAAAAATTGCTTTAAGTTTGTTTGCTAATTCACTGCTGCTTTTGCTGCCAATGTGGACATATAGAGTATCCAAGTGTGCTAGATGTTGCACTGATGGCACATACTTTTCCACTTTTGCAATGTGTTGTATAGATGAAAACTCTTGCCTTTATGTAGAAATTCAGGAGGAAGCAAAAGGGAAGGTGTTGTCCACAGCAGTCAATCAGACTCTTCGATTTTCTAACAATCGAAAAACGGTGGTTGCATTTTTATACATTACAAGGGTTAACGGCTCCTCTAGTATTTTGTGAATTCTTTCTTGTGTTTTATTATGGAGCCTCGTTGTATGATCAGAAAAGTATTTTTCCACCTCCATTTTTGCTGTGCTTCATACGTAAGGTGCTTTTTTTCACTTCAGTGTCTCATATGTCTTATTGGATTTAAAAGAAACATTTTAGAAGCTGTATATAACTTGAATTTTATGCACATATCCTACCCAATGGGTAGAATGAAAACGGATACTCATTGTTAATACTGTAATATAATGTATAGATATCAATTTTAACACAAAGTGGCATAGAATTTGTGAATGCCTAACGCATCTAGTCCTTTTTGTAAGATTTGCAAATATTGCATACCGATGACAGAAATCTATGTATTTTATTTTCCTATCAAATATCAATATAATATCGCACAAGGAGAACAAAGAACAAATCTATGCTTTTATATTCTTCTTGATGTAAATGTTTCATATGTTTATTTTTAATTTCTTCTAATTCCTTTTTTAACGGTTTGGTAAAATGCTTACGATATTCTTGCCTTGTGATTATCACTTTGTTGGACCAGTATTATTCTTGCACCATGTTCAAGAAATATTTTTATTTCGTTTTAAATGCATCTCTTGCCAACCTAGTATTGACTCAAATACCAGTTGATCTGATGTTTTACGTCAATGGACAGATATTGCACTTTAAGTGCACTGCTTTCTCGCAGTATTTTTATACTTTGTACAGCTAGTGATATGCTGTTTTCCACTTCCCCACCAGCACAATAATATAATAGTTTTTTTGAAATAATTTCACATAAGAATATTTGCACATTGTCCCAGTATTCTCAGCCATGTTGGGGCCATTAAAACTAAAAAATGTTGTGTGTAAAAGATTAATCTTAACACTGGGTATTGCTTTAGGTGCAAAACAGCGTGTGCCTACAGATTCCTGTGGTATAATCTATCTGGGTCACAAAAAACTCAAACTTGGAGTGTAGTACAAAAAGAAGCCAGTCTACGAAACTCCATGCTTCCGGACAACAAGCTATCTATTATGCACAATGCAGTTAAGTTGGACAGCAGAATATTCCCTGCTGGAAGCCGGCACATCTTGAAAAGTAATTTGTAACTGGCATGGAGACTCCCGCAACTCACAATACAAAAAGGAATTCCAGCGTTATAATGTTTAATTCATTTTTTTATGCTGACTAAAGTTCTTCATAAAGAATGATGGTTGCTGATTTACAACTGATTTGCATACATTAACAGCCTTTCCCAAACCAGATGCATTCATTTCCTGATATTCTAAGTGTGTGTGTTGTGCCCAGAGATTCTGCCCTGATGATGAAGAGTGATAGGATTCTTTAGCGAAGAACCTTAATTCCTTTCCTGTGGGTTCTTAACTGAGTTCAAAATGCAGAGGTTAGCCGAGCAAGATCAGCACATCCTGATGTTTACAGCTTTGGTCAGCGATTCACCATAGACATCGCAATTGGTGTCCAAGTCTGTGGAAAACCCCAACCTTTATCCAATTGAATACATGTAGATAATACTGCAGTTATAAGAGGCGATCCAAAACCTATATTAATTTTCTCTTGAAGTAAAGATAAGGGATCTAAGTGTTTCTTCGTATTTTTTTTTTTCCGGGTAACTTGAATAGAAATACAGCTTGAGGTTGATTTACTAAAATTGAAGAGTGCAAAATCTGTTGCTGTTCTGCATAGAAACCAATCGGCTTCCAGGTGGTTGTTTTTGTTGTTTTTTTGTTTTTTATTGATCAAGCTGAAGTTAGAAGCTGATTGGCTACCATACATGGCTGCACCAAATTTTGCACTCTCCAGTTTTAGTAAATCAACCTCTATTTGTTTATATATGAAATAACAAATTCCCCCAATATTCTGGACTTCAACACTGCTACTCTTTTCATTCCTGTCACTTTGCTAGTGCAGAGTGCTTGATATGAAAAGGGAAATCTTCTGCAACATTTGGCACGTGGAGGTCAGTAAATCTTTCATGATAGAACTTTGATTTGGCAGATGAAAACCTGTCCTGATAAGTGATTGTCCGTCCTATGCAGTTGATCTATCTACAATGCATGTTTAGTTACCAGAGCTTCTGTTAGTGGATACTCCCATATTGTGTATCTTGTGTGGGCTGTGGACATCCTACTCGGTGAGAAGGGTGGGCACTGCTTTGGCCCACAGGGCTTTATAAAACTCCTTTCAAATTGTTTGTTGCCCTTGTCTATTTTTAAAGCTACAAATTTATTCATTTACATTAGAAGTCAGACTACAATACGCATGCCCAACAGTATATTCTAAATCTCTAAAACACTTCCATAACGGAAGAAATATAATTTGAATTCACGATTTTTACATTTAATGCTATAGATTTAAGCATTGTGAAGCACACCCAAGTTATTTTTTCTATTCTGATTGCAGTAAACTGAGTCCTTGCTTTAGATTAGGAAAGTATACGTGGACCAAGAAAGCGGCTAGTTCAGCAGGAACTGTCCATGTGTACTGCTTTGTTCAACAGAAGCCGGTCTAATGACAAGCTTCTGATGAACGGTCATGCTTGAATATACAGAATACAAAAGCACAGCAAGGGAATTTTTAATTTTTTTTCGTTCATCCTGCTGGTTGGATGAAAAAACTGAACGTGTCTTTTTCCCTTTGGTCTAGTTCTTCCATTGCCTCATAACACTGTTTTAGCATTAGGCATGCTTGTATTAAATATTGAACCACCCGTGTTTTCACTCAGACTGCCAAATGCCTTGACATTGGACTATGTTCACACCTCCGAGGGAGAGGTGTAGCGCCCTGTCAATGTATTTTTTTTTTTACATTTATCCCTTTAGAGGTGTGTTTTGCTTTCATTTGCCACATCCACAGGTGTGAATGCAGACTTTAACCACTTATATTGGTAATGTTGAATATAGAGAGAAAGGGTTGGACCATCTCAGGCCTTTATTTTAGGTGCAATAGAAAAACCCTACTCGTATCTTTGGGGTATTTATTTTTGAGAGGCATGGTAACGCATACAAAACGCACCACTAGCAGCGGTTTAAAACTTTGCATTTCAGACTTCTCAGACCCATATATTTAATGGGAACAGGAAAAAAAAATGTTTTTCATTTTTATTGGAAGTGCAGTTTACAGTGATGTATGCTTCCTCTAGCACTTTTTGTGGTCCGCCACTACAAAATATATTCTTTTTGTGCTGACAGATGGGAATCCTAATGTGTGCTTGCAATTTTTGACAAGTAGATTTTAAAGCCCAGCTCCACCAACTTGTGCCCTGGTGATTTATCACTCACTTTTTCTTTCACCCCTTTTTCAGGTTGTTAGAGGCACAGAATTAGGTTAAATCTCCCCAGGTTCATGTACAATGTTTGACAGAAATATTTAGTTTTTCCAAGTATATACTGTACAAAAGTAAAAGGAAAACTTGTTTTGGTCGGCGTTGGGAATTTTATAAATGGCTTGATATCCTAATGCTTTCTGTGAATAAAGTATTTTTCTAGATTGCATTACTTTTTATGTACCGTCTAGGTTTACTAAAGTGTTTCGGTTTAGCAGACCAGATTCGGTTCTAGGAAAAACACACTTCATGGTAAAGCAGAACTTTCTACAGATCTTTCTTGCTTGCATGTGATATACTGTACATTGAGCCTCTTATTAAATCAAAACTTGTTTTTGTATTTGTGTCTGTTACATAAAGTTCAGCTGGCGTGATCTAAAATGTAAATCTACTTTTTCAAGTTTACCTGCTAAATAGCAGCATACCATCCCTATAGTATGGCACTTCCAGTTTGCTTGGAAATCTTACAAATATGTTGGCTCCAGACCGAATCTGCCTATATTGGCAAGGAAAAGATGGTTTTCAAAGCAAGATGAGAGTACTGAAGGATGAGAAAGCTGCACCAGCTCTGAACAGTGTGAAGTTGAATTTATGAGCGTCGCATAGATGCAGTTCTATTTATAAATCTGAAAGGGCCCCTAATCCTGAGTCTTTTGTATCCCCCATTTATAATTTTAAGTTTCATTCTTACTAATTATCCCAGTTACATTATGGGTAAAGTTGGAAGGTCAAGGAATGCTTTTAGTGAATGGGGGGGTTGGTTTGGAGGGTGCAAAAATGACCAGTGAGTTAAAGCTGAATTCAAGGCAAACTGCTAGAAATACAAATTATATACACTGATGAGCCATGAAATTATGCCCACCAATTGAGGCATGGACCCCACTAGACCGCTGAAGGTATGCTGTGATGTCTGGCAGCAGGTTGTCAGTAGCCGGTCCTGTAAGTTGTGAGGTGGTGCCTCCATGGATCTGAATAGTTTTTCCAGTATATCCCATACATGCTTGATTGGATTGAGATCTGGAGAATTTGTAGGCCAAGTCCTACCCACTTTTAAATGCCATGCTAACCGGATAATCCACGTTATTCACTTTACCTGTCCGTGGCCATAATGGTATGGCTTATCAGTTTATAAGGGAATTGTTTTTTATTGTGCCCAAGAATTTGTACGCTTGTCCATTCCATTCTGAGAGCAAGCCAGGAGGATGACATTTTATTTATAGGCTGTAGATAGGATACAGTGGTGGTTTCGCTCTACCCCCAGTGTGCTGTTTAGACAGTAAAGGAGCAGCAGGAGTCTGGTGAGGTCTTCTCACTCTGCTCCAAACATCTAGGAGCAGCTTCCCTGTGATCATATGTATATGATTGGCTCCCTGGCTTGTCTTTTTTCCCAGTCTACATTAAATTAACTATTAATTACGTTAGTAATTGTAAAGTCTATTTTTTTTCCTATCAAAAATAACATGTTGTACTTACCTTCTCTGTTGCAGTGCATTTGCACAGAGCAGCCAGGTCCCTCTTCTGTGCTCCGTGCCCCCACAACAACCAGCTTGCTATGGGGGCACCCGAGCCGAGTCACAACTCCCTGTGGCCATTAAGACATGGAGCCCCCCCCTTCTCTCTCCTGATTGGCTAGCTGACTTTGACAGCAGCGGCAGCCAATCAGGAGGGAGAATCTCAGACAGCTGAGACATTCGTGGACAGAGTGGGACCTCAAATAAATATTAGAGGGGCTGAGGGAGGTTGCTGCACACAGAAGTTTATTTATCTTAATGCGTAAAACGCATTAAGATAAAAAAATCTTCTGCCCTTTTAAGTACAGGGTTTTGGTAAATTGTAGCTTTTTTTCATTTGCCTGCAGTCCAGCTTTAAAGTGGTATTAAACCCAAAAGCAATCATTTTTTATATTGCAGCTCACCAGTTCTTAGATGTGATGGTTGTATTTATTGTTTTTACCAAGTGATCCAGCCAGTAAACATGTTTTTCAACAAGCTGTCCTGCAGATTTAGCAGTTACAGGGATGCAACAACCCATTTACCACTGGCAGGGGTGCTTTCAGTGATCGGCTTTTATTAATGTAAAATCTTTATCTGAAAAAAAATTGTGTATGCTGTAACTGCTTATAAAGTATTAGATTGCATTTGGCTTCAGTTTAATGTATCTAAATCTGCTAGTACATCTAACACCCCCCCCCCCCCAGACTGACAATGCTGCTGTCGAAAGGTGCCCCTTGTGCTTCTTCATCCAGAGTGGAGGCATTTAATATAGGAGGTGTGTTACTGGCCAGATCACCAGTTGAAAACTGATGGAAGGGAAAAGCCAAAAAATAAAACAAATGCAGCCACCACATCTAATCTTGGAAAGCTGCAATATTACATTTTTAGTTTCAGTGGGGCCTCAACTGGATGCTTTACACAGCCTAGGCTAACAAAACTTATACTAATGTTTACATGAAGAAATCCAGCATTGATCTGTCAGCCTCTTTCCCAGATCTGGTTGTATGATTTGTTTTGTGTATGTATGTATGTATGTATGTATGTATGTAAGCAGTTCTAGAGAACGTATGTAAATCCGTCAGGTCTTAGCTCATCTGTAAAGAAACATTACATTTTAAATCTCTTATGTAAAAAATGACCAGGTTCTGTTTAAAGCGGAGTTCCGCCGAAAAAAATAATAATAAAAGCCAGCAGCTACAAATACTATAATATATGGACACTTGCCTGTCCAGGGCGCCCGCGATGTCGGCAGCCAAAGCCGATCTGTCAGTCGGCTCTTGGCTGCTGCCACCACCATCCTCTGTATAGAAATCAGGAAGTGAAGCCTTGCGGCTTCACTTCCTTTTTCCCTACTGCACATGTGCGAGTCGCGCTGTGCGTCCTCACTGGTCCCTGCTGTCTTCTGGGACCTGTGTGTTTCCCAGAGGACAGAGTGGGTGCCGGAAGTGGCGTAGGTCACCTCGATCACCGAGGTGATCTATGCCTGGAAGTGGGAGCAAATACCTGTATTAGACGGGTATCTGCTCGCTCCCTCCCCCCTGAAAGGTGCCAAATGTGACACCAGAGGGGGGGCGGGATTCCAAAAATTGGAAGTTCCATTTTTGGGTAAAACTCCATTTTAAACACAATGTGAATAGGCCCATAATTTTGGAAGACATTTTTTGAATATCTACCAGTAGTCAGAATGGATGCAATATTTGATAAAGAGTATCATTTAGACTGCCAGCTGGTAACACTTACCATGAACACTTGGCATAATTAAAGTGTAACTCCAGCCAAATACAAAATGATTGTTTTATGGCAAAATATTGGTATTTAGTTTTTTGGTGATTCCCACACTCGTGCTGCACTGTGTAGTCAGGAATGTGACCGCTATTCACTGTTACAACTCACACGCCTAATGAGCCTCTCTACCAGGTATCCTTCCAGTGCTCTCCATTCCAACAATCTTCCCACATATCTGTGGCACCATTGGGCAATCTCTGTGGCGAGCTTTCCATTCTTCTAGTTTGATGTGCTGGGTACTGTAGGGAGTTGACATAAAGCTACATTTCAGACGGTTTTATTAGGAGTCCTGCGTAATGCATTTTAATGTGTTCTTTCATTAAGTACCTACAAAGACTAAAGATGTTTTTTTTTTTTTTTGCCTGGAGTTCAGATTTAAATTTAGCACTTGGCAGGTATTATTTTTTGAATACTACTTATTTAAAACTGATTATTCACTAACATTTGTGACTCTTTAAGCTGACAATTTGTTTGAGAAAGTATTCCTCCATATAACGCATGCAATGGGAACGAAAAGCTAGTTTTATTCCTTTTGTTTCATTGGTATTTCATGCAAAAGCTGACTTGGCTGCTGAACCTTGGGGCCTATGTGTAAAAATAGAACAGGAAACCTGAACATTATTGGCGTTTCCACCGTGACCAATCAAATGCCTATATTTTTTTTTTAAAGATATTACACCTGATGGGCCACTTTTGGTCACTATTCTAATTATCTTTATTCGGCTTTTTTTTAATTATTTTTTAGGCCTGTAGTGCATTTGAAAATGAGCGTTCCTCCGTAACTGTATCAACCACCCCCCCCCCCCACCATGTCCTCCCTTTCCTTGTAGTTTAGACATCCATAACACTAGGCACTCTGTACGTCGGACATCAGTTTAATTGCATCAGATAAGTGCCGTGGGTTACTGTATTTTACACCTATGTGTTTTATACTTTTTTTGAAATGACGTGCAAGGCTGCCTCTGTGGAAGGGTTAAAATCACGGTTCTATAATGAAAGACGCTAAACCAGGACCACCACCCTGTCTGCAGCTCCTCCTCAGTTAAAGCATGGCACAGTGGTTCCATGATGATGGATTTCTCTTTTGACCATCAGCTAAAGACCTCATTCTGGGCCTTTAGCTGATGGTGAGTGATGTTCATAACTCCAGGGAAGAGGAGGACTCATGGAAGGGGTTTGCAGCCTCCACTTCAAATCACTATAAAGGGTTTTGCAGCCTCAGTTCCTACCTCAGTGGTTCCATTTGTATCTCACATTAATAGCTCAGATTTAAGATTCCATGTTTTTATATATTGTATAATCCTATATGGAACCCTGGCCATTAAAGCTGCTTCCATTGTCATTTCACAAATCTTAATTTCATCTGAATGCCAGAAATTGTTTGCCCAACGTAGCCTATCAAATGATAGTCTAGTCCAGAGCTGATCATTCTTAATAAGCCACAGCAAGTTCTGACATATAGCAACATTTCTTATGTTTGAATAATGATTTCCTTGGTGTGCCTTTCTTAAACATGAAATTGTTTATTTTTTTTATTTTATTTTGGCAATTAATCAGACCTTCTGTTAACCAAAATGTCATTCATTGCTCTGATCACCGTTTGTTTATTCTCCTTTGTTAATAAAGCTATTCTTCTATGTAGACAAGGTGGAATACATCGCGTCTTAAAAAATCAGTATTATATGTATTTAAGAAATATATGTATTGCGTTAAACGTATATGATTTAAGACAAACTTGGACCAAACAATCTAAATAAAACTTTAATTCAGCTTTGCACACTGTGGCTAATTGTAGTGATTGTGACTCTGATGGAACGTTTGCTTTTTGCCTCTATACCTAGTTTTGTTGTATTCATCCATACCAGTCTAGTTTAGAAATTCATGTGAAAGTGTGTGTGTGTTATATATATATATATATATATATATATATATATATATATATTATATATATACATATTACATCGTGTTTTTTTTTGACAAATAGAAAAGTTGACAGTGCAGAAAAGTTGCACAACTTCTGGTACCAGCCATTCTGAGAGATGCTCACTACAGAATGCTAAATCTTCTATAATAACTAATATGCTAGTGCCTCCTGACCCTCATTTCAAACTATCACTTGAAACCTTAGCTGCCAAATGGACGCATCATTTCTGTGTCAGAAGCAACATTTTTGAGACCATAATCCGTGTATTTGCTTGAATTCCATAAAACTCTGGTTTTGCAAAGCAAGTCCACATTTTTAGACCCCTTATAGAACTGGATTTAGAAAATATGGTTTACATAGGTACATGATCAGAGGGACAGACCAAAGCATGCTTTGGTTGGAGGAAAAAGTATTCATACCCCTTGAAATTTTTCACAATTCGTTCAAGTTACAACCAAAAACGTAAATGTATTTTTATTGGGATTTTATGTGATGGACCAACACTAAGTGGCACACAATTGTGAAGTGGAAGGAAAATGATGAATGGTTTTCAATTTTTTTTTACAAGTTAATGTGAAGTGTGTGTATTCTAACCCCCGAGTCAATACTTTGTAGAAACACCTTTCACTGCAATTACATCTGTAAGTCTTTTTGGGTATGTCTCTCCCAGCTTTGCACACGTAGAGTGAAATTTTTGCCCATTCTATACAAAATAACTCAAGCTCTGTCAGATTGGATGGAGAGCATCTGTGAACAGCAATTTTTAAGTCTTGCCACAGATTCTCGATTGGATTTAGGTCTGGACTTGAAATAGGCCATTCTAACACATGAATATGCTTTGATCTAAACCATTCCATTGTAGCTCTGGCTGCATGTTTAGGGTCATTGTCCTGCTGGAAGGTGAACCTCTGCCCCAGTCTTTTGCAGAGTCTAACAGGTTTTCTTCCAAGATTGCCTTGTATTTGGCTCCATCCATCTTACCATCAACTCTGATCAGCTTCCCTGTCTTTGCTAAAGAAAAGAATCCCCACAACATAATGCTGCCACCATGTTTCACGGTGGGGATGGTGTGTTCAGGGTGATGTGCAGTGTTAGTTTTCCACCACACGTTTTGCTTTTAGGCCAAAATTTTGGTCTCATCTGATCAAAGCACTACCTTCTACATGTTATTTCTGTCCCCCGCGTGGCTTCTCCAAAACTGCAAATTTAACTTTTTATGGCTTTCTTTTAACAATGTTTTTTGTCTTGCCACTCTTCCATGAAGGCCAGATTTGTGGAGTGCATAACTAATAGTTGTCCTGTGGACAGATTTCTCCCACCTGAGCTGTAGATATCTGAAGATCCTTCAGAGTTACCATGGGCCTCTTGGCTGCTTCTCTGTCAGTTTAGATGGACGGCTCTGTCTTGGTAGATTTGCAGTTGTGCCATACTTTTTCCATTTTCAAATAGACTTAACAGTGCTCATGAGATGTTCAAAGCTTGGGATAATTTTTTTTATAACCTAACCCTGCATTAAACGTCTTCACAACTTTATCCCTGACCTGTTTGATGTGTTCCTTGGCATTGATGATGCTGTTTGTTCCTGAAGGTTCTCCAACAAACCTCTGAGGGCTTCACAGAATCGCTGTATTTATACTGAGATTAAATTACACACAGGTGGACTCTATTTACTAATTGGGTGACGTTTGAAGGCAATTTGTTTCACTCGATTTTAGTTGGGTAGCAAAGTAAAGGAGGCTGAATACAAATGCACACCGTACTTTTCAGATTTTTATTTGTAAATTTTGAAAACCTTTTATTTTCCTTTCACTTCACAATTATGTGTCACTTTGTGTTGGTCTATCATAAAATCACAATAAAATATATTTACATTTTCAGTTGTAACATGACCAAACATTTTAAGGGGGGTATGAATACTTATTTCAAGGCACTTGTATGTCTTTAATAATAGCAGAATATTGAAGAGAACGTTGGCAACATTGAACGGTGTGTCACAGAATTTCTAAAGCCTTGTGCATACATGCATTCTTAATCTTCAATTGTAAACCCCCATCCAAAGAGCAGCATTCCCAGAAATCATTCACAAAGCATTAAAAGAAAAAAAAAGAAAAAAATCAAACCATTTTCTAAAGGTATAATGGGCCATTGCACACTTTATTGCCTCCACCACAGGGTATTCTTCCTTACGGTAACTTTAAACAAGTATTAAGCAGACGTGGCATTAAAGCAGCTTCGGGACTAGCATATACAAGATAAGATTAAGGCCCTTTCACATGGGGCGGATCAATAATGATCCACCTCTGTGTGTCCGTCAGCTCAGCGGGGATCGCTCCGTAAATCCCCGCTGAGCCGTTGGCTGACAGGGCGGTCTCCGCACACTGTGCAGGAACCGCCCTGTCTTTTCTCCGCTCTCTCCCCTATGGGGGATCGGATGAACACGGACCGTGTGTCCGTGTTCATCCGATCCGATCCGCAGACGGAAGAAAAAAATAGGGTTTTCTTCCATCTGCAAAATCGGATGTTTGCGGAGGCAGATGATTACAGG
This sequence comes from Rana temporaria, assembly GCF_905171775.1. Taxonomy (NCBI): domain Eukaryota; kingdom Metazoa; phylum Chordata; class Amphibia; order Anura; family Ranidae; genus Rana; species Rana temporaria. The sequence goes on along the minus strand of NC_053493.1, from coordinate 286,920,340 downwards.
TGTCAGCGGATGTTTATCCTTTTTCATCCGCAAACGGATGGATGAAAAAGCGGACATACGGTCCGCACGTCTGAAAGGGGCCTTAGTGTCAATTTGAGCTGTACCCTAAAACCGAACACATGTCTTTTCAGTTGTATGGTATAATTTAGCAACATATGTTGAACAATATAATCCTCCACACATTTTGGTTAAAGCCATATGAATCATTGTGAAATAGTGACTGGATTATCTGGAACCGTTTTGTTGTAAGCAAATGTTAACATTATATAATATGATTGTACGCTTTTTTGGAAAACCAGTAACCGATCAGCACTCTCAACTCTCCCCCTGTCAGAACACAACAGCTTGGCTGGGGGAGATCCCTGTACTAATGTCAGATTGTTAGTACAGCGGCTCTGACCGGAGCGGACAGTTGAAAGGAAAAAATTCAGTGTGTACCAGGCTTTAGACAGCAGCATTGTCAGCCTGTGGAGTGGGTTGTGTTACCTGGGCTCATACATTTAGATTTACTTTATATAAGTGACTAACAATTTAAAGCCTAACTCCATCTAACCCTTTTTAATCGGTTACAGAAGCACTTTTTTTTTCTTTTTATAGTACGTTTTAATTAAAAGCTGGCCATTATACACAGGAAGTTAAAAAAATAAGACTTACTGGCAAGATGTTTCAGAGGGGACCTAGAAAACAAGACTGCTGTGGTAATGACACTTCATATGTAATTTTTTATTTTGAACATAGTTCCACTTACTCTTTAGGATACAATTTTCACAGAATTTGTATGCTGTGCTTGGTGATGCAGTATGAAACATCTCACAAAGTTGAAGTGTAACGAAATGCAAAACTTTTCTTTTTGTTAAATTTGGATAGAGTGGAGATGGATTAGAACACCTGTGAGTTTTTTTTGCTGTCTTTGCCCCTGTTAAGGAGATTTACCCTCTTTGTCTTGTTTACCATGTTCATCGAAAGTGAAAGAATCCCATATTTTGGGTTGACATCAGAACATTAAAGGAGAAGTCCAGCCTGAGCTTTTTTAGCTGGGCTTCTCCTCTGGGTCACAGGAGTGCAATTCGTTTTGCACTCCTGTGACCCGTTTTCAGCGGAGAGCAGTCTGAAGTCCGCTCTCCGCTGATGTCACTGCCATCAGTCGGGACAGCATGTCATCTCGACTTCCCAAGTCGGGATCTGCCAGCTGCCCCGATGGCAGTCTCAGCGAGCCGCTGAGACAGCCTCTCCCCGCCCCTCCACTGCTCAGCTCTCTAATGAGCGTGGAGAAGCAGAGAGGAAACAGCTTGACTGACAGTCGGCCTCTTTCCTCTCGGGGATCTGTGAGAACCGAGCCATCGGCGGTGTTCGGTGGCTCGGTTCTCAGTGCTGAGACGGCGGGGGACAGATGAAGCATCAGTCTGATGCTCCATCCACCGAGGTAAGTATGAATCTCAAATAACCTGGAAACCCATACTTCTCCTTTAATAGGGAAAATCTTCCAATGAGAACCCTGGTTCTAGTGACCTTAGTGACTCCCTGGAATTCTCACTTTGGAGGGAATTCCTCTTTTCTTGTTTTGTCTCTGGGACATGAAGGGTAACCTCTATGGCAAAAAAAAGAACACGGAAAAGGGTTATAATCTTTTTACTCTACTCTATCCAAAATGGGGGAAAACATTTTTTTTTTCAAAGATTGGAAGAATAAAATGTTAAGGTGTAGCCTTTGTAATGCTTCACCACCTTAAAGTTGCTGCTTTTACTTTGTATACACAATCCAATTTATTGGGGAAAAGGTGCCTATAGTAGTATAATACATTCACAAAAATATTTCATATAGCATATTTTTGTTTTGTCTGTCTTTTCATACTGGTTAAAACAGGGATGGAAAAAAAAAGTTCTCTTCCAGTAAATCATATGTTCACATAACTGCTGCCACACAATCTTCTGGCTCTCCTTGAGCAACATTGACATTCAGTTAATATTGCATACATTTCAGTTCCCCAGACCAGTAACTCATATTTGGTTGCCATCACAAAATATTTCTTTTAAGCAATGACTTGATTTTTGGAAATGTAATGAATTTACAGTTTTGTGACGGGCAACTGGTCTATCACATAGATCCTGACCTTATTTCTGCCAAAACCGTTTAGGCCGCTTGTCACCTCGCCTCCTGAATGTTGCACTGAATGTATAGATCAGGAGGTAGAGCAGGGACAACCATGTTCTTCCTGGATTGAAAATACTTCATGTTTACCATGGAGACAATATAGTTTTAATCATCATACTGGTATAAAGCAGGGATTGTTTATTGATTTCAGTACAATGCCAGTTTTTATTTTATTTTATTTTTTTATATCTTATCCCATCACTGCCATTACATGTTGCTTAACTTTCAGTGTTTTTTTTCCAGTTACTGCAGTGAAAATCTTGTCTTTGTGTATTGGCCTATCAAATGAAAAATGGTGATGTCAGTTTTTTTTTTTTTTTACAAGTTTTGTTTAAAACAAAATGTTGTTCTAAGTGCTGTTGTTGGCTATAAATTCAAGGTTTTATGCTTGTTCATAATACCGCTGTAGTTATACTACAGCGATTCAAAAAATAAAATATAAGAATGTTTTTTGTGTTCTGTTTTTATTTCCTGACATACAAACACACGTTAAGCCCCTTGTGTTGTAAATCTGGTACATGCATGAGCTGTCTCCCGGCAGGTACAAGGAGGTGGGGTGATTTCAGCATGTTAAACTGGATTAAAATCTAGGAACTGCCATTTTACAAGTTCATAGGCTGTCATTCGGACCTTTTTTTTTACCACTTTAGGTACCTATGGCAGTTGGATGTGTGGCCATGATGCCACCACTAAAAGAGCTCTTAAATAATGGACCTTTTTAGAAGCATGCATTCTCAAATGTTAAAAATCTATATAAATGTTTGGGCCTATGAAGAGATGGAGGGGAAGCACCTGGACTCTCTTGGCACAGGCTTACCTTTTGGAAAACAATGGCAATTAGCCTGTAAATTCCAAATTCAACTAATTAATTTTCTTTCTTGTTTGAGGGACACAAGATTAAAAGACAATTAGGTCAAACTGCCACCTACAGCAGTGGGACACTTGCAAACATAAGTAAAGTGATCAGCCAGGTATAACCCCTCCCACTCCCAGCATGTCTTAGTTGTATGCTGGTCTCCTAGGAGGATAAATGCCTTTTCTCTACAGAAAAACATTTTAACTATTTTTACTAGACTATTTTTCCTTTCAAAATAAGCTTTTCTTACACACTGCTTGAGTCTAGCCCCATTGTGCAGCTGTCTGGATTGATGCATCTACAACATTAGCTTTGGAAGCTATATCCAGGCCCTACTGGACTGGTTGATTGCAGGGCTTGCCTGAAATGTGACCTTAGGGCACTGGACTATATATTGTGGTCCTATCTAGACCTCTGTGCACTGTTAATTAGCTGCATAGTGCCTGTAAAGTCCAGAGCTGCATGCCAGTCTCTCATGTGTTGGTCAAGCATCGGGATCGGCTTCATTGCGTGAAAATTCTGCGCTCCTGTTTCCACCATTCAGCAACCATTTATTCCTTATGTCAATAGGCATGCGGTTTCACCTCAGTTGGTACTTGCTGCTGCCTACAGTAACTTGACCACCTCTGGGCTATTTTAACCTCTGCTTCCAGCAGCTGCGTTGTGAGCACTGAAGATTTCACATTTTATTAGAGACAAATTGTCCCTACTTGAGTTGAAATAAGTTTAATTCTAAACACAAAAAGCAGTCCCGCCAGCTCACAATCCACAACAAATTAGTGTAAAATTAACAAATTGCTATTTTGACTGCTGCCTCTTAACTGTAGAGGTCAGAATTATACTTCAACATCTTCCACTACAAAATTATTTTATCTGCCTTCAGCTTAGTGGCCCCGTGAGCCTTACAGGTGCGATTTTTTTTTTTCCCCCTGGGGAATCACAGGCAGCCACAGTAAGTTCTAGGCTGAGAAAGACTAATATTCGCTCTCTCGTGCCAACCTAAACATAGAGGGGCAGCAAATATAGCTTACCACTGCTCCTACAATTCTAGGATCCCTACAAAGGCCCTAAGGCAGCCCATAGATAAGTCAGTTTAAAAAAAAAATGCCTGGATTCCCCTATGCACATGCTTGATTTGGAAGTGGGTATCCTCCCTGCTGAGCTATCTGACAGCGTGAAGACTTCCCTGTCGTCAGAATACACTAATCTGTGTTGCAGGCTGATCAAGAGTGGTTGGTTGTACAGAAGTTGATCAGTGACCATACATGAATTGAAATTCAGCCAATCCTTGCTGAACCAACTGAATTTCAATCCATGTATGGCTAGCTTAAGACTTTTCCCATGTCCAAGATATTTCCAGACAATCTGTAAGCTGTCAGGGAAATGCCTGTGTAGCAGACACGTACAAGCTTTTACTGCACATGCTTTTTGAGGGACAATTCCTCTTCAAAGCTGCTTTGTATACCCTAAGCAAGGATATTACTGGGTGCAAAACGACCCATCTAGTCCATCTTAATTTCTCTCTTCATATTGACATACCTGTATGTGTATTACATGTCTAAAAGAAGCCTAGGCATCAAGCTGGGAAGAATCATCCACCTCTAAAGCAAAGACGAATTCCTTTCATTACTCCCAGGCTTCAACCTTCAAGGCAAAAACTCAGGAGCCAAAAGTACGAAAAGTCTGTTAGCCTTTTTCGAACACGTGGATGCTTGGGAACAGAAGGTGGTTTCCACAGGCTACAAACTAGAGTTTCTCTTCCAATTCTCTCCCTGCCATGCGTCTTCCAAGCTTCCAGTGTCACAGCACAAATTAGCAGACCTCCCTGTAGCCCCTACAGGTCTTTTGAAGCAGAGATTACTGCTCTAGTTCCTGTGGTGGAAAGGTTTCAGTGTTTTTATTCTAAATGTTCACAGTTCCAAAATCAAGATGGGGTATCTGCCCAAGCTAGTATCTCAAACCCCTTCATTTCTTTGGTCCCACACATTTTGCATTGAAACCACCAGGTACGTCATAGTTTCCCTCCATCAGGGAGACCTTCTGGTCTCTGTAGACATCAAGAATGCTTACTTGCATGTCCCTACATTCCAGCACATTAGTGAATCCTTCACTTTGCTGTGGGGCCCTGGCACTTTGTGGCATGGCCATGTCATTCCATCTGTTATCTGTGCCCCGTGTATTCACTAAGGTTCTAACCAAAGTTTTTTCCTTATGCTCACAGGACCTCCAAATTGAGGGGTATGTAGACCCCCTTTTGAGAGAACAGATGGCATAAATTCTGACTACCAATGTGGTATGGACAGTTCAGGTCTTTAAAACAAGTCACATCCTAATGCAGCTCTGCATGCTGATGTGAAATCCTCTAACGTGAAATCCTCAGAATGATTTTTTCTTTACCTTACCTTTTTTGGTGTGATCCCACTTCCTGGTCCTCGGCTTGCGCATGCCCTATAAGACATTGTTAAAACCTGTTGGGGGAAAAAGCAGTGTAAAGTTGTATGTTGCATGTGTGAGCTGAAACTCCTTTCTTCTCTGCTTTCTGGATCAAGATGGAGGACATTCTGGCGATACTCAAAGCTTGGGACTGGCCCAGATGGACTTGGCACTCTGAACTGATCAGACGCTTCACAGACACTCTGTGGGCTCTTCCAGATGGACTAGATCATCTTCTTAATAAAAAGTAATGTGAAAGAAAGACTGAGAGCAATATGTTGACAAATTTAGAACAAATTGTCATGTGAGCATAGAAGCTACAAGGTACAAAAAGATGCATTCAGGAAAAAAATATAAACATTTTGCAGAGAACAGATTGTGGCAATTAGAGAACAGAACCAATAAGTGACAGTTTGGAGTGCAAGTTTTACAATATTCATTAGAACAACCAGCTGAATAAGATATTGTCACAGAGACTCTGTGAGGCCTAAGCTATTGGGCCTTAGAAATCTGGGTTTCTAAGGTCTTCAGGAACTGGGAGCAAGGCTATAGAAATGGTACCACTAAAAATAAAAGGAAAAAAAAATCAGCCAATCTTCTTTGCCACTCAAAAAGATGAGACCTAATTGATTGGAGAAGTGAGGCAGTAAGCTAGACAGGGAGGAATATAGAAAGGTAGGGAGGTTCAGAAAAAGAGGGTAAGAAGGCACCCTAGAGGCCAACATATTGAGGGGGCTTCTTATGGTGAATCTGTGTTAGGTGTGCAGTTGAATGGGAAGATGGATCCTAATTAAGCCATGGTTGCCACATTTTTTTAGAAACGTATGTGTGTCAGTGAGAATGGCTACTATTGATAAAAGTATTGATAAAAGTATGGGGGAAAGAGTGTATACTCCAAAATATTATTGCTGGGTTTATGTAAGAGGGCTTCCCATGGATCATTACAAAGATTGCCTTGGAAGACTGTATTGACCAGAGTGTATACTCAAATCCACAGGCATTTGACTTTTGGTCATGCCTCCTTGGGCCAAGCATCCCCAAAAGCATGTAGAGGGGTGAGATGGCAAACCTTTGGCTTTTCTGGCGAGGGTGTAATACCACTGTGACATTGCTATATCATAGTAAAGCCTCATGTATACCACCATTGGTAGTTCCAAATCGCATTAAAATTGCATCAAAATGCACAGCGGGATATTGGATACCATTCCTTTTTAATGGCACCTCAAAACACTGGGAAAATTGCAGAAAACCTGCACAAAGCTCATTGTCTAAAAGGGTGCAGCAGCTTCTTTTGTGCAACAAATGCACATAGGGCAGTCTATCGCTCATACATGGGTAAATCGCACCAAAAAATGCACGAGTGGGAATGCACATTCTCGTTATGCATGGTGTGAATGGGGGGGCATCTATCCATGCCACATACTGCTGTAATAAAATATGTGTTCACTGTCAAATATTGACCTCTGTTATAATAGAAGGTCATAATCGCTTGTAATAGTGCAAATGTTGCATTCAGCCACAACTTAAGTGCTCGGTGCTGCAGCCCTCTCCCAAGTCAGATTAAGGGTGGCAGTTCCTTACTAAAAGATCATACACCACTGTGTATCTCCAAAGTGAGAGAATCCCTGGTTGTCACCAGAGCTACTGTCCCTGTTGGAAGATTTTCCTTCTCTTATGCCTCGTACAGACGAGCAAACATGTACGATGAAACCGGTCCGCCGGACCGTTTTCACCGTACATGTCTGCCCAGGGATTTCTGTATGGTGTCTGTACTCACCATCATACAGAAATCCGCTCGTAAACAATACGCGGGGTGTGGCCGCACCGTCGTGGGCGGTCCTGCCAGTTCAATGCTTCCACGCATGCATCGAAGTCATTCGACGCATGCGAGGGATGGCGGGCGCTCGGACATGTACGGTAGGTCTGTACAGACGACCGAACATGTCCGAGCGGACAGGATTCCAGCGGGCTGTTTTAAAACAAGTTGGGAAATATTTGCCCGCTGGAAAAAGGCCCGGCAGGCAAATGTACGCTGGAATCCTGTCCGCTCAGGCCTACACACGACCGAACATGTCTGCTGAAACTGGTCCGCGGACCAGTTTCAGCAGACATGTTCGGTCGTGTGTACGGGGCCTTACTCTTCAAGCACAACACAAAATTTGAGAATTTTCTTTCACTGATAATGGTAAATATGACAAAAAGAAAGAATGACTCTCCCTAACATGTTCTTCTGCCACAGCAGTACCTTTTGGGGATGTCCCACAAAGCCCCAACCCATTACTGTAGCTGCTCACAAAGGGCTGAAGACCCATACACAACCACAACACCACCGACTGTGGTGGTTCCTTGGTGGGTAGGGCAGGCGGCTGTACCACCGATGATCCTAGAGAAACTCCTCCCTCTGCTGTGTGTTGATGTAGGTGGCGGTGCCTCAATTGCTTTCACAGATGTAGGCTCTAGACCGGGAGTCTCAAACTTGCGGCATTCTAGCTGTTGCAGAACTACAAGTCCCATGAAGCATTGCAAGGGTAACAGTTACAAGCATGACCCCCACAGGCAGAGGCATAATGGAAATTGTAGTTTCACAAAAGCTGGAGGGCCGTCAGTTTGAGACCCCTGTTCTAGACAGAGCTTGACTCCGTGGTCCATGGGGGAGCCCTGGTGGGTGCTATTCTTCTCCTCCACCAGGTCTGGGAAGCCCGGGTGTTGCTCTGCAGATGACGTCACCACCGTTGTGACTTTAGCAGCAATGGTCCATAGTGCATTGTGTCTTGGAAGGGTACCTGGTAGTCACACGAAGCACTCCACAACAGGCCCAAGATGTGAGAGTCAATGTCAGGGCTCTGCACTCTGGACATACAGAGACCAAGTTTTCTGTGATCCCTGTGTGGCACACCACCAGACCCTCATATGGGCATGACACAAAGTCCAGTATCCATAGAAGCATCACAGATATCAGATGATATAAAGTGGGATCGTGTCACCCAAGCTACAAGCTGTTTCAATATTTTCTAGAGGTTTTTTTTTGTTCAATACGTTTTTATTGAAAAAAGGGAATAAGTAGCAAAATGCAACACAAAAGCAGTACAGGGAGGTACAATCATCCCAGAAAGATAATGCATAACGAACACATATTGTAACAGGCTGCAATGACCAATTGTTAATACACTTCAGCAGGCCATAAAATTGCTACACAGAGATCAACAATATTGCAAACTGCCCAGTACATCCAGTCCGTGCAGACATTGCAATCTAACGGTAAGGCTGCCACGTAGATTCCAAGTCTCTTGGGAGAGCCATACCTCAATGCCTAAACATTGTCAAAATAGTGTATATAAAAAAAAAAAAAATTAGGAAGAAAAAATAAAAAGAAGAAGGGGGTAAGGAGGGACATGGGTGAGGGGTTTGACCAGCCACAGCAGGGTGTCAACAAAACAAGACATTTACTCAGGGGCGTTGCTAGGTGGCAAAGAAGCCGGCACCGGGGGGGGGGGGGGGGGGCGGTGCGACTTACCTGACACACATACCCTGACCTGCGCGCGTGTGTGTGTCAGTACACACAGACATGTAAGTCAGTGTGTGTATGTATGTCAGTTACACACTCCATGAGATCAGCATATAAGGAAGCTCTTAGGCACACTAGCATGTCTTTCAGGGTTGTTTCTGACACATGACCTACATACACTAACACTGACCCTGTCCTACATACACTGACCTGACCTACATACACTGACCTGACCTGTCCTACATACACTGACCCGACCTGTCCTACATACACTGACCCGACCTGTCCTACGTACACTGACCTGACCTACATACACTGACCTGACCTGTCCTACATACACTGACCTGACCTGTCCTATATACACTGACCTGACCTGTCCTACATACACTGACCTGACCTGTCCTGTCCTACATACACTGACCTGACCTGTCCTGTCCTACATACACTGACCTGTCCTGTTCAGATGTCTCTGAAATCGCCCCCAAAGTTGGACTGAAATGCGGAAATAAAATTATGCGAGTTAAGCTGAACTCGCACGATTTCAATCCCGCTGTCAGTGTGAACCTTTAATTAAGATCCCATGACAGGTCGCAGCCTATTGGTGGCAATGGCACTGATCTAATCTGTGCAACACCCATTTTGCGGTGCCGCACCGATTTTCAAAAGTAGTTCCTGCACTATTTTTGCCGATTTCAAGTTTAACTTCAATAGACATCTGTGTATGAAGCCACACGGATGTCTATCATGTAGCACCTGAAGTCGCACTGACCTTGCTACTCTGAAATCGCGCTACTGCAAGTGAAGTAGCACGGTTTCAGAGTAGCATCAATGTGAACCAGGGATTAATGTTACACCTTAAATATGGGTGTAACATGTTCACAAAGTTATCCTTTAAGGCATGGACGCCTATGAGCCCTGTAATAATTTGCCCTGTGCACTTTATCAGCAGAGTTCCCTTTGTTTTCCCTATACTAGTTAAACACATTGTCAATATTGCTGTTGAAGACCCTACTTATTTTTATAGAGGCTGGCACATAACAAAGTGCCCATTATTGGCTATTCTTTGATACCTGACCTAAGTTCAATGGCCAGCTAGTACATTACTGGTAGTTGGTTGCTATGGTGGCAAACCGCTGCATTAGTTTGCGGTGTCCACAGACCACCAATGGGCTGCTACAAACCCATGCTCGACCCAAACCAGAAATCCATCTAGTATCCGCATTAATTACACTTTTCAGACTAAGAAAATATTTATTAAGTGCAGAAAATACCCATTGATCTTGCCAGAAATACAGTGTATATGTCACTTTCTATGAGATAAAAAAAAAAAAAAGAGAATCTTTACAAAGCGTGCAAATTACCAATCCCATCAATTGACCATGTCATGAGAGTAAACAAAGGCATATATGTTAAAAATAGAACTATAGGAAAAACTTTTTTCATTTTGGATAGAGTAAGGGAGGGTTATAACCCCTGTTGGTTTATTTTTTGCCGTCTGTGCCCCATTGGGGAGATTTCCCTTCACTTTCTGCCTCATAGCCAAAACAGGAAGTGGGAGGAAATCCCTGCAAATTAAAAATCCCATGGGGAACCCCCCTGCCACAAGTGTCCCTATTGGAATATTTCCTCACTATTACTTTTCTGGGGACAACCCAAAATTTGAGATTTTCTTTTACTTACAGGTCAATTAGACTGGATGAATCTCCCAAACAGGGACACCGACTGCAATAAAAACTGCCAGATGTTCGAATTCCTCTCCATTCTATCCAAAACGAAATAAGAAGTTTTGCCTTTAGTTATACTTTAAAGTCCACCCATGGTCACAATCGTGACTGCCTGCATAGATGCAGTGCAGAAAAAAGTAGACACATTGGGAACTTAAGATTTCCTGATTAGAGCAGGTGTGCACTGCAGACTCCTGCTGCTGTGCTCAGTAATGACCAGCAGATGACAGAGGCACAAGATTGATTGTTACAATATTACAATTAATATTTCATACTTAACTGCTTGCCGACCAGCGCACAACGATATACGTCGACAGCATGGCACGGACAGGCAGAAGGACGTATATATACGTCCCCTTTAAGAAGCCGGCATTGTGGACACAGCTGCCGGGGGCTCCGTGACTCCGACCACGGGTCCCGCGGACTCGATGTCCATAGGCATACCCGCGATCGTGTCACGGTGAGGAAGAAGGGGGAAATGCTGATGTAAACAAACATTTCCCCAGTCTTCCTAGTGACAGGACAGTGTACACAGCTTCCTGTTGTGTCACACATAGCCCACCCCCCCTACAGTTGAACACATCCCTAGGCACAAAAGAAGGGGCAATTACTCAAAAAAGTAGCAATTGATGGTCGGATTTTGGAGGCAAGACGGAAGTATATAAAAAATATAAATTTATTACGAAAATATAAATTTAACAAAAAACAATAGAAATAATAAAACCATATAGATTGTATAGTAGGTATGGACAATATCCACTGTACATCGTCTACGCGTTTCCCTTGTAATAGAAATAAGAATCACAGGTCTTCTTTATGGAGGAATCTGGGGTCAAAAAGACCCCAAATCTCTTGTTTACCTTTATAAGCAAAAGATCAAACCCCAAAAAGTTTTTCTGATCTTTTGCTTTAATTTTTTTTTCTTCCAGCCTTGACCGGAAGTGATGTCATGATGTTGTTCTGATCCTCGAAGGCCATAGAGTTGATCAAAGAGTATCAACTCTTTGCTAGCCAATAGGAGCAGCCGGCCGCACCCTCGGATCGTTTCTCGGGGAAACGGTAAGCCTGAGAAACACCGGCGAGTGGCGGGAGGGGGGAGACGCCTCCTCCTGCCACTTCGGAAACTGGCTCAGCAGCTCATGAGCCACTTGGACTGGTTAGTGAGAAAGATGGCTGCCTGCTGGAAAAAACGGTAACGGGGTTATGGCTGATACCTTCTGTCATAATTCCGGTAAACCACTTGCAGTCCGCATACGTAATTGCGGTCGGTTCTACCTGTAGGAGCTCAGCAAAGGGTGATCTTTGATCCATACTGATCAGAAGAGGAGACCTCTTGTTTTGTGTCTAAAAAGTCTTGGAAAGAGAGAGGTCGCGGTGAAGGTGGCGGAAGTATCCTGTAATAAATACTTATTTTTAAAACTCCGATTTTTTTTTTTTTACAAATAATTTAAAAAGTGTCATAGAAGTGAGTAAACATTTAAACCAATTTATATGCAGCTGTCTTTGAATTCATAAAAGGTCAACTATAATGCTTTTGAGTTATTCTATGCAGAGACAGCAACCACACTGTGAAGGAGATTGTCTGTCTTTAGCCATGTTTAAAGATTAATAATTATTTGCAGTGCTGCCATAGAAAGGGACCTCCAGCTTCTACCTCCAGGATCCCGAATGGGTCTCACCCTCATTACCAATTCCATATCCCAAGAATTCAGCAGCTCTTTTCCTCCTGAACACTGGCTTTCTAATGAGAGTTTGTTCAACTAAAATTCATTACACATCTCTCATTATCGTTATGTTGAAGTGCACCATTTTACATTTTAATTAAAATGCACATTTTAAAACAGCCAAGTTGAATGTATTCCAGTCTTTTTCCTCGTGTTTGCTTCCGCAGCATGACTTTATTAACAAAAGATTTTGCAGTTCCTTAGCTCCCACATGGTTTGAATAATAAATAATAGAAATTATGGGGAATTTTCAAGAATTGAGAGCTTTTGATTACTGACCTGTTGCTTTTCTTTGCAGTGAACCAAAGGGGAATGTTTCCATGAATAAATGATTTCATCTTGACAAAGAAGAGCAGATTATGGCAGCTTTTATTTGTACCTCATCAGTCTTAAAAGCAAACCTGAAGAGCTCCAATGTGTTTCAAATCACTATTTCTAAAAGCCTCTATGTCAGGGGTCTCCAAACTTTCTAAACAAAGAGTCAGTTTACTGTCCTTCAGACTTCAAGTAGTAGGGAGTAGAAAATGCCCCATAATTGGTATTATTTGGGGGGTATTGCCCCATTGTTGGTATCATGGTAAGAAATAGTGTCCCATCATTGGTATTAGTGGGAGGAAGTGTGCCCCATCATTGGTGTCAGTGACAGGAATGGTGCCCCTTCATTGGTGTCAGTGGGAGGAATAGTGCCCCATCATTGGTGTCAGTGGGAGGAATGGTGCCCCTTCATTGTTGTCAGTGGGAGAAATAGTGGCCAATCATTGGTATTAGTGGGGGGAATAGTGCCCCATCATCGCTATTAGTGGAATGAATAGAGCCCAATCAGTGTGAGGAAGAGTGCCCCATCCTTGGTATCAGTGGGAGAAATAATGCCCCATCCTTGGTGTCAGTGGGAGGAATAATGCCACATCATTGGTGTCAGTGGGAGGAAGATTACCCCATCATTGATATTGGTGGAAGGAATCTTGCCCAATCATTACAGTGAAAGGAATAGTGCCCGGTATCATTGTATCAGTGGGTGTCCTGTATCATCAATTCACACAGTAAAGTCGCAATGGAAATCGCATGATTTCCATTGCGAATGGTGCATTAGCGTTATTAAAAATGGCACATGTTCATCTACTAAGGAATATGTGGGACTAGTCTCGTGAACCCTGGCTAAATACCAGTGTACGCATCGAACCCTCTGGTCTGGATGAAGTTCGGGCGGATGGAACTTTACTCTTGTCTTTGCCCCACCCCCTTCCTCACCTGCTCCCTTTATCTTCTCTCTCTTTTTCCCCCTCCTCTCCTTTTCTCATCTCCCCCCCCCCATTTTTTTTTTGCTTTGTTTTCTTCTCTCTTATTTGTAAGGACCCTATGGGTTTACCCTAACTCTCTGAAGTTCTCAACACAGGGCCTTGACCGTAGACAACTTGTCATACGGGATACGGAGACTCCTTAGATCTGGCCGTTTGCAATCTGCAATTTAGTTCATTAATGAGATTACGAGGATAGCAATTTCTGTGAACTGGACCATTCCTTGTTGTTCTTTACGTTTTTTGGAATCGTCCACTTGAGTTTGGTCTCTGTATTTACTGTATTTTTTCTTTCAAAAAGAAAGTATTGAAAAAAAAAGAAAAATTTAAATTTCTGGAATGCCACGATGGCTAACTGTCACATTTGCTTGTGTCCTCAACCAAACTTTCAAACCATCAAATGGCTGGTGTCATAACTGATCACGTGTGCAACACCATGGCAGTTGCAGATCTAACAGAAGCAGCTTGGCTGTTAAGGATAAGAGGATTTAATTCCTCTTTAGGGCTGTCAGCAGATCAGTCTCTACATATTGGACTGTGCCTAAAAATATAGAGCAACTGAGCATGTGCAGAGCAGAATAAGACATTTTACATAGCTATACCTGCAAAAAAAAGGGGCCAGCCGGAAATGATCTATCAGGGGTTGTAAACCCTTAAGGCTTTTCACCTTAATGCATTCTATGGGGAAGTCACTTCTGCCATAACACTGGAAAGTGATAACGATAGATGCCAGTCTTTCAAGCTGGGAAGGGAGCTTTTCATCGGACAAACTGATCGTGTGTTGGTCCCATCGGTTTGTTTTCCATCGGTGAAAAGAAATAGAAAATTTTCCTATAGATAAAAAACTGATAGAAAAAAAACGATTGTCTGTGTGGAACTCCATCGGAGAAAAATCCACGCATGCTCGGAAGCATTGAACTTCATTTTAAGCCCGCGTAATTCAAAGGGGCGTGTGCCATTTAAATTAGGCGCGCTCCCCCGCCCGACCTACTGCGCATGCTCCCTTTTGAATTACCCGCCGTGCTTTGCGCGAAGTGACGTCATTTTTTCGAACGGCGAGGTGCGTAGCGTATTTTCGGATTTCCGGACGTCTTACGCAAACGACGTGAATTTTTTAATTTCAACGAGGGAACGACGACCATACTTTATACAGCACGTGTGCTGTGTACAGTTAGGGCACCCAAAACGACGACTAAATTTGCGACGGGAAACTAGACTAGCGGCGACGTAGCGAACGCGAAAAACCGTTGTGGATCGCCGTAACTCCTAATTTGCATACCCGACACTGGTTTACGACGCAAACTCCCCCCAGCAGCGACCGCGGTATTGCATCTTAAGATCCGACAGTGTAAAACAATTACACCTGTCGGATCTTATGGCTATCTATGCGTAACTGATTCTATGAATCAGTCGCATAGATACTCTGAGAGATACGACGGAGTATCTGAGATACTCCGTCGTATCTCTTTTGTGAATCTGGGCCTTAGCTACCAATCTCATTTTAAAAGTTGACACATTCTTATAGTATATATTCTTATCTATTCTTAGATATGAATTATTTGACCTCTAGGCAATTTCTTATGATGTCTTCCCTATGACACACCTCCATATACTGTAGCTTTGTGCTCTTTAGTTTTATGTGTTTTTGCTCACATTGCAGCGTATCGTGTTATAAAAGTGAAATAAGAGATGGAAAGCCCATTCTACAAATACACATCTGCCAGAACAACAGAAGTATGCTGTTGCCAGTAATTAAAAGCTAGCTGTGAGCGTATGAATACCTTTGGTTATAGTAAAGCTCTTAATCCAATTTCTCTTACAATGATGGAATTGATGCAAACACAGCAATGATTGCTAACCTATATCCTAAGGTATTTTGTGTCGAATGGTGAATTAGAACGAGTGTTAACCTGTTTAACATGCTGATGGAAGAGCTACAAACCCAAACAAGCAATTATCACATTCATACAAGGATCACTTCAATGCTGTCATAATCATGCAAATGTACGACTCTCTTGGCTACATTCTACTCTTGCTGAGTTGTTCAAACAATTTCCATTAATGTATTGCAGCTACCAGCAGCTTCGCTGCCCCGATGATTGCCTTTGGTTTATTGGACAGTGGAGAGTCGTTGAATGAAGGAAACAAAAGGCCCAGCAAATTAATCAAATTAACAAAAGGTGGGTTTTTCAAAAGGCCAGCAAATGTACTCCGATCAGCCTATAGAAGCGTCATCCTATCTATAGCTGGAGAAAATGATTAAGTTCATACCCAGTAGGTCCCATCTATTCCACTTTGGAATGAGTCATTCCAGCACTAGTGTTGCTCACGAATATTCGCATTGCGAATATTCGACTCGAATATAGCATATTCGAGAAATCGCGCTATATTTCGAAATTCGCGGTGAATATTCGCAATTCCGAATATTCGATTTTTTACAATTTTTTTTTTGAATCAGATCACATCCTAGATATCTCCATCGACGTCTAAAAGCATTGCTGGTATAATTAGAGACCCTGGGCCGAGTAGCTGAAGCGTTCATTGAATTTTCCAGAAAGATCGCAATGCGATTATTCGGCAAACGCAATATCGCGCGATTATTTTCCTCGCCCCGATCTTCCGCATCAGAGCGATTTTTACAGTTTCATTTTTAAAACAGATCACATCCTAGTGATCTCCATAGACGTCTGAAAGCATTGCTGGTATGATTAGAGCCATTGGGCCGAGTAGCTGAAGCGATCATTTTATATTGCCGAATAATCGCAATGCGAATATTCGGCAATAGGAATATTGCGCGATTATTTGCTCCGCCCTTTTGCATCAGAGCCAATCAGAGTTCTCCTTCCACACTCGTCACAGGTTAGCAACCAATAGGAACCTGCCTGCATGGACATTATATAAGCTCACTCCCAGCACCATTTCATTGCAGATTCAGAAGCTTGCTATAGAGTGTGGAGGCTGTTTCTGTGTTCCTGGTTTCCTGGTTTCCTGTGTCTTTGTTCTTGATTGATTTAGATCATCACCAGCATTGCTATTTAGTGATTCCAGTGGATCTTTTCCAGTATATCAACTGCTTTTTTCAAAGCAATAGACCCAAGAGCTTTTTTCAAAGCTACGTTTTGTGCTGTTTTGTGCTGTTTTTTTCATTTGTGTTACTGTTTGATCCTGCAATCCTCCCTGTTCAGTTATATTTGCAAGAGATTTCAGAACACATATTGATCTGAGCTTTATAAAAGAGCTTTTCTAAAAGCTAAGTTTTGTTCATCTTGTGTTACTGTCAGATCTTGCAGGTTCACTGTTCAGTGATATTTGATAGGCATCTCAGTTCAAATTTTGTTTAGTTTTCCCTAAAGAGCTTTTATAAAAGCTAAGTTTTGTGTTCAGTTTAGTTAAATTTTGTGTAGTAAGTGTACACACTGTTAGTGTACATTTATTTCATCTAGCTTAGCTTAGTGTGTGTTTAGTGTCTGTGTTTTGTGTTTAAAAAAAAAAAAAAAAAAAAAAGTTAGTGTTTGTTTAGTGCTTTTTTTTTTTTTCTTTAATTTTGTAGTCCTTGTCTGGTGTACTACTTTTCTTATAGTTTAGTAGCTGTCTGTGTACGTCTTTGTCTGCGTGCCTGTCTTGTAAAAAAAACACAAAAACACATTTTGTTCACATTTTCCCCCCCAATAAAGTTTAACCCCCCCACACACATATCAGCAATTATGAGCGGCATCCGTGGCCGTGGCAGTAGGGGTAGGGGAGTTACTCCCAGTGCTGGATCGCTGCCAGCACGGGGTACCTCTCGTGCCCCTACTAGTGGTAGAGGATCGGGTGCAAGGGGAGTACGCCTGATCCGGGAGTTCTTCCCATCGGGCAGCCGCCCGATATTGCCATCTCAGGCTCAAGTAGTGGTGGACTACATGGGGCACAGCAGTGCCACTGAGTCGTCGGTCCCGACTCACAGTAGTACCACCATTACACCGTTGCCTGTACTACCCCCCCCCAGCCCCCAAGAGTCCAGCATCTTACTGTTCGACAGCGACAGTGATAGGGATCTCTTGGGGGAGGCCATGCATCAGGCAGACCTCCAGCTCTGTCCTGATGGTCAGGACCTTTTTGAAGGGATGGATGAGGAGGATGGGATACCTGCTGGCAGTATCCCAGAGACATCCCTTCAAACTGGTGCTGCTGTTTTGGTGCAGGAAACAGCAGCACCTAGTCAGACCCAGGCGTGGGTGAGGGGACAGCGGAGCCAGGCTAGAGGCTCCATGTCACGTGGTTCCCTCAGACCAACACATCTCAGCCCTTGGTCTGACATCTCTGGGGGCGAAGAGGGTGACCCATCATGGTTGCCATCTGACGCGTCGGCTCACTACGTCAGTGACGACGGGGAAGGTAGGCACCCTGGTGAAACGGTGCGCCAGGTCACCACCAGGGAGACCATCGTCAGGGTCTCCACTGGTGATGGCAGCAGGAGGTGTCAGGAGGAGGAGCAGCAGCAGCAGCAGCAGCAGCAGGCAGCTCCACCTGTGCGCACCGAATCCCAGCAGGTGCAAGTAAGCGTCACCCCATCTGACAGGAGGGCGGTGCTGAAGTCACCTGTCTGGAATTTCTTTACCCTGGTGGCAGACAACCCTACCGTGGCCATCTGCCGGATTTGTAAAGTGAGGGTGAAGAGAGGGAAGTGTTTGGCTCGGGTGGGTACCACAGCCCTGAACCAGCACCTCAGGATAAACCACTGGGCGTTGTATGAGGAGATGAAGCGTGGTGGTGGTAGCAGCGCCACCACCACAAGTGAGCAGGGTACAGCAGCCCCTGCCACATCTTCATCTGTTTCCAGCAGGTCATGCCCCCCCGCTCCCTCTAGTAGAGGTACTGGTACCGGCAGCCAGACCTCTACTTCCACAGCACCCTCCACGTCTGTGTCCCGCACTGCCGTCCGGCGCCAGGCGTCGATTTCAGACGCCTTTGACCGCACCACTCCCTTCCCCCCTGGAGACCGACGTGTGCGTTCCCTCAATGGGCTCCTGGCAAGGGTTATTGCCCAACATCTGCTGCCCTTCAACATAGTTGACAGCAACCCCTTCAGGCAGATGTTGGAGCAGGCCCAACCCCAATGGCGTGTCCCCAGCCGCCATTTCTTTGCCAGGACTGGTGTCCCTGCCCTACACCAGCACATTGTTCAGAATGTAACCCTGTCGCTGGATCACGCTGTCAGCGACAGGGTTCATCTGACAATGGATGGCTGGACCAGCAGGCATGGGCAGGGACGCTACATCAGCTTCACGGCCCATTGGGTTTCCCTCCGAGGCGTCGGTGAGGGATCGTCGGCAACCGATCTTGTGGTGCCGCCCCGGGGTGTCCAGGGGAGAACTGCTGGTCTCCCTCAAGCCACTGTCTCCGCAGCTGCTGAGCCTCCCAGCAAGCGCCCCCGTAGCTACTCAAGTGTGGGGCACGTGCGCTGTCAGGCCGTGCTCCAGCTTGTTAGTTTAGGGGACCGGAGACACACTGCAGAAGAAGTGCTGAAAGCACTTCAAGCTCAGGTCCAGAAGTGGCTGACACCCCGAAGGCTCCAGCCAGGTATGGTTGTCTGCGATAACGGCAGCAACCTACTCGCCGCCCTCCATGCTGGCAGTCTGACGCACGTGCCCTGTCTGGCACATGTCCTCAACCTGGTGGTGCAGAAGTTCCTGCGCACTTATCCAGGGTTGAGTGACATTGTGGCAAAGGCGCGTAGGATTGCCAGCCACTTCAGGCGCTCCCCAACCGCTACCGCGTCCCTGTCCAAATTGCAGCGGAAGTACAATCTGCCCCTTCACAGGCTGATTGTGGACAGTGTGACGCGGTGGAACTCCACCCTCCACATGCTGAAGAGGTTGTGGGAGCAGCAAAGGGCGGTGAGGGAGTACCTGATGGAACTAGGCACTCAGAGGGCTTCACCACAACTCCCTTTCATCGCCTGTGCGGAGTGGGGGCAGATAAACCAGGTCTGCCAAGTGTTGTCCTCCTTCGAGCAGGCGACCAAGATGGTCAGCAGTGAGCAAATTGGCCTCAATAGCGTGCTGCCAATACTGTTCATGCTGGAGAGGACACTAGATCGCCTGCTCGAGGCTGGGGAGAGTGCCTTGGTGGAGCAGGAGGAGTCAGCAATGCTCCACCGAGACCAGGGCCAGGACCAGGAGGAGGAGGAGGAGGATGATGATGAAGAGGAGGAGGAGGTGGTTGCTGGTGTCGTCCCGGAGTCAGGGCCTGGTCAGGAGGGAGAGCCGGTGTTGGGGGCACCGATAGTCCGGGGGTTGGGCATGTCTGAGTTTGACCAGCAGCGCCTCAGGGAAGAAGAGTCGCACCTCATTCACCTGGCCAGCATTGAGGAGTCACAGCGGGCTGTGCTCTTCCCCATGGCTGCCCACATGCTCAGATGCCTCAGGAGGGACCCCCGGGTTAAGACCATCAAGACGAGGGATGATTTCTGGATGGCCACCCTTTTGGATCCCAGGTGCAAGGGGAAACTGGAGCAGTTCATCCCAGCCAGCCGGAGGCAGCACCGGATGGAGGAACTGCAGGCAGCCATTGTCAGACGGTTGGAGCAGGCAACTCCCCGGCCTCCAGTTGTCCCCCCTCATCTCACCCAGCAGGTGGCTGCACCCAGCTGCAGCCGAGCAGGGGACCTAATGGAAGAGATGAGGATGTTCTTCCAAACCGAGCGACCCAGTACCACCACCAGCAGCAGCAGCAGCAGTCACCACCAGCGGCTGGCCCACATGGTGGCAGACTACATGGCGTCCGTCGGTGCTTCTGACAGTATGAGCACCGACGACCCCATGGAGTACTGGGTTGCCAGATTGGACACCTGCCGCGAGCTCGCTCAGTATGCGCTGGAGTTATTGTCTTGCCCCCCCTCCAGCGTACTATCTGAGCGGACATTCAGCGCGGCAGGTGGGGTGGTCACGGACAAGAGGACCCGTCTGTCCACAGAGTCCGTGGACAGACTCACATTCATAAAGATGAATGAGTCCTGGATCGGCGGTGACTTTCTGGCACCCGTCGTCGGTTCAGGGCGCTGAAGGGTCCCTTGCCATGCATTCCCTGATGAAGCCCCGGACCTGATGTATTTACAGTGCTGAATATAACTATTTCAACATCAGAGAAAATCAATGTTAATATTTGGTACAGTAGGCTTTCTTTGCAATTACAGCGGTCAAAAATTTCTTTTATTTTTACACCAGCTTTGCACACACTGGAGGAGGGATTTTGGCCCACTCCTCCACACAGATCTTCTCTACATCAGTCATGTTTCTGGGCTATCGCTGAGAAACACGGAGTTTGAGCTCCCTCCAAAGATTCTCTATTGGGTTTAGGTCTGGAGACTGGCTAGGCCACGCCAGAACCTTGATATGCTCCTTACAGAGCCAATCCTTGGTTATCCTGGCTGTGTGCTTTGGGTCATTCTCATGTTGGAAGACCCAGCCTCGACCCATCTTCAAAGCTCTAACTCAGGGAAGGAGGTTGTTGCCCAAAATCTTGCAATACATGGCCCCGGTCATCCTCTCCTTAATACAGTGCAGTCACCCTGTCCCATGTGCAGAAAAACACCACCAAAGCATGATGCTACCACCCCCATGCTTCACATTAGGGATGGCGTTCTTGGCATGGTACTCATCATTATTCTTCCTCCGAACACGGTTAGTGAAATTATGATCAAAAAATTATATTATAGTCTCATCTGACCACATGATTTTCTCCCATGACTCCTTTGGATCAGTCAAGACAATTATGTCAGCAGTTATTTCACACCCTATATACTCTTATTAAGACTGCTGTACATCATGGCAACTCCTGCCCATGTGATATGACTCTGTATCAACTACTACTGTTAATACTACTACTGCTGCTTCTGCTGCTGCTGCTGCCCAGTCAAGACACCTATGTCAGCAGTTATTTGACACTCTATATACTCCTATTCCTACTGCTGTTCATGATGGCACCTCCTGCCCATGTGATATGACTCTGTATCAACTACTACTGTTAATACTACTGCTGCTTCTGCTGCTGCTGCCCAGTCAAGACACCTATGTCAGCAGTTATTTGACACTCTATATACTCCTATTCCTACTGCTGTTCATCATGGCACCTCCTGCCCATGTGATATGACTCTGTATCAACTACTACTGTTAATACTACTGCTGCTGCTTCTGCTGCTGCTGCTGCCCAGTCAAGACACCTATGTCAGCAGTTATTTGACACTCTATATACTCCTATTCCTACTGCTGTTCATGATGGCACCTCCTGCCCATGTGATATGACTCTGTATCAACTACTACTGTTAATACTACTGCTGCTTCTGCTGCTGCTGCCCAGTCAATACACCTATGTCAGCAGTTATTTGACACTCTATATACTCCTATTCCTACTGCTGTTCATCATGGCACCTCCTGCCCATGTGATATGACTCTGTATCAACTACTACTGTTAATACTACTGCTGCTGCTTCTGCTGCTGCTGCTGCCCAGTCAAGACACCTATGTCAGCAGTTATTTGACACTCTATATACTCCTATTCCTACTGCTGTTCATGATGGCACCTCCTGCCCATGTGATATGACTCTGTATCAACTACTACTGTTAATACTACTGCTGCTTCTGCTGCTGCTGCCCAGTCAATACACCTATGTCAGCAGTTATTTGACACTCTATATACTCCTATTCCTACTGCTGTTCATCATGGCACCTCCTGCCCATGTGATATGACTCTGTATCAACTACTACTGTTAATACTACTGCTGCTTCTGCTGCTGCTGCCCAGTCAAGACACCTATGTCAGCAGTTATTTGACACTCTATATACTCCTATTCCTACTGCTGTTCATGATGGCACCTCCTGCCCATGTGATATGACTCTGTATCAACTACTACTGTTAATACTACTGCTGCTGCTTCTGCTGCTGCTGCTGCCCAGTCAAGACACCTATGTCAGCAGTTATTTGACACTCTATATACTCCTATTCCTACTGCTGTTCATGATGGCACCTCCTGCCCATGTGATATGACTCTGTATCAACTACTACTGTTAATACTACTGCTGCTTCTGCTGCTGCTGCCCAGTCAAGACACCTATGTCAGCAGTTATTTGACACTCTATATACTCCTATTCCTACTGCTGTTCATGATGGCACCTCCTGCCCATGTGATATGACTCTGTATCAACTACTACTGTTAATACTACTGCTGCTTCTGCTGCTGCTGCCCAGTCAATACACCTATGTCAGCAGTTATTTGACACTCTATATACTCCTATTCCTACTGCTGTTCATCATGGCACCTCCTGCCCATGTGATATGACTCTGTATCAACTACTACTGTTAATACTACTGCTGCTTCTGCTGCTGCTGCCCAGTCAAGACACCTATGTCAGCAGTTATTTGACACTCTATATACTCCTATTCCTACTGCTGTTCATGATGGCACCTCCTGCCCATGTGATATGACTCTGTATCAACTACTACTGTTAATACTACTGCTGCTGCTTCTGCTGCTGCTGCTGCCCAGTCAAGACACCTATGTCAGCAGTTATTTGACACTCTATATACTCCTATTCCTACTGCTGTTCATCATGGCACCTCCTGCCCATGTGATATGACTCTGTATCAACTACTACTGTTAATACTACTGCTGCTGCTTCTGCTGCTGCTGCTGCCCAGTCAAGACACCTATGTCAGCAGTTATTTGACACTCTATATACTCCTATTCCTACTGCTGTTCATGATGGCACCTCCTGCCCATGTGATATGACTCTGTATCAACTACTACTGTTAATACTACTGCTGCTTCTGCTGCTGCTGCCCAGTCAATACACCTATGTCAGCAGTTATTTGACACTCTATATACTCCTATTCCTACTGCTGTTCATGATGGCACCTCCTGCCCATGTGATATGACTCTGTATCAACTACTACTGTTAATACTACTGCTGCTTCTGCTGCTGCTGCCCAGTCAATACACCTATGTCAGCAGTTATTTGACACTCTATATACTCCTATTCCTACTGCTGTTCATCATGGCACCTCCTGCCCATGTGATATGACTCTGTATCAACTACTACTGTTAATACTACTGCTGCTGCTTCTGCTGCTGCTGCTGCCCAGTCAAGACACCTATGTCAGCAGTTATTTGACACTCTATATACTCCTATTCCTACTGCTGTTCATGATGGCACCTCCTGCCCATGTGATATGACTCTGTATCAACTACTACTGTTAATACTACTGCTGCTTCTGCTGCTGCTGCCCAGTCAATACACCTATGTCAGCAGTTATTTGACACTCTATATACTCCTATTCCTACTGCTGTTCATCATGGCACCTCCTGCCCATGTGATATGACTCTGTATCAACTACTACTGTTAATACTACTGCTGCTGCTTCTGCTGCTGCTGCTGCCCAGTCAAGACACCTATGTCAGCAGTTATTTGACACTCTATATACTCCTATTCCTACTGCTGTTCATGATGGCACCTCCTGCCCATGTGATATGACTCTGTATCAACTACTACTGTTAATACTACTGCTGCTTCTGCTGCTGCTGCCCAGTCAATACACCTATGTCAGCAGTTATTTGACACTCTATATACTCCTATTCCTACTGCTGTTCATGATGGCACCTCCTGCCCATGCGATATGACTCTGTATCAACTACTACTGTTAATACTACTGCTGCTTCTGCTGCTGCTGCCCAGTCAAGACACCTATGTCAGCAGTTATTTGACACTCTATATACTCCTATTCCTACTGCTGTACATCATGGCAACTCCTGCCCATGTGATATGACTCTGTATCAACTACTACTGTTAATACTACTACTGCTGCTTCTGCTGCTGCTGCTGCCGCCCAGTCAATACACCTATGTCAGCAGTTATTTCACACTCTATATACTCTTATTAAGACTGCTGTACATCATGGCAACTCCTGCCCATGTAATATGACTCTGTATCAACTACTACTGTTAATACTACTACTGATGCTTCTGCTGCTGCTGCCGCCCAGTCAATACACCTATGTCAGCAGTTATTTCACACTCTATATACTCTTATTAAGACTGCTGTACATCATGGCAACTCCTGCCCATGTGATATGACTCTGTATCAACTACTACTGTTAATACTACTACTGCTGCTTCTGCTGCTGCTGCCGCCCAGTCAATACACCTATGTCAGCAGTTATTTCACACTCTATATACTCTTATTAAGACTGCTGTACATCATGGCAACTCCTGCCCATGTGATATGACTCTGTATCAACTACTACTGTTAATACTACTACTGCTGCTTCTGCTGCTGCTGCTGCCGCCCAGTCAATACACCTATGTCAGCAGTTATTTCACACTCTATATACTCTTATTAAGACTGCTGTACATCATGGCAACTCCTGCCCATGTGATATGACTCTGTATCAACTACTACTGTTAATACTACTACTGCTGCTTCTGCTGCTGCTGCCGCCCAGTCAATACACCTATGTCAGCAGTTATTTCACACTCTATATACTCTTATTAAGACTGCTGTACATCATGGCAACTCCTGCCCATGTGATATGACTCTGTATCAACTACTACTGTTAATACTACTACTGATGCTTCTGCTGCTGCTGCCGCCCAGTCAATACACCTATGTCAGCAGTTATTTCACACTCTATATACTCTTATTAAGACTGCTGTACATCATGGCAACTCCTGCCCATGTGATATGACTCTGTATCAACTACTACTGTTAATACTACTACTGCTGCTTCTGCTGCTGCTGCTGCCGCCCAGTCAATACACCTATGTCAGCAGTTATTTCACACTCTATATACTCTTATTAAGACTGCTGTACATCATGGCAACTCCTGCCCATGTGATATGACTCTGTATCAACTACTA
This sequence comes from Rana temporaria, assembly GCF_905171775.1. NCBI lineage: Eukaryota > Metazoa > Chordata > Amphibia > Anura > Ranidae > Rana > Rana temporaria. Next base: position 286,894,759 of record NC_053493.1, on the reverse strand, counting down.
CTGTTAATACTACTACTGCTGCTTCTGCTGCTGCTGCCGCCCAGTCAATACACCTATGTCAGCAGTTATTTCACACTCTATATACTCTTATTAAGACTGCTGTACATCATGGCAACTCCTGCCCATGTGATATGACTCTGTATCAACTACTACTGTTAATACTACTACTGCTGCTTCTGCTGTTGCTGCTGCCGCCCAGTCAATACACCTATGTCAGCAGTTGTTTCACACTCTATATACTCTTATTCCTACTGCTGTTCATCATGGCAACTCCTGCCCAAGTGATATGACTCTGTATCAACTACTACTGCTAATACTACTACTGCTGCTGCTGCTGCTGCTGCTGCTCAGTCAAGACAACTATGTCAAAAGTAATTTCCCACTCTATATACTCCTATTACCACTGCTGTTCATCATGGCACCTCCTGCCCAAGTGATATGACTCTGTATCTACTACTACTACTACTACTGCTGCTGCTGCTGCTCTGTCAAGACACCTATGTAAAAAGTTAATTCCCACTCTATATATACTCCTATTACCACTGCTGTTCACTGATACCACTGATAGTTAATTTATCCCTTAACTACCCCCATTTGTGAGGGTCGGGGTTTTCCTTTAAAGTCCCATGCAAATCAATGGAAAATGTATGTTCCCACATAACTTCTGTACGCCTGGAGATATTTCAATAATACCCGCTATACATATTACTTATATGCCAAATAAAAATATATAACAGTTAAATTAACCCTTACCAACACCCTTATATAAAAGATGGGTATATTTATATTACTATGATTTTCCTCCCCAAAAGGTTAAGATAGGAAGACCGGGCAACGCCGGGTATTCAGCTAGTAATAGTATAAAATGTTTTCGGTTATTATTAAGCTAGATGTGTTGATGTTGATGTTGATGTGTTAGATGTGAAGTTAGATGTGAAGTTAGATGTGTTTAAAAAACTAACAATTTCAATAAGAAATGAAACCTTTGCAAAATATAACATTTTTTATTAAAAAAAAAAAAAAAAAATTAGGACATTAACTTCTGAAGCTCTGTCACCTCATCCATGTTTTTCGCCAGTTGTTGCACCAGTTGTTGATTTTGGCGCATCAAAAACAGTATCTGCTGCTCATTTGCCATTACTCTCTTCGTGAGGTTTTTCATGGCAGCTTGCTTCACCTCTAGCTTTTTTAGAACTGTTAGGATATAAGAAAAAAACATTTGGATTTCAAAGACCGTTACGAAAGATTATTTTCAGCCATAAAAATAATAAAGTCTGACTTAAGAGACTCTATGAAAGAGGATCTGGCAGAGGCAATTCTCTTCCTTAGAACTCTACATTGCATTTATTTGCATTTGCTAAGCCTAGAACTACATTTCAAGATTAATATAAACCATTTCTAGGTTTTTCATATTTTTTTTTTTGGGTTCATTATAGATAAGCTTTGTTTTGGTTCTAAAACAGCCAAATAATGTGGTCTGTATTTTTGAACTGTTAAAGATCATGTTCCTGATGTTTAAGCCTGCTGCTACTATCCAGTCACTTGATTGTTTTCATTGTGTTTGTCTTTTGCTTAAACTGTGCAATACAGTAGACTGTTGGCTTCCCAGCCAGTAGTCCTGTGGTAGTTTGCGTTTCTTTCCCTCAAGGAATCTATAAAATACATTCGCATATTAATACAGAGGAGTCGGAGTCGGGGAGTCGGGGAGTCGGAGTCTGAAGTACATAAAACTGAGGAGTCGGAGTCGAAAAATTTATCTACCGACTCCACAGCCCTGCTTTAAATGCTGTCCATTTTTAGAGCTACATTTTATTGTTGAAATTTTATTAATATATGTGCACATATTTACCCTCCTGATTGACGGTATAATTAACCGTCTCATCCTGCTCCTCTTCCTCGTCACCCACTACTCCACCAGAAGTTTCGGGGGGGGGGTGCAGCTCCTCCTCTTGCTCCTCCACAGGAACTGGGGGTGGTGATGTGGATGGCCCTGGCTGCTCCTCCTCATCCCTCTCCTCCTCTTCCACATCCTCCTCCTGCTCCTCCTCTGCGGCCTGTCGCCTTGTGCGCTTGGGGCGCACAGTTGGTAGCGGAGCTCCTATAATAACACAATGTTCATATATTATAAAAATGTTTTCTAATGACGTATGCAAATTCTGTGTACTCTACTGTATTGTATATGAATACAAATTAATTTATATAGACAGTTAACCAATGGGACAATGTTATATTAAAGGGTCTTGTGGGCACTACAGGGGACTGAGCGTGAGCTGGGCTGCCACCATGGTAAAATGAGCTGTTTTTGTCTCCTTTGTTTTGTTCAGACGATCTCATGTTAAAAAAAAGTACTTGATGGAGTACACAGGATTACTATAACAACCCCACGCCTAACACAGGAATTTAGTGGGAATCTATATATATAAAACTCAACGTGTGTGTGCATGTATGTATGTATGTTCCACCATCACGTCCAAACGGCTAAAGATATTTACATGAAACTTGGCACACAGGTTACTTATATGTCAGCCACAAATATAGGATTGGTGGTTTAACCCATACCCACCCCCATTTGCCTTGGTCAGGGTTTTTCTTTAAAGTCCCATTCAACTCTATGGGAAATACATGTTATTTCATAACAGCTGTAGATATTTCGATAACACTTGGTCACATGTTATCTATACGTCCACTTAAAGTATAGGATCGTTAATTTATCCCTTAACTAACCCCATTGGTGAGGGTCGGGCTTTTTGTTTAAAGTCCCATGCAAAGCAATGGGAAAAGTATGTTCCCACATAACTTCTGTGTTCCTGTCTGCTGTCCCATGTTTTTTTCCAACAGTACTATGAATACCTTGGCTGGTGGTGATATATGTTACAACAACATGGCGTCTTGGTTAACAACATCTGACCTTACATTAATTACATATGACCTTCCATAACTGTCCCCAAGGGACCCGGGCTGGCTCAACGCGATTGCCACTGCGCTGACAAGCCATTCACCTCTGCAGCTAGGGGTTCGGATCCCGCTCTCGGCTACATGTGAATTGAGTTTGGTGGTCTCAGCTCGGCCCCCGGTGGGTGTGCTATGCGAGGTAAGCCTGCGCTTAGTATGCCCACCTCCCTCCCACAAAAACCACCACACTTACACACGCACTCGCAATTGGGTTAACATGCACGCACTCTGACCATGCGGTCTCTAAAAAGAGAGGCGAAGGACTAACGGGGCTGGTTGAGCGGGCAAATCCTCTCACTCCCTTATAGGGAGTCCCTCTGCCCCGTGGGGCTTCGAAGCGGAGCAGGTAGGACGGTCTGTGTGGGAGGACCCCCTCACACCCGCCATTGCCACCCGGGGCATGGAGAAAGGTGGCAGATTACCTCTGGGGGAGGCCTGCCTACTCCCAACTCCTGCAGTCCGGCTCCTCTCTCGAGTACACGCACAAAATACACTTTAGGGAAAAAAAAACATAACTGTGACCAATAACTTACCAGGATGATATTTATTCCGGATACGCCTGACCCGGTTCATCTGGCGCCTCTTCAGGTCGGACCACTTTTTGAGGATCGCCATGCGAGTGTGTTCTTCGCCTAGTTCCTCAATCAGGGAGCTTATAACTCCCTGTTTTTCTTGCTGCCTCCGCAGCTCATCGTATCCTGTTTCCAGGAACTTCTGCAAGATGAAGAACAAAGTATATTGTAATACTTTTGTTGACAGCCTTATGGATATATGACATAAATGTATGCTATTCAACAATTGGAAGCATTCTCGCCTTATTAATCAATGACAGGGGTAACATGACAGATTTTATATACTGCCATTTCCGTCGCCACCTTTTTTACATAAATATAGCAGCCATTATCATTTGCATAATTATGAATATATACTAACTTTTAAACTAGACTAAAATGCAGTTGAAGATAATGAAATAACAGTGGTCAAAATACTTACACAAATCAGCAACTTTTCCTCAGATACAGTGAAATTACTTCCAACCATCTTGCTCTGCGATTGCGTTGCGATCATAAAGTTGGAAACTGGCAAGGGTCCAGGAAATGGTCGCGTGTTGTTCGCGTGTTGATTGCGCTGCTTGGACCGAGATGGGTCCATATGGCTTCGGCTGTATGGACCACAGTAACTCTTTTCCCTGTCAGGAGCCTAACGCCCCGGGGGGTCAGAGACGGGACCTTTTCGGAGGACCACTGACGTATGCAACCGTCGCAGTTTTTTGTGATGTCACTCTTTAGGTGTGTGCAAATTTTTCCTTGCACCGGGTGGAGTTTTTGGGTTGTGTTTTGCACGCCACAGGCTTTTCAACAGAAAATAACCAGCTGGAGGCAGAATGGTTGCAAAACACTACGGGTTTGTTACCTAACTCTGGGTTTCAAGACCAGTCCACCTCCAGCTGTTGCAAAACTACTACTCCCATCAGCCACGGTCTGTCAGTGCATGCTAAGAATTTTACTTTTGCTGCATCTAGGGTGCCACAGTTTAGAGACCCGTGCATAAAGGCCTGAAAAATGTGGGCCTGCAGAACTTACAATACTAGAAGTGCCAGCATTCCCAGGCATGCTGGAAGTTGTAGTTCTGCAACATCTAAAGGGCAATATGTATTCGAACGTCCTTGGGCCTTGAGGACACTGAAGTCAGGACGTTCGCATACGTCCTATGTCCAAAAAAATTTTAAATTCATTATGCTAAATAACAAGGAAAAGTGCCTAAATACACATTTGCCAACCAGGGTGTCTGCAGCTGTCCAGGCATGCTGGGACTTGTAGTTTTGTAAAAGCAGGAGACACATTTTTGGTTAAATACTAATATCTGATCATATATACTAACTTTTAAACTAGACTTAAATGCAGTTGAAGATGATGAAATAACAGTGGTCAAAATACTTACACAAATCAGCAACTTTTCCTCAGACTTTGAGAAATTGCTTCCCACCATGTTGCTGTAATATTGGGAAACTGGCAAGGCTCCAGGAAATGGTCGCGTGTTGTTCGCGCAATTGCGCATGCGCGATCGAAAAATCGCAATCGCAATATGTATTTTGGTTAAAATATCATACATATTCGATTTCAGAGTGCTGCTACAGCAGTTTTCGAAATATCTGCAATAAATTTCGCATTCGCATGTTGCGATATTTCGATAAAATATCAGGAATATTCTGAGCCAATCAGAGCGCTCCTCCAGCATATCTCGAAATTGCGCAATAAATATCGCATTCGCATGTTGCGATATTTCGATAAAATATCAGGAATATTCTGAGCCAATCAGAGCGCTCCTCCAGCATATCTCGAAATTGCGCAATAAATATCGCAATCGCATGTTGCGATATTTCGATAAAATATCACGAATATTCTGAGCCAATCAGAGCGCTCCTCCAGCATATCTCGAAATTGCGCAATAAATATCGCATTCGCATGTTGCGATATTTCGATAAAATATCACGAATATTCTGAGCCAATCAGAGCGCTCCTCCAGCATATCTCGAAATTGCGCAATAAATATCGCATTCGCATGTTGCGATATTTCGATAAAATATCACGAATATTCTAAGCCAATCAGAGCGCTCCTACCGCAGTTATTAAAAAATCGCAATTATTTTCGCATTCGCAATAGCGAAAAATCGCATTCAATTAATTTCGATAAAATATCACGAATATTCGAATTTAGCGAATATATCTCGAATATTCGAATATATATTCGAGATATATCGCGAAATCGAATATGGCATATTCTGCTCAACACTATCCAGCACGTCTAATCTCTGGCTTGGGTCCAACCTATTTTGATACATGTCTTGAACTAGTCAACCCCAGGTTCAAATGCAACTGTTCAGCTAAATTCCTTCTTCAACTGAATGAGCCACTCTATTGGAAGTGAAGTGGGATGTGGGTTGGAAACATGCAGAAGGGTATTATTCACTGTCTTCAATCTATGAAAGCTGGAGACAATTCATCCCTCAGGGGGGATACCAGTGTGGAGGTCCAAGAATGTGCAGCCTTGAATGATGTCACTCTATGTAATGACAGTTGGTATTTGCACTCCTGCTCTGGCTCCATGTATGCATTGCTTCACGTTCAGCTTTTTGTGTATAATATTTTGAGTAACGTACCCTGCTTAAAGGACCCAGTTTGAATGTGCAGTGCATACTGTCAGTCTTATTTTGTCACTGAAATGCTTGGGAATGTGGAGAAATTTGATTTCGTATCTACCAAGTCAATATTATTATTATTTCTTCAGTGTCAATGATGCTACTAATGTTCATCATTAGAATTAACGTGTAATGAGACATGGTTAGCAACTATCTCTCACATGAATAAGATAATCATATTGGATTAATTGACAAATGTGCAAAAATAATAATACTAAATGAAGTGCAAAACACAATATATTAATGTTAATATATTGTATTTTTGCACTTAAAGCGGGGGTTCACCCGTACATAACACTTTTTTCCCTTAGCTTCATGCTCGTTTTGTCTAGGGGAATCGGCTAGTTGTTTTAAAATATGAGCTGTACTTACCGTTTACGAGATGCATCTTCTCCGCCGCTTCCGGGTATGGGCGTTCCTATTTTGATTGACAGTCTTCCGAGAGGCTTCCGACGGTCGCATCCATCGCGTCACGATTTTCCGAAAGAAGCCGAACGTCGGTGCGAAGGCGCAGTATAGAGCCGCACCGACGTTCGGCTTCTTTCGGCTACGAGTGACGCGATGGATGCGACCGTCGGAAGCCTCTCGGAAGACTGTCAATCAAGAAGGAACGCCCGCTCCCGAAGACCCATACCCGGAAGCGACGGAGAAGATGCATCTCGAAAACGGTAAGTACGGCTCATATTTTAAAACAACTAGCCGATTCCCCTAGACAAAACGAGCATCCATCTAAGGGGAAAAATTGTTTTATGGGTGAACTCCCGCTTTAAGTTAGTATTATTAATTTTTGCACATTTGTCAATGTATCCAATATGATTATCTTATTCATGTGAGAATTTTTGTATGATTATTTTTCACTTTTTTGGTTGTTTTGCGCATCTTTCTTGTATATATATATATACCCCCTCAGGAGCCGCTGGTTAGATTGGGACGGCATGTTATGTTACCTCTGTGATGTGTCTAGGGATAATGATGATGATGAGAGCAGTGACGGAATGTCCAAACAGCAGGGTGTCGTTTTCTGTGCTTTTATTAATTGCCCAACACGGAAACAGTTAACTTGAGGTAGATAGATATAGGTGGGTGAAAGGAGAGTTTTCAGATTCAGGCCTGTGGATAACGGAAGCAGTCCTGCCTCCAATGGGACTTTAACTCACGTCGCCACTCCAGCCGGAGTGGGTATAGTGTACCTGGACAGGCCTCCCACACCGACCTGGCAGCCAGGGTATCACTCGAAACCTCGAGAAGGAACAAGTCTCTGCCACAGACTTGGCTCTAGTAGAAATAGGAGTGGAACCTCTGCCACAGGCCCGTGCTCTGGAACATAGATGATAGAGCGAATCCTTCTCAATAAATGCCAATTTGCCTGAATCTCCCTCAGGTAGTCTCTCAAATGGTCACCGACTGACAGGTTGCCATCAAACAAACTGTCAGTGTCCGGTCACCTCGATCCCCGATGGATTGTCTAGGCTCTATTGGATCGCCTGCCCCCGGGCTCACCTCAGACTGACTCGCCATCAAACAGCACAACTCGCTTGGGATCTTCTTCAAAATATTGGGGACCCAGTTGATCACTGGGGCCCCTCCACAGCTTCAGTTGCCCCGGGCCAAGAACTAAGGACTCCGTGTAGCACGTGTGCCCCGACCTGGTAGGCCATATCGCCGGGGCCCGTGATGTGCGCACACCCTAAAGGTGGGTGCCTCACCCGGAACCAGGAACAGAACTCCCAAAAAAAAGGCGTCCGCTCCAGACCCTCCCCAAGCATGCCCCGCGAGGGAGAAACTCCTCTGCTGGCAAGAGGCGCCTCAGACTGAACTCCACTGCTGCCACCTGTCGCCCAGAGATGGAAAAGTATCTCTGGAACACAGAATGAACCCGCAGCACAGCCCAGCTAGAGTAGAGGCCCAATTTGCACAGATTAGTTGGATGAGAGTAAACTAACTCTCTCATCCCCCTCTAAATTTGACATAGCACCTGGACTGAAAGTACACAGGCGCTACATATAATGTGTGGGGCAAAACAACACCAATGATGGGGCACAATTCTTCCCACTGGCACCAAAGATGGGGCATTGTTTTTTCCCACTGACATCAGGAACTTTTTCTACTCCCCGTGGCTATAGTCCGTCTCCCCTAAACTGGTCCTTTGTTTAGAATGTTTGGAGACCCCTGTTCTATAGTGTGTACGTGTCTCAATTAAGAGCACTAGGTGTAATTTCTGTCTTTTACTTTGTTCCGCTGCTATCAGCATAAATCATTTCTGACAAGTTTTTCTGACACCAAGAGAAAAATGGTGACAGGGGAGAGAGCTCCAGCAGATTAAAAGCCTCAGCTCTGTTCCTGTGTGAAAGAGGGGGGATCCCTTCCCTCCCCTCCAATCATCTCTCAGAGCTCCCCCTACTGAGCTCTACAGATTGTAACATCAGCTCTCCGCCCCCTTTTTTTTAACTCTCAGACAAGCTTTATAATTCAGCATTTTGAACTGATGAAGAGACAGCTGCAGATAGACAGGTACAACTTATGTAGAATGATTTGTTTAATCTCTGTGTATCACCCGAGGATAGTCACTTCACTTGGTATATGTGAGGGTTTATAACCATTTTAATTACAGGGGACAATGGTGAGGTCCCTAAGCTGGGTATGCCATCTGCCGTAGGTGTCTGGGTCACATGACTGGCCAAACTTAATTACAAAGGTTTTGTCAGGTTAAGAGAGTTAGATGTTTTTCCTTGTATTTCAGCTATAAGTATTTAGATATTTTCTGGAAAATGTAGTTACTATTTCCTTATATTGCACACTTAGACTAATTATCATGTGATCTATATATTTTCTAGCTATCTCTCGGAATGATTAATATTTACCCAGCTTAATCACCTTTCAAAATTCACCATTTTTTTTATTTTTTTATAAGGGACTGGAGAAAGTCAGGTGCCAGTCTACACAGTTCATTAAAGTAATCTTTATGAGCCAATAATCAGCATTCACAAGTCAATAAAGTAGAATGACGCAGCGCGCCTGCTCTGCATATCCAATCATTCTTTGTGTGAGGTCTGATTTCTGGACGGGGAAAGAGAGAGCAAAAGTCATGCACATGTGTTTGTCTATAGGCCTCGGTGTAATAATAGGGGCTATAGTCACATTTATTCCAATAAATACATTAGTCAGAAAAATGTTTATAGATCCTTTAAAAATCTACTGGGTTTTTGCCTACGGCAGATCTTCATCTGAATAACATTCTAACAACGTTATAGCGCAATAACACTTCTCCGATAACTATAGATGTATCCTATTTACAACAATTACTATTCAAGGGTCTCAAGAAAAATAGCTGCATATCATTAATGGTTGTTTTCATTGCTTCTCTGGTAAACTGACATTTCAAAAGGACTCTCATTGAGCCCAGGTTCACACTGGGCTGCGGGAATGAAGCCGATTTTACTCCCGCTGGCAGTCCCGATTTCGGCCGCGATTACAGGTTTCTGCACAGATGTCAATGTAAATTGCGGCCCGAAATCGCAAAAAGTAGTACAGAAACTACTTTTTGAAATCGGCGCCGCTCCGCAGATATGGCGTCGCAACGATTAGGACGGTGCCATTGCCGGAAAATGCTGCCAATTTGACATCAGATCGCATGTCAAAACGCAGCAGTGTGAACCAGGGCTTAGGCCCGGTTCACACTGGATGCGGTGCAAATTCAAAGCCAATTTGCTGCAAATCCACACAGCATTTAAATCGCAAACCTGTTCATATGAAGTGATTGTGGAGTGTATGTTAAGTTAACGTCACCCCACAATCAGTTTGCAAAACGCAGTGCGATTTGCAGAATGGGATTGCATGGTCTGATCACATGGGTGTTCACACCCATGCGATCCGATTCTGGTGTGGACCAAAAAAAGGATCCTGCACGAGTTTGGTCTGAATGCAATGAGAATTCAGCCATACAGTTTATACGGCTGAATTTGCATCGCATGTGATCTGCACAGCAATGCAGTGCGAATCACATGCAGTGTCTGGCATCGCACTAGTGTGAACTGATACTAAGGACTTCTTATCTTAAGAGTCAATTACCCCAATAACATTTCTAAACTCTAATTGACTGGCCAGACACTGATCAAAATTGGGCCAGTTCAGCAGGGAGCGGTTGAATTTCAATCAGCATTCGGCCTTTTCTGCTTGGTCCGAAGTCGATCACTTGACTGGTGTCTGTTAAAGCAACATGTTGGAATTTTTCTTGATCAGCGCTGCAGCCAATCATCTGAAGCTGCTGATCGGTGTATTCTGACAGCAGAGGGTGCTGTTGTCAGAATACAATGTACTGGCGGGGAAGGATTCTTTCACCCACCTAAGTACTCCCCCTTAAACTGCAATGGCAGGTGGTTGTATATATGATGTGGCCACAATGCTCACCATCACGATGCAGAAAAAAGCATTTATTTAACCACTTGCTTACTGGGCACTTAAACCCCCTATCCTGCCCAGCTCAACTTTCAGCGCTGATGCACTTTGAATGACAATTGCGCGGTCATACAACACTGTGCCCAAATTTTACCATTTTTTTCCCCATAACTAAAGCTTTCTTTTGGTGGTATTTAATCACCTCTGCGGTTTTTATTTTTTGTTAAAGATGTAAAATACCGAATAAAAAAAAAAGTTATATATTTTTTTAAATTTTTGCAAACGGTTAATTTTTTTCCTTCATTGATGTACGCTGAGGCTGCACTGATGGGCACCGATAAGGCAGCACTGATGGGCACCGATGGGCTGCACTGATGGGCATTGATGAGGCGGGACTAGTGGGCACTGAAGGGCATTGATGGGTGGCACTGAGAGGTGGCAGTGATGGCCACTGATGGGTGGCAGTAATGGGCACTGATAAGTTACTCTGATAGGCAGCACTGCTAGGTGGCACTGATTGGCACCACTGGTGGGCATTGATAGGTGGCACTTGCAGGTGGGCACATATGAGGCAGAATTGGCTCTTCCTCTTTGGGACCGATGTCCCTTACAAATAAGCCGGTGATCGCCTTTTCTTTCTCCTCACGCTTTCAGTGCAAGGAGAAAAAAAAACAATTACCGGCTTTTGTTTACATCTCGTGATCAGCTGTCATTGGCTGAAGCTGATCACGTGGTAAAGGGCCAGGAACCGTCACATGCCCACAAGCAACATGGAACCGGCCATCATCAGTTTTTATAAGTTAATTTTAGATATGAAAATGGACATCAGGGGAATTATTACACAAAAAAACGTGAGTGTTATTAGGCAAGTGCCAGAATGCCTGAAAAAAAAAAAATAAAAAAAAATGAATGGTTGGTGGACCTCCGCTTTAATGGAATTTTGTATTATTTACAAATGGTGAATTTGTTTCTTTAGAGCCGGTTCATACAGGGGCAACACGACTTCCAGCACGACTTCGGGAGGCAACTTGGACACGACTTGAGTATGAATCAGGCAACTTACAAGGCAACTTCAGGTCTCCTCCAGGACAGGAGGCTTTCCAGTGGCCAATCACACAATCAGCTATGTGGGAGGGGGAGGGGTTTGCCTGAGAAATGTAGGTTATCTTCCTGTATTGTTGCTTTAGTTAAGACAGTGATCCAACTTCTGAGGCGACTTCCATTGAAATCAATGGGTACAAGTTGCCTACAAGTCTGATTGAAGTAGTACAGGAACTTTTTCTGAAGTCGGAGCGACTTCAGTAGTGTGTATTAAGACGGCTCCAATCACTTCCATTGATTTTCTCAACCACGCAACTTGGGAAGACTGGGGGCAACTTCAAGTTGGATCCCAGGTCGCCCCTGTGTGAACCGTCTCGTACCGCTGCACTGTTTTTTGTTTTGTTTTTATCATTTATTGTGTATCCAATATGTACTTCTTGTATGTACTTAATATCATCTTTTACCACAAGCACAGTTTTGCCAGTGTTAAGCAATTGTTTGTAGGTAAAAGGTCTTCATCAGTTCAATGCTCTTCATGGAAAATGATTTAGCTGTAGAAAAATATCAGTTTAGAATTTGGCTGGTTGTGCTGTACAGAAGTTGCAGTTTTATTGTAGACTAAAATTCCCCAACCTATTATGGACATTATCAAAGTGGTTGAGGGATTAAAAAAAAAAAAAAGACTTTTCTTTCCCCAGAAAGCAGAGCCTGTGTAGTAATAATTAAATACTGTATGATTGTTGTTTACTGTATATAAAATTACAATAGATATATAGATATGTTTTTATATTGATAAGTATTTTTGTATTACAGAATTAACCACTTAAGGACCGGACCAATATGCTGCTACATGACCCAAGGGTTTTTTACAATTCGGCACTGCGTCGCTTTAACAGACAATTGCGCGGTCGTGCGACGTGGCTCCCAAACAAAATTGGCGTCCTTTTTTCCCCACAAATAGAGCTTTCTTTTGGTGGTATTTGATCACCTCTGCGGTTTTTATTTTTTGCGCTGTTAAACAAAAGAATAGAGCAACAATTTTGAAAAAAATTCAATATTTTTTACTTTTTGCTATAATAAATATCCCCCAAAAACATATATAAAAAAAAGTTTTTTCCTCAGTTTAGGCCGATACGTATTCTTCTACCTATTTTTGGTAAAAAAAAAAATCGCAATAAGCGTTTATCGATTGGTTTGCGCAAAATTTATAGCGTTTACAAAATAGGGGATAGTTTTATTGCATTTTTATAATTTTTTTTTTTTTACTACTAATGGTGGCGATCAGCGATTTTTTTCGTGACTGTGACATTATGGCGGACACTTCGGACAATTTTGACACATTTTTGGGACCATTGTCATTTTCACAGCAAAAAATGCATTTAAATTGCATTGTTTATTGTGAAAATGACAGTTGCAGTTTGGGAGTTAACCACAGGGGGCGCTGTAGGAGTTAGTGTTCACCTAGTGTGTGTTTACAACTGTAGGGGGGTGTGGCTGTAGGACTGACGTCATCGATCGAGTCTCCCTATAAAAGGGATCACTCGATCGATGCAGCGCCATAGTGAAGCACGGGGAAGCCGTGTTTACATACGGCTCTCCCCGTTCTTCAGCTCCGGGGAGCGATCGCGAGGGGGCGGCTAGAAACGAATAGCCGTGCTGTCGTCCCGGATCGCTCCCCGCGGGAATCCGACCGCCGCGTGTAGCAGGGGGGGGGGGGGGTCCCGATCGGACCCCTGACCCACGTCTAGGCAGGGACGTACAGGTACGCCAATGTGCCTGTACGTGCCATTCTGCCGACGTACATATACATGTGGCGGTCGGGAAGTGGTTAAAAACATTTTAACAAGTCGGTAACCCATGTAAACAGGGATCTCCTACCTAATTAAAAAAATCTAATATATAGTGCAATGTAAATGTGGACAGAAGATGTCCATCCATGATTTGTACTAGATTGTGTTCATGCAGACATTGAGTTCAAAGATAGGAATAAACAGAAACAATAAACAGTTTTTAAAACCTTGAGATCTCCCTCACATAGGACCCTCCCCTACCATTCTGTGACATTTGGTGTCCTCTTCCATGGCATGATCCACTTATAGCTCACCAAATACGCAAAGGGTATTTTAGCTTTATTTATCACAATTATGCAAACACAATGATAGAATATGAATGTAATTTTGATTTAATAATGTAAATAATGGGTGCCTATATGGCTCTTATTGATCCCTATTGGATCTGTTAATGAGTTGATCTAGTGGATTTGTACCCATGTGTTCCTTATGTTGATAGATGGGGTTTAAAGTGACCAATGGGAAGGCATGTTTCAAATACCAAATGTCAGCATTGCTATGCCTTGAACAGGAAATCGTAAGTTACCACATTCAGGGACTTCAGGTCACGTTACATTTGTTGTAAGGTTTCTTATACAGTAAAACCTTGGATTGCAAGCATAATGCGCTCCGGAAACATGCTTGTAATCCAAAGCACACATATACTAAAGCAAAATTTCCTCATTAGAAATAATGGAAACTCAGATGATTCATTCCACAACTATTTATTCATAATTTCTTCAGTTTATAGTCCATATAAAAGGATTGTAGCAATGCGATAGGTTGCGTAACAATAAAATATCCATCCACAAATGGAAGCCTCCACAAGGGAATTAGAAGCAAAATCCAGCAGGAGCTACAGAGTATAAAATAGAAGAGAGGCACCTCTAAGTGTAGCAATTTGGTTACATTTAATGAACGTACAACATTTAGAAACTCACATGGTTGATAATTAAAAGAGGCACATCCAAGTATGCAGGCATTCGGGGTGAAGCTGTCCACATTGACCGTCCTCCTCACTGCTGTCAGTGTGCAATCTTGACCGGGAAGACTACCCTGCAGTAGAGCGTTCTGAAAGAGAGTCTTAAAGCGCTTGTGGAGCGCAGCATGGAAGGGATGACTTTGATGGCGGTGCGGAGGACGGTCCATGTGGACAAATTTATCCCGGATGCCTGCATACTTAGATGTGCCTCTTTTAATCATCAACCATGTGAGTTTCTAAATGTTGTACCTTCATTAAATGTAACCCTATTGCTACACTTAGAGGCGCCTCTCTTATTTATACTCAGTTGTGAAGTGACACTACTTGTATATCAAGTCAAAATTAATTTTTAAAAAAATGTGCTTGTCATGCAAACTCTCAAACCAAGTTACACTCAATCCAAGGTTTTACTGTATTCTGTTTGCAAATATAAACATGGCAATATTATAATGGATTCAGGTTTTGGCATGAATCCCAAACTAAACTTCTAAAAAGAGGAAAAATTGTCTTAGCATCCCTTTGTTGAAAAAAACAACAACTTGTATAACATCTTTAAGTACCATAATCAAATTTTGAATATGAGCCAACATAAATTACAGTGCATTAATACAATGTATTATAAGAGACAATAGAAAGGAGGATTTAAAGCTGGAAACACAATGCCTCAAGTGATCACAAGGGCAACAAAGTCCTTCACTTACAGAAAGAATGCCTAGTTTGCTGTTTGGCTGGCAGCATCAATGCTCTAGTGTACAACGCTGGTGAATCCACACAGATCTTTTTATTTATTGATCAAGGAAATAAAAATACTCCCTTTGCTAGACCAAGTACAGCAGCCTTGGACAGAGTACAAATTAATTTAGAAGCAGCATCCGAAATGCTCAGACTAACCATGCATAAACAGAATTGAGAATGATTGATGGCCTGAGAACGTCATCTGTGCTCATTCACCACACTTCGGGAACCCAGGTGCCTGTTTTTACAACTTTTTAGCTGACATTATGAGGAAGTGTGTAAATAGACGGTTGCTTTTAACGGAAGAAAAAGATGCTGGACGGTCACCAAGATTCTCCAAACTACTGGAGAATCTCTATCTGCAATAATGAACTTTTTAAACATTAGGGGTTGTTCACACAAATTGTGTTGGGAACGCTTGCCCAACACAAGAAGGTGGCAATTTGCCTCATGTCCCGTGGCTTCAGTTTCCACCAACGTGCTATTGCATGATGTGCTATAAAGCAATGTAACATGCACAGGGGAAGAAAACGAAACACGCATTGCAATCAGAGCATGTTTCAAAATGCACACATTTATTTGCATGCAGTTAATGTGTGCTGGTGTGCATTGAGCCATACAACATGCCCTTGGCTTTTGAGGGTTTATCCTAAACAGACAGAATTTTGCAAGCAATACTTGTTTATAGATGACCTGCGATTTTATACAGAACAATTATATACTGTACTTAAAGTTTTTTTTTTCCTTTAACCACTTGCCCACCGGGCCTATTCTGGCACTTTTCTCCTTCATGTAAAAATCACAATTTTTTTGCTAGAAAATTAAACAGAACCCCCAAACATTATATATATTTTTTTTAGCAGACATCCTAGGGAATAAAATGGCAGTCATTGCAATACTTTTTGTCACACCGTATTTGCACAGCGGTCTTACAAGCGCACTTTTTTTGGGAAAACATCACTTTTTTTAATTAAAAAAATAAGACCACAATAATTTTTGCCCAATTTTTTTATATATTGTGAAAGATAATGTTACGCCGAGTAAAATGATACTCAACATGACACGCTTAAAAATTGCGCCCGCTCGTGGCATGGCGTCAAACTTTTACCCTTAAAAATCTCGATAGGCGACGTTTAAAAAATTCTACAGGTTGCATTTTTTCAGTGACAGAGGAGGTCTAGGGCTAGAATTATTGCTCTCGGTCTAACGATCGCGGCGATACCTCACTTGTGTGGTTTGAACACCGTTTTCATATGCGGGCGCTACTCGCGTTTGCGCTCGCTTCTGTGCGCGAGCTCGTCGGGAAGGGGCGTTTTTTTAAAAAAAAAAATTCGTTTTCTTATTTATTTTTAAAAAAATTTACACTGAAATAAAAAAAAAAAAATGATCACTTTTATTCCTTTTACAAGGAATGTAAACATCCCTTGTAATAGAAAAAAGCATGACAGGTCCTCTTAAATATGAGATCTGGGGTCAAAAAGACCTCAGATCTCATATTTAGGCTTAAATACAAAAAAAGAAGAAAAAAATTAAACTGTAATTTTTTCAAATGACAAAAAAAATAAATGTTTCTTTAAGACGCTGGGCGGGACTGACGTTTTGATGTCACTTCCGCCCAGCAGAGCTATGGGGACGGGTGGGGGCGATTTTTCCCTCAGTCGCATCCCCACACAGGTGCCGAACGGACCCGATCGCCTCCGCCGCTACCGACGGCTCCGGTAAGCGGCGGAGGGCGCGGGAGAGCGGCGGGAGGCCCTCTCCCGCCATCAATAACGGCGATCTCGTGGCGAATCCGCCGCGGAGACCGCCGTTATCGTTTACAGGACCGTTGGCACTAAAGATGGATACCTCGGTTGTGGCAGCAGCTGCTGCCGTTACCGAGATATCCATCTTTAAAACACAGGACGTACTTTGACTATGGGCCGGTGGGCAAGTGGTTAAAAATAACAAACATGTTATACTTACCTCCTCTGTGCAGTCGTTTTGCACAGAGCAGCCCAGATCCTCATCTTCTCAGGTCCCACGCCACCTCTCTTGGCCCCTTCCTCTTGTTGAGTGCCCCCACTACAAGCAGCTTGCTATGGTGGTACCCGAGCTGAGCTACTGCTCTGTATATGTATTCAGGCACTCACCTGTGGTTTGGCCCCGCCCCTCTCTCTCCTGATTGGCTAACTGACTTTGATTAACAGCAGTGGGAGCCAATGGCCCAGCTGCGGTGTCTCAGCTAATCGGGAGGGAAAGTCCCAGATGGCCGAGGCACTCGTGGACATTGCTTGATCGAGATGGGTAACAGGTAAGTATTAGGCCTTGTACTCACGGCAGGACATGTCCGATGAAAACGGTCTGCAGACCGTTTCCATCGGACATGTCTGGCCGGGGACTGCCCGGGGACTTCTGTTCGATGGCTATACACACCATCGAACAGAAGCCCGCGCGTAAACATTACGCGGGGCGTGTCCGCGGTGTCGCCGCGTCGATGACGCGGTGTCGCCGCGACAATGACGCGGCGACGTGGGCGGGCCGCCTTAAAAATGCTTCCACGCATGCGTCGAAGTCATTCGACGCATGCGAGGGATGCGGGCGGCAGGACATGTACGGTAGGTCTGTACAGACGACCGTACATGTCCGGGCGGACAGGTTTCCAGCGGACTGTTTTAAAACAAGTCCGGGAAACAGTTGTCCGCTGGAAACCTGTCCGATCCGTCCCAAAATGGTCCGCTCGGGCCAACACACGGCCAAACATGTCTGCTGAAACTGGTCTGCGGACCAGTTTCAGCAGACATGTTTGGTCGTGAGTACGGGGCCTCATAGGGGCAGCTGCACACTGAAGCTTTTTTTTTTTATCTTGATGCATATAATGCATTAAGATAAAAAAAAACTGCTTTTACAATCACTTTAACATATTTTCAGTCCTGTGTAGATACATTTAAAAAAAAATTACATAGCAATTTCACATTTTTTTGGGTAGAGTATCACATGAACGTGCAATTATAAGTTAAAATAACGCAGTGCGGTATCGGAAAAATGGACTGGAAGGGGGGGGTAAAACCTTCCGGGGCTGAAGTGGTTAAAAATGGTACATTTTTTCAGTTTACACATTTGATATGTTTTCTAATGTGAATAAAATATGGGTTTTTGCAAATCATTGTATTCTTTTATGTAAATTTTGCACAGCGTCCCGATTTTTTTGGAGTAGAGGTTGTATTGCACCATTAAAATAACATGCAAAGCACGCCAAACAGACCGGTATATCAATGCAAAACCGCTGTAACTCGCATAGAAAAACGCTGCTGCATGATATTGGTGAGCAGCCTCTTTCTATGCGAGTTACAGCGGTTTTGCATTGATATACTGGTCTGTTTGGCGTGCTTTGCATGTTATTTTAATGGTGCAATACAACCCCTACTCCAAAAAAAATCGGGACGCTGTGCAAAATTTACATAAAAACAGAATACAATGATTTGCAAAAACCCATATTTTATTCACATTAGATAACATATCAAATGTGTAAACTGAAAAAATCTACCATTTTAACCACTTCAGCCCCGGAAGGTTTTACCCCCCCCTTCCAGTCCATTTTTTGCGATACGACACTGCGTTATTTTAACTTATAATTGCACGTTCATGTTCATGCGACACCCCTACTAAAGTTTCCTCCCCAAATGGGAAAATGGGGCAAAGACTTTAATGCCGATTTCATGCTGCTGCATAATATTGGTCAGCAGCAGCTTTCTATGCGAGTTACAGAGGTTTTTCATTGATATATTGGTCTGTTTGACGTGCTATACATGTGATTTTAATGGTATACAATGAATATTACATGATTACAATCTTTGCTGGCTCCAATGTGAGCTTTATTTTCTGCAGCTTGGATCGGTGCTGGGAACCAGAGACGAGAGCACTGTGGGTGTATGCATAGGCTACTCTGGATGACACTTACCTATGACAACATGCTAAGCTTGCTACCCATTCTGTAGCACATTTCATAAGGTGGTGGCTGGTGCTTCTTTACACTGGGAAGAGTCTGGGAACAATCTGAGTATGGCCGTATGGTGTGACTAAATCCCCATTTCTTAATTATTAAGAGCAGGTGTTTTTAAGTAGCCTTGGAAGATTTGAAAAGCAATCTTTTTTTGTGAGCACTATTTATATGGTCGTTGGTGGAGGATTTATAATACATGTTTTCTGGACTATGCAGGACTTTTCTTTTTTGCACTTTACTACATGTATACTTTATTATATCATACTGTACTTTAGGATTAATGTATTTATAATTGTGATGATTATTGCACTTTACATGAAAAGGTGGTTAATTGTTGCACTCTGATTGTGTGGCGCTGCAGGTGATTATTTTTGAAAGTGACCCTGTGGTGACAGGTCACTTTAATCATTAACGCAATTTAAAACAACAGCATGTTTAACTATTTATTTGGGTTCTTTAACAGATAGTAATGTGAAAAATGCAGTAACCAATAAGAAACCATTACTGTATCGTGAACATTGCTCAGTTACAGAACTCTGCACATCTTAATTTTATTTTATTGTACATTATTCGTGATGATATCAAAGACAGCAGACTTATTAATTTGAAAGGTGGTGTTTGATGTCAGCCATGTAAAAATCTAAATAACGATTTTTATCAAAAATCAAAAGTACCAAATGAAGGATTCAATCTTCAAATTATTTTTTTTATCAAGAGGAATAATCAGACCTGGTAGAAAACCCCACTAAATTCTAACAAATCAATACTTTCCTTGCGGCGTTAATATACATTTTTTCAGGTTGAAGGATTGACTTCATAGAATCGTACCTATGATTTTTATCTCGTATGGCCAGTAACTGGCAGTCACACTTAAAGCAATGATGGGATACCTGCCCAATGTAATGGTATATGAAGGAGATCTTAGATGTTTGTCAACCATGTTTTAGATCAGGATAATCAAACATTTATGTTAACATTACATTTAACAGCTAATGTGTACTAAAACATGCTGACATTACATAAAAACCAATGGACAACAAAAACAGTGTTCGAATATATTTGATGAGTGCAGACAAAACAATATATTGATGAGTTGACATCAATAATATAACATTTCCAAGCCTGTTTTTTTTTTAAAAAAGAAGTTATTTTTGCAGAGAGTTGTGGTAATATTTAGTAAAGCTGTGAATGTATCATGTGACTATTTTAGATTACTCTTCTCTCTTCTTTCTAAATGATAAGCTGTCTTTGGTTTCCTGTATTCTCTCAGAAAGTCTATCTTTTGTTTCTTCCATTTTTTCAGAGATCATATCCCTGGTTACTTCCATCTTCTCTGTGATTCGTTCTTTTGTCTCCTCCATTCTGTCTTGTATATAGTCTTTAACCAACGGTGGGGTAGTCAAGTAGCCATATTTTCGGAGATATTTCACACTAATGGAAGTCCCTCCCAATGTTACAGTATAACGTATAGGTGTTGCAATCTAAACAAAAAAAAAGAGAAATTGATTTTTTTTCTGTAAATTCCATATCTTAAAGTACAGTACACAGGCAAAGTTTCATAGAACTTGGGTTATAGGCCCCTACCTTCAGATGATTACACATTGGCAAGCTTTCAAGGACACTTTCATTATAACTAGGGTTGTCCCGATACCACTTTTTTAGGACCGAGTACGAGTACCGATACTTTTTTTCAAGTAGTCGCCGATACCGAATACCGATACTTTTTTAAAAATGTGTCCCCAAATGCAGCGATGTCCCCCCACAGATGCAGCCATGTATCCCCCCATGCAGCCATTGTCACCCCCCATGCAGCCAGCGTCTCCCCCCATCCAGCAATGTATTCCCCCAGCCATTGTCACCCCCCATGCAGCCAGCGTCACCCCCCATGCAGCCAGCGTCACCCCCCATGCAGCCAGCGTCACCCCCCATGCAGCCAGCGTCACCCCCCATGCAGCCAGCGTCACCCCCCATGCAGCCAGCGTCACCCCCCATGCAGCCAGCGTCACCCCCCATGCAGCCAGCGTCACCCCCCATGCAGCCAGCGTCACCCCCCATGCAGCCAGCGTCACCCCCCATGCAGCCAGCGTCACCCCCCATGCAGCCAGCGTCACCCCCCATGCAGCCAGCGTCACCCCCCATGCAGCCAGCGTCACCCCCCATCCAGCCAGCGTCACCCCCCATCCAGCCAGCGTCACCCCCCATCCAGCCAGCGTCACCCCCCATCCAGCCAGCGTCACCCCCCATGCAGCCAGCGTCACCCCCCATGCAGCCAGCGTCACCCCCCATGCAGCCAGCGTCACCCCCCATGCAGCCAGCGTCACCCCCCATGCAGCCAGCGTCACCCCCCATCCAGCGTCTCCCCCCATCCAGCCATGTCACGCTTACCTGCATCCCCGCTGCCGCCGACTCTGTAATACGGGCGGGAACATTACAACTTTGAATCTCTGTTATGATTGGCGCCGCGCTGCGTATAGACACTCCCCCTCGCTCGGGATTGGACAGTTCACCCGAGCGAGGGGGAGTGTCTATGCGTGGTGCGAATCATTACAGCTATTCAAAGCTGTAATGTTCCCGCCCGTATTACAGTCGGCGGCAGCGGGGATGCGGCGAATGGCGGCGGATTACGGCGTTTCGTGGCGGCGGGCGGCGTTCGGCGGCGTTTGGCGGCAAGTATTCTATTTATGTATCGGGGCGGGGTATCGGCGTCTGAGTACCGCCGAAAAAACTCGGAATCGGTCCCGATACCGATACTAGTATCGGTATCGGGACAACCCTAATTATAACCATACCCCTTGTCGTGAATCTTCAGGTTTGGAACAAGTAATGCAGCGCAACCAAGGTCATGGATGTGCATAGAAGCGTCGGAGGGGATTTGTTCTTTAGAGCTTAAGCTCTAGTGATCACATTGTTTATCCATCTCACAATGGTGGACTTGGAAGCAGGGCCTCCCTTCTGAGGTCCTGAGGACAAGACAAATAGGAAAGCGGCCTGTCTGATAACTGTAGTTTTGAGATGGACTCTAATGGCTCAAACTTCATCCAGGGAATGAAGAGATTTCCTTTGGATGCTTTGGAGCAGGACATAAGGACAGTAGAATTTATTGGGGTTGATTTACTAAAGGCAAAGACACTTTGCACTACAAGTGTAGTCACTGTAGATCTGAAGGGGAGATCTGCTGATTTCTATCATCTAATCATGTACAAAGAAAAAAAAACTGTTTATTTCCCTTGCATGCCCCCCTTCCAATCTACAGCAACTGTACTGTCAAGTGCAAAATGGATTTGCCTTTAGTAAATAAACCCCATTGCCTTTTTTTTTTTTTTACAGGAGACACATCTGACAGAGGTGATAGATGTCCTCTCTTACAAAGTAGCCTCTTTGGTTACCAAGGGAATATTCCTGATGGGTTCTAAAGGGGGTTTCTGCAGGGCAGAGAGAACTGAAATAAGATCCCAAGGAAGCACATGGTGCTGCATTGGGGGCTCAATGGGAGGTACACCATGGAGAAAAGTTTTTATAAGGGACAGCAAATGCAGAGGTCCCAGAAAAAGAATGGACAAGGCCACAACCTGTCCTATTAGAGAGAGTCCTTAAGGCCAAGTTCTTGTCAAGACCTGATTGAAGCAGGCCAAAATGTGGATGACAGTGACTAACAGTCACAGCTCTCTACTCAAAGAGCACTGAGAACTGAGCGATTAGAAGTCTTTGATCACTCAGTTCTTGGTCTTAGAGCCAGCGGGGGACCAATGCTGCATCCACCTAGGCAAGTGTGAGTTCGAAAAAAACAAGACAAAAAACTCCCCAAAAAAAACTTAAAACATACTTCATCTATGGCAATAACCAAATGATCCTTGGTCCTGCTACAGAGCTAGTTTTTTGTTGAGCCTAGGAGGCAAGGGTGCTACAGTAACCGTCCCCTATTTATGGGATATCAGCATGAAATTACCAGGGTGAAAGGCCCATTTCCCTGGATCTAGGCAGTAGCAGCTGAGGTAGTCCACTTTCCAGTTATCCACCCCAGGTACACGGACCACAGAAAATCTCTGGACAGCGAGTTTCCATTCAGGAGATTTCATTTTCTTCCTGCAAGGCTGCAAGACTCCTGGTACCCCTTTGGAGGTTTATACAAGCCACAGCCGTGGCAATGTCTCACTACTTCCTAATTGGGTGTCCTAGCAAAAGGAGGGTCCGGTGTTGCGCTAAGCTCAAAGATGTCGAAAGGGATCTTGGCTTCCACAGGTGACCATGTTCCCTGGACCACCCACAGGTGCCATTGAGGGACTAGCAAATGTTTCCAGCCTAAAACTAGCATCTGTTATTACTTTCCAGTGATAGAGAGAAATTATCTGGTTTTCTAATTCAAGGCTGCAATATTCCTGGTGCTCCCTTGTTGGCTGATGCAAGTCTGACTGCACTCTTTTCAGTTGCCCACACAGAAGGTGGAGGTCCAGTTTTGCAGAACTATTTAAATTGCTCTGAGCTTCAAGAAGCTGAAGGGGAAATTGGCTTCCAGAAGTGACTATGTTCCTTGGACAATCCTCCCCAGCCTCAAAGACACATCAGTCTTTGCTTTCCAGTAATGGGAAGGAAGGATTTCCCTATTGTAAAAGCTCGGCTGGGCAGATAGCTGGAGGGGAGATGAGTCCTTCAGAAAAAGGTCATCAAGATAACCCATGACCAAGATGCCCCGAGTTCTGAGAAGGCAAGAGGTGTTAGGACCTTTGTGGATACTCTGGGATCAAAGGATAGACCAAAATGTAGTGCAAAAAAAATGGAAGTAATTGTCTGCCACTGTTAAGCGCAGAAAGGGCTGAGGAAGTGTGGAAGTTAAAGCCTGGGCAGAGCATTAACGTGTTACTAAACCCACAATATTAAAATCAGCAGGCTTTTTTATTCATTAAAGTGTATTTTTTCCCCAAAAATCGTGTTTGCAAAACTGCTGAGCAAATACCGTGTGAGATATAAAATTGCAACAATCGCCATTTTATTCCCTAGAGTCTCTGCTAAAATAATATTTTTATAATGTTGGGGGGGGGGTAAGTAATTTTCTAGCAAAAGATACCGATTTCAATTTATGATGTAAACAAAGCATGCCAGAAGAGCCTGGTCAGCAAGTGGTTAAAGTGTTACTAAACACACAACAGTAAAATCAGTCTGTACATGCAGTAAAGCGTGCTTGTTATACTCACTGTGGAGCCTAAGGGGTTATTTCTCCTCATTGTATAAAAAGGCTGGGGGTCATGCAGCCTCATAGGACAGTCAAAGGAGAATAAAAACTCCTCCTACAAGCTTTAACCAGACACTTATAGAAGTCACAAGACTGCGATATACTGCTGATAAGAAACAAGATTACGCAGTTTATATTTAGAAAAAAATTATTGCATTTCCATGTTCTGTGTACTGTGGAAGACCAGCTACAGTGAATGAATTGGTTTAGTAACACTTTAAGGGACATGTTCTAGTGCATTAACACAAAAAGCAAAGCAAACGGTAACTGCAGTAATTGCTCTGTTAAAGCATGATCTTGGTAAACAGGGTCATGTGGATTGTTCACTGCTCTAGTCCAACTAGCTGCACTTTGACATACTGAAATTGCTGTGGGAGCTGGCTCCAGGGCTGGGTCTTCCAAAGTAATGAGAGCTTTTAGGATCATCTCAAACTTTATTTATGCAGCATCATTGAAGGAAGGTACATCTTCAATAAGTACAGTGAAATATTTTAGACTGAGATGGCAAGGTCAACTACAGGAAAAGACCATTGTTAAAAGGGTAACTCCCCTTTCGTGGGCAAAAAAATAAAATAAAAAATATAGCACATACAAGTGCAACACAAGACTTGTAATTGAATGTTATTAAAAATGTCCTTTCTGTTCCCCAACTTAGTGAAGTACTATCAAGCAGCCCAATTATGTGCAATAGTCTCATGGTTCCCCCAGTGGTCCTATAATAAGTGGACAGAGATAGAAAAAATGTGGTTAGCATTCATACACCCAAATAGCCTTCTCTGGAGTGCGGACGTGGAGGTGGACCCTGGACGATTATTAGGGTTGATATCTCAGCTCCGTCGTTGGAACTCCAAGAATGCGGATCTGCAGATCCGTCACTATGCCAAAACGATAGCCCTGCACCTGCAATTCTCCCCACCCTTGCCATTTGAACGCATCATACTAGAAGGCCGCTCACGTAGAGGGTTGATTTCAGACATATACCAGATTCTGAACACGTACTCTATACCAGAGCGAGGCAAACATGCATACATGCTCCGCTGGGAGAGAAAGTTAGGGGAAGAACTCCCAATGGAGGCCTGGCAGGCAGTTTGGAGTCAGGCTGCCAAAAGTTCCCTATGCACCCTCTACAAAGAAAACGCGTACAAAATTCTCTTCTTTTGGTACCAGACTCTGGACGTACTCCATAGAATATACCCTTCCACCACTGACCGATGCTGGTGCTGCCAACGAGACAGAGGTACTCTTCCACATTTACTGGTCATTTTCCCTTATAGCCCTGTTTTGGGGTTCAACACAACAATTACTGATCTGCCTCTTTGAGGTGCAAATACCTCCGACACCAAAATTATTCTTGTTCAGCCTCTCGCAACCAAAAATAGCTAAACCATATAAGAAATTGCTAAGACACATTCTCACTTTCCAATCAAGGTGCCTAATTGCCCTTAATTGGGAAAAAAATTGACCCCCATCCCAAGATGCCCTATACTCCAGTGTTAAGGATGTGGAACTTATGGAGAAAATGACGGCCAGAATACGGGACAGACTGGACGATCACAACAGGGTCTGGGAACGGTGGCATCTCCGGGAGGACTCGTGGTGGGCCGATATGAGTCATTGCGGTAACCTACTACCCTCTCCTATGTATGCAACGTTATATGTGCTATCAGTTCCAAGATACTGTTTATTATGTTTTTTCTTATTAGCAATGTTATTAACGAAGTTGGAATATATACTACACTATTTCCAAAGAAGGTTTGCTCCCTCTCACCACTGTTCGTATATGCTGTACATTGTCCAGTTTTTGCATTTGCTTTAACTGACTTCATCGGTATCTCTGTACTTTTAATTTTTTTGGAGACATTTAATAAAAAATTGTTATTTGGAAAAAAAAAATAAAATGGCCTTTCCTTTTCAATCTGCAGAACTGTAAATTTTCTGAAAAATTCAGTGCAATATGGCTACATGGAAGGTGTTCTGTACACAGATAGTGTACAAAACACCCCCCCAGGTATGTATTTTCCTGCTTATGTGATTGGCTTACTGATTTTACCAATAGTCTGTACTAATATACAAATTTGATTTTGAGCATCTCCTGCAACAAAAATTGCATTTTTAGTGAGATACTCCCAAAGTGAAATCATGTCTAAAAGGGATGCAGACCCTGCAATGTTCCTCATTAGAGCCCTGCAGGTGCAGCAGCTGATTGAGAATGACAAAACCACTCACATATAAATTCACTTAGACACAAAGCTATTTCTCCAGAACAGAAAGGTAGGACTCTGCAACAAAGTTAGTTTAACCACTTGCCAACCAGCCACAGTACACTTACTGTGGCAGGTCGACTCTATTGCGCAAAACAACGTATCTGTACGTCGTTTTGTGTAATAGATACTGTCGGCGCAGACTTTATGTCCTCCGGCCATCCGTGATCCCCCCACAGAGAGGCAGAATGGGGATCTGCCTATATAAACTTGGATTCTTGCAGTGTACATAGCTCACCCAGACGGGAATTTTTTTTTTTCAACAAATATGGAGTTACTCTGCAAGTGAACCCTTTTTTCATTGGACAGAGTTTAGCAAAAATTCTGGGAGGAATGAAATTCCTTTCTGGAGTGATTTAGTCATCATAAGACTGCACATTCTATCTGTTTATAAACAGGGAATGTCTTTAAGGGTCTTGCAGGTGTCTTTGCACCCAAAGGGATATGACGAGATAAAGGAAATAAGGCTTCAAAAAAGCAAAGGCTTTTATGGATGGTAGCAGTGAGCTTTTCCACATTAGCAAGCAAGTTGCATGAAACTTCCTTTTAAATAATGCGGCAATCTGGGGGGGGAAAAAAATCCATATTTCTCTTTTAAGCTGATTAAGAGTAATTTCCTTGTGAAGGAGAACAGGTCCATCACCTTAGGAGAGCACAAGAGAGTGCACACTAGCACACAACGGAGGATTGAGTTAGAATAGGGTTATAGAGAAGGTACCCAGGGGGCGTGCCCTTGAGATCTTGCCAGTATCCAATCTCCTAAAGGCACAAGCCTATAACTCATGGTTTAATGAATACTTTGTTTCCTTTACTGTATGATTAAGGTACAATACTGTATTGTGTTTCATTCAAGAATACAACTATGATGTACATTTACTGACAGAAAAAAAGACATGCAATAATAGAAATATCTAATAAATAGGCAATGTGAATATTTACCCACAATGCTATATTTTTTTAAATCTGTATACACAATTTGAGAAAGCAGTGATTCACTTCCTCACCATAACAGCACATGCCTATCTGAAATGCTGTGTCATCTGGACAACACAAACATGTCCCAGGTCAGTGTCTAACCCTAAATACCCCCATTCTCTCCTCTCTTCCAATTTTGGAAGTTTAATATCCAGTGATAATCAATCTATGAAAACAAATGCAGTTCTTCTTTACATGCCAGAATAGAACCCAGGTACTTATACATATGCATCAGAGAACCACAACAAATAAAAGATGTAAAACAGCTGCAAATTCTCTCCCGACAAAACACACTCTTGATAAATGTAAAGTCCCGTCATTAAAGAGGAAGCTGCAAACAAGACCCAAAAGTGCTGCAAGTAGGCTTTTATAGAAGTAGTCTGTGGCAATTGTGGCAAAATGATTCCTATTACATGTTTAAGAGAAAGACCATCTCTAAAAATTTGTGGAGGAGGTAGAAAGATACCGAGTGACTTCCTGCAGGCACTTGTCAAATCTAGAACGGTCTTTCAACTGCCAAATCAAAGGATAAGGTGGGATGGGGACAGAAGATTTTTCTCATATTAAGTGATCGGGTATATGCACAATAACTTTATAAACATAGGCCCAGATTCTCAAAGGAGATACGACGGCGTATCTCCAGATACGCCGTCGTATCTCTGAGTCTGAGCGGTCGTATCTATGCGCCCGATTCGTAGAATCAGTTACGCATAGATTTCTATTAGATCCGACCGGTGCAAGTCTCTTACGCCGTTGGATCTTAACTGCATATTTACGCTGGCCGCTAGGGGCGTGGACGCTGATTTACGCCTAGAAATATGTAAATCAGCTAGATACGCGAATTCACGAACGTACGCCCGGCCGACGCAGTACAGATACGCCGTTTACGTTAGACTTTTCCCCGGCGTAAAGTTACCCCTGCTATATGGTGGCGTACATGCGGCGTACCAATCTTAAGTATGGACGTCGTTCCCACGTCAAATTTTTTTAATTGTACGTCGTTTGCGTAAGTCGTCCGTGAATGGGGCTGGACGTAATTTACGTTCACGTCGAAACCAATACGTCCTTGCGGCGTACTTTGGAGCAATGCACACTGGGATATTCCACGGACGGTGCATGCGCCGTTTGTGAAAAACGTCAATCACGTCGGGTCATGGTTAATTTAAATAACACACGCCCTCCTCTTCACAATCTGAATTGGGCGGGCTTATGCCGGCCTATTCACGCTACCGCAACTTTCTTTTGAGAATACAGCACTTGCCTGTAAAAGTTGCGGAGGCGCAACGTAAATAGGATTCGTTACGCCCACACAAAGATACAGAACGTAACAAACAAAATGTAAAGTCACATAAATAGTAACTTTAAAGCTAAGAAAGCACTGTAAAAAAAATAGCTCAAAATATGTACTCACCGAAAGTACACTAAGGGGTACAGGGTATAACACAGCAAAACAAATATATAAAATTTGTGGTTGAGGTGTGAAAAAAAAAGAAAAAACACTAGGCGGAAATGTGGGTGTTCTCTAACAAATTATTTCTTGGAAGAGTAGGTAGCTTAGTCAGAAATCATCTGTGTAGTCAGTTTTAACGTAACGTTCTGTAAAGTACCATCTTTGAATCAATACCTCGCAATCACTTGAAATCCATTCATACATTTTTATTACTAAATATGCTTTATTTTTAAATTATCTTATATGGTGGAAGTCTCTAAGCTGGACGGTTTCCTGCCCTGGAGACTGGCTGGTATTTACAATATTGCCCAGATATATCACCAAAATGTACTTAAATCATTTCAGGACTTACAGAATGAATTTAATCTCCCTAGGCATCAATTATATACATACTTGCAGCTCCCGCATGCCCTGCAGGCCCAGGGTCAGATTTCTGTTCTCCAATTGTCTAGTCATCGCTTGATAAAATATATATTTTTTAGTAAGGACAAAAAAGGCCTAATATCCCATGTCTATTCTACTCTTATCAACAGTACAGGACTCAGCGTCTTTACTGTGTAGGAGAGGGTGGACGGAGGACCTGGGAGTTTTTAATGGTGAAACATGGCACACGTTTACAAGCTGAACCTCTTACATCAGTTTCGCAGTCTCATAGTCTCACCTGTTTTTGTTACATAGGACTTACCGCACACCTATTCAACTGTTCTGTTGGGGAAGAAGGGATTCTTCTCTGTCCCAAACACTTCGGGGAGGAGGGTTCGCTTATCCATCTGTGGCGCTGTCCTAAGCTGCACCGGTTCTGGGGTAATGTTACTGAGGTTATTTCCTCTGTTTTTCAAGTTAGGGTCCCCTTGGACCCCCTAATATGCATACTAGGTGCAGTAGATGAAGAAATTTACCCTCATCCAGTTAATATTGCAGTGATCAGACTTTTGTACCTAGCAAGAAAACTGATAGCTAGATTCTGGTTGTCCCTGCACGCTCCGACTAAGAAACAATGGATTGAACAAGTTAATTTTATCCTTATAAGGGAGCACTATACATATCCGCATAGAAATGCAGCCCAGAAATTTAATTCCATATGGCAGCCCTGGTTGGAGACCCCAGGATTAGCACCTCCGCGACTGGTTTTGACTCGGTTGTTGCAGGTTTGAGAGGCATTTTCTATCTAGAGGTAAAATCTGGCTTTGTTAGAAGTATATATTATACAAGAACTATATTTTAGGCATTAAACTTTGATTACTTGTGGGAATTGGTTTTGAATATATGGGCAGACTGTGGGTTGCAGGATTTAAGTTGTGGCCCGTTGGCCTCATGTGTGGTTGTGTTGGGGGGTAGGGTTGTTTTTGCCTGCCCAGCACTGTCTAATCTTTGTCATTATGTGTCCTGTTTATAATTTTGGTGCCACTATTGTATCATATGGGATGTACATGTTTCCTCCTGTTATTATCTGTGATTTTCTTTATGCTGGTCTGTATTTTGTATTTTATTTTGTTGGCACAATAAACCATTTTTTCTGATTTAAATATTTTTTTTTTATCTTATATGGTAGTTATTTCCTATGATCTATATAAAAAAAACATGTTCTATGTCCCTCAGGAAAGTACTGATTGCATGTTGTTGGATAGAAGAGTGCTATAATCAAGCGGGTTTCTAAATAGTGTGCCCTTTTTCTTTTTATAGCAGGAACACAGATACTTCAAAACCTTCCTGTGCTGGTGACAAATGCCACATGCCTGGAATACATTGGAAAACAGTTTTCCCCTTTATAATGGAACTTTAAAAAGGAATAAGAGATTACCAAATATTTGCATTACAATTCAAAGTTTAATTATATCAGATTGGTTTAAAAAAGTATAAAAACTATTTAAAAAAATAATGGGGTATATATTACCGTACCATATTTTTACATAAAATCTATCCAATGGTTATAAAAAGAATTGCATCAATGTATCCTAAGCGTTTCGGAATAATCTTGGCTTTTTCGTCACGGATAGCTTTTTCCAATTAATTTACCGGGCAGTTACAGTAGTGTTCTCAAACCTATGACCCAACACTGGTCAAAGTGATTAAAAACATGAAAGATTCATACAGGTGCCATTGAAGTAGACATACATAAAAAGCCCAAACAGAAAATGCAGAAGAGGGTGGAAAGAGGGCCCCGGGAACAGACCGAGAGGGTCTCCAACATGTACACACTGGGACCAAATGGCGTCACTATGGTCAAGTAAAGGGTTGTATTTTGCCAGGCTATGTCGAAACAAGGCATAGAGGTATATAGAGTGAATGGTCAAGTAGGGCTGCAACTAACGATTAATTTCATAATCGATTAGTTGCCCGATTATTGTTTTGATTAATCGATTATTCGGATAATGGCCTTAAAAAAAAATATATATATATAGAATTTTTACATTTTTTGGGGCCAATTTGTTGTTGGGCAGATTACAAAACATGCTTTTCTGCAGCTTCTCCATTGAAGTATATTGAACCAAAAAAAAAAAAAATAGCACCGTTTTGCGTTAAAAAGTCTTTGCCCTTTCCAAATACGCAGCAGCTGAAAAAAAAATCTAGGATGTGAACGTGTCCTATAGGAAAACATGTAAATAAACTGTAGTATGTTTCTGCAAAAAAGCACCAAAAAACTGAGGTGTGAACCCAGGCCTGAGATGTTTAGTAACATAATGGGGTTAAAAAAACACAAAAATAAGTACAAAAAGAGCAAATAATCGCTACTGTAAGGGGTTCATTTTTTTTTACTGTGGGACAGTGAAAGTAATTTGCTTTTTTGTACTATAAAGGGCTCATTTTCGTTTAACCCCATTATGTTACTGGCCGATTAATCGATTATGAAAATTGTAATCGATTAATTTTATAATCGATTAGTTGTCGATTAATCGATTAGTTGTTTCGGCCCTAGAATGTTGGTTTCAATGGGCCATAAAATGACCAATAGGGCTTAGAATGTAGTCCCTAAAGACTCTCAAACCAAGATATAATGGTATGGACATACAGTAGGTACGAAATAGGCTGAATAGCTCTCCATGCCATGACACAAATGGCCCCCAATATGCATAAAGCTGAACAGATCTGCCTTTTACACCCGCATCCTGGTATGTAGGAAGCCTTTGTTGAAGCCGATCTAACCCAATCCCACAGCAGTGGCTTCACTGTGAAGGCGGGTGCAGAGGACACAGCCAACAACAGAAGCCCCATAGTAAGTCTATGGGTGACGTCACCCCCTATTCATTTCACAGGCATTGTTGGCTGTGTCCTCTGAAGAGCTTCCGCCACTGGAGGCCGGATGGGCTTCAAAAAAGGTATGTATACAGATTTCTTCTTTACAGGGCTAGATAGGTTAGTGTTAGATTGTGGATATCTGTAGATGCAGAAATATTAGTGTTTGGCTGGTCTTCTAATTTAAGGTGGACAGAGGCAAAAGGGGGCCTTAGATCTCAAGAACCCTTATTGATTGAAGCCAGCTATTTCTGAAACTTGTCCTGCAGATGTAATGCCAATGAGAAGTATACTTTGCAAGTAAGGGTAGAAAGGGAATATCCCTAATAGTTCCAAAGGTTTTTTTCTGAAAAACTGATAGAACTAGGTTAAGATCCCAAGGTAACCAGCACCCTGAATAAAGGTCTTCACTAGAAAATTAGCATAAAGTGGTCTTTCAAAAAGGATGGCACTCAGGGCTAGGTGTTGATTCTGTCCAGACTGGGGGGAGGCAGGACTTGGCCCATGGACTTCTTCTTGAGTTTGAGTTTCCATTTTTCGTCCCATGCAAAACATGCTTTGCAGACATGATGGTAGACCATGTGAGAGCTACATTTCCTAGCTTTGAGAAGCATAGGAATAACAGAACTGGACAAGCCTCTTTTGGAACCTGAACTATAACAGTCAGGCTTTTAAAGCCAGCAGCTGTGAAGCTGGATGGTAAATGATCCTTACAACAGAAGATTTTATTCTGCCTTGATCAGTTTGGTGCAATGAAAATCACTAAAATGCTGCCCACCTTGATCCTTCTCAGGAAGGAGTTGCAGGGGAGGAAAGGAGTCGATCAGGGTAAACTGATCTAATAGTCACCAGGACATCGACTGTGAAGGTTATGGGATCCCTGGATCTAAAGACAAACAAACATCGGTAGTTTGTGGTTGAATCTAGAGACCAGGAGGTCCATGTCTGGTGTCCTCCACCTGTGAAAGTTTCTGAAAAACCTATGGGTGAAAATACTATTCTCCTGAGCACAGACCTGGTTTTCCTGATAATTTCCCACTCCTAGAATGTGCACAATGGGCATGAAGTTTCGCCCAAGCCAGAATTTGCTTGGCCTCTCTTGGTTATCTTCCTTATGGGTGATATAAACCATGGCACCGCCTGACTGAATTCGGATCAAATGACCCTGTAGTTGGAAGGTCCAGCATTGACAGCATGTTGCTCAGTTTCAGAATGCTGATCAGGGGGGGGGGGGGGGGGAGAGCTTTTTCTAGTGACAAAACCTCTTGTTCAAGTGTCTAGGACTCCTGTCAAGCTGACATCTGTCATGAGGACCTTCCATGTCAATGGAAGATAGTATTTTCCTGAGTTCAGAGCTGGACTCACAAGCCACCATGTCAATATTAATTGTAGCAGACCAGAATATGGCGATAAAGAGAAGGAGTTTTTCTGCCCCACAGAGACATGATTGTTGAATTACAACGGCAGTCCCGTTTACCCAGGAAGCTCATGCACAAGCATGAAACCAGGGAATGTTGGCTCTTGAACTGCAGTCCAAACATGGCAGCGGAGAGTCCAAAGTTTCTAACTTGAGAGAAAAACCATGGGCAGGGCTGTATCCAAGAGAATGCCCAAATACTCCAAGTCATGGATCAGTTCCAGCGTGGACTTCTTGAGGTTTAGGATCCACCTGAACTTCTGGAGAGCCTGAACAGTCTGCGAGTCACTAGACTAAACATGCACAGGATGTTTCCTCAGTAAGAGGTTCCTCAAGTATCCCAGAATGAGAAGGCAAATTAATGGATTTTTATCAGTGATCCGTCCCCAATACCTATGGAGGACCTACTGCACTTGCTCGTTTGCTCCTATTTTTGCTGCCATAACACCACCCTAAATTGAAGGTATAGCCTTAAAATGATATTTCGCCTGCATTTTTCTTCTTTACCTAGTACAGATTCACAT
The DNA here is from genome assembly GCF_905171775.1 of Rana temporaria. Taxonomy (NCBI): domain Eukaryota; kingdom Metazoa; phylum Chordata; class Amphibia; order Anura; family Ranidae; genus Rana; species Rana temporaria. The sequence goes on along the minus strand of NC_053493.1, from coordinate 286,860,556 downwards.
TAAATAATGTAAGATCTGGTGGGTGAATGAGTGTCTAGGCCCAATGTGTTTGGAATTGCCTGCATCATAAAAAGGCCACAAGGTTTACAAAACATTAACATAAAATAATTAACAGTGTTGTGAAACTGAACTCCGAAAGTGAAGATTTAATATGTGTTAGGGATCAACAACAATGACTTTTTTTGTTTATTATTAATTTATATGAGCACAATATCACTCACTAGCGCTGCACTGTTTTTTTCTTTTTTATGTTACCAAGTTGTTGTACACAATTTAGTGCTAGCAGCTATTTACATTTATAATTCAATATTTAATTTAGCGCAGCGTCAACCTTTTGGTTTTTGTTTATTTCTATTGTCCTTTGTACTTAGACGTTGCTGCTCACCATTCACTATGGACATTTTTGATTTCAGATCACAATATAATATTAACACAGAAGGAGTTTTTGATGGTAGTATTGAGCATAATGATGCTCTTGGTGGCCTGTTCCTTAGACTTAAAAATCTTTTGATCTCTGAACTGCACACTATTTGGGATATCGCATATTTAGAGCATTATGTTGATAAAAAAATGGTACCCCGCAGTCTCAGATGGGAAGTAGCCCCTCAGAAAGGGGAGACTGACCTAGAGGGCTGGCACACCTATTTTAATGATATAGGGGTTAAATTTCTCCAGTTTCTTCTAGATAAGAAACAAGATAAAATAAAATCCCTGAATGAAGAAATTGGGGGAATAAAAACTAAACTCAATCTATTCAAGGATCAGGATTTATATATATCCAAATCTGATCAACTGAGAGAAATTATAGAGAAGGAAGGTTTGGACCAAAAAAATAAGAAAAAGAAGAAATTTAACCGCGATCTGTCGGATTATTCTAACAAGGTGGTCTTTAAATGGCAGACCAATTTGGAGAATGCAGAAATCAATAAAGTTGAAAGTGGAGCCTCTTCCCGGCAACCTGCTTCCTCTATTGATAACCGACCCCCTCCCCGTGGACCAACACAGGGCCCAATAAATAACAAAAATCAGACGACTGGTAATGCTCCTTTTTCATCCAAACCTCCTAAACTAACCAAAAAGGGTTATCCACAGGGCCCTCCTCAAGGGGCTCGCCCTAAGGGACCTCCTACAGGGAGAGATCCTAACTTTAGAGACAATGTTCATAATGGCTACTATGTCCCTAGAGAATCTCAGCCACATCTGAATTCTTCAGAACAGAGGGGAGAAGTTAGAGGCACCTGGCATTTTAGACCTCATCCCTATAATTCCACCAATTCAGTTAATGATTCCAGAGACTATCATACAGATCCACGGGATCGCTGGAACCTCAAACCAGCAATACAGGGATATAGGGATCAAAGAGCTGAAGGAAGAAATCAAACTCCAGGATGCATTCCCCTCGAAAACCGCTTTGCTGCGCTCTCCAACCATCAATTGGATACATATGAAGATAATTATGTTATTACTCAGCATCCGGAATATCAAAATAGCCTCCCAGTTCAGAGAGACTACTATATTGAATCTCCACGGGAGTATGGGATTACTAGTCCTCCTCGTTTTTTTCCCATGACACGGAGTCAGAGCAAAAAGGAGTACGACGACAGAGAGGCATCAGAGGGGGGAGGCGAATTCGGGCCAAAGAGAGGAAAACCACGGACCTAGCTGGTATTTTCAATCTTAGCTCAGCCTCATTAACAGTTGGCGAGCAAAATGTTTTGAGTCACGGTCTTAAATATGCCCCCCCACATCAACTCAATAAATTTGAGACCTTTATTGATGTTAACAAATTCATCCGCAAGATGAATATTAAAAGACATTTCATTTTAAATCCAATTGGAAATGGCACTCAGGTTATCCATAGGATTCCCCCATCTTCTATTCGACGATCTGGAGTCAATTCAGACGACGTTCCACCTACCATTTGTGCTCCTATTCAACATAGCAATCTGAGGAATGCATCACTATTCAATCCACCAGGCTTTGTTGCTCCTGCGATACAAGTATTTAAAGAACTGGTTACAAAAGATCTTCTGTCTCTTAAAATTACTAAACCTAGAGGTGTTTTCCCTATTCAGACTAACATCAAGAAGATCTGTCAGCGGAATGAGATAGTAATTAGACCTGCAGACAAAGGGGGGGGGATTGTCATTTTAGACAAGTCCCAGTATGTTGAAGAAATGAATCGACAATTGTCTGATAGTTCAACATACACCCCCCTACCTTCGAATCCTACAGTAAAATATAGGAAGTTGTTATCCAATCTTGTGGATCAAGGCCTACATAAGGGGATTCTTAACAAAAAAGAACATGCCCATCTCATACCCATCACACCGCGAGTACCGGTGATATACTATTTACCTAAACTTCATAAAAGTTTAGTTAAACCCCCTGGCCGTCCAATTATAAGCGGAATAGATTCCGTCACGGCCAGGATAGGTAAATATGTAGATAGTTTTTTACAACCCTTAGTGAAATCGACTCCTGCTTTCCTTAGAGACACCACTGAAGTCTTGAATCTATTAAAAGAGGTCCAATGGAAGGATGGCTATATCCTTGCCACTGCTGATGTGGCTTCTTTATACACGGTTATCTCACATCAACATGGTCTGCAGGCAGTGGACTTTTACCTCCAGCAAGAATCTGATATACCACCCTTACAGAAGGAGTTTATTTTGGAGTTGTTAAGATTTGCAACTACACATAACTATTTTTGGTTCGGTGGTACCTTTTTTCTTCAGATCTGTGGCGTGGCGATGGGGGCTAAATTCGCCCCCAGCCTAGCCAATTTATTTATGGCTCATTGGGAACGAGAAGCTATTGATGATCAACCACCCTCACAATTACGACTTTGGAAACGCTATATAGATGACGTGTTAGTCATATGGGAGGGAGACACAACATCACTTGAGGAATTCTTTTTTAAATTAAATTCCAATACGAGGGGTATTTCTCTTCAATATGATATTAGCACCTCCCACATCCATTTTTTGGATCTAAACATTTATGTAAAAGAAGATAAACTGATTACCAACACGTTCTTCAAAGAGACAGATAGGAACGCTTTTATTCCTGTCACAAGCTGTCATCATAGCTCATGGTTAGCCGCAGTACCTAAAAGGTCAATTTCAACGCATAAGGAGGAACTGCACTGATATTAAGGACTACCATGAACAAGCACACGTTCTGAAACAAAGATTTTTGACTAAAGGATATCAAGAAGTTTTGATTAACGAAACCATGAGAAAGGTGGAACAGATGGATAGAGAATCCTTATTGGTAAAAAACAGTAGTAAGAACCCTATTCCTTCAGAAAAATTTAGCTGGTCCCTAACTACCAAATATTCAAATCAGCATTTTTCAATTAAAAAAATCTTAAAAAAGCATTGGGACATTCTTAAAAGTGATAAGATTATTGGATCACTTATCCCTGATAATCCAATCGTGATTTTTAAGGGGGCACCTGCTTTAAGGCTAAAAATTGCACCAAATGCTATAGATCCACCAAGAACTATGTCATTTTTCCAGTCCCTTAAAGGTTTTTTCCCATGTCGCAGATGTAATATCTGCAAGGTAAATTCCTTTAGGGAACGGAAATGTACTAATTTTCAATCAACAGCTACTGGTACAATTTATGACATAGATTCATTTATGACTTGCTCAACAAAATACGTTGTTTACATGATTCAATGTCCATGCTCAAAGCAATATATCGGCCGTACTAAGAGAGAACTGCATATACGTCTTAGTGAGCATGTGGGCAGGATCAAAAGCGGGTTCCCTAAACATAACCTCTCGAAACATTACGATAAATTCCATGGGAGACAATTAAAGGGGACAAGTTTTTTTGCCATAGATAACATTCGTCCTCATTGGCGTGGTACTAATATGGTTCGGGCCATATCTAGGCTCGAAACTCGCTGGATTTTTTCTATGAAATCTTTTATTCCGTTCGGACTTAACGTAGATTGGGATATAAACTGCTTTTTAAATAATTCATAATAAAAAAAAAAAAAAAAATTTTATTAATTAATTTTTTATTCCAATTTTAATTATCATAATCATTATCAAAATTTAAATTAATTTATAGATCTTCTCTAATTAAATATAGATGATTTTTATGATATAGATCTTTTCTAATTAAATATAGATTGATTTTTATGATTATGCAAATTTATGATACAATCTTTTTGCATATATTGTTAACCTCCGATCTTATTTTCATTATTCGATGCTCCGCTACCAGTTATTAAACACCCCCGCGTTCTGTACTAATATATATCGTTATTTAATCTGATACGTTATGTACAACATGATTAGAACACTTTTCCATTTCTCGCTACTCAATTATTTTGCCCTCAGTCACTATGAGGACTCTCCCCGAGTTTTCCAGTATGGAACCCGTGGGTATTTAAACACCTAGCGCGCTGACGTCAACATCCGGCTTACTCCCCCGTTGAAGTCCATTAGCGACGAAACGATCGTAGGGTGCCGTGACGTCATCGCGTTCCGTCCTGAACGCCGGCTGTGTTTTCCTGACCGAGTAGCGAGAAGCATCGGAACAAGAGATCGGAGACGTTTTGCTATCCATGCTGTATTTATATTGCCTAATTGTAAGTGCAATTTTTATTAAACCCTCTTTTATTTTTAAACGTTATACGCTATGAGAGGTCCTTCTTCTCTTTTTTTTGGTTTATGACTCTTCGGATTGTATGCTGAGCTATACCGTGGTTATCTTGACGGCTAAGGTATTGGGAGACCAGACTTCCCACAGGCCCTATTAGACTGATGCAAAACAGTCTTTTCATCTGGTAAGCAGGCAATCTTATCCTTCCTCACGGGTGTATTGGTGACAGCTTACCTCACATCAATCAAGAGTCTTTCACATTGTCTGCACAATCCACTTCTCTTTCACAAGGAAAATTACTGGATAGAGTCATATGAACTTTGTTTCGTGGCTTTTTAAGACTTTTTCTTCATATATCCATCTGCATTTTTATGTTTTTTCCTATTCTGGCTATATTTTCAGTTTATTCCAGAATGACTTTTTTTGTTTATTATTAATTTATATGAGCACAATATCACTCACTAGCGCTGCACTGTTTTTTTCTTTTTTCTTTTTCCAACAACAAACTTCAACTGTGCCTAAGCAGTACTCTTTATGGTATGTGAAGGTACCTAGACAATCCTTTGCCCACAGCCACATAGCTGTGTATCTGCACTGTGAGATCTAAGGCATTGCTACCTCTCAATGTTAGTATCAGGAGATTGTGTGTGAGATTTGGAAATGTCACTGCTGTGCTGCTCACTGTTCTCCAAGCCCTTCCTCTACCCAGCTGGGCGCCTCTACACAAAAACACAGTGCAGAACAAAACATGGTAAAGGCATGTGGAAAGATACGCTGCAGGGAGACCACAGGCTATACTGGTGACAAGTCTTTTGTCCTCTGGCTGCCTTTTTTTGTTCCGTTCCCCTTTAAGCTGATCACATTTATGTGTAATCTGTTTATTTGGATTATCATGATACAAAAGAAATAAGAAAACTTCTAGATATTCCAAACAAGTGTTTAAAGCGGTAGTTCACCCTGACCCACATGATGTTACCATCGAGACAGGCATTGTAGCGCGAGCTACAGTATGCCTGTCCCGATTTTTTTAACCCCGTACTCACCTCGTAGTCGTCCATCGTAGATTCCGGCTCCCGCGGGGAATGGGCGTGCCTATGGAGAGGGAGGATGATTGACGGCCGGCCCTGGCACGTCACTCTCCCCGAAGACAGCCGGAGTAGGTCTCGGCTCTTCACGGCGCCTGCGCACAGGCTATGCGCACGCGTCGTGAAGACCAAGCCTATTTCGGCTATTTCCGGAGAAGCGTGACGCGCCAGAGCCGGCCGTCAATCATCCTCCGTCTCCAGAGGCACGCCCATTCCCCGGTATCTTCGATGGACGACTACAAGGTGAGTATGGGGGGAAAAAATTCGGGACAGGCATACTGTAGCTCGCGCTACAGTGCCTGATTTAAAGGTAAAAGAAAATTTTTTTTTTTTTTTTCCTGTCGATAGGGTGAACCCCCGCTTTAAGCATTTTCTTTCATGCAACCACCGTGTTGACAGGGGAACCCCTCCCGAAGAGCCAGTAATTGTTCCCTATGGCTATAACATTTATTTAGTATGTGTAGGCTATACATGATACAAAATTGTGGCCTGGTCATCTTTCAAATTGTTATCTATACATTTCATATTACTATAACCATGCTCTGACCTAGCCTAGAATTTCAAGAGAATAAAGCCATAACTGGCCTGTGTCTGAAGTGTGAGCACAGTGGAGTAAGTGTATAAATCTGACTCTTCTGGCTCACTATTGCCTCCACCAGTCCTCTTGCAGATATTGCTTGCCCTTATATTTAGGTTTCCCATGTCTTATAGACAAGTGGTTATCAACTTGCGACTTTATCAACTTTCCTGACCGGCCGGCTACTGCTCGGATACGGGACTGGTATGGATTTTGGGGGGAACCCCACGCCGTTTTTTCGGCGTACAGGGGTTCCCTTTAAAATCCATAGCAAACCCAAAGGCCTGGTATGCTCCTGTAGGGGGAACCCGTGCCGTTTTTTTATTCGAAATTTGGCGCGGAGTTCCCCCCCTCAAGATTCATACCAAACGCACCTGACACAGTGCACTGCGATTACCTGCGGTTATGTGCCGATGGTTGCGGGATTTCGCTGCTGGACGCATCCAGTTCTATTTTTTCTATCCGCACAAAACCGCTGGTAACAAAACCGCAGGAAACCGTAGTGTGTGAATGATGTCATAGGAAAGCATTGTATGCTTCTAGTTGCAGTAAAATCCGCAGTCAAAAGCACCATTCTATCCGTCCGTGTGAAAGGGGACTTAGAATTCTTCTCACTGAGCTCCGAGAGTGTAACTTCAGCTCTCTGCCCCCTTTTTCCCCCCCTGACAGCTCAGACAAGTCAAGAATTCTGCATTTTGAATGGATGTAGAGAAGACTGCAGATAACCAGGTTTAACTTATGTAGGAGGATTTGTATCACCTGATGCCATTCACTTTACTAAGTAGATGTAAGAGTCTACAACCACTAAGTATATAAAGTGCGAAAGAAGGCTGTCAGACTGCAAAATTTCTAGTAAGTCTGCAGTCTGAACGGTCAGAAAGCAGGTACAGTGCATACAGAAAAGTATTTACAGTGCTTCACTTTCTCCACATTTTGTTATGTTACAGCCTTATTCCAAAATGTATTCAATTATTTTCCTCAAAATTCTACAAACCCCCATAATGACAGCATGAAAGAAGTTTGTTTGAAATCTTTGCAAGGGTATTAAAAAAAAAAAAAAAAAAATATCACTTTACCTAAGTATTCACAGCCTTTGCCATGGCACTGAAAATTGAGCTCAGGTGCATCCTGTTTCCACCTGTAGTAAATCCAGTTGATTGGACATGATATGGAAAGGCGCACACACCTGTCTATATAAAAGGTTCCACAGTTGATGGTTTGTGTTCTGACATGCACCAAGCCATGAAGCCCAAGGAATTGTCTGTAGACCCCCGAGACAGGATTGTATCCAGACACAGATCTGGGGAAGAGTACAGAAAAATTTCTGCAGCATTGAAGGTCCGAATAAGCATAGTGGCCTCCATAATTTGTAAACAGAAGAAGGTTTGGAACCCCCAGGACTCTTACTAGAGTGGGCCCCCGGCCAAACTGAGCGATAGGGAGAAGGACCTTAGTCAGGGAGGTGGCCAAGAACCCAATGGTCACTCTGACAGAGCTCCAGCATTTCTCTGTGAGGAGAGGAGAACCCTCCAGAAGAACAACCATCTCTGCAGCACTCCACCAATCAGGCTTCTATAGTAGAGGGGCCAGACAGAAGCCGACACCCAGTAAAAGGCCCATGACAGCCTGCCTGGAGTTTTCCAAAAGGCACCTGAAAGACTCTCAGACCATGAGAAACAAAATTCTCTGGTCTGATGAAACAAAAATGTAACTCTTTGGCCTGAATGGTATCATGTCTGCAGGAAACCAGGCACCACTCATCACCTGGCCAATACCATCCCTACAGCGAAGCGATTGTGCTGTGGGGATAGTTTTCAGCAGCAGGAACTTGGAGACTAGTCAGGATTGAGGGAAAAATGAATGCAGCAATGTACAGAGACATCTTCCAACAAGACAACAACCCTAAGCACACAGCTTACAACTCCGTGAATGTCCTTGATTGGCCTAGCAGGAGCCCAGACTTGAACTCGATTGAACATCTCTGGGGAGATCTGAAATGTCTGTGCACCAACACTCCCCATCCAACCTGATGGAGCTTGAGAGGACCTGTAAAGAAGAATGGGAGAAACTGCCCAAAAATAGGTGTTTTAAGCTTTTAGCATCATACGCATAAAGACTTGAGGCTGTAATTGGTGCTTCAACAAAGTATTGAGCAAAGGCTGTGAAAACGTATATACATGTGATTTTTTCCCCCTTTTTGTAAAAAAAAAAAGGATTTCAAACAAACTTTTTACATTGTCATTGTGGGGTATTGTTTGTAGAATTTTAAGTAAAATAATGAATTTAATCCATTTTGGAATAAGGCTGTAACATAACAAAATGTGGAAAAAGTGAAGTGCGGTGAATACTTTCCGCATGCACTGTATGGTTGGAGACATGCTGTAGGAGATAGACTGCTAGAGAAAATCCCATTATAGCCCCTTTAAAAATAAAAACCCACACTGCTGAATACGGAGGTTTAGGTGCCACATGAAAAACACCAAAGGGCTACAGTTTCAGCCATAGAACTGTATGGGCTCCTTTATGAAGAAGGCTACAGGTGACTAAATAAATGCTTGGTTAACTGCTTAAGGACCGCCTCCTGCACATATACGTCGGCAGAATGGCACGGCTGGGCACAAGCACGTACAGGTACGTCCTCTAAGTACCCAGCCGTGGGTCGTGGGCGCGCGCCCGCGACCTGGTCTAAAGCTCCTTGGCCGCGGGACCCGATCGCCACTGGAGTCCCGCGATCGGTCCCCGGAGCTGAAGAACGGTCCTCTTTTATAGGGAAACACAATCAATAACGTCACACCTACAGCCACACCCCCCTACAGTTAGAAACACAAATGAGGTCACACTTAACCCCTTCAGCGCCCCCTAGTGGTTAACTCCCAAACTGCAATTGTCATTTTCACAGTAAACAATGCATTTTTAATGCATTTTTTGCTGTGAAAATGACAATGGTCCCAAAAATGTGTCAAAATTGTCCGCCATAATGTCGCAGTCACGAAAAAAAATCGCCGATTGCCACCATTAGTAGTAGAAAAAAAAAATTATTAAAAATGCAATAAAACTATCCCCTATTTTGTAAACGCTATAAATTTTGCGCAAACCAATCGATAAACGCTTATTGCGATTTTTTTTACAAAAAATAGGTAGAAGAATACGTATTGGTCTAAACTGAGGAAAATTTTTTGGAAATATATTTTTGGGGGATATTTATTATAGCAAAAAGAAAAAAAATATTGAATTTTTTTCAAAATTGTCGCTCTATTTTTGTTTATAGCGCAAAAAATAAAAACCGCAGAGGTGATCAAATACCACCAAAAGAAAGCTCTATTTGTCAGTTAAAGCGACGCAGTGCCGAATCACAAAAACTGGCCAGGTCCTTTAGCTGCCTAAAGGTCCGGGTCTTAAGTGGTTAATTATGGGGATGGTGGTAAAGAAGTAAGGGCTCTTTCACACGGAGCGAATCCGTATTGATCCGCTCCGTTAGCCCATTTGGCTCAGCGGGGATTCCTCCGTTAATCCCCGCTGAGCTGTCGGCGAACAGGGCGGTCCCCGCACACAGTGCAGAGACTGCCCTGTCTCTCCTCCGCTCTCCCCTATGGGGAATCGGATGAATACGGACCGTGTGTCCGTATTCATCCGATCCGTTCCGCCGGAAGAAAAATAGGGTTTTCTTCTGTCCGCAAAAGCAGATCTTTGCGGACGTTAGCGGATGCATCATCCGCTAACGTCTGCAATCCCATAGGGATACATTACAAGTCCGTAAACAGACTTGTAATAAACGGACCGTTTGTCTGTACGTCTGAAAGGGCCCTAAAAGTAAAAGTAACTGAGAGTTGCTCAGTTATCCACCTAATTTACATAGTATAGTAGGTAAAGTTAAATAAAGACAATAGTCCATCCAGTTCAACCTGTGCATCTCCAGACTTGCCAAAGGCCAAAACAGTATTTGTGGGTGAATAGCACAGTTCTACTGGATAGTTTACCTACAGAGAAATTATCACTACAGTTGCTAATTCAGTAACACTGGTGCAGACATTGACCATTTTCCTAGTGCACGTTATGTCAGACACGTTAAGTTTGCAGACATAATGTAAATACACAAGATGATCTGCAGTGAAAATAAACTTAAAAAAAAGAAATACATTACAGTACCATGTAATGCAAAAAAAAAAAAAACATTTACAGTCATTTTAATCATAAAATATCAGAAGGCTTTCTTTAAATATACCTCTTTAATTAAAAGCTAATCAGTTTCAGTACCTTTTACTTTCACACAGTACACAAACGGCGGATGTACCAAACTTAAGTACTGAAAAGGTAAGCAGCTTTGATCAAGCTGAAAAGCCTGCTTAACTGTCTAGACATGGGGAAACATGCTCAAACCTGTGGTTAACTTAGCTGTAAGCAACTCGAAAATCGGCTCCATTTCAGACGGATTCAGCGCTCTAGACTATAATCACACCTGCAATTTTATCATTACGAAATAACAGGCATATATGGCTATTTTTTGCTATACAAAAAAGGTAAAGTACATTATAGTCTGTGAAAGAAAACAATTCTCTTAATAGTGGGTGTTACATTTTACTATAGACTGAAAAAACAAGAAAAAGAAACACATGGGTATGCTTCTGTTTAAAGTATGTATACACTTTTACTATCTGTCTAGAAATCAGGAAGCACAAGCTAAAACTGGTTTATTTAGTTACACAACAGTGTGTTTTGGGAGGATTTCTACTGGTCTTTTTTAATGCAGTCAATGGAAGTAAAGGTCATCTGGTTCTGTAAAATTGCCTGCTGGGCTATAATAACTGGCTGCTGAATCCTACACAAATATGTCCAGCAATACTGTACGGAACTATTGATTATTTCGCAGGTTTTGCAAAAGGCTCATTGCACATGGATGTTTTCTTTGGAAACCTTTAACCACTTGACCTCTGGAAAAGTTTTCCCCTCTTCACAACTAGGCCATTTGTTGCTATTCAGTGCTGTGCTATTTAAACTGGCAATTGCGCAGTCATGCAACACTGTACACAAATGAAATTTATATATTTTTTTGATCACCACTGTGGATTTGACTTTTTATTACATAAATGAAAAAAGCACAAGTTTAAAAAAAAAAAAAAAAAAAAAAAAATCGTCTACTTCTAACACATATCGAATAAAATAAATTTTCTTCATGAATTTATGCCAAAACGTAGCAGTGATTGGGGGCAGATCCTCCTAACATTGTGTTTTTAGGGACACTAGTATAATTCAGATCACGATCAAAATACTGATCCGTACAAGCACTATACTAGTAATTGCAGTGATCAGCGACTTATAGTGCGACTGTGATGGGAAATCTGGAGCCAACTGACACTGGCTGGGAGGGACACCAATACAGTGATCATTTCACTGAACATGCGATCCTGTCCACTGTGCTGCGATAAAATGCAGCAGGTCTGTATTTTAGCAAAGCTCACTGCACAGCACCTTTGGGGTACATTGCAGCATGAATAGAACAGATAGAAAACCCCAATACTGCTACCCTTCATTCAGATGGGACCATTCTCTCAGACCCCCTGGAAGTTAACAATGCTTTTGCTCAGTTCTAAAAACATCTAACAGACAATTTCCTCCATCTTCACCGCAGCGCACTCAACTTAAACAATCACCAGACATTTGTTTCCCTAGCCTCTAATACAACACCTGGCTTAGATGGTATTCGTACAGATTTTTTTTTTTTTTTTTTTTTTTTTTTAGAAGCTTTAGCTCTTCTCCTAGCCAAAGTGCATTTTTCACTTGATCACCCTGGCCAAACTCAACGTATGCAGGGCAAAAGCACCCATGGCATGGACCGCAGTGTCCTAGGTATATTGATGGGTGTATTACTGTCGAAAAGTTGGGGGGGGGGGGCAGGGGAACGACACTAGGTAGAGGCTTGGGCATGTTTCTTTTTTTTATGTATAGGTATTAGTCTTCTACCTTCTCCATTCATTTACATATACGATGGCTTTCTGCCTTTATTTAACCACTTCCCCACCGAGCCATAGTAAAATGACGTCGGTGGGGACCTCTCGTCCTTCAGACTGGACGTCATGGCTTTTCAGACCACTAGGGGGCGCGCGCGTGCCGCATTGCTCGGGACCCGGTGCGCGTGCCCGACGGCCGCGATGTCCGCCGGGCACCCGCGATTACCCGCAATCACAGCAGGACCATGGATCTTTGTGTGTAAACACACAGATCCATGTCCTGTCAGCGGTGAGGAGACTGATGCGTGTTCCCAGCACAGAGGAACACACATCGATCTCCTCCCCTTGTGAGTCCCCCTAACAGTTAGAACACACTTTAGGGAACATTTTTAACCCCTTCAGCGCCCCCTAGTGTTAACCCCTTCTCTGCCAGTCACATTTACATAGTAATCAGTGCATTTTATAGCACTAATCGCTGTGTAAATGTGAATGGCCCCAAAAATTTGTCAAAAGTGTCCGATATGTCCGCCGCAATGTCACGGTCACAATAAAAATAAAAACAATCGCAGATCGCTGCCATTACTAGTAAAAAAAAAAAAATGCCAGAATTCTATTTCCTATTTTGTAGACGCTAGAACTTTTGCGCAAACCGATCAAATACGCTTATTGCATTTTTTTTTTAACCAAAAATATGAAGAAGAATATGTATCGGTCTAAACTGAGGAAAACATTTAAAAAAAAAAAAATTATGATATTTATTAAATCAAAAAGTAAAAGATAGTGTTTTTCTTTCAAAATTGTTGCGCTTTTGTTTATAGCGCAAAAAATAAAAACCGCAGAGGTGATCAAATACCACCAAAAGATAGCTCCACTTGTGGGAAAAAAAGGGTGTCAATTTTGTTTGGGAGCCATGTCGCACGACCGTGCAATTGTCATTCAAAGTGTGAAAGCGCTGAAAACTAAAAATTGGTCTGGGCAGGAAGGGGGTGAAAATGCCCTGTATGGAAGTGGTTAAAGATACTCTGCTAAACTTATTGCTGGTAACACTGGGGTTCTACCTCCCTAGAAACTATGTACCCAGCAAGATTATTATTAGACATAGAACAGTAAAACTATCACTAGACTGCCAAGACTTTTTGTATGGTATTTTTTTTCCCCTCTTTCTTTCCTGTAGAAATGAGGACTGGTCAAAGCAATTTAGGATTAGTTTCTCCTATACGTTAGATAATGGATTCTGGATGCCTACCTATATAAAATTTTAAAAATCACAGGTTGTCCAATACTACACAAATTATCCCTTGTTTGCTCTATAGATGCATTAAGACAGCAATACTGTTGCAGCACTGATTACATGCTCTCCTGCAATCTCTTCCTTGGGGGCCTCTCTCTTCAGTCTCTCCGGTCAATGCTATGCAATAATTCTGAAATGCGTCTTAGAAAAAAATATTTTTCTGTCATAGTACAAATTACAGGTTATTTTTATTGTTATAGCACACACCGAGAAATAATCTATTCTACACAGCCTATGTTTTACGACCTAAAACTATTGGGAGTTGCAAACCATGAATGTTCAATAGCTACAGTGAGGGGGGAAAAAGTATTTGATCCCCTGCCGATTTTGTATTTTTGCCCACTGAAAAAGAACTCATCAGTCAATAATTTTATTGGTAGGTTTATTTTAACAGGGAGAGACAGAATAACAAAAATATCTAGAAAAACACACTTTCTAATATTTCCACCTCCATGTTTGATGGCCAAAGGCAGCATTCCTCCTTAAAACACGTTGAGTTGATGCCAAGGAGCTAGATTTTGGTCTCATCTGACCACAACACTTTCACCCAGTTCTCCTCTGAATCATTTAGATGTCCATTAGCAAACTTCAGACGGACCTGTGATCATTGAAACTCCACGAGGTGAGATGTTGCATGGAGCCCCAGACCGAGGGAGATTGACAGTTATTTTGTGTGTTCTTCCATTTGCGAATAATTATTATTCACTAATTTATATAGTGCCAACAGTTTACGCTACACTTTACTTTTGTCACTGTCTCACCAAGCTGCTTGGTGATGGTCTTGTAGCCCAGCCTTGTGTAGTTCTACAATCTTGTCCCCGACATCCTTGGACAGCTCTTTGGTCTTGGCCATGGTGGAGAGATTGAAATATGATTGCTTCTGTGGACAGGTGTCTTTCATACAGGCAACAAGCTGAGATTAGGAGCATTACTTTTAAAAGAGTGCTCCTAATCTCAGATCGTTACCTGTATAGAAGACACCTGGGAGGCACAAATCTCGCCGATTGATAGAGGATCAAATACTTATTTCACTCATTAAAATGCAAATCAATTTATAACTTTTGGAAATGCGTTTCTGGATATGTTTGTTATTCTGTCTCTCACTGTTAAAATAAACCTACCATTAAAATTATAGACTGATCATTTTTTTTTGTCAGTGGGCAAACGTACAAAATCAGCAGGGGATCAAATAAATGTTTCCCTCACTGCATGTGGCATGAATTATTTTAACAATATATTGGATGTTCTTTGAACTGACATGTTTACCAAATTGATGATTTTTTGCAACATTTGGAGTCAAGTGGGCGTGTCAAAAGTCCACATTGTACCCCTTTCTAACCTATAAAATAATAACCTGTATAATGACGTGACACCAGTTTCTTGGGTCAACCCTGTGAAAAAAAGTATACACAAAAAATGATTTTTTTTGTCTACAAATGGGCATAAATGGAGTGGACAGCATCCGGTCAAATCTGCCTAAACTGAAAAGATGAAGCCTTGTTTTTTCTTAACCACTTCATTGCAGGGCACTTTTACCCCCTTCCTGCCCAGGCCAAGTTTCAGCTTTTAGCTTTTTAGGTATTTCAAATGACAATTGAGCGGTCATGCAACACTTCACCTAAACAAAATGATAATTTTTTTGAGTCCGATAGAGCTTTCTTTTGGTGGCACTTAAACACCACAGTCTATTTTTATTTTTTTGATAAAACAAAAAAAAAAAAAACGAACATTTTGTAAAAAAATTTTTTGGGGGGAAATAAGTAATTTTTCTCCTTCACGGATGTGCGCTGAGGCCGCTGATGAGGAGGCACCAATATGCAGCACTGATAGGCACTACTGAAGGGGCTGCACTGATAACTATTGCACCGATTATCAGTACAGATGTTCTCCACTGAGGAAAGTCACTTATCGGCTCTCCTCCGCTCAGCCTAAGGAGAAGAATGCCAAGAACCGGCACTTCCTATTTACACTTCAATGTAAAATTCAATACAATATGGAAACCTGGAGGCGTTTTATACACAGCTGGTATAAAGAACACCTCCAAAAAAATAATTTTCTGCTTCTGTGACTTTTTTACACTAGGATAAAAGTCAGATTTTAGGAACCCGCTGCAAAAAAAAATATACGTTTTGGTGAGATAAGCTCATAGGGTTATTCACATCTATAGGGACACCGTCATTGCAGCTTTCCCTATTAGTACAAAGTGCATCAGAAGAATAATAATGGACACAACTAGGGTTGTCCCGATACCATTTTTTTAGGACTGAGTACAAGTACCGATACTTTTTTTCATGTACTCGCCGATACCGAATACCGATACTTTTTTTTAAATGTGTCCCCAAATGCAGCCATGTCCCCCACATAATGCAGCCATGTCCCCCACATATTCCAGCCATGTCCCCCACATATTCCAGCCATGTCCCCCACATATTCCAGCCATGTCCCCCACATATTCCAGCCATGTCCCCCCACATATTCCAGCCATGTCCCCCCACATATTGCAGCCATGTCCCCCCACATATTGCAGCCATGTCCCCCCACATAATGCAGCCATGTCCCCCCACATAATGCAGCCATGTCCCCCCACATAATGCAGCCATGTCCCCCCACATAATGCAGCCATGTCCCACATACCTTGATGATGCCGCACGTGCCGCGTTAATCAGCGTGCGGGGAACATTACAGCTTTCGTTTAAATAGCTGTATCCCCGCCGCGCATAGACACTCCCCCTTGCTCGGGATTGGACAGATCATTCGTCCAATCCCGCGCAAGGGGGAGTGTCTATACGCGGCGGGGATACAGCTATTCAAAACGAAAGCTGTACTGTTCCCCGCACGCTGATTAACGGCGGCGGCTTTGCGGCGACGGGGGCAAGTATTCTATTTCAGTATCGGGGGTATTTGCAGGAGTACGAGTACTCCCGCAAATACTCGGTATCGGTCCTGATACCGATACTGGTATCGGGACAACCCTAGACAAAACCCACTTATTGATAATATGTATGCAATTGGTTGAAAAAAATAATACATTTCTTCAGTCACAAAAAAGGTGGGAATCTGCTACAAAGTTTGTTAAAATCCCTGCAATGCAAATTGATCACCAGGAAGGGTTTGCTTTTTTTCTCAACAAAAGTGGAGTTACTTTTAAAAGCATATATAGACTAACCATATACCTCTGATACAGTCAGCCTAAGAGCAGTGGCGGCCCGTCCATTGGGGCGCCTGGGCACCGCCCCCAAAAAATTTAAACATGTCACTTTAAATAAAAAAAGTCCTTACGTGCACTGTGTCCGGGCGCTGGGCACAGTGCAGTGTGAGTAGCGCCACGTCTGTGCAATCACGAGATTGCATACGTGGCGCTACATTGACAGCAAAAATGCTTTTGTGGCTATGCCCATAGCTTCTGGTGCATGGCACCCAGTATATTAGTGGACCGACGTCAGCACTCTCTAGCCCAAAGGGACGACTACTACTACTACTACTACTTGCAATCTAAGGTCGCTCTCACATGCACATATACAAGGACCCATACACAGTAGACAGAAACCAATTAACCTACTGCCAGGTCTTTAAAGTTTGGGAGAAAACCAGAGTACTTGTAGGTAACATGGGAACAACATGTAAATGTCCTAGCAGAGATTTGAACTTGATCTGTGGACTCCAGTGCTGCAAGGCATCTGGTCAGTTCAGCAGGAACGAGCTACTACCAGCACGTTTTTTTGTTTTGTTTTTTACATTCGATTAGTGCAGGTGGCTTCTGCTGGCCAGGAAGGCTGTGTACTCCCCACTGGCAGAACACAACAGCGTTGCAGGAAGCATTCACAGTCAGTGTTGATGAGGAATCTAGTGAGTTTCTTTCCTTTCTACCATAGTGGAAGGCGAGAAAATCAAGTCATCTATGGGCTGCTTAAGCCTCTGAGGAAACTTTTTTTTTTTTTAACAAAAGTTTGTTCCAAGAAAGGAAAGTCAACATGCCAGTAAAGACAATCTTATTGCATTGCCCACCTCCAAATTTGTGTGATGTTTTGTAAATTTTAAGTTGCCTGCCATAAATGACTCTGGGCTTGTTCACACATAGTACAGTAAATGCGTCACAGCTAGGGCACATAGAAAATAAATATTTCCTATGTGTCCTGTTTGCACTGCAATGCAGCTGGCTGCATTTTACTCCATGTCACCGCATAACAGCACAATGCACTATGCTGCTGTGCGGAGACATGAATGAAGTGTAAATTTGTGCACTTCAAAAAACTTATAAAACAAAAATGTGATAAGCTAAAATGTGCATCACACTGCCCCCACACAGAGGTTCACTGCAGCTGAAAACGGACAGCTGACCGCATGCTAAAACAGACATTTAGCATGGAGCAGTGTGAACGGGGCTATTACAGGTTTAACCATTTAAGTAGCTGTGTAAAGCATGTTAATGCTATGCCACATTAACAGCCAACGCTGCCTATGCAAGAGTTAACACATTAATGTTTAGGCGAGATGGAAGTCAGAAGATTCGGCTGCTAAAATCCTGTCCATAAGCAAGCGCAATTATTTTTGCCAAATGTGTCCATTAATGCTCTTGGCAGACGATCCTTCTGTAGGCCTTATTTCAGGAAAACAAGAGCCTCTGCTGGGAAAATCCATTTCAGACTGTCTTTTTTTTTTACTCTCCTGACACCGTTCAGTATTCTCAGTGTGACCCAGTCAACTTCAGCAGCATTGGGTGAAAATCATCTTATGTCTATAGACAATGACATGCAATATGTTGCACACCGAATTCAGCTTATTGTGGTCTGATCAGGGAAAGACATATTTTGATTCGATACTATGGGTTAATGCACTTTGCTCTTTCCCTTACTGAATAACCCCAATAGCATATGAATCAAGACAGTAGCCATTATCAGACGATAAAGCAGCTACTGTATTAACGTAATAGCTTTTCCTGCTGGAGAACGTCTAACAGAGGATGATGCAATAAGAAGGAACTTTCACTAAATGTGGCATGTGTCACTGCCAAATATTTGCAAGCTAAAGAGACAATGAAGAAAGATCACTTACTACTCCCCCGCTAGCCCCAGCTCTCATCACCATGACTCCTCTAGCACGGGGCTGTCAAACTTGCCAGTGCTGTAATGAGCAGGCAATAATGTGGCTTTGTTATCGAAATATATCAGTACAAAAGGGGGATTTAGTATGTACTGGCCACAGCACAGAATGACTGAAGGGCATACTGAGATAATTGATTGCAAGTTATCATTAATCCAGACTTTGATTGTGCAGGGGAATGAATACAGGTCACATAAACAAGCCATGCAGTGATTGGAGGTGGTCTGCACTCTACGAAGTACTTTGAATGCTACTTCTTATCCCTCTTATTAACTTTTCTAATCAATGGCATGCAAGCTTGCAGTATTTATTTGATCTAACATACAATACACTACTTGTTTTTTAAAACCTAAAAATCCAATGAATAGAATAACATTGGGTATAAAACGGGGAAATACATTTCCTTGAATCTATAGATAGAATGATCTAGTTTAAATATTTACCTTGTACAAGGCATAGGCTGTGAGCACATTGCCACTCTCCGAGTTCTTAAGAATGCCAACTATGCTTTCAGGCAAGCCAACAAACTCCAAGAATGGAACCACGTTAATACCTCTGTGGAATGAAGAATACATATACACATCAAAATACATTTACAATGTACATTTTTCAAGTTACAAACATCATGAATTTTCAAAGATGTATACTGTATAAGTAGTCAAAATAATTTCAATGACACTTTATCTGCAGTCACTTTGCCACAATGGGCACTCAATGCTGGTCTAGGCTTGCTAGAACCAATAGTCCCATATAAGGTAGATTATCACAGGAAACTACATTTTAAAATGATAATGAACAAATACATTACACATCACCATGTACAATACCATTTTATAGTTATTAGGTTCTTTGTAACTTTAATATAACTTGTGTAATGCTGTAACATAATTCCACTTCTCTCCGCTGCTCAAGTAAAACATACAAGGTACTCCCCACATTAGAATGACAATAAAGTAGATTTCAACACACACTCAGAACTGATCTTATGTATTTGTAGTCATTGTGCGCCCTCTGCTGGATCTTTTAGTTTACAACTAGTATGTATGGCTAAACAAGAAAAAATAGCCATAATAAAAAGTAGAATTTGTACAGCATCACACTGCTAGTTGCTCCCTTTGCAAGATAACTGTATACTGCACTTCATGTTGTAAAGGAATCCAGATGTGCAGTATTTCTTATTACAACATTACAACACAGAGACCGACAATGATTATTGTAAAGCCCCCTTCACACAGACATCATACCGTTCAGTCAAGTTAATGCATAGAAAAAACAGTTTACATTCGTCAGCCAGCGTCCTTGGTGTAAGCCCCCAAAATCCATACAAAAAGCCTTATCCAAGTATGCAGCCTGGCTGAAAGAGGGGTGAGGAACCATAACAGGCCACATGCCCTCAACATGAGGGGGGTTCTTTGCAAGGGGGTGACCATTTCTGGAAAAACACCTTGGGGGTTCGGGGATGAGGGGGGTGATCAGAAACTGGAAGCTCCTTTTAACAAGGATGCTCACAGATACCACTACCCCTTCTACATAAATGAGGATGGGGTACATAGTACCGCTACTCATTCACCCAAAATAGTCAGTAATGAATAGAAATATAAAGACAGATTTGACAAGGCCTTTATATAAATAAATAAATGTCCCTTGATGTACATCCACATTGTCAATCCCACCTGCACGCAGTTTTTTTTTTTAGTTAAAAAAAAAAAGTTTAATGTCGGCTCTTTTGTTTACATTCGGTCAGTGGGAAATCCCCACTGAGAGCAGGGATGAGTAACTGGTTGTTAGGAGGCTGGCGGGTGCCAGCTCCTAGCAACCAATGCAAAAAGTAATAAAAACCAGATAAAAAAAAAACGGACTTCATCTGTTTACATGTAACAGGACGGAGACATGAACGGTTTAAAAAAAACAGACCTGAACGGACACGGTCCTCCGTTTAGATCGGTTTGTCCACAAAAATTAATTGGATGGATGAAAAACAGACAGATGTAACACCCATGTGAAAGAGGCCTAAAGGAATTAAAGTGGTTGTTAACCTACTCATATAACTTAATAAAATCCTGCTTGTTTCTTAATGACAGTTGCATCGATCTCTCTGTTTTATAAAAAAAAAACGTAGATGTATAACTTATTTGCTAGCACTAACCGGTGCTCACATGACCCACCGGCTTTCTCCCCTGCATGGCTGACAGCTGCAGTGGGCGGGGCCGAGATTTCCCCTGCTGACGTCAGCCAAGACGAAAGGAGGAGAGAAGATAGAGAGCTGGAGGGTCACGAGAACGCTGAATGGCGCTAGCAAATAAGGTATAAACTATTTTTTTTATAATATTTTTATGATGGGGGGTGGGTGGGGTAGGAGAAGGAGGGCACGGACACAGGAGCAGACAGGCAGGGAGGGGAGGGGGTAGGACAGATAGAGACACAGCAGATAGCAGGGGATCATAGAATCACGTAAACTGACCACAGTCAGTGTCAGTTTACAGAGGGGAGGGCAGAACCAAGAATGTCAGCCAGGTATTTCAGGTGATATGGGGGGGGGGGGGGGGGGTGTGACACAGCACAAGCACTGCGTGGTATAACATGCTTTAACCTCCTGAGACCCGCGCTATAGTCAAATGACGGCTACAGCGCAGATCTCAAAATCCAACTAGACGTCAATTGACGTCCGCCCCTTTGGGCGTTCCCCAAGCGCGCAGCGGGGAACTTCTGTGTTGGCCGTGTCCCTTGATCGCCGCGAACGGCCAATCAGAGTGGCCGTTTGTGATGCGATCTGTGCGGCCAATGAGAGATGATCTCATGTGTAAACATATGAGATCATCTGTCATTGCCGGCTCACACAGAGATAGCGTCCTGTCTCTGGAGAGGAGAGCGATATGTGTCCCGTGTACATAGAGACACAGATCGGTCACCCCCCCAGTCACCCCCCCCCCACCTACAGTTAGAACACTATATAGGGAACATATTTAACCCCTTCCTCACCCCCTAGTGTTAACCCCTTCCCTGCCAGTCACATTTATACAGTAATTAGTGAATATTTATAGCACTGATCGCAGTATAAATGTAAATGGCGTGAAAAATGTGTCAAAAGTGTCCGATGTGTCCGCCATAGCGTCGCAGTCCCAATAAAAATCGCAGATCGCCGCCATTTCTAGTAAAAAAAAAAAAAAAAAAAAAAAAAAATATATAATAATTCTGTCCCCTATTTTGTAGGCGCTATAACTTTTGCGCTTATTGCGATTTTTTTTTTTTTTTTACCAAAAATATGTAGAAGAATACGTATCGGCCTAAACTGAGAAAAAAAAGTGTTTTTTTTTTCAAAATTGTTGCACTTTTTGGTTTATAGCGCAAAAAATAAAAACCGCACAGGCGATCAAATACCACCAATAGAAAGCTCTACTTGTGGGGAAAAAAGGACGTCGCAGGACCGCCCAATTGTTAGTTAAAGCGACGCAGTGCCGAAAGCTAAAATTTCACCTGGGCAGGAGGGGGGCCCAGTAAGCAAGTGGTTAAAAGGAGCAGGATCTTTTTTTTTTTTTTTTCATGTTAACAAACACTTTAAAACCTCCAGCTGAGTATCCATTTGCAAATTTCTGCAAAAGCACTGGAATAGCCTAGTTTTTATTCTCAACAAAACTGGAAGTTGATCTACAATCAAAAGGCACAGAGTAACACAACTACACGTGAAACATGCTCTATGTGAACACAGCCTGACATGCCTTTCTTTCTAACTAGCTTTGAAATGCAGGTGAAGGCAAAATAAAGAGATTTTTAATACAGCTTACCTGTAAAATCTTTTTCTTGGAGTACATCACGGGACACAGAGCGGCATTCATTACTATATGGGTTATATGGAGTACCTTCAGGTGTAGACACTGGCAATCTCAAACAGGAAATGCCCCTCCCTATATAACCCCCTCCCACAGGAGGAGTACCTCAGTTTTGTAGCAAGCAGTATGCCTCCCAAAATGGTCCTCAAAAAAAGAGGGGTGGGAGCTCTGTGTCCCGTGATGTACTCCAAGAAAAAGATTTTACAGGTAAGCTGTATTAAAAATCTCTTTTTCTTTATCGTACATCACGGGACACAGAGCGGCATTCATTACTATATGGGATGTCCCAAAGCAATGCTTACAATGAGGGGAGGGAGAACATCTCCAAGACAAAAGGATTTAATTTAGAGATATACTCAAATCATAATAAATCCAACTTAGTTGAGAAAAATAAAAATTTTTAAATTTAACTCGAACAAGAGGAGCCCCCGGAATCCGAGGGTCTCAAACTGCAGCCTGCAGCACTGCCTGCCCGAAGGCAGTATCAGTATTCCTTCTTACGTCCAACTTGTAGAATTTTGTAAACGTGTGGACAGAAGACCAGGTTGCCGCCTTGCAAACTTGAGCCATAGAGATCTGGTGGTGTGCTGCCCAGGAGGCGCCCATGGCTCTAGTAGAATGAGCCTTTAATGATACTGGAGGAGGCAACCCTTTCAAGCCGTAGGCCTGAGTGATTAATTGCTTAATCCACCTAGAAATGGTGGACTTTGCAGCTGCCTGCCCCTTCTTGGGCCCATCCGGTAGAATGAACAGCACATCTGTCTTCCGGATCTTCTTTGTAGCTTTAAGATAGGCCTTCATGGCCCTGACAATATCCAAGGTATGCAGCAACCCTTCCTTTCTGGAAGTAGGTTTAGGGAAGAAGGATGGTAATACCAAATCCTGGTTCAAATGAAAACTGGATATGACCTTCGGAAGGAAGGAAGGATGAGGGCGGAGAACGACCCTGTCCTTATGAAAAACAAGATATGGTTCCTTACAGGATAAGGCTGCCAGCTCCGAAACTCTTCTTGCGGAAACTATGGCAACCAAAAATACTAACTTCCTTGTCAGTAGAACCAAAGGAATATCAGCCAACGGCTCAAACGGTTGTTTCTGTAAACTTTGACAGAACAAGATTTAAATCCCACGGACAAAGCGGGGATTTAACTGGAGGTCTAATACGTAAGACCCCTTGAAGGAAGGTCTTAACCAGCGAGTGGGTGGCCAGCGGCCGCTGAAACCACACTGACAGAGCAGAAATCTGTCCTTTGATTGTGCTTAATGCCAATCCTTTATCCACTCCTAGCTGGAGAAAACTTAATACTCTATCGATGGTAAATTTGCGAGAAAGCCATCGCTTGGACTCACACCAGCCTACATAGGCCTTCCAGACCCTGTAATAAATCACCCTAGAGACCGGTTTCCTGGCTCTGATTAGGGTAGAGATTACTTTCTGAGACAGACCTCTACCCCTGAGAATCAGGGATTCAGCTTCCAGGCCGTCAAATTTAGATGCCGTAAGGCAGGGTGGAGGATCGGACCTTGCGATAGCAGGTCTGGCCGTAGAGGAAGAGTCCAAGGGTCTCCCACTACCATCCTTAAGATTAGTGAGTACCATGCCCTTCTGGGCCATGCTGGAGCTACCAGGATGACTGGTATGTGCTCCACCCGGATCCTGCGCAGCAGGCGGGGTAGTAACTGGAGCGGGGGAAACGCATAAAGAAGTTTGAACTGATGCCAAGGGCAAACCAACGCATCGGTTCCGCAGGCCATCGGATCCCTTGAGCGGGACATGAACCTGTCTAGTTTCTTGTTGAGTCTCGATGCCATGATATCCACGTCCGGCACTCCCCATCTTTGGCAGAGTGCTTGAAAGACTAGTGGATGCAGAGACCATTCCCCCGGCCATAGAGTCTGGCGGCTTAAGAAGTCCGCCTGAAAGTTGTCCACTCCTGGAATGAATATTGCCGATATGCAGGGCACATGAGCCTCTGCCCATAGAAGAATCAAGCTCACCTCTCTCTGAGCGGTTTGACTCCTGGTTCCCCCTTGGTGATTTATGTGTGCCACGGCCGTGGCATTGTCTGATTGAATTCTCACCGGGAACCCCTGCAATTTTGACGTCCAAGCCCTGAGGGCTAGTCGAGCAGCTCTGAGCTCCAAGATGTTGATGGGCAACTGCTTCTCTGGCTTTGCCCAAGTACCTTGGCGAGTGCAACCATCCAAAATTGCTCCCCAGCCCGTCAGGCTGGCGTCTGTGGTCACTATCTTCCAAGCCACTGGGCTGAAAGACCTCCCCTTCAGTAGATTCTGAGGGTCTAACCACCAACACAGACTTTGTCGGACTCTTGATGAGAGCGGCAACGGGATATCCAAGGCCTGTGGCCTTCTGCTCCATGCTGACAGGATGGCTGCCTGTAGGATGCGAGTGTGGCTCTGGGCGTATGGTACCGCCTCGAATGTGGCCACCATCTTGCCTAGTAACCTCATACATAGGCGAATAGTCGGTTCTTTCTTGCTTAGAACCAGTAGGATTAATTCCTTGATGGCTTTTACCTTCCTCAGAGGTAGGAACACTCCTTGTTGTTCTGTGTCTAATCTCATGCCGAGATATTCCAACTGCCTTGTGGGCTGGAAAGCTGACTTTTCTCGATTTAGGACCCAGCCGAACCTCTCGAGGTATTGGACCGTGAGGGCCACTGCTCGCTCCAAGCCGGGAGACGAGTGATCTATGACTAGGAGGTCGTCCAGGTATGCTAGGATCGTGACCCCTTGGATCCTTAGTTTGGCTAGGATTGGAGCTAGGACCTTCGTGAACACCCGGGGGGCCGTAGCCAACCCGAAGGGAAGCGCCACGAATTGGAAGTGACGCGAAGCCACCATGAAGCGTAGATATCTTTGATGTGGCTGATAAATTGGAACATGAAGGTAGGCATCCTTTATGTCTATGGACGCCATGAAGTCGTCCTTCTGGAGTGTGGCAGCTGCTGACCGCACGGATTCCATCCGAAATGAGCGGATCTTTAGATATGCATTTACCATCTTTAGGTCCAAAATTGGCCTGACATCTCCATTGGATTTTGGGATGATGAATAGGTTGGAGTAGAAACCCAGCCCCTGTTCCAGGACTGGTACCTCTACTATTACTTCCTGGGAAAGTAGATGATCTAATGCCGATCTTAATGCGGCTCCCTTTTCCGGATCGTTTGGAATCCTCGACTTCTGGAAATGAGGAGGAGGAAACCTTAGGAAATCTAATTTGTAGCCTGTGGCCACGGAAGACCGTACCCACTCGTCGGGAATGCTGGCTTCCCAAATCTCTGAAAAGAGTCGCAGCCTTCCCCCCACCTTCGTGGGTGGGGGCGCCCCTTCATAAGGTTGGCTTGGGGGCTGGTTTTGCTGGTTTGCGAAACCACTGCCTTTTGCCTCTAACAGCCTGTCCTTGTGATCTGCTGTTGAAGCCGAAGTTTGCTTTTGCAGGAGGCCGTCGATACTGCTTGGCATTAGAGGGCCCCTGCCCAGGGGAATACTGTCGTTTAAACGCAGGTCCCTGAACCTTCTTCTTAGTTGGCAAGAGAGTACTCTTGCCGTTTGAAATGGTCTGAATGTATTTATCTAGGTCTTCTCCGAAGAGTCGTCCTCCATGGAAGGGGAACCCTACCAGGAGCTTCTTGCATGGGGGCTCAGCCTCCCAGCTTTTTAACCATAAGAGTCTTCTCATATGGATAAGGGATAACGATAAACGTGACGCTTGCTGGATAGAATCCTTGATTGCGTCTACCGTAAAACATATGGCCTTAGGGACATCCGAAAATTTTTCTGCCTGCTGGGCCGGAATAAGTTTAAGCATCTGCTTAAATTGATCCGATAATGCTTGAGCGACCCCAATCGCAGCCACAGCTGGCTGTACTACTGCCCCTGCAGTAGTGAAGGAGTTCTTAAGTAGTGCTTCCAAGCGCTTATCAACTGGATCCTTGAACACCTGTATGTTCTCTACAGGGCATGTTAACGATCTGTTAACACATGAGATGGCTGCGTCCACTGCAGGAGTAGCCCATCTTTTGGAAAATTTTTCTTCCATAGGATATAGGACAGAGAACCTTTTAGGTGGTAAGAAGATCTTATCTGGCTTGTTCCAATCTTGGAACAAAATTCCCTCTAATAGAGGATGGATCGGAAACACAGCATTGCTTTGAGGCGCCCTCAGTGAGCCCAAAGCTGAAACCGTCGATACCTGGAGATCTGGTACTGGCAAGTTGAATGTCCTATGGACCAAGTCCGACAATCCTTGAATCCACCAGCTCTCCCTCAGGGAGACTGCCCCAGACTCCTCTGTATCCGGGTCTTCGATCCCTGAACCTACTTGGTCCGTGTCCAAGAGGTCGTCCAATTCCCCTGAGGAAAGGACCTCCTCTTCTGAGGGTCCGCGCTCGGGCGACGGAGATCTATTCCGCTTACTGCCCCGCATAGCTGCGGATATCATTTTTTTTTTTTTCCCCATGCTTTTCTCATCTCTTTTAAAGAGGTGAGTAATACCTCCTCCGTGACCATCTTAGGGCTGGACTGACCCGCGTCAGCTCCAGCCCCAGATCCCGATGGCCCCAAGGCTCCCTGTAGGGAAAACAGCGGCATACCATGGTACAATACTGAGGTACACCTGCTACCTATTGGTATTTGGAACTATAAAAGTTAATTGTCCAAACACCTGTTTGGGGGATAAAAAAATGCTTCCTCTCCCCTAGATGACTTTTTTTTTTTTTTTTTTTTTCGTTTTTGTTTCAAATCCAGGAAAGAAAAAACATTCTGTCCCCCTGAGTAGTATTGCAAAGAAAAACTATGAGATGGAAAAGAAACAGCCTATTTCTAGGCTTGACAAAACAGTCCTCTGAAGACTGCAATATCCTTTCTGGCCACTGTGTGTCCTCGGCGCCCCGTGCTGCCACTCTGGTCTATGTCCTCAGTTCCAAAGTATTGATGGAACAAACAAGGAAGGGCCGCCCCTTCCTTTAAGCCACTGACCCGCCCTTCCCCCCCAGCAACCTCAAACAGGAAATGCCCCTCCCGACAGGGGGAGGGGGGGGGGATTTTGGGAGGAAGGGACCTCTCTGTTCCAGCAAACTGCGGCCTGCAGCCTGGAACCATGAGGAGGCCAGCGTTTTGCCTGCTTGCAGGCTCTGAGGAGGAAGACTGAATGGAGCATCGCCTGGAGGCCTGCAGGTAAGCAAAGCTCTCTGACACACACATATATTTTTATATAACACAGGCCCCACTCAATGCTTTTCCAACACTACAAGGGAGGTCACATCTTATGGGGAATAATACATAGAGAGCCATCCTATCTTTATGATATGTGACTAGTTTGCCAGATGCAGTGCATAACTTTAGGCATGTCCCCTGTGACCCCCCAGAAAAAAACCTGCTAAGAACCAAGTTCCGCAAGTTTTCCCCTCACTTACCTGCTCCATGCCGCAGGACTTTGCCAAGCAAGAGGCCCAATCTTCCCCCATCTCCGTGGGGATGTCTAGACCTTCAGGCCCTGGGTTCCTATGAAGGATCCACTGTCCTGGGCCCATATAGCACCCTGGCAACAGAAAACTTTAGGTACCCAAAGGTTTCTAAGTTCTGGGCCCAGGGTCCAGCTCTCTAAAAAGAAAAGCATTATGGGCTATACCCCAAGGGTTTGGGGTCCGGTTACTGACCACTTTAGCGCTGAGGCTTTTTTGGACAGAACCGGTAGCTCACCTAATCCCAAGGATGCGGAGGCAAGCTAAACCATGACTAACACCTAAGACACTGGCGTAAAAACTGGTACTCCTCCTGTGGGAGGGGGTTATATAGGGAGGGGCATTTCCTGTTTGAGATTGCCAGTGTCTACACCTGAAGGTACTCCATATAACCCATATAGTAATGAATGCCGCTCTGTGTCCCGTGATGTACGATAAAGAAATTGTCCTTTGTAAGTCATTCTATCAAAAATTCAGAGGACGATTTATAGAACTTTGGTATGTGTAAGAAAAAAAAAATGTTATGCTTATTGTGTGGGTATCCAGTTCAGATACATGATCTAAACAATGATAAGCTATAATCTGAATAGGTTATCTAAATGCCATATTCCTGGTACAAAACTTTCAGCTCACGGAATTAAACCCCAATACTGAGGGCAGGGGCTCAAAGCAAAAAATATTTTAAAAACCTATGCATCCCTAGAATTTGGTTAGAAAGTCTAGGAGTATTTTTGAGGACACATTATTTAAATAAAAAGGATATATATTAGAAACATTCCCGCACAGCTATTATAAACATAACAAAACATAAAGTGACCACACTGGTTAAATAAAGTTACTAGATAACAGAGGATTTAAAACAAAAAGAAAAAGAAACAAACATACTACCATTTACATGTGTACTAATATATAGAGTGTGTTTGATTGTTGAAAGGGTTTCTTAAGTTCATTAAAAAGTGCTTATTGAGACATGCAACATTATTCACACATTGGGCTGTCTGGGTCAAATACTTGATACTTTAATAGCTTGGAACATATAATGCAAAGGAGTACGCTAAGTTTAGATTGACATTTGGGATCAGTAGCTGCTAGAAAGGGCAATAATGCCAGCTGGTGGAGGAGTAACTAAAACAAACACTTGTACTATAATATATGCTGATGTCAAGTGTTCAGCTTTCCAGCTGTAGGCTGGCTATGTGTTCGCTAGGTCTACAGTCAACGTGTATTACACAACGGAAATTGTATTCCAAAACAAAAACAGATGTTGGAACAATACCATATAACTACAATTTTGGATGCTCACAAATTTCAAAAGCAACGTCATCTGTTCAGCTATTTTTGCATACTATAAATAATCAAGAAGACCAATCGGAATTTAGTTGTTATTTTCATACCGGATGGCAAAAAATAAACAATTGACTGCAAGGGAGAAGCCAAGTTTCACCTTAAAGCTGTACTTTGGGTAACAAAATCCTCTCTTGTAGTGCAAGGGTTAAAGGTTAGTTTGTGACTGTGGTACCAGTAAAAAATAAATAATGTACCGTATTTATCGGCACATAACACGCACAAGCATATAACACGCACCTTCATTTTAAGAGGGAAGTTTCAGGGAAAAAAAATTACATTTTAAATAAAGAACTTTGAAGCAAAATAAGGATCAGTGCCAATCTGAAGCCTCAAAATCACCCATCAATGCCCACCCGCAGTCTCACAATTACCCATCAATGCAGCCTGATCAATGCCCATGCGCAGCCTCACAATTGCCCATCAATGCAGCCTGATCAATGCCCATCCGCAGTTTCACAATTTCCCATCAATGCAGCTTGATTAATGCCCATCTGCAGCCTCCGCATTGCCATGAATGCACCCTGATCAATGCCTATCTGATGGAGGGGGGTGGGATGAGCGCGGTCAGATTACATACAGTGAGAATCTCCTGTTTACCAAAGTCCCGCCTCCCGAACCAGCTTCTATGAGAGACAGAACCATTGGTCCAATGCCGGCCCAGGAGACGGGGCTTCCTACTACTCCAGAGGCTGCTGAGTAAACAATAGATTCTCGCGGTATGCAATCTTACGGCGCTCATCCCGCCCCCCTCCCTGTTCTTTACGAGGCAGCCCAAATTGCAGTATCGGCGTATAACGCACACACTAGTTGCAACCGATTTGCAGGGTGAAAAAGTGAGTGTTACACGCCAATAAATACAGTATATAATTTTTCACTTACCTGTAAAAAATAACACTGGGTTATACGTATCCACCTTCAAGTGATTGGACACTGGCAAACAGACCTGTGGGCAGGGGCGGACTGACAACTCATGGGGCCCCCGGGCAATAGGAGATTATGGGGCCCCCGGCAATAGGAGATTATGGGGCCACACAGTATACACACATACAAAGACAATATACAGGGTGGGCCATTTATATGGATACACCTTAATAAAATGGGAATGGTTGGTGATATTAACTTCCTGTTTGTGGCACATTAGTATATGTGAGGGGGGAAACTTTTCAAGATGGGAGGTGACCATGGCGGCCATTTTGAAGTCGGACATTTTGAATCCAACTTTTGTTTTTGGTGTATCCATATAAATGGCCCACCCTGTACACACACACACACACACACACACACACACACACACACACACACAGTATACATACACACACAGTATACATACACACACACTGAAAAGGCACTGGAGAGGCAGGGCAGCTATAAAATTTGAATTTTCTTTAAAAACACAGATTTTTACATACCGTCCCTGGTTTTACCGAGGCTGGCAACCCTGATGTGGCCCCCTAGCGGCATGGGGCCCTCGGGCAGTGCCCGAGTGCCCAAATGGTCAGTCCGCCCCTGACTGTGGGGTAGTCAATACAACCCCTACAACTCCTAGCAATCCTTGTTTGTTTTTTTAGCAAACAATAAGAGGAAATTGCCAGGACAGAGAGGAGGGTGTCCCATGTCCTGTTCTGTATTCTAAGAAAAGGACTTTACTCAAAATGGGTCTTTGGCTGTACATCTCCTTTTAAGAAGATAGAATTTTTTATCTGTAGACAGAGGGCTGAAGTCACAGATCCGGTCCAGGCTCCGGCAAGATCGCAACAATGAAGTCAAGATCTGCCCACATTCCTGGATCGGCTCCCGCTGAGAGTCAGAGCCGGCCCCTCCCTCCTCCTCCACAGCCCATCGCCCCAGTGAACTACTTATAGTTACTAGCTCGCTGCTCAGGGAGCACCGAAAACCAAGCGATCGGCAGTGTTTGATCGCTCGGCTCTTAGTGTTGGAGCCAGCGGAGGACTGATGTTACATCCACCTAGGATTCTGGGAAAAAACACAAAACCCCATACTTCTGTTTTACTCCTACAGTACAGGATACATGTTACTTGAATCACAGACACTGGGCAGTTGCCCATGCAATACGCCGAGAGATGGGTAACACAGAAAACAATGCCAACAGACCCAGAAAAAAAAAAACAGGCCACCAGATTTTGAAATCAAAGAAACAAAAGTCTAAGCTGAAGGGCAGGTGGTAGTTTTGCAAATCTGCGAAACAGACCCCTGGTGCTAAAAAGCCCAAGAGCCACTGACAGACGTTGCTGAGTAAGCCTAAACAGGAATGGGGAGGAACACTGTGCTTCAAGGAATAAGCTTTAGCGATAACCTGCCTAATCTACCCAGCAATGGTAGAACAAGGCGCAGGACGCCTCTAGCATACTGAGGATGATCCAACTGACAGAGGCAGTGGGCGAGAGGTAAACAGGCACATCCAAACAGTGGAGGGAAAACTCTGTGCAATACTTAGGTGCAGGACAAAAAGAAAAAGCATTAAGGCTACTTTCACACTGGGGCGGGGGTCGGGAGAGACTTGAGCGGTAAAGCACTGCCAATTTTAGTGGGGCTTTACCGCTGTAATAGCGGCGCTTTTCGGACACTAGCAGAGTGCTTTTAACCCCCCCTAGAGGCCGAATGGAGTTAAAAGGTGCCCGCAAAGAGCCCCTGCCGAAGCGTTTTGCAGGCAATTCGGCAGCGGTGCCCATTGCAATTCCAATGACAGGGGCGGTGGAGGAGCAGTGTACATACAGCTCCTGCACTGCGCAAATGATGCTGCTTGCAGGACATTTTCTAACGCCCTGCATTTTTCAGGTGCTTTACAGGTGCTATTTTTAGCTCAAAAGCGCCTGAAAAACACCCCAGTGTGAAAGGGGTCTAAGGTGGCAGGAGCAAGCCAGCTTGGGAAGGAGGCCTGAGGCCTCAGAGCCACCTTGTCTCCATGAACAACAAGGAAAGGTTCTCTATAAGATAGGGAATTTTAGAGCACACATACACAATTAGTAGGGTTGTACCGATACTACATTTTTAAGACAGAGTACAAGTACCAATACTTCTCCCCCCATATAATCACCGATCTCCCTATGTGGCTTTCAATAAAGCAGCTGAAAGCCATGGAGGGGAGGGGAGAGGAGGAGAAGCAGCTGTCATGATAACTTCCCCTGACGCCGCACCGATTGTTTCCGAGTGTCAAGGTACCAGGCTAGGCATCGGGACCATTTGCAGGAGTACAAGTACTTTATTTCTTACAAACTACATAGGAATACTTACACTTGCACCCCAAAACCTATTCTGCTAGGCCGACCAAGTATGGGAATACCACATGTGTGAAATGTTTTTGCAGCCTAGATGCATAGAGGGGCCCAAAATTCAAGGAGCACCTTTGGGCTTTTAAAGCAGAGTTCCACCCATTGTTTAGTTTATTAACCACTTGACCACTGGGCACGTAAACCCACTTAATAACCAGACCAATTTTCAGCTTTCGGTGCTCTCACAATTTAAATGACAATTACTTAGTCATACAACATTGTACCCAAATGAAATTTTCGTCCTTTTTTTCACACAAATAGAGCTTTCTTTTGGTGGTATTTAATCACCGTTGGGTTTTTTATTTTTTGCGCTATAAGAGAAAAAAGACTGAAAATTCTGTAAAAAAAATAAATTTTTCTTTGTTTCTGTTATAAAAATTTAGCAAATTTAGTATTTTTTCTTCATTCTTTTGCATAAATGTGAAAGATGAAGTTACGGCGAGTAAATAGATACCCAACATGTCACCCTTCAAAATTGCACACGCTCGTGGAATGGCGCCAAACTTTGCTACTTAAAAATCCCCATAGACGACGTTGCTGGGTATTGTGGGGTATTGCAGAGTAGTGTGGGGTATTGCAGAGTATTGCACAGGGAGGGATGGATGGCTGGATCTGTGACTGCATTTGTCACAGATCCAGCCCACAGCAGCTGCTGCTGCATCTGCTCTCTCCCCTCTCCTCTCTCACACTGTACCGTTCGGTACAGAGAGGGGAGGGAGGAACCGGCGTCATCACATGATGTCATTGGACGGAGCTATCACGTGATAAACCGCCGCTATCAGTCATTCGGACATTCCCGTGTGCGCGCCCCAGAGGGCGCGCGATTTTGGGAGAACGTCCATGGACGTCCTCCTAGAGTTAAGCAACTGCCTTGTAGACGTATTTCGTCTATAGGGCGGTGGTTAAGGATCACTAAAGGAATTTTTTTTTTTTTTAGCTAAATAGCTTCCTTTGCCTTACTGCAGTCCTGGTTTCATGTCCTTATAGTTCGTTTTTGCTTTGAAGTTGCTGTAATTCTGCTGTGGTCTCCACACTTCCTGCTGGGAGGCTTTTCACGGTGGTCTAAGCTGTCATTACTGTGTGTCTAAAACTTAACAGAACCAATCAGATTCATTTTAAAAACAAAACACTGCCCTGGATTTGTTTGTTTTTGTTCTGTGGGTCTCTCTAGTTCACAGGAACATGAAACCAGTTTAAAAGTGAAACTAACCTACAGGCACATTATATGATTGATTTTTATCTATTTGTAATCATTTTTAAAAGGAATCAGTTAACTTTTATGTCTCTATACCCTGTAAAAAGTCATTTCAGCAAAACATTTTTTTTTCCTTTAGTGACCCTTTAACTGCTTAAAAGTCAGCAGCTAAAAAAAGCATAGCTGCCGACTTTTAATAGACACTTACCTGTCCCACAGTCCAGCGATGCAGCCACTGGGAGCCTCCTCTCCTCTGCGACGTCATACCTGTACGTCCCCTTAAAGAAGCCACGCGGCGGGCCCTGTGAACTCGATGCTCGCCATCGTGTCACGGAGAGGCAAAACGGGGAGATGTCTATGTAAACAAGGCATTTCCCTGCTTTACCTAGTGACAGGACAGTGATCTACTGCTACCTGTGATCGGGTCGTGTCACTTGTAGCCCAGCCCCCCCCACAGTTAGAATCACTCCCTAAGACACACTTAACCCCTTCATCGCTCCCTAGTGTTTAACCCCTTTCCCTGCCAGTGTCATTTACACAGTAATCAGTGCATTTTTATAGCACGATCGCTGTATAAATGACAATGGTCCCAACATAGTGTCAAAAGTGTCCAATGTGTCCGCCATGTCGCAGTCACGATAAAAATTGCAGATCTTGACGGTCGGAATTTGGCGTGACCGTGTGTATGCCTAAACCGGAGTTTATTCCGACGGCAAAACCAGGCATAAGTCAATGTTTGGGCTGATTATATACCTGACACTGTATTTTGGGTCATCACATAAATCATCCAATTGTACCAAAACAAATGTACTGTAAAGGTTGCCTCTATAGGAGTAGTTAGGAAATATAGCTTAGTATACCATCACCTAATGCAGTCCCTGTCCCTAAAGCCAAGCAAGCTTAGCCTACTTGTAAATATATAAACGCCCCAAACACTACTAAACTCAGTGAGTACTAGGTGAAGTGATTTTATAACACCGACTTTCTCCTGTCAGGAGAGAAAGCGTGAGAGGAGATGTACAGGTATCCTAGGAGCATCCTGAGAAGGTGGACAAGACCCCTTAAAAGGGGAAAGCGGATGGTGAATACGTCATAGTTCAGTATATTTAGGTGAGTACAGAGTGTTAATTGTGGTGGTACTCACTGGGAGTTGGGGATAAGGAAGAGTGTGGGAAGGCATTATATAGAGCATTTACAGATCCCCAGGAGTTGTTGCATATTGTTTTTGATGTACAACATACATTAAGTACAGCATGTTAGTGGTGGAACTCACTCATTGATAAAAAACACGAGACTGTATTACACATATTAGTACCGTATATATCAAGGACTGTTATGCATGGATTTTTTTTGTTCATTATAATCACTCTATTCATTGATATCAATAGCATCTATCATATTGAAAAGTCATTAACCACTTGACTTCCAGAAGATTTAACCCCCCTCTTCATGACCAGGCCATTATTTGGCGATACGGCACTGCGTTAATTTAACTGACAATTGTGCAGTCGTGCGACGCTGTACCCAAATAAAATGTATGTATTCCCCCCCCCCCCCCCCCCCAATATAGAACTTTCTTTTATTGGTATTTGATCACCACTGCATTTAAATTTTTTTCCACTATAAACAAAAAAAAGGAAGACCATTTTGAAACAAAAACCTATATTTTTCACTTTGTGCTATAAGGGCCAGTCACACCAGATGCAATTCAGTGCGCTTTTTTTCTGCAGTAAAAAAAAAAATGCACAGTGTTTTCCAATGGCTCTAGTTCACACCAGTGCAGTCAGTTCCAGGTTAGTTTCCGGTGCAAAAACAGACCGGAAACTGACTGTACTGGTGTGAACTAGAGCCATTGGAATACATGGAAAACACTGTGCATGCATTTTTAGTGCAGAAAAAAAGTGCACGGAACTGTACCTGGTGTGAGCTAGCACTTGTGCAGAAAAATAGCGCACAGAACTGCTTATTGTGTGAACTGGCCCTAAATCATATCCAATAAAAAAAAAAATCGAATTTCTTCCTAGATTTAATCCAATATGTATTCTGCTACATGTTTTTGTTAAAAAATTAAAATAAGTGTATATTGATTGGTTTTACACAAACGTTATAGCGTCAAACTAACAAACTATGGGATAAATTAATGGAATCTTTCTTTTTTATACTAGTAATGGCGGCGATCAGCGACTTCTAGTGGGACTACGATATTGCGGTGGACTATCAGACACTGACACTTTGCAGGTAGCAGTGACACAGTGATCAGTGCTAAAAAGATGCACAGTCACTGTACTAAAGACACTGGCTGGGGAAGGGGTTAAACATCTAGAGCGACCAAAGGATTAACTGTGTGCCTAGACAGTGTTTTTGTGTACACACTGTGGTGCTTTCACTAGGGGAAGAGATCAATTCTAGTCTCTGCTTTGCTATGTATGTAAACAAGGCTGATCTCAGTTTTCCATGTTTTACCAACGATCAGAAGGTTCCGGAGGACATCAAGTCTTTGGGACTTGCAGATCAGCTTCTGCTGTAAATGATCACAGCAGAAGCGGGCCGCTGGCGGTGTGCGCATCCCCTCTGCAGAAATGCAGAATCACGCATATATACGCCATTCTAACCACAGCTGCCGCCCTGTAGCAGTAAAAGTGCTATAGGGCAGTCAGCAAGTAAAACCTTGGTTTGAGAGCGTTTTGCAAGACAAGCAAAATGTTTTAATACATATACAAGCGATGTCTTGATATGAGAGTAGCGTCATGTCACAACCGAGTTTAAAAAATAAGAGGAGCCTCTAAGTGTAGCAATATGGTTACATTTAATGAAGGTACAACATTTAGCAACTTATTGCTACACTTAGAAGTGCCTATCTTCACCTTTTATACCCTATTAAAAAAATGCTTTGATATACAAGTGCTTTGGATTACAAGCATGTTTCTGGAACAAATTATGCTTGAAAACCAAGGTTTTACTGTAGTTAATAGAAAAAGCATCATAATATTGTTTCATGATAATTTCATTTTAACTTTATTGTATTTTTTTTAACAGACTGATGCATATGACGTTGTAAATTAGTTTTAAGTTGCGTGGCACTATTTAATACACAACGTATTGGTGGGTGCAGGATACACATTACAGTGTGAGCAGAAACACCAATTACTTGAGTAAATATGATGGCAACACTGATTATCGTAAGCACTAAATGGGGTGCGCAGAGGATATGTTAACTATTCATCTGCTTACTAGTTGCAGATCAATGGCTCTATAAATACTATAGCAACTGAATTGGCACGACAGTCAGACAATAAACATTTTCAAAAAGAAAAGTCAGAAATTACAGCTCTGTTTGTTTTTTTAACTAAACCAAATTGCAAGTTATCCAGTTTACCACTAAAGGAAGTGATCCCCCGCCATCTTCTTTTAAGTAGTTGGGCTTTCCTTTAAGCAGAAAATAACAACTTGCTTTTTTCACCTCAAACTTATCTACAGTCATAATGAAAATCATATATTTCCTCATTGTATTTCAATTATTTCTAGCCTACTCCTATTAATCTGAACTATCTTGAAGTTTTTAAAACTTTCTTTATGAAAATCACACATTTACTTCCTTGAATTCTGTGACACAAGATATCTATGCCCTGTGAGTAGGCACTGCTGTGTCACAGAAATCACAGAACCTGCCCGCTGAGCTACAGAGGCGCAGAGAAAAGAGAATGCAGTTTCAGGAGATGGAGTCAGTACAGGACTCCCTTCTTACAGGCAGCAAGGTACCATGGGATATATAGTCCTTAGAAATTGAAGGTAAACAGCGTAGGAGAAACAGCAGAGAATATAGGAAAACCAGGAAGTTGTGAAAAGAGATGACAGACAGGCAGGCAGCCTTCACAGTGAGAAAGGGGATTTTTTAAATAAGCATATGCTAGATTTTCAATAATAACTATTGTTTGTATTGTTATTATGATGCTTATGTTATAAAATAAAAAGTGAATGCTGTGAACATAGATTTCCTTTAAGAAACACACACTTTTTTCACCATGTAGTTACTTACAGTATAGCTGCATAGTAGAATGTTCCAAGCCAGACGCTGGATGTCAGTACATGGACTGTAAGCATAACTTTCCCATATTGTTTAAAAGTTTTTTTAAATCTCTGGACCAGGCCTATGGATTTATCCTGCAGTGGATCTGTCTCCTCCAAAGCTGTATCTGGATGATCTTTTATGGTCAGTACTTCCTTACTGCTGGGTGGACCCTCATCCTTAGGAGAGGAAGCGCTAAGGTTTTCCTTATGCTGTGAAGAATCTTGCCCAGGGGATGAATGAAGCCAACGCTTTTGTCCATTAGCTACTAAAATCTGGCTTTCATATTTTGGTAAAATAAGGCATTTTCTCTGATGCGTACAGGCTCGTAATGAAAATGTGGAAATGGAGATTATACTAGATGGATTACATCTCAGATGTAAAGTCCTTAGAAGAAACATGCTTAAAACAAGTCTAAATGTAAAAGAAACAAGAAATATTAGATTGCCACGACACAGAACATGCAGTCCAATGTGATCATACATCAACCTCAATGAAATGTTACAATCTGATTGTACACTCTCCTTTAGATCTACCAATAACTATGTAGGCTTGCCTGATTGGAGAGAAATTGATTGGATAGATTGGATAGATTAGGTCGGTCCTCATATTACATAGTTTGGGCAAAACTAATGAAGACTGTACATTCAGATTGTAACGTATAGGATCACACTATTATGAGTCCACCTTGGCCTCACCCAAATCTTTACACTTAGCTGGAGCCAAAAAATTTCCATTTAATGGTTTACACAGAGAGAAAAAAAAAGTGACGCAGGTACGTCGGCTTCATGCTGCCAACCAAACCTGATGACCATCAGCACAAAAGATTAAAAGACAATGGTTCCTATTTGTGGACAATATTACTGCTGAAGGACAGGAATGCCTGTTATTAACCTTTTTTTTAAAGCGGCAGTAAAGTTTATGTTTTTATTTTTTTACCTATAGGTAAGTTTATAATAAAGCTCACCTGTAGGTTAACCACTTGAAGACCAGGCTTTTTCCAGAACTTTTTGTTTACAAGTTGAAATCAGTATATTTTGCTAGAAAATTCCTTAGAACTCCCAAATATTATATATATATATATATATATATATATATATATATATATATATATATATATATATATATATATATATATATATATATATATATATATATATATATATATTTTAACAGAGACGCTAGGGATTAAAATGGCGATTATTACAATTCACACAGTATTTGCACAGCGTTTTTTCAAACGTAATTTTTTGGGAAAAAATTAGGGTTGTCCCGATACCAGTATCGGGACTGATGCAAATGCCCACGATGCCTGGCCGAATACTTGTCCCCCCCCCCCCCCCGCCGCAAACCCACCACCGCCACGTTAATCTGCGTGTGGGGAACATTGCAGCTTTCGTTTAAATAGCCGTGTTTCCCGCCGCACCGCGTATACACACTCCCCCTTGCGCGGGATTGGACGGGTGATCTGTCCAATCCCGAGCAAGGGGGAGTGTCTATACACGGCCTGGCGGGGAACACAGCTATTCAAACGAAAGCTGTAATGTTCCCCACACGCTGATTAACGCGGCAGCGGCATCATCTAGGTATGGGGGACATGGCTGGATATATGTGGGGGGGACATGGCTGGATATATGTGGGGGGGACATGGCTGGATATATGGGGGGGGACATGGCTGGATATATGTGGGGGGGACATGGCTGGATATATGTGGGGGGGACATGGCTGGATATATGTGGGGGGGACATGGCTGGATATATGGGGGGGGACATGGCTGGATATATGGGGGGGGACATGGCTGGATATATGGGGGTGGGCGGAACATTTTTTTTTGTTAAAGCAAAAGAAAAAAATTATTTACTTTCAGCCTGGACCAGAAGTGATGTGATGACGTTGCTCCAGTCCTCCAAGGCAATAGAGGCGGTCAAAGAGTATCTATTCTTCGATTGCAGAAAAAGAGACCGCCGCTCCAGGCAAATGCAATAAGCAATCAATGTACTTCTCAAAGACCGTGAGTGCTGGCAATGCACAAGGCAAAAAATCAATGATAATAATTCATGGACAGCCGCACACCAAAATAAACCTAAAAAGGTAGCCTTTATTGGTGTAAAGAGGATAAAAAGCACTACAAAACACAGCACAGCAAGCAGTGGGGTAAAAAAGCAGATGCGTTTAGCTATGACTCAGCTTTGATTGTTTGTGCTAAACGCGTCTGCTTTTTTACCCCACTGCTTGCTGTGCTGTGTTTTGTAGTGCTTTTTATCCTTTTTACACCAATAAAGGCTACCTTTTTAGGTTTATTTTGGTGTGCGGCTGTCCATAAATTCTTTTCATTGATTTATTCTTTGATTGCCTATGGGAGCAACCGGCCACACCGTTGGATCGTTTCTTGGGCGAACTGGCGGAAACATTAAGCCCGAGGATGACCCCCCTCCCACCGCTTCGGGAAGCGTTCATGAGCCGTTTGGACTGCTTTTAAAAGAAAGCCACCCGACGACTGCAAAAAAAAACAAAAAAACATACTGGGGTTATGGCTCATACCTTTAGCCATAATCCCGGTAAACCACTTGCAAACTGCAATGTATATATA
This sequence comes from Rana temporaria, assembly GCF_905171775.1. Lineage (NCBI taxonomy): Eukaryota > Metazoa > Chordata > Amphibia > Anura > Ranidae > Rana > Rana temporaria. Next base: position 286,820,133 of record NC_053493.1, on the reverse strand, counting down.
TGTATTGCGGTCATCATATGGGTACATTCTAGAGAGCAGCAGCTGGTGACATCACTGGCACATGCGCTCTGAAGGTACCTGTGCTGTTCCTTCAGAGCTCTGTGCTGCAGCTGTGTATGCTTGAATGGGAGCGACTTCATTGTGGCTTGGCCATTCAAGCGGCTACAGCCCGCGAACCTGGATGGAAGACTGGGTGAAAATAGAAGGCTCTGCAGTGGTGACAGCGCACCACTAGAGGCCTATGTTTCAGGGTAAGTCTTTCATAATATGCTAGTATGCAATGTATACTAGCACAATATGCCTTTAGCTTGCAGGGAAAGTTTTTGTTGTTGTTGTACAAGTTTACTACCGCTTTAAGGTTTAAACGGTTTTTAACTGCTTCCCATCTGGCCTATAGCAAAATGATGGCTGTGCGGGAGCTGTTCTGGGTGGACACCATGATGTCGTCCTAGGATTGGGCTGCACTGTGGTGCGATCTGTCACCTGCGATGTCCACTGGACACAGCAAATGAAAAACCAGTGTACAGGGCCATTGTTGTTACCATGTGATTAGCTGTGGCTAATCACAATAGTACACAATGAATTAATTGATATAATAAAAAAACAAACAAAAAAAAAACATGGTTGTTTTTAACAGTGATACTCACTGTAATAAACAATCATAGTGTTTGATAAAATATGCTGATCAACCCCAGTACAGTGTTACTATGGTAACACTGTATTGGTCTGCTCAGATTACGTAACAAAAAATAATAATTGTAGTATAAAAAAGAAAAACGCATTAAAAAAAAAAATAATAATAATAATAATAATAAAATTATATATATATATATATATATATATATATATATATATATATATATATATATATAATTTTTTTTAATTGCATACGGTCACGAGTCAGTGTCCCTAATCAATGCTACACCAGTTCTATAATGACGCTGTACTGTACTGGTGACAGCATGTTACAAAAAATATATAAAAATGAGAACTACCATTTTTAAAAAATGTCTTCATTGTCTAAAGAAAATTACAAACTTCAAAAAAAACTTGCCATGCCTCCTTCTAAATACATTGGACTGTCTACTTTACAAAAAAGGGTAATTTGAGGGGCATTTGTACTATCCTGGCATTTATGGGCATCAATAAATTAGAAATTAGATTAGGCCGTCAGTACTGATCAGGATTGATCGACTTTTAGATATACTGTATATAGCATAGTTTGTGGACTTATTAACTTTCCTACAAACTAAATAATATATACTGATTTGGGTTATTTTCACCAAAGAAATGTAGCAATATACATTTTGGCCTAAATTTCTGAAGAGAGATTATTTGAAAAATTGTATAACAGACAATTTATTTATCAAAAATTAAAAAACCCAGTAGTGATAACATACCGCCAAAAAGAAAGCTCTATTTGTGTGAAAAAAATATGTAAATTTAATTTGGGTAAAGTGTTGCATGACTGAGCAATTGTCATTCAAAGTGCAAAAGCGCTGAAAATTGGCCTGGGCAGGAAGTGGGTAAAAGTGCCTGGAATTGAAGTGGTTAAACTTCAGGCCCACTGTGGACTTGTACAACAGAGAGCTCAATAACATGCAATAAATGCAGCTGAAGAACAGAACTAAAATGATTGAATACTATACCTGATCTGAAAACATATGGCAACCCAAAATATGAAGACAAGCACCTTCAAAGCCTGTCAAAATGATGCTATACTTGAGGCCAACATACTGGAGTAGATTGCCAATGCCTGTGCAAAAAAAATTAAATATAATATAAGTTAATATTTCATAAAAATATATATATATATATATATATATATATATATATATATATAAAAACACACACATATATACAGTGGATATAAAAAGTCTACACATCCCTGTTAACCACTTAAGCCCCGGACCATTTTGTTGCTAAATGCCCAGGCCAGGTTTTGCGATTCGGCACTGCGTTGCTTTAACAGACAATTGCGCGGTCGTGCGACGTGGCTCCCAAACAAAATTGGCATCCTTTTTTCCCCACAAATAGAGCTTTCTTTTGGTAGTATTTGATCACCTCTGCGGTTTTTATTTTTTGCGCTATAAACAAAAATAGAGCGACAATTTGGAAAAAAATGCAATATTTTTTACTTTTTGCTATAATAAATATCCCTCAAAAAATATCCCTCAAAAACATATATATATAAAAAAAAAAATTCCTCAGTTTAGGCCGATACGTATTCTACCTATTTTTGGTAAAAAAACAATCGCAATAAGCGTTTATCGATTGGTTTGCGCAAAATTTATAGCGTTTACAGAATAGGGGATAGTTTTATTGCATTTTTATAAAAAAAATTTTTTTACTGCTAATGGCGGCGATCAGCGATTTTTTTCGTGACTGCGACATTATGGCGGACACTTCGGACAATTTTGACACATTTTTGGGACCATTGTCATTTTCACAGCAAAAAATTAGCATTTAAATTGCATTGTTTATTGTGAAAATGACAGTTGCAGTTTGGGAGTTAACCACAAGGGGGCGCTGTAGGAGTTAGGGTTCACCTAGTGTGTGTTTACAACTGTAGGGGGGTGTGGCTGTAGGACTGACGTCATCGATCGAGTCTCCCTATAAAAGGGATCACTCGATCGATGCAGCCGCCACAGTGAAGCACGGGGAAGCCGTGTTTACATACGGCTCTCCCCGTTCTTCAGCTCCGGGGGGCGATCGCGACGGAGCAGCTATAAACGAATAGCTGCGCCGTCGTCCTGGATCGCTCTCCGTGGGAATCCGACCGCCGCATGTTGCGGGGAGGGTCCCGATCGGACCCCTGACCCGCGGAAAGGCGGGGACGTACATGTACGCCCATCTGCCTGTACGTGCCATTCTGTGGACGTACATATACATGCGGCGGTCGGCAAGTGGTTAAAATGTCAGGTCTCTGATGTAAAAAAAAAAAAAAAGACAAAAAGACAAAGATAAATCATTTCAGAATTTTTTTTACCACTTTTAAATGTGACCTATAAACTATACAACTCAACTGGGAAAACAAACTGAAATCTTTTAGTTGGAGGGAAGTCAAAATTTAAAAACTAAACTAATGTGGTTGCAGTGTGCACACCCTCTTATAACTGGGGATGTAGCTGTGTTCAGAATTAAAGGGGTTGTAAAACCTTGTGTTTTTTCATCTTAATGCATTAAGGTGAAAAAACTGACAGTGACCGGCCCCCTAGAGCCCAGGTTATACCTCTCTGCCCGGGGGTCTTGGCTCTTGATTGGATAGATTGGTAGAAGCGCAGCCATTGGCTCCCACTTAAAGCAATCACATTCAAACTCATGTTAAAATAGGAGTCAGTCCATACCTACCATCATTTAAAGCAGGGTTCGCCAAAACCTGAGTGCCCGGTCGCAATAGCGACTAGAATTAGCGCCCTGGGAAGGAAGCTTAGGCCTGCAGAAGGCCGCAAAGCTGCGGGCTCAATTACCTGTGTCTCCGTGCCTCATCCTGTGTCTTTATGCACCCCCACCTCCCCCGCCGTGCGATCAAAGCGGGCCGCTCCAGCCGGTAATTGAGGCTGCGACTTTGCAGCTTTCTGCAGGCCTAAGCTTCCTTCTGTGATCTGGCGCCATCTTGTGGTGGCCATTGGCATGACAAGTAAACCAGCAATTCTAATGGAGCTTCCCCAGTGTTTTCACTGCCATCTCCTTCCCTCTAATTATAACCCCCAAACATTATATATATTTTTTATTCTAATACCCTAGATAACAAAATGGCGGTCATTGCAATACTTTGTCACACCGTATTTGCGCAGCGGGCTTACAAGCGCACTTTTTTGGGAAAAAACACACTTTTTTTTAATTAAAAAATAAGACAACAGTAAAGTTAGCCCAATTTTTTTTTTTATATTGTGAAAGATAATGTTACGCCGAGTAAATTGATACCCAACATGTCACGCTTCAAAATTGCGTCCCCTCGTGGAATGGCGACAAACTTTTACCCTTTAAAATCTCCATAGGCGACGTATAAAAAAATTCTACAGGTTGCATGTTTTGAGTTAGAGGAGGTCTAGGGCTAGAATTATTGCTCTCGCTCTACCAATCGCGGTGATACCTCACAACAATCTCCTGTATTCTTCATATGTCTGGGCTTTGGGGTTGAGTGGCAAGACAAAATCCTTTTCTTACAAAGAAAAACATCCAAGCCCGGCCACACTTTGCAAAAACACATCTGAAGTCACACAAAAGCATGTTGGAAAATGTGTTATGGGCTGATGAAATCAAGATTGAACTTTTTGGCCATAATTCCAAAAGATGTGTTTGGCGCAAAAACAACACTCACATCACCAAAATAACACCATACCCACAGTGAAGCATAGCCGTGGCAGCATCATGCTTTGGGGCAGTTTTTCTTCAGCTGGAACAGGGGCCTTAGTCAAGGTAGAGGGATTTATGAACAGTTCCAAATACCAGTCAATATTGGTACAAAACTTTCAGGCTTCTGCTAGAAAGCTGAACATGAAGAGGAGCTTCATCTTTCAGCATAACAACCCAAAGCATACATCCAAATTCAACAAAGGAATGGCTTCACCAGAAGAAGATTTAAGTTTTGGAATGGCCCAGCTGGAGACCAGATCTGAATCCCATTGAAAATCTGTGGGGTGATCTGAAGAGGACTGTGTACAGGAGATACCTTCGCAATCTGACGGATTTGGAGTGAGTGTTTTTGCAAAGAAAAGTGGGCAAATATTGGCAAGTCAAGATGTGCCATGCTGATAGACTCATACCCAAAAAGACTGAGTGCTGTAAAAAAAAAAAAAAAAAAAAAAAAATGAAAAGATGCATCAACAAAGTATTAGTTTAAGGGTGTGCACACTTATGCAACCATGTTATTTTATTTAAAAATGTCAGGTTATTGTTCAACTGAGTTGTACAGTTTATAGGTCACATTAAAAAGGTGGAAAAAGTTCTGAAATTATTTATCTTTTTATATCCAGTGTAAATACCGTATTTATCGGCATATACCACGCACATTTTAAGAGGGGAGTTTCAGGGGAAAAAAATTTAATAAAGAACTTCTGCCACTGCAGGAGTTAGGAACAGCGGCTGCAAAGGATTGTGATGCTTGCCCTCTGTTTCTGGTCTCCTCATCCATTCACACTAGTATCGTTCTTCGAGAATGCAAGGTGTTCTAAAGGCCCATACACACGATCAGACTTTTTGACAACGGCCCGACGGACATGTTTGATGGAACAATCCGACCATGTGTATGCTCCATCAGACAATTGTTTTCGGTTTTTCATCAGACAAAATGTTCTCTGTGAATGCTCTAAAACTTTTCGGGAACAAATGTTCAATGGAGGATAATCCAATCATGTGTACACAAGTCCAAGACTAAGTCCAAAGTACAAACACGCATGCTCAGAACCAATGCTAAAGATCAGACAACAATAGCAGAAGTTGCCCAAAGGGTGGTGGTAAAGAGCTGAAAAACCACGTGATTTGGTGAAAGGTGGTTGAAAATGTCCTGCTGTGTGTATGCAGAACAAGTTCACGGCCAAGTCCGTTCGTGTGTTTGAGGCTTAAGAGTGGGCAGAGGAGAGCTTGTCCTGTCAATGCCTTGCATTCTGGAAGAAAACCTGGAGTCTTGTAAATGAATCAGGAAGCCGAGGACAACCGCCACAAATTCTTTACAATCATGGCCACAAGGTTGGAAGACTACTGATTTGCGGAGTATCCAGCATCACTGCAGGGGAGATTTTTGCAGTACCCAGCAGAACATGGGACACAGTTTATTAGAAGTACAATTATGTAAAAGGAATCTTGACTTTACCTGTAAATTCCATATCTTGGAATACTGCAAAGAACACAGTATTATACAAAGCACTGCTAGACTGTGGATTATAGGTAGGGTTGTCCCGATACCACTTTTTTAAGACAGAGTACTAGTACCGATACTTTGTTTCAAGTACTCACCGATAACCGTTATTTTTATTTAATGTCATGTGACAATTTGAATAATGGGCACTGACGGATGGAACTGATGTCACTTATAGGCAGGCACTGATGGGCACTTGCATAATAAATTACATGAATGAGGAGAGGAGAGGAAAGATTTTGCAATACTATTTGGCATATAGCATTGCAAAATCCTTCCTTTCCTCTCATCATTCAGCAAGTATGTGCTGCGACGCCCGTATTGGTACACCTTGCACTTGGCTGCAGTAAGCCAGCAGCGGACATCTGGTTAAACCCAGCCCGAACTATATGGGCGTGATGTTTACCCTTCTGAGTCCCGACGATGACACGGAACGTCACTTCCTGTACTGAATGTGATGGCTCTGGTCACCAGAATATGCGGCAGCACCCTGAACCCCTGCCCTGGCCAGCTTACTCACTTCACTTTTATACACTGCCGCCAGACCGATCTCCGATCTGCCCCTCTCCGTCCACCGACTTCCAGTTCCGGGCATTTTTAATAAAAGGACTTGTCAAAATCTTTCTAATTTTGTTCGGGAGCCACGTCGCACGACCACGCAATTGTCAGTTAAAGCGACCCAGTGCCGAAAAAAGTGGCCCAGTCATTGACCAGCAAAATGGTCCGGGGCTTAAGTGGTTAAACAATACGTTTTCTATTTTCTATGGTGAAAAAAAATATGGGTTTGTGAGATTTGCAAATCATTGTATTCTGTTTTAATTGTAGATTTTACACAGCATTCTAACTTTTTGGGGGGGAATTGGGGATATAGTGTGTTATGCTATGATTACTTTCTTCAAAAGCAAAAAAAAGGTTGTAGACTCATGTAAACTTAACTAAACACTTATGTAAAAATAGAGAGGGTAGACCTAAAAAGAGTGACAGAGAGCAATACAAATATGAGAGGGAATCTATTCATTCCCCACTCCATCCAAAACTAAAAAAAAAATTGCAAACTTAGGGTCATTGCATAAAAACATGCTTTATATTTAAGAAGTTAACAAAATATTTCCATAGAAAGTGTTGCATGTTATTCTTTGGTTTTAAAATATTCTGCCCTGGAAAACTAACTGAAAAAAAGGGTGTGCCCAGCATACAGCTGTAAAAAAAAAAAGTCTGGTTAAAGTTTTCTCCATACAAGACAAACCCACTATGACTCACTGCCTGAAGTATTGCACTTCATTGCACGATGCTTTTCCTTAAAGTGCATCTGGAAACTTGCTGTCAGGTTTAAAAAAAAAAAAACAACAACACAGCATACATAATTATTTTTTTATATTCCTTATTTTTAGATGTTTCTTAGGAGAAGGTGGCATGGCTGACTGGCAAGCAATGTCAGAGTGAGTCTGTCCTAACAGAAAAGCTCATTACCATACAATGAAGTAGGTAAGCTTCTAAGCCAAGTATTCACCATCTGATTTATTTATTTTTTCAGGCGGTAAGCTGAACATAGAACAAACGGATTCCATCAGCCACATAAGCATTGTGGGTGGCAGAAGAGATTCTCCCCGCCTGCGACACTATACTCTGACAGCGAGGACTCTCTGCTCTCAGAATTCACTGATCAGCAGCTGTAGGCACTGATCAATAGAGGTTTTCCAGCATGGCTGATCAACTTCTGTTCAACAGGGAGCGCTGCACACAGAGCGAAATCCAGCAAGTCCCCGCTGAACAGGAGGAGATAAACTGCCTGTATGTGCATACGCGTTGATCAAATTCAGGTCCTGGGCCAGGAGACACCACATGCCGACCAGAGGAATGGCGCCAGGTGGAGTTTTCTACTGGCGGGAGTATTTAACCACTTAAGGACCTTGGCTGTTTTTCAGATTTGGCGTTTACAAGACTAAAACAGTTTTTTTTTGCTAGAAAATTACTTAAAACCCCCAAACATTATATATATATTTTTTTCTAACACCCTAGAGAATAAAATGGCGATCATTGCAATACTTTTTGTCACACCATATTAGCGCAGCGGTCTTACAAGTGCACTTTTTTTGGAAAAAAATCACTTTTTTTAATTAAAAAATAAGACAACAGTAAAGTTAGCCCAATTTTTTTAAAATATTGTGAAAGATAATGTTACGCCGAGTAAAATGATACCCAACATGTCACGCTTCAAAAATGCTCGTGGAATGGCATCAAACTTTTACCCTTAAAAATCTCCATAGGCTACTTTTAAAAAATTCTATAGGTTGCATATTTTGAGTTACAGAGGAGGTCTAGGGCTAGAATTATTGCTCTCGCTCTAACGATCGCGGTGATACCTCACTTGTGTGGTTTGAACACCGTTTTCATATGCGGGCGTTACTCACGTATGCCTTCGCTTCTGCGCGCGAGCTCGTCGGGACGGGCGCTTTAAAAAAAAAATTTTTGTTTTCTCATTTATTTTATACATTTTTACACTGAAAAAAAAATGGATCACTTTTATTCCTATTACAAGGAATGTAAACATCCCTTGTAATAGAAAAAAGCATGACAGGTCCTCTTAAATGAGATCTTGGGTCAAAAAGACCTCAGATCCCATATTTAGACTTAAATGCAAAAGAAAATTCCAGCCGAGCAGGGGACAGGACCCGATCGCCTCTGCCGCTACCGACAGCTCCGGTAAGCGGCGGAGGGCGCGGGAGAGCGGCCCCTCTCCCGACAACAATGATCTTGCGGCGAATACAGGACCACTCAAGGAAAATATGTATATCTCGGTTGTGGCAGCAGCTGCTGCCGTTACCGAGATATCCATCTTTAAAAACAGGATGTATATAGTCGTGAGCGGGTCTTTAGTGGTTAAAGCGGGGGTTCACCCTTAGAGGGCACTTTTCCCCCTTAGATTCCTGCTCGTTATTACTAGGGGAATCGGCTATTTATTTTAAAATATGTGCAGTACTTACCCGTTTACGAGACGCATCCTCTCCGTCGCTTCCGGGTATGGGCTTCGGGAATGGGCGTTCCTTCTTGATTGACAGGTTTCCGAGAGGCTTCCGACGGTCGCATCCATCGCGTCACGATTTTCCGAAAGAAGCCGAACGTCGGTGCGCAGGCGCAGTATAGAGCCGCACCGACGTTCGGCTTCTTTCGGCTACGAGTGACGCGATGGATGCGACCGTCGGAAGCCTCTCGGAAGAATGTCAATCAAGAAGGAACGCCCGCTCCCGAAGACCCATACCCGGAAGCGACGGAAGAAGATGCAGCTCGAAAACGGGTAAGTACTGCACATATTTTAATATAAATAGCCGATTCCCCTAGACCGAACGAGCAGGAAGCCAAGGGGAGATTTTTTTTTTTTTTTTTAAATGGGTGAACTCCCGCTTTAAAGAGGTTGTATAACCTGAGAGAAAAAAAAACCTGCAAGACAAAGGCATAATGAGCTAGCAGTGTGGCAGTGTGATGTAATCGGTGGTATTCCTGCACTGCTTTGTGTTGTGTGTACAGCCGTGTTCTGTCTTTGCAGCTAATGGGGGGGCCCAGTTCATTGAGAACTACAAGCCATCGACTTGCTGTCAGTACTTGTATACTAATTAATTCACAGGAAACTGTAAATGAATAGCACAGCCGTGTGGGCGGAGTCCTGCATGGCCACCCCGTTTTGAAATTGTGACAACAGATGCAGGGAGAAGATATCCTGCCTGCCATCACAAAATAGGAAGCTCTGGTGGGGGGTAAATCACTAGGAGCATGTTACACCCTAAATGTAACATGCTCCTAAAGGTGAACTGAGCCTTTAGACCCAAAAGCAAACACTTCTTATATTGCAGATAACCAATTTGTAGATGTGATGGCTGTATTGGTTTCCTTTTTTATGCTTTCGTTTATTTTCACCTAGCCAGTGAGTCTGAGGTTTTTTTAAAACAACAGGCTGCCCTGCAGATGTAGCAGTTGGAGGGTCAAGACAAACCATTTACTACTGATCGGAGTGGTAACAATGATCATCATTTATGTAAAACCTTTATCCCAAAAGGGAAAAAAAAACTTTGTGCTGCAACTGGTTATAGTGCAAGCGGAAGTTCATCTAACTCTGCCAGTAAATATGACACACCCCTCTCCCCAGGCTGAGGATGCTGCTGTCCAAAGGTTTCTTTGTTTCTCCTTATCCAGAGTGGTTGTAATTAAAATTACTTTTGGTAATGCACAAGGTCAATGCGCCCTCCCTTCTTTCTCATGTTTCAGCTTCCAGGGCACTCTTCTACAGGAGGTTTGTTACTGGCCAGATCACCAGGTGATAACAGAGGGAAAAATATAAACAAATGCAGCCACCACATCTAATGATTGGTTAGCTGCAATATATTACATTTTTTGTTTTGTGTTTACTAAAGTCTCTTTTTCTTTAAAAATAACAAACACGTTAGAGCAACAGGGGCGACTCAGCGCTCCGCTCTATTCTATAGAACCGTTCTAATAGGTGCGATGCAAGTCGCTCCGATTTAGAAAAAGGTTCTAGTACCACGTCGGGTGCGACTCGCATTGACTTCAAAACAGAAGTCATTTTTTAAGTCGTCTTGAGATCGCCTTGCCGAGTCGCCCCCAAAGTCATGCCGCCCCTGTGTGAACCGGCTCTTATACTTACCTCCTCTTTGCAGTTGGTTTTGCACAGAGCAGCCCAGATCCTCCCCTTCTCAGACCCCTTGCCGGTGTTCTGTCGAAGAGTGTCCCCCCGGTGGATTATGCCCCCTTGTACTGCGCAGGAGCAGCGCTAGCCTCCGAAAATAGCAGAACATGCGGTGCCTGCGTGGACCTCCCTGTAAGTGGTCAGTCGGCCTCACGTCCTTGCTTCGCTCGCATTGCTCGCTCGGCCTCCTGGCTCTTTTTTTTTTTTTAACATCCTCCATGTCCATGGGGATAGTAAGGAATGAGCCTGGATGTCAGAAGTGTGCGCAAGCGACGTCTAGAGCTACATGTTCGGCAATTTTCAGAGGCAAGCACCACACCTGAGCAGTACAGGGGGGGGGGGGCATAATCCGCCGGGGGACCTTTTTTAGCAAGACACCGCCAATCCTGGCCCCGCCCTCCTGATGAGTGCTCCCAGAGCAAGCAGCTTGTCTATTCAGACACAAAACCACAGCTTGGGCATGCCCCTCCCTCCTCATTGGCAACAGCGGGAGTTGATGGCCAGCCGAGCTTGCTATAGGTGCCCCTGAGCCGCAGCTCCCTGTGTCCATTCAGACATGGAGTTGCGCTACAGTCCAGCCCCTCTCTCACCTGATTGGCATACTGACTTTGATTGACAGCAACGGGAGACAATGGCGCCACTGCTGTGTCTCAGCCAATCAGGAGGGAGCGTCCCGGATGGCCGAGGCACTCCTGCACATCGCTTGATCAAGATGGGGCTCAGGTAAGTATTAGGGGGGCTGCTGCACATAGATTGTTTTATCTTATTGCACAAGGATAAAAAAACCTTCTGCCTTTAGAATCACTTGAATTAAAGAATGTGTTTTACTTTACCTCCGGAAGATTTACCCCTGTTTAAGACCAGGCTATTTTTTGCGATACGGCACTGTGTTGCGTTAATGGATATTTACGCTGTCATGCAATGCTGTACCCAAAGAAAATGTATGACATTTTTTTTTCCCACAAAGAGAGTTTTCCTTTGGTGGTATTTGATCAACACTGCGGTTTTTATTTTTTGCACTATTAAAAAAAAAGTGCAATTTTGAAAAAAAAAATTAACGCAATGTTTTTTTTACTTTCTGCTTTAAAACATATACAATAATTTATTTTTTTAATTCAAATTTCTTCATCAATTTAGGCCAATATGTATTCAGCTACATAATTATATATATATATATATATATATATATATATATTTATTTACATGAACGTTATAGAGTCTACAAACCATGGTATATATTTTATACTAGGAATGGCGGTGATCAGCAACTTATAGTAAAACTCTGATAATGCGGTGGACAATTGGACACTTTTTTGGTAACCTGTGTTAAAAATATCCACTGTCACTGGCTAAGAAAGGTTTAAACATCTAGGGCGATCTAGCCAGTGTTTTTGTTGGGTGCTTTTACTAAGGCAAGAGGTGGATTTTGTTCCCTGCTTTGCACAAACACACAATCCATCCCTTACCCCTGTCAGAATAGAGATCTGCCTTGTTTACATAGAAAAAAAGCCAATTAAAGGAGTCCTTACCAAGCAGCTGCAAAGGACTCTGGAATATGAAGTTCCAGAACAGAGCAGCCCCCTTCGCCTTGTATAGCGACAGGAACTACCAAGATCAGCATGCTCTGCTGACAGGAAAGGAGAGAGTCCATTTTGATTCCCTGAAGAGAATTCAGTGAGCACGAGGAGGGGAAAGAGATCAGCCCTGAGGAGATGTCTCTCTGGTGATCTCCCCCCACGAGATTTAGGCCTTTGCCGACAGTTGGGACATCCGGCCTGAGAGAGGGGGATCCCAGTGCACATCTGCACCAACGGTGAAATGTTCCAGTGTAAGGTGACCAGTCGGGTCGCCAGGAGAGCCTGCCTGTCTAGGACATTCGTTTGAGCCTTGATCGCAAGATTGGGTGAAGGGGCTTTTTGCCCATTTGCAGTAATCAGACACTGCAGCACAGGAGTTAATTGAACACTGTATACAGACATCATTGCTGGTAGTCATCTTGCCGACACTTGTAGTGCCATAGGGATAAAGGATAAGACTATCCATTTTTTGGACACTGTATACAGACTTAATTGTCCTCTCACCTTGCTGAGAAAGATCCTGCCTGCTTTACTTGATGATCTGGGTCATTTGTGTTGTTTGGCCCTGCTATCCAGGAGTTGGCCCCATTCACACCTAGGCGTTTTTACGCCTGAAGCGCACTGCTCACAAACGCCAGAGGGGAGAATTAACATTATTCCCTATGGTGACTGTTCACACCTGAACGCCTGAACGCCCAAACAAGTCCCGGACCTTTTTTTGTCGCGCGAATCGCGCGACAGCGGCGTTTGAGCGTTTTTTTCCCCATAGAAAGTAATGGGAAACGCGCGTATTGAGCGTATCGCGCGACAACGGGCGTTTGCTATGGGCGTTTCGTCGCTTTAATCAATAGAACTTGTCGCCCATGCAGAAGATTAAAAAAAAATCTACCAACATAGCAACAAGTGATGAAAAGATGATAATTTTTCCTATTGGCTAAAATAAGAAACGCCGAAGTACAAAAACGCGCAAATAAGCATGAATACGTGCGAAAAAAAACGCCCGAAAAAACGACCGAACGCCCTACGCTCAGGTGTGAATGCAGCCTAAGTGCACCAATGAAAGTGGATAGCGGAAGACCCAAAGTTTTATCTTAACTTCGAAAGGACTAAAGCTACTAGTGCCATACGGACCCCCACACACGTATTCAGGGCTCTGTATATGTAGTGGGTTTGCGGGACAAATTATCTAGGAAGTTGAATATTGAACCGAGTACAGTGTTTGTAGTTGGACCTGTGGTGTCAGGAGACAGAAGAGAGAGGTCTGACTTCTGCTCTCCCGGAGAGACAACACATATGAGGGAATAAATGTCCTGACCCCAGGGACACATGTATGAGAATGAATGTCCTGACGCTGGGGGGGGGGGGGACACATGTGAGGGAATGACGGTCCTGACCCTGGGAGGGGGGGGGACACATGTGAGGGAATGACGGTCCTGACCCTGGGAGGGGGTGACACGTGTGAGGGAATGAATGTCCTGACCCTGGGAGGGGGTGACACGTGTGAGGGAATGAATGTCCTGACCCTGGGAGGGGGTGACACGTGTGAGGGAATGAATGCCCTGACCCTGGGAGGGGGTGACACGTGTGAGGGAATGAATGTCCTGACCCTGGGAGGGGGTGACACGTGTGAGGGAATGAATGTCCTGACCCTGGGAGGGGGTGACACGTGTGAGGGAATGAATGCCCTGACCCTGGGAGGGGGTGACACGTGTGAGGGAATGAATGCCCTGACCCTGGGAGGGGGTGACACGTGTGAGGGAATGAATGTCCTGACCCTGGGAGGGGGTGACACGTGTGAGGGAATGAATGCCCTGACCCTGGGAGGGGGTGACACGTGTGAGGGAATGAATGCCCTGACCCTGGGAGGGGGTGACACGTGTGAGGGAATGAATGTCCTGACCCTGGGAGGGGGTGACACGTGTGAGGGAATGAATGTCCTGACCCTGGGAGGGGGTGACACGTGTGAGGGAATGAATGCCCTGACCCTGGGAGGGGGTGATACGTGTGAGGGAATGAATGCCCTGACCCTGGGAGGGGGTGACACGTGTGAAGGAATGAATGCCCTGACCCTGGGAGGGGGTGATATGTGTGAGGGAATGAATGTCCTGACCCCAGGGACACATGTATGAGAATGAATGCCCTGACCCTGGGAGGGGATGACACGTGTGAGGGAATGAATGCTCTGACCCTGGGAGGGGATGACACGTGTGAGGGAATGAATGCCCTGACCCTGGGAGGGGATGACACATGTGAGGGAATGAATGCCCTGACCCTGGGAGGGGATGACACATGTGAGGGAATGAATGCCCTGACCCTGGGAGGGGATGACACATGTGAGGGAATGAATGCCCTGACCCTGGGAGGGGATGACACATGTGAGGGAATGAATGCCCTGACCCTGGGAGGGGATGACACGTGTGAGGGAATGAATGCCCTGACCCTGGGAGGGGATGACACATGTGAGGGAATGAATGCTCTGACCCTGGGAGGGGATGACACGTGTGAGGGAATGAATGCCCTGATCCTGGGAGGGGATGACACATGTGAGGGAATGAATGCCCTGACCCTGGGAGGGGGTGATATGTGTGAGGGAATGAATGCCCTGACCCTGGGAGGGGGTGATATGTGTGAGGGAATGAATGCCCTGACCCTGGGAGGGGGTGATATGTGTGAGGGAATGAATGCCCTGACCCTGGGAGGGGATGACACATGTGAGGGAATTAATGTTCTGACCCTGGGAGGGAATGACACATGTGAGGGAATGAATGTTCTGACCCGAGGGGGGGGGGGGACGATACTTGTGAGAGAATGAATGTTCTGGAATGAATGTCCTGACCCTGGGGGGGGGGGGGCACATGTGAGGGAATGAATGTCATGACCCTGGGGGGGGGGGGGGACACACTTGTGAGGGAATGAATGTCCTGACCCTGGGGGGGGGGGCACATGTGAGGGAATGAATGTCATGACCCTGGGGGGGGGCACACTTGTGAGGGAATGAATGTCCTTACCCTAGGGGGGCACACTTGTGAGGGAATGAGTGTCCTGACCCTAGGGGGGCACACTTGTGAGGGGATGAGTGTCCTGACCCTGGGGGGGCACCCTTGTGAGGGAATGAGTGTCCTGACCCTGGGGTGGCACACACATGTGAGGGAATGAATGTCCTGACCCTGGGGGTGACACACTCACACGTGAAGGAATAAGTGACAGAACACAGCCAGTGACATCTCTCGGCCCATACACCCTTCAATGACCCTGGGGGGACACTCTGTTGTCCTCTTCTCACTATAAGAATACGGGGACAGGCAGAAGGAGGTGGTGTGTGTGCCCTCACCCAGGTCACAGTGACCCCCCCACTATACTCGTACCTGGAGCCGCGCTCTCATTCGGTGACAGGACGCTGTGCGGATTACAGAGTGGAACGCTGCACGCTGCAATCGGGCCCCGCCCCTCACAGGCCTACACATTAGGCACGCACAGCATCATGGGACTTGTAGTTTCTCACTACGTCATCCTGTCTTATGGAACGAAAGGTGTAGTTCCAATCCACTCTGTTCCTAGAAAGGATGACTAATATACGGAAGGGACACCAGTGTATAGAATTCATGCCAAATGCCAAAGTTTATTTTAGTTTTGTATTCATGAAGTACACTTACATTGGAAACAGGCTGCGCTCCACGCCAATGCTGCGCAGTTCTTCCTCCTGGCCGCATGGGGCGCACAGTGATTGGCTAAGATGAGGAGCCCTAGCTTCCGTTCTCGGTGGTGGATATTTCGGATACACGAGCAGCGCAGGAATCGGAAGAGTCGCAGGTTGCTTTGTTGTTGCCGGGAGAGGTGTGCGGGGTAAGAGGGCTTGTTGGGGGAGTCTCGGGCTTTATGCATTACATAATTTTGTATTGGTGAGGACTCGTTAAGCTTTATTATACTGAATGCTAATATTTGTTATGGAAGTGAATAAGACAGACGTGTTCAGGCAGGTTACCTCTCCTACACTGAGCCTGTGAGGTAGGGTGACCAGACATCCCCAGTTTCAGGGGACAGTCCCCTGATTGATGGCACTGTCCCCGGACCAAGTCTGTCCCTGGTTTTGTCCCCAGATTGGATTTAATAGGGGCAGGGGCAATTTCAAGGACAATCAGTGTAGAATTAAAATATAATTATAATTACACCCCCCCCCCTGCTCTGCCGTGCCTACTAGCATAGGGGGTTGTATTTTTCTCCATTATCTGTGCCCCTTTCTGATGATCATGTGCTGGTCGCAGCGGAGGGAATATTTCTTCAGTTTCGGGTGCATACCCATTCAGCTCCACTCGCATGTTCTCTCTACCTGGTTGGTTCATATCGCTGTGTTGACCCCCCTCTACCTGGTTGGTTCATATCGCTGCGTTGACCCCCCTCTACCTGGTTGGTTCATATCGCTGCGTTGACCCCCCTCTACCTGGTTGGTTCATATTGCTGCGTTGACCCCCCCCCTACCTGGTTGGTTCATATCGCTGCGTTGACCCCCCTCTACCTGGTTGGTTCATATTGCTGCGTTGACCCCCCCCCCCCTACCTGGTTGGTTCATATTGCTGCGTTGACCCCCCCCCCTACCTGGTTGGTTCATATCGCTGCGTTGACCCCCCCCCCCCCCCTACCTGGTTGGTTCATATCGCTGCGTTGACCCCCCCCCTACCTGGTTGGTTCATATCGCTGCGTTGACCCCCCCCCCCCCCTACCTGGTTGGTTCATATCGCTGTGGTGCCCCCCCCCCTACCTGGTTGGTTCATATCGCTGCGTTGACCCCCCCCCCCCTACCTGGTTGGTTCATATCGCTGCGTTGACCCCCCCCCCCCCTACCTGGTTGGTTCATATCGCTGTGTTGACCCCCCCCCCCCCTACCTGGTTGGTTCATATCGCTGTGGTGACCCCCCCCCTACCTGGTTGGTTCATATCGCTGTGGTGACCCCCCCCCCCTACCTGGTTGGTTCATATCGCTGTGGTGACCCCCCCCCTACCTGATTGGTTCATATCGCTGCTTTGACCCCACCCCCCCTACCTGGTTGGTACATATCACTGCATTGTAGTGCTGTGCTGCAAAAATAAATATGACATGCATAACTTCTTTTCTGCACAGTGCTATGCAATCCACCGCCTTGCACCACACTGCAGCTAATAGAACCTAAGGTGGATCTTCATGGCATCTGAGCACCGCAAACCATTAATTTTTTTTAAAGTAAACCGCAGTTAGTTGATAGGTGGGGGGGAAACTCCTGCAAGGCAAGACTTACCTTAGAACTAATCCCTCCAGGGCCATACTGTGACTGTCACCCCTGAGAAGGCTGACATTTTCCCCCAGTCTTCCTTTCAGGTTCGTGTCCTCCGGCTACATGTGTGGCTGGGAGTGCGATGACCTTTACGGCACAGGCTCTGAAGGTCCGGAGATATTCACAGTAACTACAGGTGATTAGCGTGTTTGCACACTCCATGTGCAGAGCCCGCCAGGAATTAGGCACGGTGCTGCGCTAATCACAGGCAGGGAGACATTGTCCTGATGCTCGGCTGCAGAGATCGGGGAATGTATCACTGCTTGTGATTAGCGCAGCGCTGTGCCGACTTCCTGGCGGGCTCTGCACATGGAGTGTGCGAACACGCTGGAGCTCATCCCTACAGGTGAGCCTTACTATAGGGTGACCAGACATCCCTGGTTTCCGGGCACAGTCCCCGGACTGAGGACTCTCTCCCCGGACCAAGTCTGTCCCTGGATTTAGAGCCTGGCGGCTCGAATGCTGGACGATCTCACTGCTGTTCCTGCTGCTGTTCAGTGGAGGAGAAGCAGAGCCAAAAATTGACTGTGTGGAGGGCTGAGACGGGAGGTGAGCTGATAAGGGGGGTGGGGCTGTTTAATCTGTGAGAGAAGGATGTGGGGTCAGAAGTGTCCTCTGAACTCTATGCCTAACACCCTCCTGTATATTGTGGAGTCCTGTGCCATTTGCCAATAATAAAAAAAAATGTCTTCGGATTTCATTTTAAAAATCTGGTCACCTTACTATATGCTTGCCTGTAGGTAATAGTGGTAGAACAGAGTTTTATACCACTTTAATATTCAAATCAAACTTCCCCATCCATCCATGTCCCCCATGCTTGAATATTTTGAAAAATCCCTTTCATAACAACTCCCAAGCATTTCTGGCTTTGGCCATCTTGAGTAAGGGCAAATTATTAATTTAGCATTTACTTGCTGGAATCCATCTGCCCTTAGCTCATACATAAAAAAAAATATCCATCAGCTACACCTACTGCAGCTGCTGGCTTTTAATAATAGGACACTTACCTGTCCTGGAATCCATCGATGTCGGCACTGCAGCTGATGTTTCCATCAGCTGTCGGGTGGTGCTGCTGCCACCATTGCGGGTAAGGGAAAACCCGGCAGTGTAGCCTTACGGCCTCACACCAGGAACCCTACTGCGCGAGGGCACGCGGCTCTCTTACTGGCCCGTTGACATGGGGAGGAGGGAGTCCCGCAGTTACATCATGGGCCACGGCGTGGACTCCCAGAAGTGGGAACAGGATACCTGTCAAAGACAGGTATCCTGTCCCCTCTCCCCCCGAAAGGTGACAATTGTGGCACCGGAGGGGGAGAAGAGACAAATGAGTGGAAGTGTGGGTGGAACTCTGCTTTAATAAAACACCATTGTGTGACAGTTCAATACAGTGCTAAAAAAAAAAAATAATAATAAAAAAAATGTATATAGTGCCATGAAGTGCCTTTCATTCCACCGCACCCACCTTGGTATTTCATGATCATGTGATTTCCTTCATTTTGGAAGTTTGTGAAAAAAGTCTGTGACGGTTTAATAAGGTACCGTATTTTCCGGCATATAAGACGACCCGGCGTATAAGACGACCCCCTAATTTTCCAGGAAAATTTTGGGTTTTGGGATATACTCGCTGTATAAGACTACCCCCTTTTTTTCAAGCCCCACTGTGCCATTGCATGCCCCCACTGTGCCATTGCATGCCCCCACTGTGCCATTGCATGCCCCCACTGTGCCATTGCATGCCCCCACTGTGCCATTGCATGCCCCCACAGTGCCATCACATTGCATGCCCCCACTTTCCCCCCCACTGTGCCATCACTCACGTTTTGCAGGCCGGTGACAGTCTCCGTCTGCTGCGAGCGTCCATGATTTCAAAGCCGCGCGCCGTCTTCTTAGCGTGTCCTGTGATTGGCAGAACACAAATTTTCCCAGTAGCGCCTCTGTTCTATGTTCCGCCAATCACGGATGCCTTCTCATCTCGTCCGAGGATGAGAAGGCATCCGTGATAGGCGGAAAACAGAACAGAGGCGCTGCTGGGAAGATTTCTGTTCCGCCTATCACAGGACAGCGAGGACGTGCTGAGAAGACGGCGCGCAGCTTTGAAATTATGACGATCGCAGCTGCACGGAGACCGTACCCGGCGTATAAGACGACCCCCGACTTTGGATGCATTTTTTTGCATCCAAAAAGTCGTCTTATACGCCGGAAAATACGGTACATGAGCTTATTTGTCACAAGTAGGACAGTCCATGGAAATCCAATAGGCTGCCGTATGTAAATAGCACAAAAACGCAGCACGATTTTATAAAGAGCAAAATGTGGATGTACCCGAAGGGTACATATTCACCATGGTTCCCCTGCTAAACTACCTTACTGCCGGGTGACTTTATTTTCAACCTTCTGCTTAAAGTGGAAGAAAAAACACATCTTCATACCTGGTAAATGATGCTTCTCCATTGCTTGGATGGCCCCCAAAGATTCTTAGTACTTAATTGCCACCTATTTGCATTACTTGAATACAGTCACTTGGCGCACAGCTCTAGCTCTATCCACTTTCTCTGATTTTGTTGCGGCTGCTGGGTGTGAAATTAGTAGTTATACTTTAAAGATTTCCAGCTTTAGTTTCAGTTTAAATAGTTTATTCGGGTCAAGGTGTTCTAAACCAACTATTTCCCTCACTAACGGGTACAGCCAAAGGGTGTGCTGTATAAATTGTATGTCAATGCAGCAATATGAACCAACCAGGTAGGGGGTCAGTATGTTCTTAGTGCAAGAGGAGACCTTCCTGTCTCACACCCAGAACAAAATAGTGTCAGTCTGAGCGGCACTCAGCCATTCATAGGCAGCTTTGTATTCTATCTGTGAATACAAAGCTTCCTCTGATAGGCTGAGTCAGAGAAGTGAACTGATGATGTTGTGATTTTTTAACTTGGCCAATCAGAGGCAGCTTTGTATTCATTGATGGAATACAAGGCTATGAATGGCTGAGTGCCACTCAGACTGATGCTATTTTGTACTGGGTTTGTGACAGGATGATCTCATCTCACCTGAAATACAGTACTGTATACCAGTGTTCCCCAACCCCCGGTCCCCGGCCCACTACCGGGCCATGGCGCTTCTGCAGCCGGGCCGCGGGTGTGGGCGGCTGGCAAGGGAGATGCTGGGCTGCCGATGTCCTCCCGAGAACCTTCCCCCGGCGCATAATGCCCACAGAACACCGGCATGAGCGCTGTGTGGATGGGGAAAAAAGCGAGCGGGCAAGCAGAGATGATATCTCTCATCCGCCCCCCCCCCCCCCCCCCCCCCGCATCACTGCTCTTCCGCCCTCAGTGCCAGTGCTCTGTCTGTCGGAGATGCGGCGGGGAGCAGAGAGATGACATCATCTCATACCGCTCTTCTGCAGCTCCTCAGGCATCCAGGTTAGTACCATCATATCCCTTCCTTTTTGTGGACTCAGATATCTTCAGCCTCTCTTCTTTTGAACAAGAAGTCTCTCTGCCACTTAGATTCCTTGTTCAGCCGGTGCAGATTGTGGTGACAGGCAATGTGGTGACATCTGGTGACAGGCAAGGTGTTGACATCTAGTGACAGGCAAGGTGGTGACATCTGGTGACATGCAATGTGGCAGGTGGCAATCCACATCTGCATAGTTGCCAACATTTGTCCAGGGACACTTTGCAGCACAGCTATTAATTAATTGCCACACTCACTTCCCCGAAGCTCCACCCACTCCGCATAATCTTAGCCAGGCGAAGATTATGCGGAGTGGGTGGACCTTCGGGGGAGGTGAGTGTGGTAATTAATTTATAGCTGTGCTGCAAAGTGTCCCTGGAAATTTTTTAAAAATGTTGGCACCAGATGTCTGGTGACAGGCAAGGTGGCAATCCACATCTGGTGACAGGCAGCGTGGCATGTGACTATCCACATCTGGTGGCAAGTGACACGCCAGGGCTCCGACTGATTCTACATTATGGTGAATTGAATAATTTAATTAATTACTACAATGTAATAATAGAAAAAATGCGCTTCAATCACCCTGACACCATAACAAGCATGGTGCCGGGATGATTGAAGCGCTAAAAAACAGCCATTGCCCGCGAAAAATCGGTCCTTGGCACAATTTTCTTCCACACAGCCGGTCCCCGGTGCCAAAAAGGTTGGGGACCACTGCTGTATACTACATAGATTTATACAGCATACCCAGCAGTCACAAAAACTATTTAAGCTTGGCCCGAAAACTATTTAAGCTGGATATCCCCTTTAAAGCGGAACTACATGCTGCAAACCTTTTCCCTCATCAGTGCTGATATTCTTGTTTGGTCTTCTTTAGGGTTCAGCATCTTCTTCCTGCTTCATTGGCAGGCCTGGGAACTCCCACACATATGCACAGCACCAAGGCATGCGAAACATGTACAATGAGCTGTGCATGTGAAGTTCAGTGTACATTCTAAAGAAGTTTGCAAGGTAAGAAGCTTTTGTTGCAGAAGAGACATTGGGGCATTGTGGCTTAAGGTAAAAACATTCACTGGTGGTGAATCAAACACTAGAACTAAAAGATGGAAGATTCATCTGCAGCGAAGGGTAGGTTTATAGCTTTATACAGAAAATGTACTCCTATAGTATGTCTCTTCTGCAATTTAAGGAAAAAGAAAACCCTCCGGCCTGCACATTTGTTCCTAGATTACATTTCCTTGCTAAAGTGTTTCTAAAGCCATTTGGTTTGCTGTAGTTAGGGAATAGTTAGAGCCTCTGTCAGGTTTTTATTGTCTGTGTGACTACTGAGAACATTCACCTTCTCTGTTCTGGTGAGCAGGTAAAATTTTCAGTTGTTGCCCAGTGTTTTTTCTTGAGGAAGTAAGGAGAAAAATCTTAATGTATTAAGGGGTGCAATCATATATAAAGTCAAACCAACGTGACAAGTATGCTTAAAGCTCTCTTGCAGCTTTTGTTTGGTCACCTATTGTTCTTGTTAAAAGAAAATCAATTACTATGGCTATTGGGTATGGAGAAGCATGTGACCGCACTAGGCCAGTCAATAGCACTGTCACATGGGAAGAGGCTATAGCCTTGCAGGAGCTACAACTTGAACAACTCCCAAATCTTTGTACACTAATTTGTGTAGTAAGAAAACGTTTTTTTGTGTGTTTTTTTTATTTTACTTTTTTGCATCTACTTCCTTGTTTTTCTGAAGGCACTAGTGATGCAGCCCTGGCTGCACAGATGGCCCCCTGGAAAGGCAACATCACTAGTGTCTAGGATCCCGCATCGGAGCTGTGAGATCTTGCAGTATTTTCATACTGTGCATGCACGAAATGAAGTACATGCACTGTGTAACATTACACATTACACATTTGATATTTAAAAAAAAAATTCTCCCTAAAATCTGGGAGTATTTTATTTTTAATATTTTTGCATAAACAGATGTATACTGTGAGCACGCGGTCCATGGCTGCTCAGTGGCCACAAGGAGGAAAGGCAGGGTGGACATAGGTAAAGCCCCATACACACCATCAGATTATCTGCAGATTTTTGTGTTCAGATTTACCAAAACCATATAATATGAGGTCAAACCTTAAGAGTTTCAATTTGTATGCAATCAGGCAGGCCCTTGTACTACATGGTTTTGGTAAATCTGAAGACAAAAATCTGCAGATAATCTGATGGTGTGTATGGGGCTTAAGTGTGCATGTACACACTATTGCATACTACTGCTAATTTCTGGCAGGTGGGGGGACAAGACTTCTTTAATTTTGTCAAAGTTAGTATTAACTACCTCTGTATGCTGTTATGAGGGTAATCATTTTGAAATATTAATTCCATTGAATACATGGTGTGTGTGTGTGTGTGTGTGTGTGTGTGTGTGTGTGTGTGTGTGTGTGTGTGTGTGTGTGTGTATATATATAGATAGAGCGCTATATATATCTATCTCTCAAATACACACACATACATATGTAGTAATTATTTTTTTAGTTTGGTGTTTATACTTAATTTTTTCATTGTAGAGAGAAGAGGAATATTTCTGAGGAGATAAGAAGTGCAAATGGAATAACAGTAGCTAAAGAAGACACCATCCGTTACAATGGACACAACACATCAAAGCACTGAAATGGTATGTCTTTTATATACTTATTTATTTTTTCTTATGAATTGCTTGGTTCTTACTGCTGTGGGGGGAAAAAACTCCTATTTCTGACAATGCTGTGACAGTGAGGGTTCTACTGTAAGCTTATAAAAACGGGGGGGGGGGGGGAAACTAATGCGCAAAACCAACCTAAACAAGGACACAACAAAGCTAAAATAAGAAAATCAAACTAAAAATGCAGCTGCCACGACTAATAGTGTTCACACACTTAAAGCAATTAATGACAAGGGGGGGGGGGGTGTAATGGTGCTTGCAACAGGATCTAATTAAAACTAAATACCAATAATGATTTCCATAATGTGAATAAGTTGTCAGGAAAATGTGCTCCACTGGTTCCTGTGTAAAATGTGTTCCACTCTAAATAAAATCAAATACCCACCCAACATTAACTGGGTAATGTGGAGAGTAATAAGAGTGGATAAATGATGATAAAAAAGACAAATGTGCCAGTGACCCGCACAATATTAATAGCGAGTGATCTTGAATCGTTCAGATAAAATTAACAAGCAGTAGCTATCTTCATAAACATATATAGTGCAAATGAGCTCAAACCAATCCAAAGTGCATAGTGCAATAAATGAATAATATCCATACAAGTGAAAAAAAACATCAAAAAGTGGAAGAAATATAAATAATAAAATTCCAATCCATGCATAAAAGTGAAAAAAATTTAATCCATAAATGACTGCAGTGAAAAATGTCCCATATAATGGCACATTTGTATTTTTTTATCATCATTTATCCACTCTTATTACTCTCCACATTACTCAGGTAATGTTGGGTGGGTATTTGATTTTATTCAGAGTGGAACACATTTTACACAGGAACCAGTGGAGCACATTTTCCTGACAACTTATTCACATTATGGAAATCATTATTGGTATTTAGTTTTAATTAGATTCTACTGTAAGCTGATCTATTTTTTAATTTCTGTGGTGTATTGTTTGCGTCTCGTACTAGTAAAATATGCAGACCTAAAAGCCCAACTCCCAGGATTTTACATTCCTACAAGAAGACTCTCTACATCTGTGTTTTTTTAAAGACATTGTACACTTTCGTATGTCTTTGGTTGTTGTAGTTATTTTCCTAGTGCTTGTTTTCCATGTAATGATGGGCTCACATGTTGTGGCTGCAGTTTTTAGTGACATGGCTGTTAGGGAGAATCTATGTCCATGTATTCATTCACCTAGCTCGTCCATATTTGCCAAAGGCACAAGACAACTTCCTGTTCTGGATCATAGTCTCCCAAAACATGCGCTGCCATCCTCCCTTCACATTTTTTCTAGATTGAATTATACTATTTAGCTTATGTTTGCACCATTTGCTAGACTAAGAGATCCCGTGTGTGTGTGTGTGTGTGTATATGTATGTATGTGTATGTGTGTGTGTATTATATTTATATATATATATATATATATATATATATATATATATATATATATATATATATATATATATATATATATAATTAATATATTTCTTGACAGGAAGTGATTATCATATCGGACTGAGATAATGCATTAACCTGTGCAGTGCCATGCCACATGTCTCATGTTTGTACAAAATAGGAACGTCTGATGCCACATTGTGAAGATTTTACTCTACTATGGCCTGTGCATACTGGCCACCAAATGACACCATCAAACTACAATGTCAATCCACATCTTATGCATATGAAAAACACAAGATACAGGTTGAAAAGTTTTTAAATATTCACAGGTACACCTTATATTGTATGGGCTTTAAATAAGGTATAGTATTAAAGTGGTGTTCCTCCCATAAATATAACATTACATCAGTAGTTTTAAAAAAAATGTCATTAGTCCTTTATGAATTTTTTTTTTTATTTTTTTTTGATGCCTTCAAAGTGTTGTTGCTAGGCAGAATAGTTAATCTTCCCACTTCCTGCACCTAGGTGCTTAATGCTTCCTAAGCTACACCGCACAGACTCCTGGGAATGTAGTGGGTGTAACTTTCCAGGAGTCTGTGCACTCCCCAGTCTCAAAGAATCATGTGACTTGGACAGTACAGGTGCTGAAACCTGATCTGACACTGCTTGTGCGAGATTTGCAAGGCTGAAATCCAGGAAGTCATACAGTCTGGCTTCATGTTGCCCACACTTAAGATGGCCCCAGTCAATTTCTATTTTATAAAGTGTCTAAATGCTGTAACAACCTAACAAAACAGACCTTAGTTTACAGGCCAACTTTACTAGAATACATTAAGCTTGTGTATTACAGGGGTATTTATATTTAAAAAGTGAAATTGTGGCCGGAACTCCGCTTTAAGCACACATTTGGAAATCTTTTCTTTCTAAAGAACCTGCAAAGTACAGAAATATCCCTGCTGATTTGCCAGAAATGCACACAGCTACTGCATCCTGTTGTGGGCTGTCGGAGTGCTGTCCGTTTTGCCAAAATACTCAGACCTTTATTCCTTCCTATTCACCACAGCATAAAGCCTAATTGCTTTTTAGTCCCAAATTTGAGACAGGCTAGTTGTGTACAAGTCTTTCGATAGATTGACTTGTGTACAACTGGCTAGCTCATATATGGATCAAAGACTTAATTGGGCCCCTAGATGTAACACGGGACAACTCTGATGTTGGGGTTAAAGATCGGGGCCAATGTGTTTTTTAGTGCACACATTGTTTTTAGGCAACAATGAATGACGACTACCACTTATGTAGTATCGCGTTGATTGGCAGAAGTAGGAGAATTTGTTTTGGGTGGTTCTTTGGTGCTAGGTCAAGGTAATGGCGAGAGCCGTGAACACTGAGAGCAACTAACATTTAAAGATCAGCTTTGGCAATCCTGTTTGTCATCACAATTTCCTCCTGAAAGGTCATCTTTATTTATTCACAGGGGTGTAAAAAAACGTGCAGCGTTGTTGACGAATTTCAGCCTATATCATTTCTTATTACATTTGACCTTTTAAATATGATGGTTTCTCTGGCGTGCTGACCTTTTGCATTAAGAGCTGTTTACACTCATCTGAAGGATGTTTATCTTATTCTATGGATACAGCAATGTGAATTATATTGGCGTTGGACTGGTGAGCTGTCATTATTTTTAATGCGAGTGTCCAATTGCAGGCTGGTTCCAGACTCGATGCTCCCTGGAAAATATGGGAGCCACGGGCTTCATAATGATGAGTGCTCTGATCCTCATCAGCATATGTAGGAGAAGCTTCGTTAAATAGTGCATCTCCAGGAAAAATAATTTTTCTACTAATTGTACATGCCCTCTACACACAGTGCCTTGCAAAATATTCACCCCCTTGGCTTTTTACCTATTTTGTTACATTACAGACTTTAGTTCAATGTTTTTTTAATCTGAATTGTATGTGATGGATCAGAACACAATAGTCTGAGTTGGTGAAGTAAAATTTAAAAAAATATCTAAAAACGATTTTTCAGAAATAAAAAAATTATAATTGGCACGTGCGTATGTATTCACCCCTTTGTTATGAAGCCCATAAAAAGCTCTGGTGCAACCAGTTACCTTCAGAAGTCACATAATTGGTGAAATGATGTCCACCGGTGTGCACATGATCTGTCCTTACATATACACACCTTTTGCAAGCCCCCAGAGGCTGCAACACCTAAGCAAGAGGCACCACTAACCAAACACTGCCACGAAGACCAAAGAACTCTATAAACAAGTAATGGACAATGTTGTTAAGTATCCAAACAATCCATGTTAGTTCCAGGTTGTGAGGCAACAAAACATGAAAAATGCTGGGGGGGGGGGGGGGGGGGTGTAAATACTTTGGCAAGGCACTGTATGTGTCAAAGTTCTCTTTACTTTTTACAGGTCATACCTATTGCTCTTGCTAGTATGTCTGGGTTGACCTAACCACCTGCACAGGGCTGACAACACTGCATTTCCACTGTTTAAGCAGCAGTGTTATAGTCTTTTTCCCCAGTATCTCTTCTACGGACTGCAAAATTGCATAGGAACACTAGCCCTTCCCCTGATGTGCAGGCGTTGTCACTATTAACAAGGGCTGGCAATGCTGAGCGCACACACAGATCTTCTCTCTTTCCTCATTGGTAAATTAGTGTGAGCTGTGGTGTACCCTGTCCTGCAAGAGCTGTTGGGTAATGTATTACAAAATTGGAGGAGGATATTCACTTGAGATGCACGCTTACAGCCTTTGTTTTATGAGAAACAAAAAACATTTTCCTTGGTGATTTTTAATTTTTTTTCTAGGAAAGTTTTTTTTATTTTTTTTGCTGGTACTGAGCATTTGGATGGGTACTTGTACTCATGCAATTGCTTTGATCCTTTTTTACGATTTTATTGCGACTTGCATTGACTTATGTTAAATGAAGTTGCAGGGGAGCCGACCTGCCGCCGTAAAACGACGGCGGCTGGTCGGCAAGTTGTTAATAGAAGTCAATGTCGTAATGAAATCACAAATGAGGGGCAAATTGTCATGCGATTTTTTTTTTTTTTTTTTTTTTTTTTTTTTTTTTTTTTACACTGCGTGAACTGTAAAAAATTAATTTAAGGACACAATACTTACCGGTAATTGGTGGTGGTAGCGAGTATTTGAGAAAAAGTATCAGTATCAGTATCTGTGCATCCCTAAAACACATGCAAGACCATCCACTACACTCCTTCTATACAGCATGTTACCTTGAATAACTTTAAATTTGAATTCCAGTCAAATTCTAACGATACTTAAACCTGCTCCACCCCATTCTAATTCTACTCTAACTTCCCTGTAAAGAAAAGATGTCTATACTCCTATTTTGAAGGGCACTCCAGTCCGGTTACGTGATCTCTCCAGCGGCCAACTTCAGTGAAGGGGAGAGATCGCCGATAACGGCTGCATGGCCTGTGTGATAATGTCACCAATAGGCTTTCTATGGCGCACCCGTTGTTGGAGGTCCCTCTTCTACACAAAAGCTGGCGCTGGGTGCCGATCCTGTGATTGTATGGAGCACCCTCAGACGGGGTAAGTATAGACGTCTTTCATTTTACATGGTAGTTGGAATAGGCTTAGAATGAAGGTGGGAGCAGGTTTAGGTTTAATTGGTATTCAATTGGAAATCCTACTTTAATGCCATTTCCAATTTTTAGTGAAAAGTTTTATAATGTGCACTTGTATAATGTTTTGTAATGTATTTTTTTGAACCATTATAAAAATGAATGCAATTTTTCCTATAACTTTCTGCTTTGCCAGCATATGACTTTTTATATAGAATGTCATTAAAGACCAAAATGATCCCAGTGTACCAAATTAAGCTTGTTTCCTTTTTGGCAGCCGCCCTCAAGTCAACCATCAGACGATTCAATTGGAAACCAATCAGCTACCGGTGTATCTAGCTCTTCGCTCAAGAGGAAGTCTGATGATTTGGAATCGCCAGCTAAGAAAGTGGTATGCAGCCTTACATTTATTAATTTTTCCCCCCAAACTATTTAGCATGTAAACCATTGCAGACATGTGTTAAACTTTGGTGTAAAAAAAGAAAAAGCGATATGTGAATTAAATTGTCCTAGTAAGCTTTAGAAAGTAGGCTAGTGTGAAAGGGATTAGCAGTGCATACACAAAGTATTCACAGCGCTTCACTTTTTTCCATTTTTTTATGTTACAGCCTTATTCCAAAATGGATCAAAGGAGTTGTAAAGGAAAACATTTTTTTTTTTTTTGCTGTAATGACTGTTTTCAGGGTATAGACATAATAGTTAACTGATTCCTTTTAAAAACGATTGAAAATACATTTAGTTCAATCATATAATGTACTTGTAGTTTCTAGTTTTGTTTTTTGCATGTTATTTCCTGCCTCTGTGCTATACAGAGCCATAGAGCAGCGATGGTTTGGAAAACGAAACTAGAAACCATAATCACACCTCCTTGAAGTTGGTGACCACAGAGAGAAAGCTCCCAGTACTGTGGTCATCAGGAAACAGACAACCAGGAAGTGTGGAGATCAGAGAAGAATTCCAGAGCAAAAACGAACAATGAGGACATGAAAACAGCGCTGCATTAAAGGGGTGTTCCAGTCATTTTGTATGTTAAAAGTCAGCAGCTACAAAAAGTGTAGCTGCTGGCTTTTAATAAACATACATGCCAAATGTGGCATGTAAGGGGGCGAGGAGTAGATTAAGCGGAAGTTCCACTTTTGGGTGGAACTCCGCTGTAAGGTAAAGGAAGCTATTAAGATAAAAAAAAATTCCTTTACAAACCCTTTAAATGTATTTTCCTCAAAATTCTACCAACAATACACCATAATGACGATATGAAGTTTTTGAAAGGTTTACAAATTTATTAAAAATAAATGGGGAAAAAAAATGCCATGTACTGTACATAAGTTTTTCACAGCCTTTGCTCAATACTTTGTTGAATCACCTTTGGCACCAATTACAGCCTCAAGTCTTTTTGAGTATGATGCTACAAGCTTGGCACACCTTTTTTTGGGCAGTTTCTTCCATTCTTCTTTGCAGAACCCCTCAAGCTTAATCAGGCTGGATGTGGAGTGTTGGTGCACAGCTATTTTCAGATCTCTCCAGATGTTCAAGTCTGGGCCACTCAAGGACGATCACAGAATTGTCCTGTTGCCACTCCTTCATCTTGGCTGTTTGCTTGGGGTCGCCCGGTTGGAAGATGAATCTTCGTCCCAGTCTGAGGTCCAGAGCGCTCTGGAGCAGGTTTTCATCAAGGATGTCAGTGCATTAACCCTTTCATGCCTAAGCCTGTTTATGACATTTGGTGTTTAAGAGTTAAAATCTATATTTTTGGCTAGAAAATTACTTAGAACCCCCAAACATTATATATATATATATATATATATATATATATATATTTTTAGCAGAGAATCTAGAGCAGGGATATGCAATTAGCAAGTCCCATCATGCCTCTGGGTGTCATGCTTGTGGCTGTCAGAGTCTTGCTATGCCTCATGGGACTCGTAGTTCTGCAACAGCTGGAGGTCCGCTAATTGCATATCCCTGATCTAGAGAATAAAATGCAGATTTTTGCAATATTTTATGTCACACAGTATTTGTGCGGCGGTGTTTTAAACACAACTTTTTGGGAAAAATTTACTTTCATGAATTTTAAAAAAATGAAAAAGTAAAATTGGCCCAATTTTTTTGCATAATGTGAAAGATGATGTTACGCCGAGTAAATAGATACCAAGCATGTCACGCTTTATAATTGCACGCACTCGTGGAATTGCGACAAACTATGGTACCTAAAAATCTCCATAGGCGACGCTTTAACCTCCTGGGCGGTGTTCCCGAGTCTGACTCGGGGTGAGATTTTTGGGCAAGGATCGGTAACCCCGAGTCAGACTCGGGCTCGCCTCGCTGGATGTACAGGGAGTTTCACTTACCTTGTCCCTGGATCCAGCGATGCCACCGCGCTGTGTGAGCGAGCAGGACCTCGCTCGATTCACACAGTGCCTCCGTGTGACGCCGATCTCCGTTCCCTGCGACGTTACGACGCACGGGGACGGAGAACGGCGCCAAATTCAAAAAAGTAAACAAACACTATACATACAGTATACTGTAATCTTATAGATTACAGTACTGTATGTAAAAAAAACACACCCCCCTTGTCCCTAGTGGTCTGTCCATTGCCCTGCATGTCATTTTATATAATAAAAACGTTTCTTTCTCCCTGCAAACTGTAGATTGTCCATAGCAACCAAAAGTGTCCCTTTATGTCAAAAATAGTTTTAGATCAGCTAAAAAACAGCGATAATAAATTATAATCACTTATAATCACTCATAATTGTGCGATAGCGATTTGTGGGGAAATTCGTCATAAAAAAAAAAAAATAATGACAGCAACAATTCTGCAACTGAGCAAATTTCAGTGATTTTGATTTGATTACATTATTGAATAATTTTTATTATAATTATATTATTATTTGTTATATTGATTTATAATTATTTATTATATTATAATTTATAATTTTGTTTTTAAAAAAAATTCATACCCGGGATGCCTATTAGAAGCTTGTTTGGTCAGATTTAAGTGAGTTATTTCTAAAAATGACAGACCTACAATATAAAACGCCAAATTTCCTTGCAAATAATGGTACCGCTTTCAGCATGTTTTTTCTGAAAGAATCATACCGCCAGGGAGGTTAAACTTTTTTTTACGGTTACCAGGTTAGAGTTACAGAGTAGGTCTAGTGATAGAATTATTGCTCTCGCTCTGACGATCGCAGTGATACTTCACATGTGTGATTTGAACACCGTTTTCATATGCGGGCGCGACTTCGTATGCATTTTCTTTGTTGCGTAAGCTCGCGGGGAGGGGGCGCTTTAAAAAAAATTTTTTAGAATATTAAATTGTGTTTTTTTTTTTTTTTTTTCATTTTGATCACTTTTATTGCTGTCACAAGGAATGTAAACATCCCTTGTGACAGTAATAGGTGGTGACATATCTCTTCTAAGGACTGCAAAATTGCATAGGAACACTAGCCCTTCCCCTGATGTGCAGGCGTTGTCACTAATGCACAAGGGCTGGCAATGCTGAGCGCACACACAGATCTTCTCTCTTTCCTCATTGGTAAATTGGTGTGAGCTGTGGCGTACCCTGTCCTGCAAGAGCTGTTGGGTAATGTATTACAAAATTGGAGGAGGATATTCACTTAAAGTGGAGTTCCACCCATTTTTTTATGTTTGTCTGTGCTGCATGCTCTAATCTCATAGTGTTCAGAATGGACAATTTTTATTTAATTTGTTGCTTGTAAATACCTTTATTTCTTTCTCGTACATCACGGGACACAGAGCAGCATATTCATTACTATGTGGGTTATATGGAGTACCTTCAGGTGATGGACACTGGCAATCTCAAACAGGAAGTGCCCCTCCCTATATAACCCCCTCCCATAGGAGGAGTACCTCAGTTTTTTCGCCAGTGTCTTAGGTGTTGGTCATGGTTTAGCTTACCTCCACATCCTTGGGATTAAGGTGGGCTAACCGGTTCTGTCCAAAGGCCTCAGTGCTAAAGTGGTCAGCAACCGGACCCCAAACCATTGGGGTGTAGCCCATAATGCTTTCTGTTTAGAGAGCTGGACCCTGGGCCCAGAACTTAGAAACCTTTGGGGGCCTAATGTTTCTGTTGCCAGAGTGCTATATGGGCCCAGGACAGTGGATCCTTCATAGGAACCCAGGGCCTGAAGGTCTAGACGCCACCCACGGAGATGGGGGAAGATTGGACCTCTTGCTGTGCAAAAGTCCTGCGGCATGGAGCAGGTAAGTATTGGGGGAGCTTGCGGAACTTGGTTCTTAGCGGGTTCCCTACAGGGGGTGCACAGGGGGGACATGCCTGGGTATGCTCTGCATTGGCAAGGAATCACTATGTCTATGACAGAGACAGGATGATTCAAACTTTTTCCCCAGTAAGATGTGACCTCCCTGGTAAGTGTTGCTTAGCTGGGCTGCTGGCGCTAGGTGTGGGATCTCTGTGAGAGGGGAGCCTTTTTCCCATGCTAAAAAGGAGGTCTGTGACCTACCTAAAGGGCTTACCTGCCTGGGTGCCTGCGGTGCTCCGTCCTCCTCCATGTGTGATGGCCCCCGCCGACGGGCGCGCGTGCCCGAGATATAAACGATTTTCGCGCCGTTTTTCGTGGTGGGGGCGCGTCCCTGTGGGCTGCGAATCACAAATAAAGGAAGGGGAGGCCCTTCCATTAGCTGCCAATACCTCAGTATCATCCTGAGCTAGAGCAGAGGAGGACACAGAGCGGAGCACGCCGAGGACACCCGGTGGCGAAAGGAAGGATTGCAGTCTTTTCTAAGGACTGTCAAACCTACAGATAGGTTTTCTTTTCCTTTTTCTCAGCAGATGGCTATTGGCAATACTTAGTGGGAGACAGAGTGGTTTCTTTTCCTCTTCAAAAAAAAAAAAAAGAAGGGAAAGAACTGCTGATCTCCCTTCTCAGTTTGGGCGTTAGTCTCTATCGCTCCCAAACCGACAGATCCCCTTAGCTACGTCTGTGGCTGGGTGATAGCAGGTGTACCTCGGTATTGTACCATGGCTTCTGGGTCAGAGGGTACAAAGGGTGGGGATTCCCCCGCAAAATCCGAGGGCTCAGACACGGCTATGCCGCTGCTCTCCCCACAGGACATATCAGGGCACGCCTTGATGGGACCTGGGGGATCTGGTGCTGGGGCTGATCCAGGTCAGTCCAACCCCGGCTTTGTCACTGAGAGGGTTCTTGCTGTTTCTTTAGGTGAACTAGAGAAAAGAATGGCAAAAAGGATAGCTAAGGCTATATCGGGTAGAAAGCGGACTAGGTCTCCGTCACCCGAGCAAGAAGCCTCAGACACAGAGATCCTTTCCCTAGGGGAATTGGATAGACTTGACGTTTTGGACCAGGGTGGTTCAGAGATCGAGGATCTGGATACTGAGGGGTCTGGTTCAGCCTCCCAAGGGGAAAGTTTGTGGGTTCAGGCCTTAACGGACATGGTCCATGAGGCATTTAAGTTACCCATACCAGAACCTCAAGTATCGGCGGTTTCAGCTTTAGGCTCATTAAGAACGCCTCAAAGCAACGCAGTTTTCCCGATCCATCCTCTACTCGAGGAGGTCATGTTTCAGGATTGGGTTAAGCCAGATAGTCTTTTTACCACCTAAAAAATTCTCTGTTTTTATATCCTATGGAGGAGAAATTCTCCAAAAGGTGGGCGCCCCCGGTGGTGGACGCAGCCATCTCCTATGTGAACAAATCTTTAACTTGTCCGGTGGAAAACGTACAGGTGTTTAAGGATCCGGTTGATAAACGCTTGGAAACATTACTGAAAGCCTCCTTTACTTCAGCAGGGGCGATAGTTCAGCCCGCTGTGGCTGCTATTGGAATTACCCAAGCATTATCAGATAAGATTAAGCAAATGCTTAAACTTATCCCTGCCCAGCAGGCAGAGGAATTTTCGGATATACCGAGGGCTATACGCTTTACGGTGGATGCTATCAAGGACTCCATCCAGCAGGCATCACGTTTATCCTTATTTCTAATCCATATGAGAAGGCTCTTATGGTTGAAGAGTTGGGAGGCTGAGCCCCCATGCAAAAAACTCCTGGTAGGGTTTCCCTTCCATGGAGGACGACTCTTCGGAGAAGATCTGGATAGATATATTCAGACTATATCAAGCGGCAAAAGCACTCTCTTGCCAGTCAAGAAGAAAGCCCGAGGGCCCGCGTTTAAGCGCCAGCCCTCCCCGGGACAGGGGCCCTCTAATACCAGACAGTATCGACGGCCTCCTGCAAGATCAGGCTTTAACAATAAGCCACAAGGCCAAGCCACTGGGGGCAAGAAGCAGTGGTACCGCAAGCCTGCGAAGCCAGCCCCCAAGTCGGCCTTATGAAGGGGCGCCCCCACCCACGATGGTGGGGGGAAGGCTACGGCTCTTTGCAGAAGTTTGGGAAGCCAGCATTCCCGACTGCTGGGTACGGTCTTCCGTGGCCACGGGCTACAAACTAGAATTTTCAAAATTCCCTCCTCCTCATTACCAAGAGTCAAGAGTACCAGGCGACCCTGTGAAGAGAGCCGCATTGATGGCGGCATTGAATCATCTACTATGCCAGAAGGTGATAGTAGAAGTACCAGTCCGGGAACAGGGATTGGGGTTCTACTCCAACCTGTTTATTATCCCAAAGCCCAACGGCGATGTCAGGCCAATCTTGGACTTAAAGGGAGTAAATGCGTACCTAAAGGTCCGCTCATTCCGGATGGAAACTATTCGGTCAGCTGTCGCCGTGCTCCAGAAGGACGACTTCATGGCGTCCATAGACATAAAGGATGCTTACCTTCATGTGCCAATTTTTCAGCCACATCAAGTATTTCTACGCTTCGCGGTGGCTCAGCGTCATTTCCAATTTGTGGCGCTCCCCTTCGGGTTGGCTACGGCCCCCCGGGTATTCACGAAGGTCCTAGCCCCAATCCTAGCCAATCTAAGGACCCAAGGGGTCACGGTCCTGGCTTACCTGGACGACCTTTTGGTCGTAGACCACTCGTCTCCTGGCCTGCTATCGCAAGGTCCGATCCTCCACCCTGCCTTACGGCATCTAAATTTGACGGCCTGGAAGCTGAATCCCTGATTCTCAGTGGTAGAGGTCTGTCTCAGAGAGTAATCTCTACCCTAATCAGAGCCAGGAAACCGGTCTCTAGGGTGATTTATTACAGGGTCTGGAAGGCCTATGTAGGCTGGTGTGAGTCCAAGCAATGGCTTTCTCGGAAGTTTACCATCGATAGAGTATTAAGTTTTCTCCAGCTAGGAGTGGATAGAGGACTGGCATTAAGCACAATCAAAGGACAGATTTCAGCTTTGTCAGTATGGTTTCAGCGGCCGCTGGCCACCCACTCGCTGGTTAAGACCTTCATGCAGGGGGTCTTGCGTATTAATCCTCCAGTTAAATCCCCGCTTTGTCCGTGGGATTTAAATCTTGTTCTGTCAAGTTTACAGAAACAACCTTTTGAGCCGTTGGCTGAAATTCCTTTGGTTTTACTGACAAGGAAGTAAGTATTTGTGGTCGCCATGGTTTCCGCCAGAAGAGTATCGGAACTGGCAGCCTTATCCTGTAAGGAACCATATCTTATTTTACATAAGGACAAGGTCGTTCTCCGCCCTCATCCTTCCTTCCTACCGAAGGTTATATCCAGTTTTCATCTAAACCAGGATTTGGTATTACCATCCTTCTTCCCTAAACCTACTTCCAGAAAGGAAGGGTTGCTGCATACCTTGGATATTGTCAGGGCCATGAAGGCCTATCTTAAAGCTACAGAGAAGATCCGGAAAACAGATGTGTTGTTCATTTTACCGGATGGGCCCAAAAAGGGGGCAGGCAGCTGCAAAATCCACCATCTCGAGATGGATTAAACAGTTAATCTCTCAGGCCTACGGCTTGAAAGGGTTGCCTCCTCCGTTATCATTAAAGGCTCATTCTACTAGGGCCATGGGCGCCTCCTGGGCAGCACACCACCAGATCTCTATGGCTCAAGTTTGCAAGGCGGCAACCTGGTCTTCTGTCCACACGTTTACAAAATTCTACCAGTTGGACGTAAGAAGGAATACTGATACAGCCTTTGGGCAGGCAGTGCTGCAGGCTGCAGTTTGAGACCCTCGATTTCCGGGGGCTCCCTTTTGAGTAAAATTTAAAATTTAAAATTATTTTTTTTCAACTAAGTTGGATTTATTATGATTTGAGTATATCTCTAAATTAAATCCTTTTGTCTTGGGAAGATGTCTCCCTCCCCTCATTGTAAGCATTGCTTTGGGACATCCCACATAGTAATGAATATGCTGCTCTGTGTCCCGTGATGTACGAGAAAGAAAAAGGGATTTTTAATACAGCTTACCTGTAAAATCCTTTTCTTGGAGTACATCACGGGACACAGAGCTCCCACCCCTCTTTTGGGGACCATTTTGGGAGGCATACTGCTTGCTACAAAACTGAGGTACTCCTCCTATGGGAGGGGGTTATATAGGGAGGGGCACTTCCTGTTTGAGATTGCCAGTGTCCATCACCTGAAGGTACTCCATATAACCCACATAGTAATGAATATGCTGCTCTGTGTCCCGTGATGTACTCCAAGAAAAGGATTTTACAGGTAAGCTGTATTAAAAATCCCTTTTTTGTAGCCCTTCATTACTTCCTCCTCCTTATTAGCCTAGGCTATTTGCAAGGGTTTTTGGGATAGGCATCATGTTTCCCAGTAGTCCTTGCAAACCTGACTGAAACCTATTACATTGCTTGTGCACTGAGCATGTGCGAGATATGCAAAGCTGAAATCCAGGAAGTCATACAGTCTGGCTTCATAATGCCCACACTTAAGATGGCCACGGTCTATTTCTAGATTATAAACTATCTAAATGCTGTAACAACCTAACAAAACGGACCTTAGTTTACAGACTAACTTTAATAGAATACATTAAGCTTGTGTATTACAGGGGTATTTATATTTAAAAAGTGAAATTGTGGGTGGAACTCCCCTTTAAGATGCACGCTTGCAGCCTTTGCTTTATGAGAAACAAAAAACATTTTCCTTGGTGATTTTTTTTTTTTTTTTTTTCTAGGAAACGTTTTTTTGCTGGGACTGAGCATTTGGATGGGTACTTGTACTCCTGCAAATGCTTTGATCCTTTTTTACGATTTTATTGCGACTTGCATAAATGAAGTTGCAAGCCGCAAGGAAATCTGAGGTCCAAATCACACTGATTCAAAGAAGAGCAGTGCGATTTGAATCTCTGATTTTAATTGTGGCTTGTGACTTTATTTAACAAATGTCAATGTCGCAATCAAATCACAGATGAGGGGCAAATTGTCATGCAATTTTTTTTTTTTTTTTTTTTTTTTAAACCGTGAACGGTAATAAATAAATTTTAAGGGCACAATACTTAACGGTGATTGGTGGTGGTAGCGAATATATGAGAAAAAGTATCGGTACTCCTACTCGGTCTTGGAAAAAAATGGTATCTGTGCATCCCTAAAACGCATACAAGACCATCCACTACACTCCTTATATACAGCATATTACCTTGAATAACTTTAAAGTAGAATTCCAGTCAAATTCTAACGATGCATGAACCTGCTCCACCCCATTCTAATTCTACTCTAACTACCCTGTAAAGAAAAGATGTCTATACTCCTATTTTTGAAGGGCACTTCAGTCCGGTTACGTGATCTCTCCAGCGGCCAACTTCAGTGAAGGGGAGAGATCGCCGATAACGGCTGCATGGCCTGTGTGATAATGTCACCAATAGGCTTTCTATGGTGCACCTGGTCCCTCTTCTACACAAAAGCTGGCGCTGGGTGCCGATCCTGTGATTGTATGGAGCACCCTCAGACTGGGTAAGTATAGACGTCTTTCATTTTACATGGTAGTTGGAATAGGCTTACAATGAAGGTGGGAGCAGGTTTAGTTAGTATTCGTTTGGAAATCCTACTTTAATGCCACCTCCCACTTTTTTTGTGAACATTTTTATAATGTGCACTTTTTATTTTTTTTGCGTGCTCTTTTTTTTTTGTGCGTGTACTCGAGAGAGGAGCCGGACTGCAGGAGTTGGGAGTAGGCAGGCCTCCCCCAGAGGCAATCTGCCACCTTTCTCCATGCCCCGGGTGGCAATGGCGGGTGTGTGAGGGGGTCCTCCCACACAGCCCGCCCTACCTGCTCCGCTTTGAAGCCCAACGGGGCAGAGGGACTCCCTATAAGGGAGTGAGAGGATTAGCCCGCTCAACCAGCCCCATTAGTCCTTCGCCTCTCTTTTAGAGACCGCGTGGTCAATGTGAGTGTGTTAACCCAATTTAGAGTGCGTGTGTAGGTGTGGTGGTTTTTGTGGGAGGGGGGTGGGCGTACTAAGCACAGGCTTACCTTGCATAGCACACCCACCGGGAGCCGGGCTGAGACCACCAAACTCAATTCACATGAAGCCGAGACCGGGATCCGAACCTCTAGCTGCAGAGGTGTGCACTTTTGTATAATGTTTTGTAATGTATGTTTTGAACCATTATACAAATGAATACAATTTTTCCTATAACTTTCTGCTTTGCCAGCATATGACTTTTTTATATAGAATGTCATTAAAGACCAAAATGATCCCTGTGTACCAAATTAAGCCTGTTTCCTTTTTTGGCAGCCGCCCTCAAGTCAACCATCAGACGATTCAATTGGAAACCAATCAGCTACCGGTGTATCTAGCTCTTCGCTCAAGAGGAAGTCTGATGATTTGGAATCGCCAGCTAAGAAAGTGGTATGCAGCCTTACATTTATTTATTTTTTCCCCCAAACTATTTAGCATGTAAACCATTGCAGACATGTCTTAAACTTTGGTGTAAAAAAAGAAAAAGCGATATGTGAATTAAATTGTCCTAGTAAGCTTTAGAAAGTAGGCTAGTGTGAAAGGGATTAGCAGTGCATACACAAAGTATTCACAGCGCTTCTTTTTTTTTTTCCATTTTTTTTATGTTACAGCCTTATTCCAAAATGGATTAAAGGAGTTGTAAAGGAAAAAAAATTTTTTGTTGCTGTAATGACTGTTTTCAGGGTATAGACATAATAGTTAACTGATTCCTTTTAAAAACGATTAAAAATACATTTGAATCAATCATATAATGTACTTGTAGTTTCTAGTTTTGTTTTTTGCATGTTCTTTCCTGCCTCTGTGCTATATAGAGCAGTGATGGAATAAAAAAACAACATATAAACTATATATATATATATATACACAGCAGCGCTCCTTATGGAATTTAAATGCTATTATATGACAGTCCAGAAGTTTGAGAAGTCTATGGTAAAAAGAATAGTCCCAAACAAGATGTTCCGTGAGAAGACTTAGAAGAAATCTCCAATAGAGACGATCCAGTGATATCCTTAAAACCACCACCACTCGTGCAATGAGCAAGTAAAACTCTTACCAGACAACGCTGGGTAATAAGCGTTGTATCGTAACTTAAATCACAGCAGGGGTAAAATCCAATCCTCATTAGATATCCTCTCCCATGTGAGAAAAGAAACAGACAGTGGCCCATAGCATAATTCCGTTTGGTTTAATAAAAGAACAATATAATATAAAATGTGCACTTACACTTTGGCAGAGTAAGTCAGGCAATATAGGTTATAGTCATCATTCGATCGAATCACAGAAACGAGCATCCAGGGCGGCATCCACCACTCGGTTCAAGGTTTGTTTCTCCCGCTGCGCTGTGTGATCACAGCGGGAGAAACAAACCTTGAACCGAGTGGTGGATGCCGCCCTGGATGCTCGTTTCTGTGATTCGATCGAATGATGACTATAGTGCATGAGGAAGAAAAGTGTTACTGCGCTGATCTAATTATCCAGAGGTATTAAATCTCTGGGAGTATGGACATAAGTGAAATATCAGGGCCACAATGTACCCAATCTTAAATGTGAATAACCTGGATACAAACAATATATAAAAAAATATGAGAAATATATGAGTCATACAAATGTGACACAGTGATTTCAAACTTGAATCGTATATCTAGATCAGTGTGTCAGCATACAATCCATATGCCACAGTGCTTCTA
The DNA here is from genome assembly GCF_905171775.1 of Rana temporaria. NCBI lineage: Eukaryota > Metazoa > Chordata > Amphibia > Anura > Ranidae > Rana > Rana temporaria. Next base: position 286,779,544 of record NC_053493.1, on the reverse strand, counting down.
TGAGAAAAATGGCTGTTGCTGCTACTGACCAACCAAATAGTGAAAACAATACGAAAGATATTACAAAAAATATTGTGTATATATGTGTATAAAACTACAATATGCAGTATACCAACTGCACCGTGAGTTGTCCAATAACCGGTATTGGAACAAAATAAATATCAAAAAAGTGAAATAATTATCAAACAACCATACAAATGTGCAATGTGCTGACTGCACTTAAAAATAGTCCAAATGGCAGGCAATCTTGCGCTTATACAATAGGTTCCAGCAAACACAAGGTTCAATGTTGGTAGTACTGTGTAGAGGAAAGTGCCGCTATCTCTTCCACCCGACAAAGATGTGCCACCATCACCAATGGTTAAAATCAACACTCACCAGACCCCAGATATTATTAGGCTCCAAAGTGGTGTCTTTTCTTTGTCCGTCAGTGGGTGTTGCCTCCTTTTCCCTTTTACAAGGTGTCATCAATTCCTCAAAAACAAGGGGCTCATCATGGTGTAGTATATTAAAATATGTATTTATTTAAAAAAGGTAAAAAAATAACACTTACAATATAAAGTGCCTCTGACCGGCACTGAGTGTCTTTGGCAGTGTCAACCGTTAAAAGCCGCTGACCAGCATTTAAATGGCGTCCTAAGAGGTGTGCTTGCCCCGCTGTGCTCCGCATGTATTGCTACAAGGGGTCCGGGCGCGCTGGTGTGCTGCACCCTCTGTGTGCGTGTCCAAACAGCCTCTGTATGTATGTGTTTGCTCCAGCTTTCATTAGCTTGATTGCGAGGGAGGTGCATTATAGATCTGCATATCACCTCTCGCATGGTTTGGTTATATTTGTGTATATATTTTTATATATAATTTTTTATCGGTTTACATAAGCGCCGAGAGCTTGGGGAAGGGCTGAGAGCTTTTGGTTAACATAGAGCAGTGATGGTTTGGAAAACGAAACTAGACACAGTAATCACACCTCCTTGAAGTTGATGACCACAGAGAGAGAAAGCTCCCAGTACTGTGGTCATCAGGAAACAGACAACCAGGAAGTGTGGAGATCAGAGAAGAATTCCAGAGCAAAAACGAACAATGAGGACATGAAAACAGCGCTGCATTAAAGGGGTGTTCCAGTCATTTTTTATGTTAAAAGTCAGCAGCTACAAAAAGTGTAGCTGCTCGCTTTTAATAAACATACATGCCAAATGTGGCATGTAAGGGGGCGAGGAGTAGATTAAGCGGAAGTTCCACTTTTGGGTGGAACTCCGCTGTAAGGTAAAGGAAGCTATTAAGATAAAAAAAAAATTCCTTTACAAACCCTTTAAATGTATTTTCCTCAAAATTCTACCAACAATACACCATAATGACAATATGAAGTTTTTGTTTTTGAAAGTTTTACAAATTTATTAAAAATAAATGATACATAAATAAATAAAACAACTTCAGTGAAGGGGAGAGATCGCCGATAACGGCTGCAGAGCCTGTGTGATAATGTCACCAATAGGCTTTCTATGGTGCACCTGGTCCCTCTTCTACACAAAAGCTGGCGCTGGGTGCCGATCGTGTGATTGTATGGAGCACCCTCAGACTGGGTAAGTATAGACGTCTTTCATTTTACATGGTAGTTGGAATAGGCTTAGAATGAAGGTGGGAGCAGGTTTAGGTTTAGTTAGTATTCGATTGGAAATCCTACTTTAATGCCACCTCCCACTTTTTTTGTGAAATGTTTTATAATGTGCACTTTTGTATAATGTTTTGTAATGTATGTTTTGAACCATTATACAAATGAATACAATTTTTCCTATAACTTTCTGCTTTGCCAGCATATGACTTTTTATATAGAATGTCATTAAAGACCAAAATGATCCCAGTGTACCAAATTAAGCTTGTTTCCTTTTTGGCAGCCGCCCTCAAGTCAACCATCAGACGATTCAATTGGAAACCAATCAGCTACCGGTGTATCTAGCTCTTCGCTCAAGAGGAAGTCTGATGCTTTGGAATCACCAGCTAAGAAAGTGGTATGCAGCCTTACATTTATTAATTTTTCCCCCCAAACTATTTAGCATGTAAACCATTGCAGACATGTGTTAAACTTTAAAAGAAAATACCACTCTGAAAACTGCTGATCCCTCTGCTATGCTTCCGTCCCCCTGAACCAAAAAGGGTGCTGGCTGTGCACAGGTGCATTAGATAGAGAAAATTCCTGGACTGCCGCACTCCTTGAAACAATGTCTTTATTCAGCAAAAAAATTCCAAAACCCAAAACAAACCAAAAACAGTGCAGTCAAAAAGGAGAGGTGGACAAAAGGGAAAAAATGGGTGGCTGACATGTTTCACATCTTTCGATGCTTAGTCGTAGCTAGTGAGCAGTGACAAAAAACTGTGTTTAAATAGAGGAGGGGAAGAAGGTGAGTGGGGCGTTTCACCAATCAACCCGCAGGTGATCATTAATCAAAAGTCAAAAGAACACTTTAAGGCCAGGTTCACACCTATGCGAATTGAGTGCGGTTTAAACCGCATCTAATTCGCAGGACATTTCAAAATACATTGTTTTCAATTAGGCTGGTTCACATATGTGCGATGCATCCGCACTGCGTATTGCCTCCAAACCGCATGCGGTTTTTATGTCTTGCGGTGCGGCTCAGGTGCAAATTCAGTCCCATTATCTTCTATGGGTACGCATCTAATTCGCACATGTGTTCAGTTCTCTGCAGGAATTTCTCTCATTCAGCTCAATACAATTCTCCCCCACTCTCCTCTCACCCGGAACTTCTCCCAGGTCTCCAAATTCGCACCTGATATGCAGCTAAACCGCAGTTGATCTGCAGAACACCCTCTAGAGAAATTTGCAACGACAACGCAGCTCAAAAAAGCAACGCACTAGTGTGAACCAGGCCTAAAACCCTTGATGTGTCACACTTGGGGGTACTATAGTATGTGAAATAGAAAACATGTATACAAGACAGAAGGAAACCCCCATGTGTGAAAACACATATGTGTCATAACCAATATAGTGAAAATAAACATTTTTAAAAAGTGTTTATATACTGTGACATGGAATGTTGTGAAATAAACATATATAAAAAAAATATATAAAAAATGAAAAATTGGTGCAATCAACTTGTGTTAATAGTCTAAATGATCATTAGTAGATATCAAGTATAGAGCTTATTAAAATTGCAACATTTAATATATGTAAGTAAAACACAAAATAGAAAGTATAAAAATATGGTGTTTGATTAAAAATAATATATATATGTGATTATGATACTATGTGCTATACCCTGTCATTCTGGTTTGAATGCCATTTTAAGGCATTTATATATATCTCATAGTACTTTACAAAAAATGTTATTTAATATTGTATTTGTTCCAAAAGACTTTTTGAGATATGATCAACAAACCAGAAATAACACGTGGTATGCATCAAGGGCAGAACTCTTTCGGCTCCACTGTCGTCTATCTTCCATTAATTATTTATATTGGGTTATGAAAACGGCACAAAAACATCTGCAAAAAATAATAGTGACAAATGGGAGAACAAAGAATTTCTTCGGCATTCCCAAAGTTTCAAAGTGTCACACTATTGGGATAGTAATTCTGACCTATGATTGAGGCTATATATGAGAAGAACCTGTAGCCTAAAAATCTCCAATTCCTGTGTGGAAAAATGCACTACCCATATTGTAATGATATATTCCAGACAACCGGAGGGAAATATCACCAGGGAAATCCAGACAAAAGGTGTATTGAATTGTGTGGAAATGCTAAATTCATCTAATAAAAGTGGGACACGTCCCACTCAAAATTTTCCTTTTGTCCACCTCTCCTTTTTGATTGGATTGTTTTTGGTTGTTTTGTGTTTTGGATTTTTTTTTGCTGAATAAAGACATTGTTTCAAGGAGTGCAGCAGTCCAGGAATTTTCTTTATCTAATGTTTTAAACTTTGGTGTAAAATTATGTGAATTAAATTGTCCTAGTAAGCTTTAGAAAGTAGGCTAATGTGAAAGGGATTAGCAGTGCATACAGAAAGTATTCAGAGCGCCATTATTATTGTGTTTTTTTTTTTTTTGTTTATTATAAATTTGCGAACATTTCAAACCATTTTCTTTTCATTTCATTATGGGGTATTGTTTGTAGAATTCTGAAGAAAATTATTGAATCCATTTTTGGAATAAGGCTGATATACTTTCCTGTGATTATAAAACCTTTTTGAACTTTTGGGGATATCTGGAGAGTTTAGCTTTTAGGGCCAGTTTATACCAGTTTATACCAGATGCAGTTCTGTTCAGTTCAATGTGCTTTTTTTTTTTTTTTTTTTTTGTAAAATATGCGTGTACAGTTTTTTCCATGTATTTCAATGGCTCTAGTTGGCACCATGCAGTCCGTTTCTGCACCGGAAACTAACTGCATGGTGTGAACTACAGCCATTGGAATACTTGGGAAAACACTGTGCGTGCATCTTTAGTGCAGAAAAAATGCACACGGAACTGCGTCTGGTGTGAACTGGCACAAATCCTTTCATTTCTTCAGTAGCCACAAAACAATATAAATCCAGTTTGTTTTCACCAAATAAATGCCTTTGCAAACATTACCTTGTAAGCCACTGTGAAGCACATGGCCTCTACTGAGAGCAGAGCCGTGGGAGGGATCCAGCTGCTCCACCCACCACAAGTGCCAGTTCACACAGGGGCAACCCGACTTACAGCGTGACTTTGCAAGGTGACTTGGAGCAACTTGCAATGCGACTTAAAGTTGCCTCCCAGGACAGGCGCCTTTGGCTGTGGCCAATCGCAGAATAATCGAAACAATTTGTGGATTGTGCCCGTTAAATTCATATTTTGACACAATAATACCAGCATTCTTTATCTCGAGCAAGAACAATATTCTAAATGCCATTTGCTCATATTTTTGCTAATGTCTACGACTAGGTCTTAGTACAAAATATTCACCTGCACTTTGCTAGTGTAATCTTGCATTTACTCACTTTTTCACTCTGCAAATAATCTTCTTGCAAGATGCCCATTAAATAGGTGTTGTATAAGAGGGAAGTTCTGGTCATAGCAACTGGAATATACATATAATGTGCTAGTTTGTGTATCTTGATTTACTAGGGAGGCATTCTAATAATTTTTTTTTTTTTTGCGCATAGTGTGTACAAGAAGGCCATTCCTCAGCTGTTGCTGCACATTACAATGAACTGCAAGAGTGTGGATTAAAGCAGCGAAGTCAGTCTCGCATCTTCTACATGAGAAACTTTAATAACTGGATGAAAAGTGCACTCATAAGTGAGTTCTGCATAGTGTGTCTATTTTTAATTTTTTTATTGTATTTGTGGGCAGATGTTTACTCGGTTATTGGTTTTAAAAATCTGGATCGCAAAGGTCTGAGTAAAGGGCCTTTCTTTCGCACATACGGACCGTTCACCTGTTTTTCGTCCATCCGTTGACAGATGAAAAGCCAACGTCAATGCATTCCTATGGAAAAATGGATGATTATCTATTTTCTTCCGCTTCGGTCAACGTCGTGAACAGATGAAAGTCTGCGGAAAAATTTAGGAGAAGAGCAGTACGCACAGTAGTCGGTCTCCCTCACTTGCCGACGCTGACTGTCATTGTCCGTTTTTAAATGTAATTGTTTCTCGATTGTCAAAATGCCAAAAACACAATTTTTGTCTGATTCGGCGGTCGAAATTTCAATGCATCTCTACTATTATTTGCAACAGTGATCACAAGGACATCAAACTGCTTGGAGATGGTCTTCTAGCCTTAAAGCGGGAGTTCACCCATTAATCAATTTTTTCAAACCATCCCCTTAGATTAATGCTCGTTTTGTCTAGGGGAATCGGCTAGTTGTTTTAAAATATGAGCTGTACTTACGGTTTACGAGATGCATCCTCTCCGTCGCTTCCGGGTATGGGTCTTCGGGAGCGGGCGTTCCTTCTTGATTGACAGTCTTCCGAGAGGCTTCCGACGGTCGCATCCATCGCGTCACTAGTAGCCGAAAGAAGCCGAACGTCGGTGCGGCTCTATACTGCGCACCGACGTTCGGCTTCTTTCGGAAAATCGTGACGCGATGGATGCGACCGTCGGAAGCCTCTCGGAAGACTGTCAATCAAAATAGGAACGCCCAGTCCCGCAGCCTATACCCAGAAGCGACGGAGAGGATGCATCTCGTAAACCGTAAGTACAGCTCATATTTTAAAACAACTAGCCGATTCCCCTAGACAAAACGAGCATGAAGCTAAGGGAAAAAAGTATATTGTACGGGTGAACCTCCGCTTTAACCTTTTGTAATTTTCATCCTCTTCTATTCGGGCCCATTCACACTGGGCTACGACTTTGTTTCACAAGTGTGAACAGGGCCTTTAATACACTGACTGATTACAACATTAAAGATGGGTGTGATACTAATTGCAGAAAACGGAATTATATCTATAATCCATTTATTTATAATTTTTTAATTTATTTTTATTATGAGAATGCAGTTGACAGTGGACACAACATTTGGCCAGTGGAATAATGCCAAGATAATTGGAGTTAGTTGGCATGGGTTAAAATGAAGATGGTGATATTGGGTCAAATGTTCTTCCTGACTTTGCATAACAAAATGCCAAGAATGTGGCTTTGTGTAATTACAAGTAATTGGGTTTATCAGTGTTGTGCTCCTTGCTACTCGGTGTGGAGGCACAGGTGACTGGAAAGGTTTACAAATACTTTGTCATGTAAAAGGATACTTTTAGTTCATCTTTTTGTATGTAATTGTCTGGCTGGATTTCCTCAAAGCAGAGTTCCACCCAAAATTGGAACTTGCGCTTCAAGGAATCCTGAACAAGGGGAATGGGTACCTTGTATTTACAGGTACCCAGCCCCCATTTCCGCTTCCCTTATTCAATATTCTGGGACACGTCACAGGTCCCAGATGATTGCTCAGTCATTTGGTATATGCAGCAGTGCGCACCTGGCTATAAAGCCACAAGCTGTCATTGCTGGGTGCACACAGATGTCGGCGCCGCGGAGATGAGGGCGGCTGCATTGCTGGACCGTGTGACAGCAGCTACTTTTTGTAGCTACTGACTTAAAAAAAAAAAGACTGGAATGCCGCTTAAAGATTTGCATATTTGTATGCTTTTTAACATCTTATTTATTGTGTTTTTTTTTTTTTTTTAGATGAGTTTTTAGATAGAGTGCGAGAGAGAAAAAACAGGAACATTGCAGTTTTGGATCTCGGCTGTGGGAAAGGAGGAGATTTGTTAAAGTGGAGGAAAGGCAGAATAGATCATCTTGTATGTACCGGTAAGTTTTTTTTTTTTTTTTTTTTTTGGGGCTCTGTAAGTAATTTTGTGAGGTAATTGCTTAATTTAAAAATTAAGTATATGTGAATCCTCACCTTGTAAAACAACCCATTCAGTTTAACATAGAAATGAAAGACAGAACATTTGTGTATACATAGAAAAAAAACATTAAATACTTATTTTTCTAAGTGATCACATACCCTCTGTTCTTGGCTGCATACGGAGCTCTGAGAGATGGGGGAGGCAAAATGGCAGCTTCACAGCCATTTACTAGGTGGGGGGGGGGGCTATGTTGGCACAATTCTATTCATTGGAGATTAGGCTCCCAGAGTTCCCAGCACAGCAAGAAAACCGACCACTCTAAGCTCTCATGCCTATTGTGGTCAGTTTTTAATATGAAGGACTGGCCAATGCACCAGGGATTTCATACAGGTACAGCAGACACATATCGGGAATATAAAATGTTGGGGATACATATTGTTTAACCTGTTTGAAACCAGGCATTTTCTGTCACTTTTTGTGAAAATCTTGTTTAATTTTCTAGAGAAAGTTGGGACCACTAAACATTTATATCATTTTTTTTATTTTATATATAAAAATATATAACGAGAGCCATAGACAATAAATTGGTGGGTTTTGCAACATTTTCTTGGATTTTGCTTTGATATACAAGTGCTTTGGATTACAAACATGTTTCTGGAACAAATTCTGCTCGCAATCCAAGGTTGTACTGTACCTGCATAAGGGGCCAGCCTAAAATGATTTTAGCAGGGCTTCATTTTCTGACTAAAGTTCCACTTTAAGCTGCAGCTTCTGTCTAGTCTTGCCTCCTATAGCCTTGGTAACCGGTTGCCACAATGAGCGGGTGGATGGCATGTCCCTGTCTGCTCTGCATATGCAGAGCCGATATTGACACAACCACTATACTTTTTAGCGGATCGTATTGGAGGTAGGATACAAGTCAGTTTGTGTCTGCCACTACTTAGAGGTGAATGGAGGGTAAAATTGTTCGGACTGTCGGACTGACCGTGTGAAAGGGACCTAAGACTGCTTTTCCATTTCATCCTAGAGCAGGGAGTCATGGGCCACATCAGAGGGCCCAGCGATCTACATGTTCACCTAGGCCAGGGGCGTCCAACCAGGGGCCACATTTTCCTTCCTTGGGAAAGATTGCTTCTCTAGGGCTCAACTGTTGATTGGTTCTGGGCCTCATGGTAGCCTCCTTCAAGGCGGTTCCCTTTGTTCATTTCCATTCCAGACAGGTTTCTGCTCTATCCATTCTATTCAAGAAAGCTTTGCCTTCACACACTCCAGTGAAGACATTTATAAAAGTAATTGCTCTTGTTAATCCCCCCACTTCAACTTCCTGTGAATCTCTGGGATCTGGATCTGGTACATTTGATTCTTTAGAGCAGGGATATGCAATTAGCGGACCTCCATCTGTCGCAGAACTAAAAGTTCCATGAGGCATAGCAAGACTGACAGCCACAAGCAATGACACCCAGAAGCAGAGGCATGATGGGACTTGTAGTTTTGCAACAGCTGAAGGTCCGCTAAGTGAATGTCCCTGCTTTAGAGGATCACATTGGTGGCCATTTCCTCTGTCAGGTGTGGCTCTATCTTGTACAGAACGTTTTCATATTTTACATAGTTAAGGTGCTCCTGACACCCAAACCATTTTTCCTTCCCAAGTTGGTCTTTTCTCAAGGTGGCGTAGGATGGAGGAACATTTCTCATGATTTTTGTTTTTGATGTTCCCTAAACTTGGGCTTTAAAACTGATTTCACTGTGGGGGGCTTGTGTGAGTTTGTTTAGGATTTATTGCCATAACCTTGACAGTGTGGAAAGCAACTTTGACACATATACAGTGAGGGGGAAAAGTATTTGATCCCCCTGCTGATTTTGTATGTTGGCAATCATGATTTAGTCAAAAGGATTTTATTTTTTTTATTTTTTTTAAATCGACTCAATTTAAATCCTTTTTTTTTTTACAGTAAAGTTAAATCCTAATTTTTAAATAGCAATGTGTCATCTCTGTCCTGCAGCATCTTCTCCTCTGACCCTTTGAGTCACCGACAGTCCTATTCGCTTTAATGGGAGGGCTAGTGATGTGGCAGTGACACAAACTTCAGACAGGCTTGTAGATGTGCTTTCTTGAGCAAGGGGACCTTGCGAGCACTGCAGGATTTCAGTCCTTCATGGCGTAGTCATGTGTTATCAATTGATTATGGTCCCAGCTGCCTTGAGATCATTGACCAGATTCTCCTGTGTAGTTCTGGGCTGATTCCGTTCTCATGATCATTGAAACTCCACGAAGTGAGATCTTGCATGGAGCCCCAGGCTCAGTTATTTTGTGTTTTCTTCCATTTGCGAATAATCGCACCAACTGTTACGCTCTCACCAAGCTGCATGGCAATGGTCTTGTAGCCCATTCTAACCTTGTGTGGGTCTACAATCTTGTCCCTGTTTTCGTTGGACAGCTCTTTAGTCTTGGCCATGGTGGAGTGATTGGAATCGGATCGACTGCTTCTATGGACAGCTGTGTTTTATACAGGTAAAACCTGAGATTAGGAGCACTCGGTGAGTACTCCTAATCTCGGCTTGTTTCCTGTATAGAAGGCACCTGGAAGCCTTGCTCATTGATAGGGGATCAATTACTTATTTCACTCAATAAAATGCAAATCAATTTATAACTTTGACAGTTGTTTTTTTTTTTCTGGATTTTTTTTTTTTTTTGTGGTTTTTGCCTTACTGTTGAAATATACCATTAAAATTATAGGCTGATAATTTCTTTTGTCAGTGGGCAAATGTACAAAATCAGCAGGGAATCCAAATACTTTTTTTTCTCTCGCTGTAAGTCTTTCACACATGCCAAAAAGTATTTTCTATGTTGCCAATGAAGGTTTTATGGTCGGTGCAGTGGTGGGCTGATATTTCCTCAGCACAGTCTAAAAACGCTGCTTTTTTTTTTTTTTTTTTTCTAGTTTTGAATATGTTGTACGGATTAGACCCAGTGCTTTCTTAGCATTATTGTTACTTTACTTTTTCAAGTTTTTTTGTTGCATGAACATAAAAGCCAAGCCTAGTCATTATGGCATGCACTACAGAATAATTGTTTAAAAAATATATATTTTCTTGCTTACCTTTTTTTTATTTAAAAGCCATTTTTATAGTGATTTAAGATTTCCAAATCCTTTATGAAAAGCTCCTGTTCTTTTCAGTGGCCTAAAGGGACTATTATGTACAGAACTGCAATAAGCGACAGTCATTGTTATGAGGCCTATTGCTTTTCAGCACTAATTAACTAGAGCATTCAAGCGGTTTTAGCTTATGATTGGTCTTGGACAATTGTTGCTTGTGTTGTAGTTTATTGTAATTTTTATTCTCTTGCTAATTTTTACAGATATAGCAGAAGTTTCTGTCCAGCAGTGTGAACAGCGGTATGTTGAAATGAAAGAGCGAGCCCGCCGTGAGCATGTTTTTGAAGCAGAGTTTGTGACTGCAGATTCTACAAAGGTACTTTTGTGATTGCTGGGTTTAAAGCAGTGGAAACTAATTATTTAAGAGCTTTACAAATGGACTTTTAACATTCTGTTCTATAGTGTGTCTCTATTAAGTGCAGCAAGTCAGGGGCAAGGTCTGCTGTCTCTGGGCACGTGTGTGTGTGTGTCTGTGTGTGTGTGTGTGTGTGTGTGGTTGTTGTTGTTGTTGTTGTTGTTGTTTTATTTTTTTATTAAATTTGTTTGCTAGAGCTGTGCCTCGAATGTTACCATTCTGGTAGTTTTGAGGCCTATTCCAAAATTACATTTAAATAGCAATTTGGAATGGCAGCATGTGGAATTTTGTATAATCTGCAGAATTCCTATGACTGACCAGTGGAAGTCGGGGCATTTACTCCAACATTTTTACTTGGTCCACTCTATCTCACTTGGGCTTCATGTACACATAGCCTACTTTGACCGCTGGATGTGGGAAAACGCAAAACGTGTCAAAATGGCACCGCCGGTGATCAAAACGTTCCTATCCTGAATTTTTCCATGTTCAGGAGAGGAAGGTTTAAGCTCCCCTAACCGCAGCAGCTTCTAACTTATGGAGTAGAGTTTAGGAACTTTGGCAAAAAAATACCAAAAGCTCGTAAAACTCAAGTTTAGGAGCTGTAGTGTACGTGAAGCCTCAAGCTGGTTGGACATTTTGGGCTTTTGCTACACCTTGCACGAAAAGCAGTGACCCTGTATCCAGACATCCCAACATGCAAAAACTTTTTCAGGGAGGTGGGTGTGGCTTTTAAACGTGCTACATATTGGGCATGGCTTAAACGGGGTGTGGTTTAATAGTCTGAGATGACTTACACGGTAAGAAGTATGTAGAGGGTGGTGTCAGCAGTTCTTTATTTTTTTTTTATTATTTTTTTACAATTTTTGTATTTAAAAGAAATGATGATAATTTCTTAACCATCAAGGCGAGTCTAGGTTCTCACAACAGACATGCATACACAATAACTTTAACAGATATATTGTTGCAGGGGAGTAGGACAGAGAGCCGGATGAAGGACAGGAGGGGAACCATAGAAGGACACGGGTAAGGGCTGGAGGAGGATGATGCACAGAACAGTCTGGGATGATCAGTGCAGCAGGATGGACAGCTGTGATTACCGATCTCCCTGTTTTCGCTTTTTAGCCGACGGCAGTGGGAGGGAGAGAAGTGAATGTTGGCTATACAGGAATATTGAAGTTCACAGCTGTCCCTCCTGCTTCACTGATCATCCCTGACTGTAAACCAGGGGATTGTTCAGGATCAGCCCCGCAGCCGGGCTATCGGGCAGCACTTGCGGGTGTCCAGGAGGCTCCTGCACCTCGCGGGAGACTTGGGATGTCTGTGTATGTATCTGATCGAGGAAAAGCAGGTGCATTACTATGTCAGAACCATTGACGCATCTCGGCATAGTGCCTACATATACTGTCAAAGTTTATACTGAAGAATACAATATTGTATTTATGGATATATGTAAATCTGTCCTTTGGGAGAATTACAATTTTCCTACAATATCAAAACTAGAAAACCAAAATTCTTTTATCCGTGCTATTTTGAAGACAAGTAACACAAATGAATATTTAAAATATATATATATATATATATATATATATATATATATATATATATATATATATATAGATAGAGAGAGAGAGAGATATATATATAGAGATATATATATATATATAGAGAGATATAGTTCAAAATTAAAATCGGGTACAATTTGTGATAAAACAAATAATTGATATACTTCTACAATCAGAGATACATGATGGTTAAATGTTCAGATAATATTTACATTATATATGAGAAGGTATATTCACAGTTCTTACTGATCGTCCTGGTATATTTAAAACCTTGTAACTTGTAAAATAACCTTCCCGTGATTTTCATAGACTCTAGTTAAACAGCTTTTTGTCTACATTATGTTATCTCTTCTCAACACAAACAGATCTCTGGCTTAATCCTCCTTGTATATGTGTACAGAACACATGTCATTTTGTACACAAGCTTGGCAAAACAGACAAGCTTATTTTAAATTTAGAGAGAATTTATTTTCAGACGTCGCCCTAAAACCATTGTACAACTGTTGGCATTTAGCTTTTTAAAGACAAACATAATTTGTGTATGTCTCCTAATATTGGGAATATAATTATTTCATACTGCTGTTAGAAATAATATAACCCAAATTGCTCAGCCAGATGCATTTAAATGGTTTCAGTTATGTGTATGTAGAAACATTCATTACCAAAAGGTAAATAAACAAAATTATACATTACCAGTATTTTAAGAGTTCTTTCTGTTTGAGAAGTCCCATGAGGGACCTTTCAACTCCCTACATCTTTGTGTTCAATCTCTCCCTTCCAGCTTTCTTCAGAGATCCTCTCAGAGAGAGAGTTCTCCAGACATCTCATCAGTCAGCTTCCTTCCAGAGATGGAGCCATCCAAACATTGCTCAAAGATCCCCCTCGTCTCTACAACTCCTTTTTAACACACCCAAGAAGTGGGTGTGTATCACTTTACTACGTCACTGACGATGTGAAATGAAGCTATGTTAGGTAGGCTGTCATGGCAACCAGCTATGCGGCCATTTTGAGTAATGCCACTTTTAACCTGTAGGGGCGGTGGTGTATAAGGAATAATTCCTAATGATAGGGTCATCCAGGGTTAGTAATAATTTATGACCCCATAAAGTAATAATTTATGACTCTCTCTCTCTCTCTCTCTCTCTCTCTCTCTCTCTCTCTCTCTCTCGTTGTCCCACATACCAGCGGCATGGCTCTCTCTCGGTTGTGTCTCTCCTCGGCTCCTCCTCCTGGCTGTGTACACAGGAACATTGAGCCAAGAGGGGGAGGAGCCACAGAGGGACTGTGTATTGCAGTCAGTGGAGAGACGGCTGCACTGTAAAGCCGAATGACGCTGCGGGACCCCGGGCGGCAGATGTCCCGGATGACTGTGCCACTTTGCCGGGGGGCAGCAAAAATGCCCCCCTCCTCCCGCATGGAGAGCCGCACAGCTGAATCCTGGAGTTCAGTGCAACTGCACGTTTCGGCACTGAACTCCAAGATTCAGCTGTGCGGCTCTCCGTACAGGAGGGCTTTTTCGCCGCCCCCCCCCGCGCAAAGTGCCGGCCTGGGCTTAGTCGGCCTAGGCCATTATACATCTCTGAAATAACCCCCACGGTGTCGCTCTCTAATCAGAAAATTAATGCAAAAAACACCTGTAAAGGTTTCCTGGGCCTTTAAACTGTTTCTTTGGTTCAGTAGATTACATAATCATATGAAAGACTGCTGACTTGAAGGTTGTCCAGAACCGTGGTTCTCAACCCTTACCTCGAGTAGCTCCAGAAGGCCATGTTTGCAGGTTTTCCTTTATCTTGCACAGTTGCTTTTAATCAATGGCTTGGTATTTTGAACAGCTATTTTATCTAAGAGAAATTCCCAAAACCTGGCCTGTTGCGGGTACTTGAGGACAGGGTTGAGAATCGCTGGTCCAGAAGACCATCACAGCTGTGCACAGCTGCTGCCCTGTAGTAGTAAAACTGCTATAGGGGGGGTCAGCAAATGTTTAAAGTAAGTGGAGACTAATGGTCTCGGTGGATCTGTACTTATAGATCAAAATATAAAGTCATACTCCGGAGCTGGTTCTTGTGTGATAACAAGGAAAGTCTTTCAGTTCCTGTCACCCCCCCCCCCCACTCCATTTATTATGCTCATTAGTCCGTACATTAGTTAATTAAAAATTCTGACTTTTTGGGGACACAGTGACCCGCCTTTCCTGCAGAAGCAACCTTGCTTCTTTTTTAATTAAACCATTGCCTGTGGATTAAAGCTTGTTTGTACTTCATGCTGTCTCTGACGCAAATAAGAATCTACCTGGTAGAAAATATTCATTGCCTAACCTCCATATGTCTTCATTAAAATTTTGCTTAATGTCTGTAGAAAGCGGCATAATTTGTGATTTGATTGAATTCTTCTTTTTTTTTTTTTTTTTTGGGGGGGGGTGTGGCAAAAAAATGTGGAGGAATATGAAAAGTACTAAATGTTGTATCGGAACCCTTTCGTTTCAGGAACTATTGTCTACAAAGTTGAAAGATCCAAAGATGACTTTTGACATCTGCAGCTGTCAATTTGTTTACCATTACTCATTTGAGACATATGAGCAGGCTGACATGATGCTCAAAAATGCTTGCGAACAACTTTGCCCTGGAGGCTATTTCATCGGCACAACTCCAGATGGCTTTGAGCTGGTGTAAGTGTTTAAGATCCTTTTTATTGCTACGTAAAATGCTCAGGAAAATTGTCTGTCTGCTCCGTCATGCTGCCAAATACTGGTAAACAGGCAGCCTCTTGTGATATGGCTGACAAATCTTTTTAGAACATTTTGTAGCTGAATTATTAACTCATACTTGGTGTATCACTTATTGAGATGAGTCATTGATTCGGGAAAGATTAGAAATACTCAACATTATTAGCTAATTTATTTACAAGTGGAAATGTTTTGTTTCTTGCCCCATTTTTATTTAGCAAATAATGTTTTAAAGGGCGTGTCTCCCCCCCAATGTTTTTGACTGCTTTTCTGAGAAGGGGCTGTTCTTTGTTGGTCCATGTAGTGTTAGGAATGATCTCTCTCCATCTGCTGGGCTTGGACACGCTTGAAAAGCAGACAACACAGCTATGATTTTTTTTTTTTCCCCCCAATAGAAAACCCAAAGTGGTCTGTGAGGCCAGTGTCCTAGTTGTGCCCTGTGTTCAATGGTCTTTATGTAACTATTTTAAAGCGGTGCTCCACCCAAAAGGGCTGACTTCACTTTTTCACACCCTCCACTGCTGCATTTGGCACTTGGGGGGGCACATGGTTATTGCAGGTACCTGCTTCCACTTCTGGGTAAGATTTCTTTCACACTGAGGGCGTATTGCAGGTGCTATAGCGTTAAAAATAGCGCCTGCAATACGCCCTTAACGTGCTGCTCTATTGAATAGAGCGTTGCGCTAGCAGGACGTTAAAAAAAAGTCCTGCTTGCCACATGTTTGGAGCGGTGTGTATACACAGTGCATTGCGGGCGGTTTTAACCCTGTCTCTTTAACCCTGTCTCTTTAAATCTGCCCATAGCATCGACGGTAAAAATAGCGGAGTTTTACCGCCAACACTATGGGCGGTTCAGTGTGAAAGGGGTCTAAGATCGCTCTGAACTTGGTATCGGAAGCCCCCCCAGCTGCCTTCTGGGACACACACATGTCCCAGAAGACAGCAGGACCATTCAAAAAGTGTAGCACGACTCTCACATGTGCAGTAGGAAACCATCTGTGAAGGCTTCACTGCCGGTTTCACTTAATGAAGATGCCAGCGCCTGCACCCAAAGCTGATGGATGAATTGGCTCGGGGATTCGACATTGCTGGATTACTGGGCAGGTAAATGTCCTTTATAATAAAGGTCAGCAGCTACAGTATTTTACAGTATCTATTTGTATTGGATTATTGTTGGTGTGTGCTTTTAGTGTATTTGGTTTGCTAATTTTTTTTTTCTATCAATCGTTACAGGAAACGTCTTGAAGCTTCTGAAACCAGTTCTTTTGAGAATGATGTGTATGGAGTCACATTTCAAGAAAAGGGAAACTATCCCCTTTTTGGGTGCAAATACGACTTTAAACTGGAAGGTGTGGTTAATGTGCCCGAATTTTTGGTATATTTTCCAGTACTTGTAGAGTAAGTGTTTTTTTTTTTTTTTTCCCCCGTCATAATTCATAAATGTTATCCATACTATGTGCACTTACCACTTTAATTCTGTTTTCTTCATTTGCTCTTGCATCCCTTTAAACAAGTCAGTATTTGGGGGATACTAGTTTTTTTTCTAATATGGCCATCACTAGAGTGAGCTAAAGGAAAGCTAGATCTGGAATAAATGAGCAGGCACTTTCTGTTCCTTCCCTTTTTAGCTCCATCTAGTTTAATAACAATTAAACATTTGAGTGGAAGAACCCTGTCTAGCAGTTTTGTGCAGGTGCTTATTTTTTTTAATTAATATCTTGCCTACTTCTCTCTTGCTAAACTTGGGCATGTCAGTGTTTTTGGTAATGGATTTGTATGAATGTCTTTTAATGTGCATGCCCGGTCTCGCTGGTCCGTGCTGCCCCATCGTCCCAGAAAGACGATGGGGCTATTCAGAAAGCGTAGCCCAACTTGCGCATGTGCAGTATGAAACCGCCGGTGAAGGCTTCACTGCTGGTTTCCCTTAGTTAGGATGGCGGCGCCTGCACCCAACCCGATCACCCTCAGAGGGCTAACATCGTGGGCTCCCTGGACAGGTAAGTGTGCTTATTAAAAGCCAACAGCTACAGTTTTTCTTTAAAAAAAAATAAAATTGTGGCTAGAACACTGCTTTTAATATGATTTCCGTTTTGATCTCAAAGCAATATTTGTTCTTTGAGCATCTGAAGCCTTTTCTTTGAGACCTGTACTATGAGAAATTCTTAAGTTGCCATCTTTCCTAAAATACGGCTACCATACTAATGAAATTTGTTGATACTTAAAGCGGAGCTCCACCCAAAGGGGGGAAATTCTGCTTGAAGTACTCCTCCCCTGCCACGTTTGGCACATCCCCCCTTTTTTTTTTTGTGGCGTAGCAGGTATCTGTCAACTAGTCGTTCCAAGCAAAAGTTCTGCTCTCCCCTGCAGTCTTTTGGAATGGTCCAGAAGACTGCTGGACCATTCAGGAGGCGCAGCGTGACTCGCGCTTGCACAGTGGGCACAGTTAAAAAGACGGGGAGAACAGACGGCTCGGGTGAGCACATCGCTGGATCATGGGATAGGTGAGTGTGTTAAGTCAGCAGCTATAGTAGCTGCTGGCTTTTAATAAACACAAAAACTAGCTCCTCTTAAGTCCCAGAACAAACATGCAGATTGGAATGTCCATGAAATCAAAGCTCTGATGTGTAAAGTACTAAAGTAGCTCAGCCAGACAGAGTTCAGCAATGGCAGCATGCATAATTTCTCAGTACTGGTTTCCTAAAAGCACATTTTGCACTATGAATAATAAAGTATGCAGTGAAAATAATAAAGAAATATCTTTTGAAATTGTAATTCCAGTACTGGCCATGAGGTGCTGCTATGTCTGTTCTAAGTGCTTGATTTGGGAAAAATAAATGAAAAATAGATGGAGAAAATGAGAATAAGCAAGGACGATGGATCTGAAGTGAGATCGTGGGAGGAACTAACACATCTATTTGTTTTGCAGAATGGCCAAGAAGTATAAAATGAAACTAATTTACAAGAGGACCTTTAAGGAATTTTTTGAAGAGAAGGTTAAAAATTATGAACAGAAAACTCTGCTGAAAAAAATGCAGGCTTTGGAGGTAATTTTTTTCCGCTTTGCTAATGACATAGAAGACTCAGACCCGGTTCACACTGGGGGCGACACATCAGGCGGCTCAGCCGCCTGACGAGTCGCGTCCCATTCAATGCAATAGAACCATTCTAATAGGAGTGACGCAAGTCGCTCCGACTTAAAAAAAGGTTCCTGTACGATTTCGGGGGCGGCTCGGGGCGACCTGCATTGATTTCTATACAGAAGTCGTTTTGCAAATCGCCTCTGAAGTCGTCCTCAGGACGCCTTGCCGAGTCGCCCCCAAAGTCGTGCCGCTGCTGTGTGAACCGACTCTTACTCGGCATTGTATACTGTTCTTATATTAGACACGATATGAAAACTTGTTCAAAGCTGTACTGGAGAAAGTGAAGCTTCCTCATTTTTTCTTTTTACTAGTCTGGGAAAGCATATTTTTGTCAGTGGGACATGGCTGACACTTTTTAGGGGTTTCCTTATTACTAGCTGTTTACAGTGCTGCTTTGTATGCTTACATCTTTCTTCTTTTCTTTCTTTTTTTTTTTTCTCCATAAGTATAGTATTATCCCTGTCATGTCATTTTAATGTGTTTTTTTTTTTTTGAACATGGTGAGCTGGTGGTGAGCGGATGGGGTGGGTGGACTGATTGCATCCACATTACATTCCAGTTGCTAAGGGATTGAACTTTTCTGAGTACTTTAGATCCTAGCCCTTGCTCAGATGAGAAAAGCAGCACTCTGAACAAATTGTAGCCTTTTATTAGTCATGCTATGACTAAGCACTAGTTTCGGTGTGAAACGCGTCATAAGTCAGGTTTTATTTTATTTTGCTGTGACTTGTAGTGCTGTCCTTCTTTTAATAAAAGGCTACAATTTATTCAGAGTGCGGCTATCCAGAGACAATCTTTGTTCCTGCTTTGCTAAGTGCATTGCCTGCACCTGAGTTGTCTGCAATGGAGGATATTCATCTGGGTTCCCACCTGGAGCGGCTATTCCCTTAACCACTTAAGACCCGGACCATTACGCAGGTAAAGGACCTGGCCAGTTTTTGCGATTCGGCACTGCGTCGCTTTAATTGACAACTGCGCGGTCATGCAATGTGGCTCCCGAACAAAATTGACAAAATAGAGCTTTATTTTGGTGGTATTTGATCACCTCTGCGTGTTTTTTTTTTTTTTTTTTTTTTTTTTTTGCGCTATAAACAAAATTAGAGCAACAATTTTGAAAAAAAAAAATATTTTTTACTATAATACCCCCAAAAAAGATATATAAAAAACGTTTTATTTTTCTCAGTTTAGGCCGATACGTATTCTTGTACATATTTTTGGTAAAATAAGCGTTTATCGATTGGTTTGCGCAAAATATATAACGTTTACAAAATGGGGAATAGTTTTATTGCATTTTTATTAATATTTTTTTTTTTTTTTACTATTGACGACTATCAGCGATTTAGTGGCATTTACCACTAGGGGGCGCTGAAGGGGTTCAGTGTGACCTCATATGTGTTTCTAACTGTAGGGGGGCGGGGCTGGACGTGTGACGTCATTGATTGCCTTTCCCTATATCAGGGAACAGACGATCAATGACACCGCCACAGTGAAGAACATGAAGCTGTGTTTACACACAGCTCTCCTCGTTCTTCAGCTCCGGGGACCGATCGCAGGACTCCGGCGGCGATCGGGTCCCGCGGCCACGGAGCTTTGGGGCGCGCGCCTGCGACCCACGGCAGGGCACTTAGAGGACGTACAGGTACGTGCTTGTGCCCAGCTGTGCCATTCTGCCGACGTATATGTGCAGGAGGAGGTCCTTAAGTGGTTAAAGGGGTTGTAAAAGGTACAGTGTTTTTTGTTTTTTGTTTTTTTTTCTTCCTATATAGCTTAATTTACCTTAGTGCAGTCCTGCACTTACCTCATCCTTCCATTTTTGCTTTTATATTTCAATGTTTTTATTGAAGAAAAGAAACAATCAGCATACATAGGCCAGACAATTGCAGTTTCCAACAAAATAATTCAAGGCATTACATCATATCAATGCTTCGCATAGGAAGAGCAAAAATAAAACACAAACAGAACAAACCCCTATAGGAGCCTAGGTACCCTAACAAAAACAAACTCAAGTAGGGTTATATTCAAAAGGAAATACCAAATAAGACATAACCTTAAAAGCCAATAAGGCTCTAAAGTGACCTAGTGTAAATTAAAAACCAAATACGGTCAAATGTTAGTAAAAGAAGAGAGAGAGAGAAAAAAAAAGAGAGAAAGTAAAGGAGAGGGGGGAGAGTAGAAGAGGGTCAACCCAGAGATCATTGAGGAACCGAGATATATTGAATCCACGGATCCCAGACTTTCTCGAATTTTTCTGAATTATTATGAAGTATATGCGTGAGTTTGTCGTTTACCATAATCCAATTTACTTTGCTTTTAACATAATCCAGAGGGATACCCAATTGTTTCCACTGACAGGCTATCGCTATTCTTGCCGCTAACAAAATATATGTGATTAATTTCACAGATGTCTTGGGCACCTCATCAGGCAACCTGTGAAACAAGGCTATCTCGGGAGATCTACGAATATTCACCCCCGTTACTGAATGTATCAAATTAAATATCCTAATCCAGAACCTAGTCACCGATGATACATCGTCCCCAATTGTCCACAACCCCTAAAGCAATTAGGCGAAGCAGACGCGTGCATTTTGGCCACCCGAATCGGTACCAAATACCAACGTAAAAGTGTTTTATAGTTGGCTTCAATTAGCGTAGTATTGATGGAAACTTTAGATAAATTAAATGCTATGTCTTGCCAGTCAGCCAAATCAATTACAATATTCAGGTCTTTTTCCCACCGCTTCATATAGGGGAGCTTCGAATGTGGTTCAACAAGGGACGAGTAAACCGCAGATATCCGTCCTGACACTAACCCCCTCGTCCGGCAGCCCAACTCAAATGTTGTGAGCGCAAGTGGCTCAGTCACAAGATTAAGCTTACGTCTGATGAAAGAGACCCATTTTTGCTTTTAAATGTCCTTATTTCTTCAGAAAAATCCTCACATCCTGTTCTTCTGTCTGTAACTCCACACAGTAATGCAAGGCTTTCTCCCTGGTGTGGAGTGTCGTGCTTGCCCCCCTCCCTTGGACTACAGGAGAGTCGCGACACTCTCTACGTTGCAGATGGAGAAAGGAGCTGTGTGTTAGTGGGCGTCCTGACCAGGGCTGTGGAGTCGGTAGATAAATGTTCCGACTCCTCAGTTTTATGTACCTCCGACTCCCCGACTCCTCTGTATTAATATGCGAATGTATTTTATACATTCCTTGAGGGAAAGAAACGCAACCTACCACAGGACTACTGGCTGGGAAGACAACAGTCTACTGTATTGCACAGTTTAAGCAAAAGACAAACACAATGAAAACAATCAAGTGGCTGGATAGTAGCAGCAGGCATAAACATCAGGAACAGGATCTTTACCAGTTCAAAAATACAAACCACATTATTTGGTTGTTTTAGAACAAAAACAAAGCTTATCTATAACTAGACAATGCATTTCCTGAGGAAAATGCGAGTGGGAATGCTGAATAGCTGAATTGCTGAAGCCCGCACAAAAGCCATTCACCATAACCACTACACTATCTTTAGGACATACAAGCAGTGTTCCTTCAGTACTTATAAAGCCTAATATCACACAGCTCCTTTCTCTATCTGCAATATAGAGAGTGTCCTGACTTGCCTGGTCGCCCCTCCCCCCTCAAGAGGCTTTCTCCACATGAGGTGGGGGAGGAGGACTGCACTGAGGTAAGGAAAGCTATTTAGGGAATCAAAATACCATTAGAAACGCTTTTCATCCACACACAAAATCAGTTATCGAAGCCTTCAAACAAAACGTAATAAATCTACAACCGTACATGCGATCGATACAGCGACTTCACCGCTTGAAAGACACGGCCCTTGTGAACGCATCGAAATGAAATTTATGTTGTTAAACTTAAAATTGTGGCCATGCCAGCGATTTAGAAAAGAGCGTCTTTGTGTGTTTTGCAGGAACATTTTTAAAATTTTTAACATGAGAGTCAATGGGAAGGGTTTTGTCGCTCTTGTCCTTTAGAAGCTCCTGGAACTAAAAGTCAAATGGCTATCACAAAACTGATCACATTGCCTGAAACCAGACAACAATACCTACGTTTTGATATATAAATTGTGTATGACAAGTAGATCTTGTGGGCGTGAGAGCAATTTGTTTCCCCTTTTTTTAAAGATAATTTTATTTTTCAATGATCTGTGCTGTGCACATGACACGCTCTAAATCACTTCCATAGGATTACATTATAACCGATTACATTTTCTGAAAAAATCGCTAAACGTAAATTGCGTTTTCACAAAAACCGTAAAAGATATCAATCTGAAAAGTCATAGCCGGATAGCTGAATATTTTGTGACCGCTTTAAAGTTTGTTTGGTGTCTAAGTGAAAGTATGAAGGAGCTGAAACTTTTTGCAGGACGTGTGATTTGAAGCGGTAAAAAGCATGTTCTCATTGACTTCAATGTTAAAAAAAAGTGTCTAAAAGCTTAATATTTTAAAAAGTATAAATAGTACAAAAAAACTTGAAGTCCCATCGTTAGCTGAACGAGACGCACATTTCAATAGTTGAATGGTCTCAATAGCTGAAAGTATGCAGAAGTTACGCAGAGCCAAAAAACGTACGGAATAAAAATAATAAACGAATATCAATACTGGGAATGCTTATTAAAGCATTCCCACTAATGAACCAAAAACAAAATCTGTAAAACCTAGAAATGGTTTATATTCATCTTGAAATGTAGTTATAGGCTTAGCAAATGCAAATCAATTCAATGTAGAGTTCTAAGGAAGAGAATTGCCTCTGCCAGATCCTCTTTCATAGAGGCTCTTAAGTCAGACTTTATTATTTTAAGGGCTGAAAATAATCTTTCGACACTGACTTGGGTGGGTGGCATTGCAGTAACTATCCTGGCCACATCACTAACGATCTCTGGATAAACAAGGATGGCTTCTTCAACAGTAAGTTTTGATGAGCGATCATACTTTTCAACTTCTTTTAGTGCTTTATAAAACTCCTGTTTGGAATTTTTTTATTTGGACACTTACTGGTTCTCTAACATGCGTTCCCTGTAAAAGCAGAACACAACACTATGGAAAGTATAAGTATTGCAGCTCCTAATTGTGCGTTGCGTGCCATATAGTGAAGCACATGAAAAGCATGCTTCTTCACAGTCACTTAATGTGTTCGTTTTGCGGTTACGTGAGGCACTGCATGCATTGGTCTTTATTCTTACAGTAGAGAAGTCATTAATTATAACTTTTTGTGAATTGGGACATTTAAACTTGCTTTTTTTAATTCCAATCTAAATTTAGTCGGAGTCGGTGCATTGTTTTCCGACTCCAGGTACCCAAAATTTCCTCCGACTCCTCGACTCCGACTCCACAGCCCTGGTCCTGACTCTCCTGTAGTCCAAAGGAGGGGGCGAGCATGACACTCCACACCAGGGAGAAAGCCTTGCATTACTGTGTGGAGTTAGACAGGTAAAGGAAGCTATTTAGGGGAAAAAAATGTACCTTTACAACCCCTTTAAGATGATGATTTATTTCATGAATGATTTGGTCAGGACAGCAAAATGTTTTTGTTTTTTTTATAGGGTGTGCACTAAATGGGAAAGCCCAGCCACTGTCCATAGGGAAACCATTTCTTTTATGGATACCCAGGGGTTTAGGGAAACTTACCATCATGGAGAGTTGTTCGTACTATGACTTTTTTTTTATTTTTATATTTTTTACAATTATTTTTCTGCTTGGCGGTACTTATCCTTCAATAAACTAGGTGACCACCTACTATAATGCTAAAGCACTTAATAACTAAGGACTGCTTATTGATTCTATACTTAGAGGGAGATGATGTGAATTGTTTGCTTTAAAGCAGAAGTACAGCCAAAGCTTTTTTTAGCTATATTTGTATGGATCACAGGTGTTTGTTCTTTGTGCCCACAATGAGTTGAAGCCTGCTGACATCAGAGCCGGTCTAGGCTTTGGAAAGATCCCGCCCATATGCTAGGGATCCACCCTGCACCTGGCTCATCCTCTCAGTGACCTGCTGAGAGCGTGAGGAAGCCTCTTCTGCCCCCTTTACAGTCGAGCTCTCCATTGAGCACAGCAGGGAGCCAGTGACTGACAGTCCAGACTCTGCTCACAGCGGAGGGGAGAGCTGAGTAATAAGTGGTGTTTGATCACTCAGTTCTCACTACAGAGCTGGTGGGGGTTCAATGTTGAATCCACCTAGGTGAGTATGTTTGTTTTTTTGTTTGTTTGTTTGTTTGTTTTTTTCTTTTCTTTTTTTTTTTTTTTTTTTTTTTTTTAAGAAAGCCACAGTTCTTTTAAATACAAGTTATTTTATTTTTTCTAATGAACAGAAATATCTTTATGGTTCCCATATAAACTAATGTAAAAACATTAATGCTAAATGGTTATGATTTAAGGCCCCCTGAGGGCAGAAAAGTGTAAGCTGTTCTGTCTCTTGGATTGATTTAAAAAAAATAAATAAAAATTTTTTTTTTTTTTTGCCTATACTATATAAATAGATTTTTTACTGTGAAGGATCCGAGTGACAGATTGCATCTATTTAAAAAAGAAAAAAAAATGCCTAAATCGGTTGTAGCTGACTTTTTCTCATCATGAATGCGTGCATAATTTTTTTTTATTTTTTTACATCTTTTGTGTAAGGCGCTCAGTTTTGTATATTGTTATAATTATACACTTTTGGTCACAGCAAGGAAAATTGCTTGACTTAATAGCATCTCTGGAGATTTAAAAATATATTCTCTGGAGTACATATTACTGAATACAGTCTTATTTTGGTGTTGAAGAATTTATGCATGACGTGGTAAGATGAAAAGGATCAGGCACGAGCTGCTGTTTTTGATTGCATGGTCTTATGAAGTAAGTGCTGGAGCATGATGGTTAGTGAAAGTAGTGCTGCATAATATTGTGGTTTTTAGGAGATTCTCATTCTGTTTGTGGATTATACATTTGTCATAACAATCAACTTGAATAAAAAGGCCATTTACTTTACCGACTCGCTGTCGGATTGCTGGCTAAAATCTGTTTATTTTAAACAGTTTCAGTTCTACAGCCCCACTGGAATATAGAAGTTTTAAATGTACAGTATTTTTTGTGTTCTATTGTTGGAAGGTAGTCATTTTACTGTGTCATTAACCAGACATATTTTTAAATCTTTTAGCAATATCCACCAGCATCACATGCAAGTTTAGTTTCTAACAGTGAAGAAGACTATGAGCATGCCAAGAAAACTAAGGAGAGTGGCAAAGCCAAGATGCCCTTGGTAAGTGTTTGTCAATTATATGTGCTACTGCTAAAAAAAAAAAGATATACCGTATTTATATATGGTTCTGTTTCTATTGGACAGCAGTTGTTCGTGTTATGTCCTGATGTTCCTTGAACAACTACTTATATTTAGCCCATGCTTTGCAATGAAAATAACAGATTATTTATATAATTCGTTTTTTTTTTTTACATTCCTACCAGATATAATCTATTTTTTTTTTTTTTTTTTTGCCATTATAGTACTATATGTAATTAAAGCACATGCCCATTGGTCATCCTTTACCCATTACACCCCCCATACTACCACACAATATGTGGGAATAAATTGTGTTTTGCTCTTTACCTACATGGGCTTCCCTGGGAGCAGCTGGTATGTTTCTCAGCTAGATTAGCATCCGGGGCCCCTCCTTGGTACAGGAACAAGATGGCTTGGTTCCCTAAATCCTTCTGTGCCTGGCGCAGGCCATGTCTTTTTTTCTTTCAATAAATTTTTATTGGTATATATTAATACACAAACAATAAACAAAAGTAACCATCTGTTTTGTTCAGAAAACATGCAATTAATGAGCATACATTGGATTAGATAAATTCAGCAGGTAGTCTAAAATGGAACACCAGTCGAGTAAATAAGTAATAAATTAATTAAAAGGAATGTGCCTAACTGAACATGGAAAAAACATTACTCGTTGTTTAACACAATTTTAAAACATCAAGATGAATGCATTAGGAAGTTTATTATATAAACACAGTAAAGAGCAGCAGGGTAACCTCAAATGTTAGTATTAGTAATAAGCGACACAATGAGTCTTCAGAAAACTCAATGTGGAATAAAGGCAACCTCCCTTCATAGGAAAACACTAGCCACAATGTCCAAGTGTTATTTTCGTACCAATTTGTCCAGGGGGTCCATGTGTTTACGTGTTTAGGTAAGGTAAATAGTGACACAGCCATCACTCTCTCATATGTGCAATGAACATTGGTTAAGTCAATAGCTTCCAAAATACTAGGAGGACATGGATCTTTCCATTTTCTGGTTATCGAAAGTCTGGCAGCCATAAGTATATGAACTATCGAGCTCCTAAGATTCGCTGGAAAGTTTTCAATACCCAGAGAAAGCAAAGCCAAGGCGGGGTCCGGAATGATCCGCTTGTCAGATAAAGCAGATATGATTCCGAACACTTCCGCCCAATATTTCGTAAGCATAGGGCAGCCCCATAAAGTATGTAGAAGGTCACCTCTGAATCCGCATAATCTCCAGCACCTGTCCGACTGCTGTCCTCCAAATTTGGATACAACATCTGGGGTATAATACCACCTCAATGTGAATTTAACAGATAGTTCCCACAATGTGGTACAACTTGATGTTGATTGATTTAGCTTGCACGCGACACGCCATTGGTCATCCGTATATGTTTGACCTAGATCCTTTTCCCATTGAACATGCGAGGAGGTCTTTGAGAATCTCTGCTTTTCTTGGAGCAAATTATAGAAAACGGAGATACCTTTTTTTTCTGATTTCTAGCGAAGTTAAATAGGACCACAATATGGGATGTACTTGAGTAATGTTAACGTTCAATTTTCTTATACATTTCACTATGAGAGAATAATGAGTATGGCACCAACTAGGTATATTGAATTCAGATTGAATGACTTGGAAGGATTTAATCTCTCCCTTGAAGAAAAGGTCATGTATATGTTTAATACCATAATCACCCCAAATATCTAGTGGAACATGTTTCAGAACTAGACTCAATACATTCAGTGGAGCATGTACTGTAAGAGTAGAATCGGAGGGATCTACAGATTTTAGAACTTTAAGCCATGTAGCAATCGATAACTGCATTGTGGGGGGTAGATATGTGGGGATTTTTATCCCTAGCTCTGCACCAAACAGCCACAAATTAGCAGAGCCATGAACACAGAAGGAGGTTTCAATCCGACCCCATGCTGTAGTGGGATAAGGTTGAAACCATTCCTTTAGCTGGGACAGTATAGACGCCTGAAAGTAATCACGAAAATCGACATAGCCCACCCCTCCCCACTTTCTATGTTTGATCAATTTGTAGTGGGCGCACCTCGACTTTTTCCCATTCCAAATGTATTTGGAGAGGATTGATTGTAAAGATTTGAAGAAGTGAACCGGGATAGGTATGGGTAAACACCTGAACAAGTACAATATTTGAGGTAGATGCAACATTTTGAATGCCGATAGTCTGCCCCACCAAGACAATTCATGTTTACCTAATTTAGATAGGTCAATTTGCAGTTTCTTTTTAAGTGGAATAAAGTTTTGCGTGAACAGAGATCTAGTAGAACGGGTAAGAAGTATCCCTAGGTATGGAATACTAGTTTCTACCCATGAATATGGGAACTGAAGTTGGAGCAGGCTGTTAGACACAGCGTCAATACCTATATCCATGGCATAGGACTTGTTTTCATTAACTTTGTAAAATGAAATTTTACCAAACCAGTCCAAAATCCTTTGAACTTCTAGAAGAGAAGAAAATGGGGAAGAGAGCATTAAAATAATATCGTCTGCAAATAAACTAATTTTATGAGTGCTGTCGCCTATAGATATACCTGAAATCTTCGGATTGGATCTAATGTGTTCAGCTAGAGGTTCTATTAATAAATTAAATATCAAAGGGGATAATGGGCAGCCTTGCCTTGTGCCATTGGTGATATGGAATGGTTTAGACAGCATGCTAGAGCTGAAAACTCGCGCAATAGGATTAGAATACAGGGCGAGAATTGCTTTAAGAATAAAGCCCTCAAAACCAAATTCCTGCAAAGTAAGTAATAGATAGGTCCAATTTATCCTGTCAAACGCCTTCTCCGCATCCAATGATAGGAGCAGAGAAGGCGTTCCGGTAGCGTTGATATTGTGGATAACGTCAATCAACCTTCTGGTCGCGTCGGAAGACTGTCTACCTCTAGTGAAACCAGTTTGATCTAGATTAATTAAATTGGGGAGGATGTCTACAATTCTATTAGCAAGCATTTTAGCATAGATTTTCAAATCTACGTTTAGTAGTGAAATGGGGCGGAAGTTTTGTGGGGAAATTGGGTCTTTACCCGGTTTAGGCAGGGTAACAATAAGAGCAGACAACATTTCCTTTGGGAATGTAGAAACAGATGCAGAATGATTATACACCTCTCGTAGATGTGGTAGAAGTACTTGTTTAAATGTTTTAAAATATTCAATGGAATAGCCGTCCGGACCCGGTGCCTTCGCCCTAGGTAAAGAATCAATGGTAGAGAGAATCTCAAGACTATTAAAGGGGCAATTTAAAAGTGTAAGCTGGTCTATCGTTAATTTGGGTAATTTAACATGAGATAGGAACTTTTGAATCTCATCAGTGGAGGGTTGATGAATATTAGTATCTCTGGAGAGATTATATAAACCACTGTAGTAGGAACTGAATGAATCAGCAATAAGTTGGGGGTTAATAATTTTATCCTTCGAGATTGGGTCATAAAGATGAGAAATCTTCGTCTTTAGTCTATGGCCCTTAACTCTATTAGCCAAGAGTTTACCTGCCTTGTTATTGGCGACATAGGAACGTGCCTTCAACTTTCTGAGATTAGAATCATACGATTCCATTAGAACAGATCTCAGTTCATTTCTAAGTGCATATATCTTGGATTTAAGAAAGGTAGAGGGTTTAGATTTGTTTTCAGAGTCAGCATCTGCTAGTTTTTTGGTGAGTTCATCAATTTTAGATCTTATCTTTTTTGCCCGTGATCCAAGTTGAATGAATAGACCACGAACGAAGGCCTTATGAGTATTCCATACTACTACAGGATCGGATACGGAACCTTTGTTGTCCGAGAAGAATTCGGTCAATTTTTGAGATATATATTGTATATTATCGGGATGTTGTAATAAATAATTATTAACGCGCCATAAATAAGATTTGTTTTTAGAATTAACATTCTTTAGCTTAATGCTGATCGGTGCATGATCCGACCACGTAGCAGTATGGATGTGAGACTCTAAAACATTTTGAAGTAACCATTTGTCGGAAATGAATAGATCAATACGAGAGTATGTGTTGTGGCGCGGGGAGTGGAAAGTGTAGTCTCTCTCAGACGCGTGGCAGCATCTCCAGATGTCATATAACTCATTTTCTGCCATAAAGGCAGCAAGAGGGGAAGCAAACCTTTTAACATTTGAGGAGGAATCAACGTGTATGTCAGGTACTAAGTTGAAGTCGCCACAAATCAAAAGATTACCTTTCTGCATGTCTATAATTTTGTTCATAGTTGCCTTGTGGAATTTCATTTGGCCAAAAAACCTGCCTTCAGGATCAGCATATTCATTTAAAAGATTGAAAGCCACTGTATCTCTAACAGCAATTAACACACCTCTCTGCTTTCGAGTATAGTCCGCCTTGAAAATATGAGGATAAGAGTTATGTCGACATTGAGGAGCATTATCTTTTACAAAGTGCGTTTCTTGTAGGCAAAGAACATCGCAGTTGGAAGACAGCGCAGTTTTCCACACTGAGGCCCTCTTAGCCGGGTGATTTAAACCATTAGTATTTATAGAGAGAAAATTGATAGACATTTTGTAGCGGTGGGTATGTGCAATGTGAGTGATACTTACAGAAAGGGATTACCTCTAGGCGATATGGATCAGTGAAAATTGAAAGATGTCCAGAAGTATGCACTGTCAGGGAACACGGAATCAACCAGTCGTTCTGTGACAGCTGCAAATAAAAACTAAAACAGAAACAAAATCAAAACAAGAAACAAAATAACAAAATAAAACAAAACAAAATAATCCCAAACCAAACAAAACAAAATAGCCAAAATATTTGGAATGGCAACAAATCAAAATAGTGAGATTGCTAGCATATGTATATGAAACAAATCGCTATTATGTGTACTAGGGATATGAACCTGGTACAAGCAATGCAATGACAAAGGTCGGGTGAAAACTATAACCGACCAAGAGGAGAGGTAATGTTCAACAGGCAAGGGTAATATAAAAGTAATATGTCAGATACTAGGGGGATGTACTGACAGCAGAGGAATTTTGCAAATGACTATAGCAATATATAAGAAAAAGGAAATACACCAAAGGGAAAATACAATAGTTTCTCATCTTCCTCTGTTCAAACGATATCCATCGAGATGATTGACTAGGCCCAATTCAGGAGCACTTCTTCCATCTTTAGAGGAAAGAGATGGGGTAATACCCCAAGAACGAAGCAATTGCAGACCATCTTTAGGGTTGGACACGATGATGGTTGACCCATTATGGGTGATTATCAGAGTAGCAGGATGCTTCCATTTATATTGAATTTTGTGATCGCTCAATGCCTTGGTAGTAGATTTAAGTTGCCTTCTCAAATGCAGAGTATATTGCGACAGGTCTGCGTAAAGATGGATGTCTTTATATGGACCAGGAAGTACTGAAAGGATCCTAGCTTTTGCCAATAGTTTTTCTTTTGTGGGATAAAAATGGATCTTCATTAGGACGTCTCTAGGAATAGCTGGGTCCATATTTTTAGGTTTGGGAATGCGGTGGATCCTATCTATCATTCTTTCCATTTGGGAAACTTCCGGCAGCAAATTGGCAATTAAATCGTCCGCATATTTGGTTAAACCATCAGGGGGAACGTTTTCAGGGACCCCTCGCAGTTTAACATTGTTTCTCCTTGAACGGTCCTCAAGGTCTGCGAGTTTGGCTTTAATTTTGTCGTTATCGTATGACAGGTCTCTATAAGCGTCCATAAGACCATTAACTGTGTCAGACTGATCGTCCATTTTATTTTCAACAGTGACGACCCTGTCATTTAGACCTCTCAATTCAGTAGAGAATGAATTCATCATTAATGAGAAGCTAGACATAAGAGATGATTGTAGCGAGACAAGCATATTTTTCATAGTAGTGTCTAATACCGGTTGTCCCACAGTGGGATAGTTTGTTATTAGAGATGCGTCACAGGGGTTAGCTGAGGTATGCTGTATGGGTGACATACCTGGGATCAGATTAGGAGCTGCGTCATCGATCCTCCTCCGCGATTTAGCAGGGCTGTGAGATGAAGGGCTAATTGAGGGGGAGCCTCTAACAATGGACACTTGTTTGACATCCTGCCATGGAGTTCCCTCTTCATCAGGCAGATCAGAGTACGATGCAGGCATCTGACACACAGCCGCGGCATCTACGCCATCGTTCAGCCCTGATCCTGCTGCACCCGGCATCTCTAATAAATCTGTAAGTTTTTTGTTGTTCCCCTTCTCCTTCTTCTTCCGCGGAAACATCGAGTATGTTCCGCGGGCAAATACCGACAATCACCGACAGTTTTTGTAGCTTAAAACGAGCGTCTTGCCGCTATATCCCCGGTTCTCCGACGGAGCTCTCTGCTCAAGCGGCCATCACGATCGCCTGCAAGCCACGCCCCCGCGCAGGCCATGTCTTGAAGCGGCACAAAACCTTGTCAGGGACCAGGACGTGCAGCGGTGGTTGTCTGAGTTTCTAGGTGTATGCACTGTAGGAGTTCACAAGGTAGCTGCGTTGGGTGTGACCTTGCTGTCTTCTTGTTTGACCGGATGATGCCCAATAGTAATCCCAGCTGGGAGAAAGTCCTTTCTGGGGCGCAGGAGGCTCTTGTTCCAAGCCTTATTCTTGTCAATCCCTGTTCGGGTAAAGTCCTATGCAGGCACCAGAGGCTGTGGTTCCAAACCTTATTCTCGGTACATGGGAAGGGCCAGTTGGTGCCTAAATGGCGGTTCCTTCCAGCAGTGGCTGTCAAGACACTACAGGTGGAGGAGCAAATGCTGCATTTTGGATTCTTCACTGCATGCTACAGTTTAGGCAAATACAGGTAAGCTAGAGGTTGCTGTACCTACTTGCTGTGTGTGTTCTAGGTTTTCGCCTAGCCTGTAATCTGTCACCTAGGGCCTCTTGATGTTGGGCTTAATTTGATGGGGTACTGTTGGACTCTCCCTATTCAAGGCTCCTTAGAGGGAGTTTGAGGGTCCTTTTTTTCCCTCCCCTTTTTCTACTGGGTTATTTTAGAATTGAGCTTCTGAGAGAGGAGGCGGCATCTGTCAGGGCTGTCAGCTGTGGGGGTTCCTCAGAACATAGATCTTGTGAGGATTTACTTGGCCCCACTACACCTTCCCAGCTGAATTCCATCTAGTATGTCCAGCAAAAGGGAATTTCCTAATTTAAGGGGAAGAGGATGATTCTTTATGTGAGTATAGTTGCTAAATCCCCAACAATACTGGAAGTGTCTGTTTTTGTATAAAGCCTTAAATATATAAAAAATATACTTTGCGCTTACCCTAAGAACAAAAATGTATATACTTGGAGGTGCTGCCACTTATAAAGCCAAAATACTCAGCTTATAGCATATTAAACAATTAGGTAAGTACGTAACCTAAGCAACTTTTATGGCACAAAATTTATATAAATCTCAAAACATAGTCAAATCAACCCCAAGTCAGGAAAAATTTGTAAAAAAAATATATATGTTTATTTATATGTTCAAGTGCTATTGAAAATGAAAAGTGGTTCACAAGATGCTCTTTCTCACATATAATATACGCCTTTTACCAAAAAGGCTAAATCTCAAATTATAGAGATCTTACTCGCTCACACAATGTTTAGCCAGCAGGGATATTCCACTCCTCTGGCTCCTGTGAGTACTCCTTCCTGCTAATCCTATTGCTCCACTCAATAAATCTTTCTAATATCCTCAATGTTTATGCAGACCATCTCTGTAGGGATTCTCTCGATTCTAAAAAGTCACATTTCCCAGTCCAATGTGAATATTTAAGTTCTTTCAAGTTACCCCCCCCCCCCCAAAAGAGAAGTTGGGGGGGTTTACAGGTACATTCTTGAGGTACATATGCTTTCTCTGGATTCTGGTGTTCCCAGGTTATGCTTATACAATCCAACTGAAGAAGTTGCAAGGCAGGCAAGGAGCTCAGAGGTAAATGCATAGTTGTACCCAGTACTTACAGCTTCTACACAGATTGAGTAAACACTGAGGTGTCACTCTCTAGGGGCCTGGATCTGTCAGACCAATTTTTTTTAATCAGTGAGATAAGTGGGTCAGCCAGAAGCAAATCGTACAACAATCTTTAACCATAGGTTATTAAATGTAGATTTTATTAATTTAAGATTATGTCGATTTTATTTTTTTACATGTACTATATTAAAAAAAAAAAAGCTACAGGTCGTGTTAAAATGTCACATTTTAGGACCTCTAACTGAATACATTTTTCAATTATTATTTATTTCTTCTTTTACTTCCAGGGAACTCTAAGTAAATCTGAATGGGAAGCTACAAGTAAGTCATTAAATACTGTACATAACATAAACTGATTGTGATACATGTCCTGGGTTGCACTAACCAAATGAAAAACCTAACATGTCCTTTATTAGACTGTTTCTCTTGTGGGTTTCCAACCCTCTGAGCCAGTACAAGTTTCTGTTAACAGTTGCAACTCTCGGGTTCAAGAAAACATGAACCTGTGCAATTAAAGCTGAGCATATGGCAAAAGCATGGATAAGCATGGGTTGCCAAGTGCAAAACCTTCATGTCAGGTGGGACAAAACGCACTATTGGTGTTTTTGATTGGCTTCGCCCCTTCTAAGGCTTGCTATTGGTCAGTAAGCCCACCTGTCATAATTTAAAGGGGTTGTAAAGGTGTTTTTTATTTTCTAAATAGGTTCCTTTTAAGCTAGTGCATTGTTGGTTCACTTTTTCTTTTTCCTTCGATTTCCCTTCCTTGTGTTTTTTTTTCTTTGTCTGAATTTCTCACTTCGTGTTTCTCCTCGGTAAGCTTGCCCCATCATCCGAGCCATTCTGGCTGGGGGTTAGCATGCTAGCCACCTCCCTTGGAACTACATCCCTGCGAGGAAATGCTGTGAACACAGCATCTCCCCACATTTAAAAGATAAGCACCTAGCTTAAGGTGCCTTTTTTTTCTTTGAATCTAATGTTATTTTCACTGCAGGCAATTACTTTACTTTTAACTATAGAGAAAAAAAAATTCTCATTGTCCATGGACGAACACAGCTCTTTAAATTTTGACAATGGGTTATGTTCCCTGTTTACAGGAGAGGACTAGACAGAAACATGTTAGATAATTAAATACATGTTACATTAACAGAGTTGAACAGCCCTGCCAGACATAACCCTCCTCACTGCAGCATGCAGCCTCAGTTTCGTTCTGCCTAGCAAGGAGAAGGACGTATGGCTCCCTTTGGGCCCAGTGCCCAGAGGGGAAATTTAATTTTACTTTTTTCTTGAATCTTCTTTCAACTGTCGGCTGAGACAGGCTGGATAATATAGATCCTTGTAGTCTACTCAGTCCGACCAGGAAGCGTGGGCACACATTTGCAAAGAGGCTGGGTCTGCCACGCCATACCCCATGACTCCTGGGGTGGCTGGTGAGCTTTGCTCCGAGGTTCACATATGACTGGGCTGTGGTGTTGTCTAACTCACAGTGGGCCGGGCCGACAGCTACCTCTATTGCGGTTGTCGTTTTGTCAGTAATGCGTCAGCGAGTCCTCGCTCGGACGGGTAAGGCATTTTGCCGCCATCTGGCCGGCGCTGGCGCCATTTTTTGGAAAGGGTTTTTCAATTACATTGAGAACGCCCGTTGGTGGCCATTTTGTCGTAGCCGCACTATGGCGCAGCTTACATTGCGGTCGGCCATTTTCCTGTGGCCTCGTTCTGAACGCTCGTCGGCCATCTTAGAGTAGTCCTGACCCCTAGTGCTGTATACGGCGCACACAGGTCCCTGCAGATGCCGCACAGTTACCTCACGGTTCTTTTCCTCTCACACGCCGTGTGCTGAGAGCGGACGGCAGCGCTGGGCAGTCTCCTCCTGACATGAGTCCCCTGGGTACCCCTGGTCAGCGCAGAAAGTGGGTGAGATGCCCTGAATAGGGCTCTAGGAGATTCTGTTTATTTGTAAGGACAGGTGTGCATACACCTACATACTATACATACACACCATGTAAATATTAATATTTGGAGTCAGTATCTGGGTCCTTCCCCCAACATTCTGGTGGTGACAGCAGGTGTTAGCACCTGGGATTCCCACAGAGGTTTCATTGTTAGTCCTGGACACGTTTGTGCCAGGGTGGGGGTGGACTGTGGACGGGCGGTAAAAGAGTGCCCCCTTCCCCCGTTATCCCCTGGGGACTGCTCTGTTATGAAGCCATGGACCAGGTACCTGGGTAAAAAAAAAGCAGGATAAGGCATTTATGGGTGCGCTTCTCACTGCTGCAAGGGACTCTTAAGCTGGATAGTGCAGCTGGGTTTCCGCCAAGGGCTCGGCCTTTTTTGGATCGCACAAATCAGACCGCTCTGTGTAGGTTTTTTCCTTCTGTGCCCTTCTTTGATAATTTCTAAGCGGAATGAAAAATACCACTGAGGGCTTTTGTCCCTCACCACCGGGCGGTTCAGTGCCCCTTTGAGGAGAGCCTTTTCAAAAGGTGGGCTTCTTTTCCGGTGGTGGACCCTCCGGGTGTCATGTATTGGTGACCATTCTCCCTATTGCAGGGAACCCCCGCTTGTATGGATTTGACTGATAGAAGATCCGAAGTACTGACCCATTCCATGTTTACCATGCTGGGGTCTGACTTGCGGCCTATTGTGGCCACTACTCTAGGGTCTCAGTCACTCACGGAGTGAGCATTTTGCACCAGACAGTGAAGGAGCACCAACTCTCTCCCGAAGTTATTAGGCTAGCGGACCAGCTGGTCCAGGGCCTCGTATAGGTCTGTGATGCTTCATTGATTGCTGCGCCCTTGTTTTCCAGGGCTCCTGTTTCAGAATGGTTTTATGCACACGGTGGTGTAGTGGTTAACTCCATTACTTGGCAGCAAGAGAATCATTGGTTCGAATCCGGACACTGACGCCATCCTGCCTGGAGCTTGCATTGTCGCTCCCTGTGTCTGCGTGGGTTTTCTCCGCGTACTCCGGTTTCCTCCAAAGGCATGTGTGCATACACCTACATAATATACATGCACACAATGTGTGTGTATTATTTATGGGCAATCCTCCCAGGCCGTCAAAGGCCCAGCTGGGGGACTAATCTGTCCCTGGGTGCATAAGCCGATCATGCCGGCACCCAAATCCTGCCAATGCATGTAGCCTTCCCTCCCTGTCTCTAGGTGGGTGGGGCGCCTTGCAGGTTCACAATTCAGTGAAACCTCCCTGCTCTCCGACCAGTGGGTCTGCGAGGTGGTCTCTTCGGAGTACTAGAGAGTTTCCTCCTATCCACAGAACAAAGTTCTTTCCTCGTGTCTTCCTCTCCCGGCCCGTCGGTCTGCCTTGGGCCGTGTGGGACTTGCTAAGCTTCGGGGTAATTTTACCTTTCCTGCAGGACGAGAGGTTTTCTATGGGCCTCAGGCCCTGAATACCTTTGAAGGTCGGGTTCCACACTCGGGTTTTCCAGGGGAAATACTGTCCAGGTGGTAATAATCTCTTGTCTCTGAAGTCATCAGATTTCGGTGCGCAACCTAGTCAGTCTCTCTGAGTTGGTGATGGAGATCCCCGACTCTTCGGTCCGGGCAGTTGTTTCTTCCTTCCAGTAGTTGGTGTTTACAACGGATGCCAGCCTCACGGCTTGTGGGGGCACCTGGGGGGTCCAGTCGGCCCTGAGTCGCTGGACTTGTGTGGACCTACGGCCACACCTCCCTGAATGTGCCCGCTCTCATCTGGTCTCGGTAGCTACCCAGGGTCGGGCCTGGCTAGTGCCTGGGTGGGAGACCGCCTGGGTATACCAGCTGCTGTCTACCGTTCATTGTCCTACTATTTTAGGCGATCAGGCTATGCTTTTCCTTGTGGTCGAGGAGGTTGCAAGGTCGTCCGATCAGGTTTCAGCTGGACAACGCCACAGTTGTGGCTTCGGTCTACCATCCGGTATACCGGCAGGCGGACTACTGGAGTCGCCAGATGCAGGACCAGGGCGACTGGTCTTTGTGCTTGGGGTGTTAAGGCTCCCGTTTCGGAGTTTGACTCTTTGTGTCAGTGTCTGGTCCACAAAAGGGCCTGACGGTGTCGTCGACCACCATTTCTCGGTGGATGAGGCAGGCTGTCATACAGGCCTATTCTCTTAAGGGGTGGGCCCCCCTTTCTGGTCACGGCACTTTCTACCAGGGCAATTTGTGCTTCCTAAGTCTAAGCTCAGGTCAGTTTCTAACAGGGTACTCCTATGTGTTCACCTAAACAAATGGGCCGTACTTGTATATTTTTTAATATTTTTATAAGCAGTCTATCTTTTCACATGGCAGCAGGCTCCCATAGCGGCTACAAAGTAGGATGTGGACCTAAACAGAAGCATTATCCCAGAGAAGCTCTACAAAAGAGGTTCTACAAAGTCTCCGGTCCCTGTTCCCTTAAAGCTTGTTTTACAGCACAGTGCTTGTGCTGGGTAATTTGGCCCCTTCTATCACCTAATAAACCGGCTGATTCTGCCTGGCTATACCCTCCCCCCTGTAAACTGAACACGGTATATCGTTACTGCTGAGCCCTGATCAGTTTATGTGCCTCATCTGCAGCCCTGCTCCCTGCTCTCCTGTCTTTTTTTTTTTTTTTTTTTCTGTTGTCCTCCTTGCCTCCCTCCCCTGCCTGTCAGCTAGTCTGTGCCACTATGTGCCCCCCTCCCCCTAAAATTTATTTTCAGTCTTATCTGGAGAATCTGTGATACTGTTTTCACATGCACACAATGACCACTCTTTGTCATAAATTCCTGCAATTGCTTCAGCAGAGTTCCTGTAGGTCTCTTGGTAGCATCTGAACAGTTTCCTCCTGGCTTTCATCCCATTTGGAGAGACATAATGATCCAGGGAGGGTCTGTGTTGTACCAGATACCTTCCACTACTACTTAATAAATTCACTGTGCTTCTAGACCTTTATAAAGCCTTTGATTTTTTTGGATCCGTCTCCTGATTTGTACCTATCCACAACATTATCCCAGAGATTGATGTTGCCTTGCCACCCATATCTGATTTGCTTCAGTTGCTCTATTAGGGACTGAAATGCTCCAGGAAAGCTCTCCATGCTGAGCTAATCAAAATGACCACAGCTGATCACAGTTGAGTCAATTGGCTTTGTGTGCAGTTGGGAAGGTTTTTTAGCTACATCTGATTTGCGATTCCAAGTCCTTTTTTGGGAGGGGGTGATCCCTTTTCCAACTCCATAAATTATTTTCTGACATGTTGGTGTTGTCTTTCACTTTGGATGTTATAAGTTGCGCTGAGTAAATGCAGCTGGATAAAACAAAGCTGTGACTTTCTTCATTTCAGACTGAAAATCAACAAAATGCATCTTGTATATTTTATATTAAGTGTAACGCGTACATATTTGTTTACCATCTTTAAATTTTAAATCGTGTGTTTTTCTTTTTTTTCAGGTATATATTTATTATTTGCATTCGAAAAACAGGCTTGAATGAAATTGCTGCGGACAATCTGCCAACTTGTCATATTTTAATTTCTTCAAGTGTTGTGCGTGTTAGTATATATATTTTTGTTACGGTTTTTGTGCATGGAAGTAATACATGCTGAAAATATTTACTTCAAATTAATGTGCCAGTTGCAAGTGCCCGTCTGTGACAGGCTTTTTGTTTGTGTAAATAAGACCAGGAACTATTTTTTGTATAAATATTTTAATCTTTGTATGCTTTGTATGCATACTGTTGGGAGACTATTTCCAGACCAAGGATTAGAAATATTTTTTTAATTTTTTTTGTGTTTAAAAGGAAAAATTTTCTGAGATTGAAAGGACTATGCCTGTCACAGCAGCAACAGTTACATTTAATTGAAGAGAAAAGATAATGCTATTATGTATCTAAATAAACATCCGAAACAAGCCTTTTGTATCTACCATTATTCTGTTTTAAAATGTATAATTTAAATAATCAAATCCCTCTTTTTATACCCTATATTTTGATGTTCTTATGATGAAAGAGCCATACAAATTTCTCTGTGCCGAACTGCTTACAGAATTGCTAGTTTATAACAAATATATGATACAACTGTATGCTCTTGGATAACTGCTTCTATTTACCAAGTACTAATTAGGTGGTGATGTATGCAAACCATGGATTCTTGGCTTCTGCTTACTCTTTGTATTGTAGAATATGAATGAACATCACAAAATACGTGTGTAAAAACCTGTGTGTGTATAAATTAATAGTGGTAGCACACATGCCACTTTATTAGGTATGCATGTCCAATTGCTTGGTAACACAAATTGCAGCAACTCAATGCATTTAGGCATCTAGACGTGGTGAATAAGACTTGCTGAAGTTCAAGTTGAGCCTCAGAATGGGGAGGAAATTCGATTTAAGTGACTTTCAACATGGCTCCTAGCGCCAGACGGGTTGGTCTTGGTATTTCAAAAACTTCTGCACACACACACACACACACAAAACCATCTCTAGGGTTTAGAGAATGGTCCAAAAAAGAAAATATGCAGTGAGGGCAGTTGTGTGGACGAAATCCTTGTTGAGGTCCGAGGAGAATTAGCAGACTGCTTCGAGATAATAAAAAGGCAACAGTAACTCAAATAACCGCTTGTTACAACCAAGATATGCAGAATACCATCTCTGAATGCACAACCCATTGAAAACCTTAAAGCAGATGGGCTACAGCAGAAGACCACACCAGGTGCCACTCCTGTCAGCTAAGAACAGAAAACTGAGGCTACAATATGCACAGGCTCACTAAAATTGGACAATAGAAGATTGAAAAAATGTTGCCTGGTCTGAGTCCTGATTTTCATCTGCAACATTCAGATGGCGGGCTCAGAATTTGGCATAAACAACATGAAATCATGGATCCCCTCCTGCCTTGTATCAATGGTTCAGGCTGGTGTCGGTGTGGGGAATGTTTTTATTGGTATTTGGGTCCCTTGGTACCAATTGAGCATTGTTAAAATACCACGGCCTACCTGAGTATTGTTGCTGACCATGTTCATCCCTTAATGCTTACAGTGTACCCTTCTGATGGCTCCTTCCAGCAGGATAATGCACTAGGTCACAAAGCTCAAATCATCTCACCACTGGTTTCTTGAACATGACAATGGGGGTGTTTTATGAAAGGCAAATCCACTTTGCATTACAAGTGCAAAGGGCACATGAAATTGCACTGAAAGTGCAGTCACTTTAAATCTGAGGGGTAGATCTGAAATGAGAGGAAGCTCTGCTGATTATCCAATAGTGTGCGAGCTAAAATGCTGTTTTTTTATTTTTCTTGTCCCCCTCGGATCTACAGCGACTGCACTACAAGAGCAAATTGCACTGAAACTGCCTTCCTTCAGTAAATAACCCTCAATGAGTTCACTGTACTCCAGTGGCCTTCACAGTCACCAGATCTCAATCTACAATAGAGCAGCTTTTGTGGTGCAGTTCAACGGAATGCTCGCATCATGGATGAGCAGCTGACAAATCTGCAGCAACTGTGTGATGCCATGTCAATATGGACCAAAATCTCTGAGGAATGTTTCCAACATCTTGTTGAATCTATGCCACGAAGAATGAAGGCAAAAGGGGGTCCAAAAACCTGGTACTAGCAAGGTCTGCCTAATAAAGTGGCCTGTGTGTGTGTGTATTTTTTTAATATATATATATATATATATATATATATATATATATATATATATATATATATATATATATATATATATATATATATATATATATATATATATATATATATATATATATATATATATATACACACATACACACACATACACACACATACACACACATACACACACATACACACACATACACACACACACACACACACACACACACACATACACACACACACATACATACACATACACACATACATACACACACACATACACACATACATATACACACACATACACACATATATATATATATAATATACACACACACTGCCTTGCGAAAGTATTTCGGCCCCCTTGAACTTTGCGACCTTTTGCCACATTTCAGGCTTCAAACATAAAGATATAAAACTGTAATTTTTTTGGAAGAATCAACAGGTGGGACACAATCATGAAGTGGAACGAAATTTATTGGATAGTTCAAACTTTTTTTAACAAAAAAAAAAATGAAAAATTGGGCGTGCAAAATTATTCAGCCCCCTTAAGTTAATACTTTGTAGCGCCACCTTTTGATACGATTACAGCTGTAAGTCGCTTGGGGTATGTCTCTATCAATTTTGCACATCGAGAGACTGAAATTTTTGCCCATTCCTCCTTGCAAAACAGCTCGAGCTCAGTGAGGTTGGATGGAGAGCGTTTGTGAACAGCAGTTTTCAGTTCTTTCCACAGATTCTCGATTGGATTCAGGTCTGGACTTTGACTTGGCCATTCTAACACCTGGATGTTTATTTGTGAACCATTCCATTGTAGATTTTGCTTTATGTTTTGGATCATTGTCTTGTTGGAAGACAAATCTCAGTCCCAGTCTCAGGTCTTTTGCAGACTCCATCAGGTTTTCTTCCAGAATGGTCCTGTATTTGGCTCCATCCATCTTCCCATCAATTTTAACCATCTTCCCTGTCCCTGCTGAAGAAAAGCAGGCCCAAACCATGATGCTGCCACTACCATGTTTGACAGTGGGGATGGTGTGTTCGGGGTGATGAGCTGTGTTGCTTTTACGCCAAACATAACGTTTTGCATTGTTGCCAAAAAGTTTGATTTTGGTTTCATCTGACCAGAGCATCTTCTTCCACATGTTTGGTGTGTCTCCCAGGTGGCTTGTGGCAAACTATAAACAACACTTTTTATGGATATCTTTAAGAAATTGCTTTCTTCTTGCCACTCTTCCATAAAGGCCAAATTTGTGCAGTATACGACTGATTGTTGTCCTATGGACAGAGTCTCCCACCTCAGCTGTAGATCTCTGCAGTTCATCCAGAGTGATCATGGGCCTCTTGGCTGCATCTCTGATCAGTCTTCTCCTTGTATGAGCTGAAAGTTTAGAGGGGCGGCCAGGTCTTCGTAGATTTGCAGTGGTCTGATACTCCTTCCATTTCAATATTATCACTTGCACAGTGCCACTTGGGATGTTTAAAGCTTGGGAAATCTTTTTGTATCCAAATCCGGCTTTAAACTTCTCCACAACAGTATCTCGGACCTGCCTGGTGTGTTCCTTGTTCTTCATGATGCTCTCTGCGCTTTAAACAGACCTCTGAGACTATCACAGTGCAGGTGCATTTATATGGAGACTTGATTACACA
Organism: Rana temporaria; assembly: GCF_905171775.1. Classification (NCBI taxonomy): domain Eukaryota; kingdom Metazoa; phylum Chordata; class Amphibia; order Anura; family Ranidae; genus Rana; species Rana temporaria. Next base: position 286,736,807 of record NC_053493.1, on the reverse strand, counting down.
CAGGTGGATTCTATTTCTCATTAGTCATTTAGGTCAACATTGGATCATTCAGAGATCCTCACTGAACTTCTGAAGAGAGTTTGCTGCACTGAAAGTAAAGTGGCTGAATAATTTTGCACGCCCAATTGTAAAGGACCTGGCCCCTTTTTTTGCGATTCGGCACTTCAACTGACAATTGCACGGTCGTGTGATGTGGCTCCCAAACAAAATTGGTGTGTTTTGTTTTTTTCCCCCACAAATCAAGCTTTCTTTTGGTGGTATTTGATCACCTCTGCGGTTTTTAGTTTTTGTGCTATAAACAAAAATAGAGCGACAATTTTGAAAAAATGAATATTTCCCTATCCGTCTTTCAGGACAGCCACAACTTGAGAGATAGGCTCCTCCTCTTCCTTAGGAAACACTGCCCAGCCTTTAAAATCTCTCCTCCCCCTGCTAGACCTCAGTTCTTAGTGTTTCCTCCGGTGGGGAGACACTGCTAAGGAACCAGGCAGAGCAGTCAGGGGACTGTGGCCATCATTATTTTTCCTATGGAGGAGGCAAGGGCTTCCTAAAGGAGATTGGGCGAAAGAACTTACCGCCAAAAGAAAACGCACCCCAACCAGGTCGAGCGCGACAGACGGTTTGTGGGGGGGTCCCTATCGTGTCCACAGGACCGCGGCGGGGGAATTCAGCTCCGGGCACCCTGATTACAGGCCGCACATTGTTTTTTTCTTTTAAAAATTGCGGGCCGAGTGGCGGGCGACGTCATTTCCGGTGCGCCTCGGAAAGGATTCCCTATGACCCGCGACTTCCGGTTCCGGGTCGCGGCGCTGATAAGAGACCCACGCGTCCTGCTGGAGGTGTCGGATACTCGTTGGGACGAGTTAGACACAGCACAACCACCCCGCTATGTCGGTGACCTCTCCGGAACGGGACCCGACTAGGGACGCTACCTCCAGCCAGTCCAAGGTAAGGGTTCCTGGGGAGGGTTCCCAAAACTTTAGACTATGTCTCTTTTTCTTCCTCTATTTTTCCCTTGGTGGTTGGGGGAGAGGAGGGAAAGACAGCAGGGCACCTAGCAGTAGTGTCTGTCTAGTGCTTCCCAGAGGGTTGTAACCATGTTGTTATTTAAAAAAAAAAAAAAAAAAAACTTTTTTTATATCTCTGCTCTTTTAATGTGGGTCCCTATGTCTTCTATTTTTCAGAAGAGCCTAGAAAAGAGCCAAGAAAAAACAGGAAAGACACATAGTTCTAGGAAGAAGTGTGCTTCCTGTAGGGATTCCCTTCCTGATTCTTGGACAAAAGTTTTATGCAGAGATTGCATAAACTCTCTAGTTAGGGAAAGGGATGCAGAACAGGAGGATAGTCTAGCTGCTTCAGTTAAGGAACTAGCCTCTACCTTTTCCTCTTTCAAGACCTTGTTTGAAAGGGTGCAACCCCCCCTGGTACCCACACAGGTTACAGCCCACCCTGATGTTCAGGGTCCTGCACCTGCCTCTCCTGATCCTTCAGCGGAAGCAGTTGATTTTGCAGGCCCTTCTCAGGGGCAGCACTCCTTAATGGAGAATGTTGCTTTCGACTCGCAGGCAGAGTCAGGTGAAGAAGACCAGGACAGTGAGTCCAAGAAGTCTTCCAGATACAAACTATCTCTTGATGAGGTTGAGGAACTACTAGGGGCCATTTACACGACCCTAGGCATTCACACGGATATTAAACCTCTTAGTCTCCATGACCAGATGTACAAAGGTCTAGGGGAACACAAGGGCAGGGTTTTCCCAGTGCACGATCTTCTGGTTGATACTGTTAAGAAGGAGTGGCAGGACCCTGAAAGAAAGCCTTTCTTTTCTCAATCCCTTAAGAGAAGGTTTCCCTTTGCGGAAGATTCCACGTCTGTTTGGAATAAGAACCCTAAGTTAGATGCGGCCTTTTCACAAGTCTCTAAAAAGACTGATTTAGCTTTTGAGGATATGGGCAACCTGACGGATGCTATGGATAAGAGAATGGACTCGCTGTTGAAAAAAGCATGGGAGTCCATAATTGGCAATTTAAAACCAGAATTAGCAGTTACAGTAGTGGCCCGTAATTTAGAACACTGGCTCTCAAAGATCCAAGAACATATTGAGGCAGATACGGATAAGGACACTATTTTGACTTCCTTCCCCACAATTTTAAAAGGGGTAGCCTACATTGCGGATGCCTCAGCAGAATCCGTCCGCATGTCAGCCAGGTCAGCAGCCCTGGCTAATTCTGCCAGAAGAGCTCTCTGGCTCAAGACTTGGTCAGGAGACATTGCGTCCAAGTCTAAGTTATGTGGGATTCCCTTTACAGGAGATCTCCTATTTGGTCCTGACCTGGAGTCAGTCTTAGACCGCACGGCGGATAAGAAAAAATCTTTTCCGTTTAAACGTAAAACTCCAGGAAGAGGGTTTCGTCCCCAAAGACAAACAGGGGTCCCGAAACCAGAGACTCAAAAAAGGATCTGGACACCTAGGGGTAGGGGAAGAGGAGCGATTTTTCGCCCACCTGACCAGCCCCCTAAAAAACAATGACTCCCAGATCAGAGTGGGGGGAAGGTTGGGGGCCTTCCTCCCACAATGGGAGTCTTTTTCCCCAAACAGGTACGTATTGGCGATAGTGAGAAGGGGGTATTCCCTAGAGTTCTCATCCCTTCCGCCACAGAGGTACCTGGTCACTCAGCTTCCCAGAGCCAAGGAAAAAGCAGAAGCTCTAGTGGGGGCCTTGAGGGATCTGGAGGTCCAAAATGTTGTTTGCAGAGTCCCAAAAGGAGAGGAGAAAAGAGGATTTTACTCCCACGTTTTCGTGGTAAAGAAACCCTCTGGCAAGTACAGGTTAATCTTAAACCTGAAACCACTGAACAAGTCAGTAACATACAAAAGATTCCGTATGGAGTCAATTTTCACAGTAAGGGCCCTCCTACCACAGAATTGCTTTATGGTCTCCCTGGACCTCAGGGACGCGTACCTGCACATACCTGTTGCAGAGGGGTCTCAGGAGTTTCTACGGCTAGCGATAGACTTGGGAACTTCGGTGGTGCACCTACAGTTCCAGGCCTTGCCATTCGGTCTATCCTCCTCACCCCGCGTGTTCACAAAGGTCCTGGCGGAACCAATAGCTTTTCTGCGTCTTCAGGGAGTGGGTATAATAGCGTACCTGGACGACCTGCTTCTTTTTGCAGCCTCTCCGGAACAAGTCTCCAGGGACCTGGAACTAACCAAAAAGACCCTTATGGGCCTAGGTTGGCTGTTAAACCTGGAAAAATCCAGTCTAATACCATCGCAGCGCATTCCTTATTTAGGGTACACCCTGGACTCCACCCTCCTAAGGGTCTTCCTTCCATTAGAGAAGGCTCTAAAGTTAGAAAAGTCAGTATCTGCCCTCCAGAGCAGCCATCAGGTCTCAATCAGATTCCTGATGTCAACACTAGGACTGTTAACTTCCACTCTACCGGCAGTCCAGTGGGCAGGGATTCACTTTCGGGCCCTGCAGGCCTTTGTACTCAGAATCTGGGACCACAGCTCAGAACACCTAGACGTCCTGGTACAGGTCCCAAGTCAGGTAAAGAGATCCCTCTGGTGGTGGAGAAGGATCACCAATCTGTCACAGGGTCGTCTGTGGCATATCCGGTCTCCATTGATTGTCACCACAGACGCCAGCGGCAGAGGTTGGGGGGCTCACCTGGGGGTACTTCCAGCACAGGGTGTTTGGGAAGTGGCAGAGCTGAAACATTCCTCCAACTGGAAGGAGCTGAGGGCGATCGGTTTAGCTCTCATCTTCTTTCAGGAGAGACTTCGAGGACACCACGTCCAGGTGAGGTCAGACAATGCGTCGGCCGTGGCCTATGTAAACAAGCAGGGTGGCACCAGGTGTGTAGCCCTGTCGGCCATAACAACAAGAATCTTTCGCTGGGCCGAAACAAACACCCTGTCCTTATCAGCAGTTTTTCTAAGGGGGATAGAAAACAGTACAGCGGATTTCCTCAGTCGAAGTCAACTGAGGGAAGACGAGTGGTCCCTCAATCAGGAGGTCTTCCATCTTTTGGTCAAGAGATGGGGGTCTCCGGAGATAGATCTCTTCGCATCCAGGGAGAACGCAAAAACTCATTGGTTTTTCTCTCGGGGCAGGGGAGAGGGAGCAAGAGGGATAGATGCCCTATCCCAGAGCTGGCGATTCGGGATTTGTTACGCCTTCCCACCCCCAGCTCTTCTACCACTGGTCCTGAGAAAATTTCAGCTGGAGAACACCTCACTTATCCTTGTGGCACCCCACTGGCCCAAGAGGGCTTGGTTTTCGGTTCTCAAGCAACTGACCACAGAACCCCCTCTTTTTCTCCCTCTTCGAGAGGATCTCCTCTCGCAGGGTCCAGTTCTGTGCCCTCAGGTACACAGGTGGAACCTTGCGGCGTGGTTACTGAGGAGTCCTTGCTGAGGTCCAGAGGTTTTTCGGACAAACTGACTGCCACCCTTCTCAACAGTAGGAAGAAGGAGACACGTTCTATTTATAGAAAAGTTTGGATTCGTTTTAATACTTGGTGCCAGGAATTTTCCTTTCCAACACAAAGCCACAAGTCCGTTCTGGAATTTCTCCAGTGCGGAGCGGATAAAGGCTTGTCAGTGAGTACCCTTAAAGGCCAGGTCTCAGCACTCAGTGTGTTTCTAGAGAGCCCTCTAGCATCCAATCCCTGGATCATTAGGTTCTTTAGGGCTTTGTCCAGACAGAAACCTTCCCAGGGACCTCCCTTCCCCAAGTGGGATCTATCACTAGTTTTACAGGTGCTAACAGGGTTGCCCTTTGAACCCTTAGACAAGTGTTCTTTAAAGGATCTAACATTTAAAACAGTCTTTTTAGTTGCAGTGACTACTGCCAGGAGGGTCAGTGAATTGGAAGCCCTGTCCATTCGTCCTCCTTTTTGTGTAATTTTCCCGGATCGAGTTGTTTTTAAAACCGATCCGGCCTTCCTTCCGAAAGTGGCTTCCAAGTTCCATAGAAGCCAGGAGGTTGTGTTACCCTCATTTTGTTCCAATCCCTCTGGTGAAAGGGAATTTAAGTTTAGTACACTAGATGTTAGGAGATGTATCCTACAGTACTTGGAGCTGACTCGAGCTTTTAGGAAGTCAGACTCTTTGTTCGTTTTGTTTTCTGGGACCAGAAAGGGACAGAAAGCGTCTCGGCGCACTATTGCTAGGTGGCTCAGACTAGTTATTGGGCAGGCTTACTCCTTGACGGGTAGGGAAGTCCCCACAGGAATTAAGGCACACTCTACTCGGGCGGTGGCTACTTCTCAGGCTGAAAGGGCTGGAGCGACGCCAGATCAAATATGCAGAGCTGCAACTTGGTCCAGCTACGCCACTTTCATCAAGCATTACAGAGTAGACCTGGTGTCAGCAGGTGAACAAGCCTTTGGGAGAAAAGTCTTGCAAGCCGTGGTCCCACCCTAAATTGTAAGTACTCGATTATCCTCTCAAGTTGTGGCTGTCCTGAAAGACGGATAGGGAAAAATGGAGTTACACTTACCGGTAACGTCCTTTCCAGTAGTCTTTCAGGACAGCCCTAGTTACCCTCCCGAAAAGTAAGAAGAAGGGGTTTCTAATCCAGGAACATAGTATGATATTGATGTGTTAACTATGGATTACTAACATGTTCTTGTGTCTCCCCAGCGGACCGGAGTGCTCGTATAAAAACTGAGGTCTAGCAGGGGGAGGAGAGATTTTAAAGGCTGGGCAGTGTTTCCTAAGGAAGAGGAGGAGCCTATCTCTCAAGTTGTGGCTGTCCTGAAAGACTACTGGAAAGGACGTTACCGGTAAGTGTAACTCCATTTTTTTTGCTAGAATATCCCCCAAAAATATATATATAAAAATTATTTTTTTTTCCTTAGTTTAGGCCGATACATATTCTTCGTTAAAAAATCGCAATAAGCGTTTGATTAGTGCCCGCTTCGCGAGGTGATGTAGATCTACGTGACCTCGTGCAGGGGAGCCGACATGCCGCCGTGTAACTGCGGCGGCTGGTCGGCAAGTGGTTAAACATCCCTTTAGAAAAAAAATAAATAAAACATTACAGGACATCTTAAATATGAGATCTGGGGTCTAAAAGACCTCAGATCTCATTTACACTAGAATGCAAAAAAAATGGGCGGAAGTGACGTGGTAATGGTATGGAGACGGGTGGGGGCCATCTTCCCCTCACTCAGCTCCATATCACAGAGGCCATCCGCCACAGAGAAAGACATTACTAATGGAAACGTGGATTAGGCCAAGAAAAGTGACTGTACATTTAATGGAAAGCTTTGATATTTTTGCAGAAAAAGTACATGACTGCCATATTGGTGCATAGGGGAGGTGAAATTTAGAAAATAATGTACTAAATGTAATAAAAAAGGGTAACTTTGCTCTTTAACATCCCTATCCAGTGGAAAAAGTTCATAAAAAGGTGGTGTGTCCTGGTAGTAGATGTTGCTGTCTTAAACCTCTTACTGTACTTTTTTTTTTTTTTTTTTTAAGATGTTAATCTTTGAAGAATAAAGAACATTTTGAGAAACTCTTAAAGACATACTTTACTCGTGTAGGTCCAGCTCCAACCAGCTGTTGCAATTTCTGTTTGTCAAACCACAGTAAATTGGAATAGGGCAATGAACAAACATGATCCTATATTCCAGGAGTGAACATTGGCTCAGCATTTACAACTATTTTATTTTGCTTTTAACCAAATACATTTTTAAATAAATGTAGGCATGAAATGTGGTATGAACAAAAATCAATGCAATATGTACTGTATTATCAGCACTGAAATGTTTATTTATGTTTTTGCGCTATAAACAAAAAGACCGCTATAATACATATCCAAAAAAATATATAAAAAAACTAATTTGTTCATCGGTTTAGGCCAATATGTATTCTGCTATATAAATTTTTGGTAAAAAAAATTGCAATAAGCGTATATTGATTTGCGCAAAAGTTATAGCGTCTACTAAATAAGGGAAAGATTTAGGGACTTATATTTTTTAATTTTTTTTACTAGTAATGGTGGCGATCTGCGATTTTTAGCAGGATTGTAGTGAAAAAAATCTGATACTTTTTGGTGACCAGTGACACCAATACAGTGATCAGTGCTATAAAAATGCACTGGCAGAGAAGGGGTTAACACTGGTGGTGATCAAAGGGTTAAGTGTTCCCTAGGGAGGTGCTTTCTAACTGTCAGGGGGATGGGCTCACTGGGAGTAGAGAGATCACTGTTCCTGATCACTAAGAACAGCCTCTCTCTCTCTCTCTCTGGGGATCTGACTTGTTTACACAGGCAGATCCTCTTCTGCCTCGCTTTCACGTGATCGTGGGTGGCCAGCGGACACCTTTTCAAGTCTGCACACCCTTAGTTCTGAATACTCTGTATTGCCCTATTTTGCAAAATGCCTTCAGGTCAAGTCTTTGGTCGTCTTGCACGAGTCACACGTTTGAGATCTCCCCAGAGTGTCTCGATGATATTAAGGTCAGGAGACTGTGATGGCCAATCCTGAACCATCACCTTTTTCTGCTGTAAACACTGGAGGGTTAACTTGGCCTTGTGCTTGTGTTCATTGTTGTGCTGGAAAGTCTAAAAGCGTCCCATGTGCAGGTTTCCTGCAGAAGAATGCAAATTGCCAGTATTTTCTGATAATCTGCTGCATTTATCTTGCCATGAAGTTTCACAAGACATCAGCACCATGCATACAGTGTGGATGGTATTCTTGTCACATAGGAAATAAAGGAACTTAACATGGTGTAATCCCGTTTTTCAAAAACACATTTATTCAGCACACCTTTTAAAATTCCATCAGATTATGCACTCACAAAAAAAAAGCAGATCATATCGGCCTTAATCGTTATACCACATGTCCGCATGAGCGAAATCTCTGCGTCTCCTCCCGTACACTATTTCCCACCTTCACTACTGATCCTGTCTGACAGCACCTAGTCATGTCACTTGGCTCCACCCTGACTAGTTTCGTCGTGTTGACTTCATCCTCTGCATAATCTAATGGAATTTTAAAAGGTGTGCTGAATAAATGTGTTTTTGAAAACGGGATTACGATATGTTAAGTTCCTTTATTTCCTATGTGAACACTGAGAGATCAGAGTGATCTATTGGGAGTAAGTGGAGAAACCTGCTGAAAGATCGTCTTGTAACCTTTACATGCCAGCAGTTTGAAAGTTCTGGGGTAAGAGTCTAGACTAGAGGGGGCTTCTATCTGCACAACCCCCTCTATTCCTTTGAGCACGCGTGTTGGAGGTGACAGCAAGATTTCTGTTCCTTACTCTTACGGGATTAATTGGACTTTTATCTTTTTTTATATCAACTACACCTTTTTTCTTTGTAATTTTATATTACGGACTTTTCAATCAGATGAAATATATGTTATTTGAGATATATACATGCTGAAGCGCTGCCTGGTTTATATTTATTTCTATATCCATATATGTGTTGATTTATATTGACCTTTTGATACAATTTTGTGCGACAAGGTTTATTAACAAACTTCTGTTTTAAGGTAGCGGCTATAACCAGTAATGGTAGCATCTTTTTAGATCTGGTGTAGTATTCTATAAGTGCTTGTTTTTGTTTTTTGAGATTAGGCGGTATTTTCTGATTTAATTAATTTACATCTAGATTCACAGTTCAGTGGTTGGAAAATCTAAAAAGTTGGTGCCAACTCAAATATAAACATAACTTAATATTTTAGTGCATAAACAACCACACACATACTAAATAAAATAAGAAAAAGTCATCAAAAAGGAGACCAAACACCAAAGATAAATAAAGTCTGTGTATTGACAGGTATTCTTAATTAGCCGTGCTTCACCTTCACAGATTCAACCAGATGGCTAAATCATGGGAGACGTCATACAGTATGCTCAGATCCTTTGGAAGGTATAATGTATCCCTTGATGTATCCTTATGCTCATAGGACAATATGGCTTGGTTAAAGCAAAAAATGTACATAGCGCAATATGCTTCAATTTGAACCAAGTGCCAAAAAAGGTATTTATAGCTTCACAGTTTAATTAGACTTTATACACTAGGTGTTGATAAAACATTACATTGCACTTGGACTTGGGTGTATGAATTTAGATCACAGTGCAGCATTTTAATTTATTTTTAATTAATTTGGTTTGATTTAGGGCTTTTAATGTGACCGCAGTTGTGAAAGTCCTATAGTTATGTGGACAGATTGTCTAGTTATTTTTATATTTTTTGACAATGGTTTGGGAGTTATTTTTTTTTTAAGCATAGAGTAAAGAGTTCACGATATATATATATATAAAAAATATAATATTTATTTTTTACACCTTCTACTTTCTTTTGTGTGGATGCTCTAGAACAGTAATGGCAACCCTTGGCACCCCAGATGTTTTGGAACTACAGTTCCCATGATGCACAACTACACTGCATGAGCATCATGGGAAATGTAGTTCCAAAACTTCTGGGGTGCCAAGGTTTGCCATCACTGCCCGAGAACATCTGACTTTTGTTGACATGCACAAAATCTTGGGGCTAAAGCCTGATCAACTGTAGCTGCCTGTAAAAGACTGCTTCCGTGTATGCCCTTTAAATGAAGACGTCTCTGGTGATGCCCTTGAAAAATCCATCAAAGATGTCACAGGGGGGAATGTTTTTCCTCTACAGCAGAGGATTCCAAAACCCCCTTCAGTGGCAGTTGTATGCTCTGGCTGCTGACACCAAACTCCACCTTTTTTTTTTTTTTAGTATCGCATACACAGCAGCACTGACTCAATTTTCAGGCTCCACATTGGAAGATTACATGCTTCATACACTATATACAGTGTGTGTGTGTGTATATATATATATATATATATATATATATATATATATATATATATATAATTTTACACACACACACAGTATCTCACAAAAGTGAGTACACCCCCTTCACATTTTTGAAAATATTTTTTTATATCTTTTCATGTGACAACACTGAAGGAATGTCACTTTGCTACAATGTAAAAAGTAGTGAGTGTACAGCTTGTATAACGGTGTAAATTTGCTGTCCCTCAAAATAACTCAACACACAGCCATTAATGTCTAAACCGCTGGCAACAAAAGTCAGTACACCCCTAAGTAAAAATATTCAAATTGGGCCTAATTAGACATTTTCCCCTCCCCTGGTGTCGTGTAACTCGTTAGTGTTACAAGGTCTCAGGTGTGAATGGGGGAGCAGGTGTGCTAAATTTGGTGTTATTGCTCTCATTCTCTCATACTGGTCACTGGAAGTTCAACATGGCACCTCATAGCAAAGAATTCTCTGAGGATCTGAAAAAAAATTGTTGCTCTACATAAAGATGGCATAGGCTATAAGAAGATTGCCAAGACCCTGAAACTGAGCTGCAGCAAGGTGACTAAGACCATACAGCGGTTTAACAGGACAGGTTTCACTCAGAACAGGCCTCACCATGGTGGACCAAAGAAGTTGAGTGCACGTGCTCAGCGTCATATCCAGAGGTTGTCTTTGGGAAATAGACATTTGAGTGCTGCCAGCATTGCTGCAGAGGTTGAAGGGGGGGGGGGGGGTGGGGGGTCAGACTGTCAGTGCTCAGACCATACGCTGCACACTGCATGAAAATAGTCTGCATGGCTGTTGTCCCAGAAGGAAGCCTCTGCTAAAGATGATGCACAAAAAAACCCGCAGTTTGCTGAGGAGAATGACATGAATTACTGGAACCATGTTCAGTGGTCTGATGAGACCAAGATAAACTTATTTGGTTCAGATGGCGTCAAGTGTTTGTGGCAGCAACCAGGTGAGTAGTAAAAAGACAAGTGTGTCTTGCCTACAGTCAAGCATGATGGTGGAAGTGTCCTGGTCTGGGTCTGCATTAGGGGTGCAACGGATCAAAAAACTCACGGATCAGATCGATCCTCGGATCAGAGTCATGGATCGGATCGTTTTTGGATCAGCAAAAAAAAGACAAATCTTGTTACACCCACCGGAGTTTTAGATTTCATGGTTATTTTCAGCACAAAACGGAGCTTATGTGCTTAAATCCAGTATATGTAAATCTGTTTAAAGGTTCAATTTTAAAAGCAGCAGCAGCAAACCTGCTGACCTTACATGCTTGCTAATGTGACGGAACACCTCTGATTTTCACATTTAACTAAATGTTAAATGTGAAAATCAGAGATGTTCTGTCATATTAGCAAGCATGTAAGGTTTGCTGCTGCTTTTAAAATTTAACATGTAAAGTGTCCGTTGGATTTCCAAATACTGTATTTAACTACTTGGTAACCGCCCTATAGCCGAAATACGGCTACAAGGCGGTTACCTAACTCTAGGAGGGCGTCAATATACGTCCTCCCAGAGAGTCACAATTGCGCGCCCGAGCGGGCGCGCACACGCGATCACCGGCGCTGGGCGGGTCCACGGGACCCGCAGCAACACGGATCGCGGTAAGGAGCCAATGGAAGCGGCTCCTTACCACGTGATCGCGCCGTCCAATGACGGCGCGATCACTTGTAAACAAACCGGCGTCATGTAATGACGCCGGTTCCTCCCTCTCCTCTCTGTACCGTTCGGTACAGTGTGAGAGGAGAGGGAGGGGGGGGGATCGGGCGGCAGCAGCAGCCGCCGCACTGTGGGCTGGATCTGTGACAATTGCAGTCACAGATCCAGCCATCCCTGCGCAATACTCTGCAAAATAAAAATAATGATGAGTGCAATACTCTGCAATACCCCACCCCATACTCTGCAATACCCCACCCCATACTCTGCAATACCCCACCCCATACTCTGCAATACCCACCCTGGGGGGGTGGGTATTGCAGAGTATGGGGTGGGGTATTGCAGAGTATGGGGTGGGGTATTGCAGAGTATGGGGTGGGGTATTGCAGAGTATTGCACTCATCATTTTTTTTATTTTACTCTGCAATACCCACCCCCCCATACTCTGCAATACCCACCCACCCATACTCTGCAATACCCACCCCCCCATACTCTGCAATACCCACCCATACTCTGCAATACCCCCCCCCCCATACTCTGCAATACCCCCCCCATACTCTGCAATACCCCCCCCCATACTCTGCAATACCCCCCCCCCATACTCTGCAATACCCCCCCCCATACTCTGCAATACCCCCCCATACTCTGCAATACCCCCCCCATACTCTGCAATACCCCCCCCCATACTCTGCAATACCCCCCCATACTCTGCAATACCCCCCCAATACTCCGCAATACCCTCAATACTCCAATACCTTGCAATACGTCGCCTATGGGGATTTTTAAGTAGCAACGTTTGGCGCAATTTCACGAGCGTGTGCAATTTTGAAGGGTGACATGTTGGGTATCTATTTACTCGGCGTAACTTCATCTTTCATATTATGCAAAAACATTGGGCTAACTTAACTGTTTTTTTTTTTTTTTAAGCACAAAACTGTTTTTTTTTTTTTTTAAGCACAAAACTGTTTTTTTTTTAAAAACACGCGTTCAAAAAATTGCTGCGAAAATACCGTGCAAGATAAAAAGTTGCAACAACCGCCATTGTATTCTCTAGGGTCTTTGAAAAAAAAGCATATATAATGTTTTGGGTTTCTATGTAATTTTTTTAGCAAATAAATGATGATTTTTACATGTAGGAGAGAAATGTCAGAATTGGCCTGGGTGCTCCAGAACGCCTGATGGTGCTCCCTGCATGTTGGGCCTCTCTATGTGGCCACGCTGTGTAAAAGTCGCACACATGTGGTATCGCTATACTCGGGAGGAATAGCAGAATGTGTTTTGGGGTGTAATTTGTAGTATGCATATGCTGTGTGTGAGAAATAACCTGCTAATATGACAGAAACTAGATTTTTTTTTTTTTTTTTTACAGAATTTTCAGTCTTTTTTCTTTTATAGCGCAAAAAATAAAAACCGCAGAGGTGATCAAATACCACCAAAAGAAAGCTCTATTTGTGGGAAAAAAAGGACAAAAATTTCAGATGGGTACAATGTTGTATGACTGAGTAATTGTCATTCAAATTGTGAGAGCACCGAAAGCTGAAAATTGGTCTGGTGATTAAGGGGGTTTTCGTGCCCAGTGGTCAAGTGGTTAAGCACATAAGCTCGATTTTGTGCTGAAAATAAGTGTGAAATCTAAAACTCTGTTGGGTGTAATAAGATGTCCGCTTGCCCCCTTCTCACTATCATTACTGTGCAGGAGTGTGGGGTGGAGCAAGATGGCAGTGAGGAAATGTCACTAGAGCGGCCACCGCAGGGTGTACCAAGATGGCCGCCGCTCCAGAGCTAGGCTGAAGCCTCGGACTTTCCTATGGCCGAGGCTGCGGAGCATTCCGCGAATCGCGCGGTGTGCTGATCCGAACAGGATGACCCGTTAGGATCACGGATCGGTGACGATCCGTTGCACCACTAGTCTGCATGAGTGCTGCCTGTCGGCACTGGGGAGCTGCAGTTCATTGAGGGAACCATGAATGCCAACATGTACTGTGACATACTGAAGCAGAACATGATCCCCCTCCCTTCGGAGACTGGGCCGCAGGGCAATATTCCAACATAATAATGACCCCAAATACACCTCCAAGATGACCACTGCCTTGCTAAAGAAGCTGAGGGTAAAGGTGATGGACTGGCCAAGCATTTCTCCAGACATAAACCCTATTGAGCATCTGTGGGGCATCCTCAAATGTAAAGTGGAGGAGCGCAAGGTCTCCAACATTCACCAGCTCCGTGATGTGGTCAAGAAGGAGTGGAAGGACTCCAGTGGCAATCTGTGAAGATCTGTGAACTCGATGCCCAGAGGGATAAGGCAGTGCTGGAAACTAATGGTGGCCACACAAAATATTGACACTTTGGGCCCAATTTGGACATTTTCACTTAGGGGTGTACTCACTTTTGTTGCCAGTGGTTTAGACATTAATGTGTCAAGTTATTTTGAGGGGACAGCAAATTTATACTGTTATACAAGCTGTACACTCACTACTTTACATTGTAGCAAAATATTTACAATAATGTTAGGAGTGTACTCACTCTTGGGAGATACTGTGTGTGTGTACAAATAGCTTTACAACATCAGCACATAATAAAAGCGAGGACATATTGCTCTAACATTTTAGGGACACACAGCAAAAATGAATATGGTTTGGTGCACAGATAGGAGTCAGGGCTGTCAGAACAGAAATAGTATGATGACCATAAAAACTGTTACAACTTTTAACAGTGCCTGTGTTTAGCAGATTCTACGTAGTACATAGGGTGCTAAGATTCTGAGGCTTAATAAAAAGAGAGGTTGATAGTGTGACTGCAAATTTGTTGCATTTGAGTCAATAATGTTTTGTTGAAAGGAAGCTGGAGAGTTGCTATAGATACACAACAGGGTCTGGCTAAAATTAGACAACCGGAAGTCAGGAAAGACCAGCGACACTATGTAATGCTTTTTTCACTTTTTGTTTACCTATAGAATGTGTGTAGTACATTAGTAGCTAAGAGTAGTTGCCTTGAGAGAATTTTTTTTGTAGCCTGCACTATTTGTGAATAGTCATTTCTGGACTACACATAGCTGTTACAAAACATGAAAGTAATGTGTATATAGTAAAGTAAGCATACATCTGTATATTCTTGCTTTATGTTCTAAAAGGGTTTAACACCTGAGAAAGCCAATAAATCAAAGTAGAATTTAAGGGCAGACCCCCCCCCCCCTTTTTTTCATGTTGGCTAGAATACGGGAGGCTTATAACCCCTGCCAATTTTATTTTGCAATTTGTGTCCAATTTGAGAGATTTATCTTCACTTCCTGTCTCATACCCACCCATACAGGAAGTGAGGGAATCTTGGGCTATCGCAAGAACTAGTGTCCCCATTTTGAAGATTTCTGCGCTTTAACTGTTCTGGTGTCAACCCAAAATGTGGGATTTCTTTACTTTCACTTTCAATGATAACAGTAAACAGGACAAATCAGGAGGGGTCACAGATAATAACAAAAACTGACAGATGCTCTAATACTTATCCATTTTATCCAAAACTAAAAAAAACAAGTTTTTCCTTTTTGTTATGCAAACAAAATTTTGCACACTGGAGCTGATAAAACTACAGTTTATTGGAGTTTGGGCGTTTAAAAAAAAAAACATAAACTCCACTCTATATTCGCCTATGTGTCCATGCACACATGGAAGTTTTTCAGCTTTAACCACTTGCTTACTGTGCTCATATACCCCCTTCCTGCCCAGGCGAAATTTTAGCTTCCAGCACTGCTTCGCTTTAACTGACAATTGCGCGGTCGTGCGACGTGGCTCCCAAACAAATTTGATGTCCTTTTTTTCCCACAAATAGAGCTTTCTTTTGGTGGTATTTGATCGCCTCTGCGGTTTTTATTTTTTGTGCTATAAACAAAAAAAAAAGTGTAAATTTTGAAAAAAAACTATATTTTTTACTTTTTGCTATAATAAATATCCAATAAAAAAAAAGAAAAGTTTTTCTCAGTTTAGGCCGATACATATTCTTCTACATATTTTTGGCAAAAAAAAAAAAAATCGCAATAAGCGTATAGTGACTGGTTTGCGCAAAAGTTATAGCGCCTACAAAATAGGAGACATAATTATGATTTTTTTTATGATTTTTTTTTTTTTACTAGTAATGGCGGCGATCTGCGATTTTTTTATTGGGACCGCGACATAATGGCAGACTCATCGGACACTTTTGACACATTTTTGGGACCATTCACATTTATACAGTGAACAGTGTTATAAATATGCTCTGATTACTGTATAAATGTGACCGGCAGGGAAGGGGTTAACACTAGGGGCGAGGAAGGGGTTAAATGTGTAGCCTAGTGAGTGATTGTAACTGTAGGGGCAGGGGACTGACTGGGGAGGTGACCGATCTGCGTCCCTATGTACAAGGGACACAGAGATCCATGGTCCTGCTCAGTTACTGGGCAATCGCGGGTGCCCGGCGGCCATCGGGACCGCCGCGCACGTGCCTCGTGTTCCCAGTAACGCGGCGGGTGCGTGCCCCCTAGCGGCTTTAAATGACGAGGACGTCATATGACGTCCTGACAGAACCTACTGAGCTACTATGGCCCTGTCAATTGACGGCGGCTGGTAGATAAGTGGTTAATGAGCAGTGGAGTTTATGGGCTTTTTTCTGAACGCCTGAAAATCACGTTCAAAATGCCGTTTTTCTTACCTAAAAAAATATAAAAAAAATGCTAATAAGTGCTAATAAACGCTCAAACGTGGCTCACCTGTGTTTTTTGGCATTTTTGATCCATTGAAAAAAAAATGTTAAATGCTAACGCTGAAAAACAATAATAAGCGCTAATAAACGCTATTGTGAAAACTTTGACATTTTCCCTGAAAAGCTACTGCCGTTTTTATAACATTATTTTAGCGCCCAGTGTGCATGGAGCCTAAGCATTACATTTTTTTTGTTTGTTTATGTGAGGTAATATATTACTAAAGTATTTCCTTTGTAAATGTATGAAAGTTTAATACTGTATAGTACATCCCATCTCTGAATTGCCTAATGCACTTTACATAAATTTGTATAAACATGTTACAGATTTCAGAATTACCATTTTTGCAGCCTGACGAGCAATTTTTTTTGCAAAATTTTTAGGGCAATTATTGCAAAATAAGCATGCGTTTTTCTTTCCACTGCAATCATAATTTAAAAAAAATTATGTTTATCTTTACCATTCTGAAGTAATTTCTATATGATCTGAGAATGCGTAATTGAGTCAAAGAATGTATTGTGTCCTACTAATATTGGGTTGCTTGTAGGGGAAAAAGGGAAGGGAAGCTTGAGATGATAGTTTAAATTTAAAGTGGTTGTAAACCTCAGACATGAAATATGAAAAAAAGCATATTCCTCGATAGTGTGTACTTGTCTGAATCCAGAGCACTAAGTGTCATTTCTATCTGCTGCTTCATTCATCTGCTATCAGCATGAATAACTTCTGACAGGTTTTCCTGACACCAAGGGAAAAATGGTAACAGGAAGAGCAACCTCCTCCAGTAGATTGAGGGCCTCGGGTCTGTTCCTGTGTGCCGTTTTAAGCGGCGTGGGGATTCCCTTTCCTTCCCTCTAATCCGCTCTCAGAGTTGTCCTAACTGATGTAACTTCATCTCTCTGTTCTCTGCTTTTCAAAGCTGAGAGATCCCATGTAAATCTTGCACTTTGAATGGATGTAAGAGGCCTGCAGATAAACAGGTACAACTTATGAGGATTTGTTTTATCTGTGTATCGCCTGAGGCCAGTCGCTTCACTAGGTATATGTGAGGGTTTACAACCACTTTAACAGAAAACACAGACAAAGTGTGACTATTTTGTGTGGCCACCATTATTTTCCAGCACTGCCTTTACTCTCTTGGACATGGGGTTCACCAGAGCTTCAAAGGTTGCCACTGGAGTCCTCTTCCACTTCTCCATGATGACATCACATCGCTGGTGGATGTTGCAGACCTTGTGCTCCTCCACCTTCTGTTTGAGTTTGCCCCACAGATGCTCAATAGGGTTTAGGTCTGGAGACATTGGCCCGGATTCACATACATCAGCGCATATTTATGCCGCCGTAGCGTATCTTCTTTACGCCACGCCGACGCAGCGCAGAGAGGCAAGCACTGAATTCACAAAGCACTTGCCACCAAATCTGCTCTGGGTTTCTTAGGCGTAAGTCGTCGTAAGTGGAAGTGGGCGTGAGCCATGCAAATGAGGCGTGACCCCATGCAAATGATGGGTCGAGCGCCATAAAGATACGAATAACGAACGGCGCATGCGCTGTCCCATGGACGCATCCCAGTGCGCATGCTCAGAATCACGTCGGAACTACTCCCTAAGATACGCCAGATCACTGCCTACGACGTGAACGTAGCGCATAGATACGACGGCGCATATTTGCACTTACGCGGCGTATGTTGAGATACGTCGGCGCAAGTGCTTTGTGAATCCGGGCCATTCCATCACCTTTACCCTCAGCTTCTATAGCAAGGCAGTGGTCATCTTGGAGGTGTGTTTAGGGTCGTTATGTTGGAATACTGCCCTGCAGCCCTGTCTCTGAAGGGATGGGATCATGCTCTGCTTCAGTATGTTACAATACATGTTGGCATTCATGGTTCCCTCAATGAACTGTAGCTCCCCAGTGCCGGTAGCACTCATGCAGCCCCAGACCATGACCCTCCCACCACCATGCTTAACTGCAGGCAAGACACACTTGTTTTTGCACTCCTCACCTGGTTGCCGCCACACATTTGACACCATCTGAACCAAATAATTTTATCTTGATCTCATCAGACCACAGGACATGGTTCCAGTAATCCATGTTCTTAGTCTGCAGGTCTAAAGCAAACTGTCTGCTGGCTTTCTTGTGCATCATCTTTAGAAGAGGCTTCCTTCTGGGATGACAGCCATGCAGACCAATTTGATACAGTGTGCGACATATAGTCTGGGCACTGACACCCCTTCAACCTCTGCAGCAATGTTGGCAGCACTCATACATCTATTTCCCAAAGACAACCTCTGGATATGACCCTGAGCAGGTGCACTCAACTTCTTTGGTTGACCATGGCGAGGCCTATTCTGAGTGGAACATGTTCTGTTAAACTGCTGTGTGGTCTTGACCACGGTGCTGCAGCTCAGTTTCAGGGTCTAGGCTATCTTTATGTAGAGCACATTTTTTTTCCCAGATCCTCAGGCCTGGTACACACGATAGGATTGATCCGCGGATACGGTCCGCCGGACCGTATCCGCGGATAAATCCTCTGAGGATTTTGATCCGATGGAGTGTACACACCATCGGATCAAAATCCGCGCCGAATTCCCATCGCGGTGACGTGTCGCGCCGTCGCCGCGATGATGACGTGGCGACGTGCGCGACGCTGTCATATAAGGATATCCACGCATGCGTCGAATCATTACGACGCATGCGAGGGATGGGTTCGGACGGATCGATCCGGTGAGTCTGTACAGACCATTAGATCGATCCGCTGGAGCCGATTCCAGCAGATAGATTTGTTAGCATGTCTACAAATTTTTATCTGCTGGAAATCGGAAATATCCGCGGATAAATATCCGCTGGAACGTACACACCAGGGGATCTATCCGCTGAAACCGATCCGCTGAGATTTTTCAGGGGATGGATCCTCTCGTGTGTATGGGGCCTCAGAGTTCTTTGCCATGAGGTGCCATGTTAAACTTCCAGTGACCAGTATGAGAGAGTGAGAGTGATAACACCAAATTTAACACACCTGCTCCCCATTCACACCTGAAAAGATAGAATAAAATATTTACAAAAATGTGAGGGGTGTACTGACTTTTGTGAGATACCGTATATGCATCTCATTCATGGATGTAATGCAGGGGATTGGGGAGGAGGGGGATGGGAGCAGGTAACTGAGTACTGTGCTATTAGGTTGGGACTAAACAGAACCCTATTAAGATATGGCTGTATGTGGCTCCACCTCAGGAAGACCGTAACGCATTATTAAACCCAAAACCAACAAAGTGATATATTGCAGCTTAAAGTAGAGTTTTAAAATTCAGCAGCTACAAATACTGCAGCTGCTGACTTTTAATAGTAGGACACTTGCCTGTCTGGGCCGCCTGCAATGACATCACCCGAAGCCGATCTGTCCCTCGGCTCCTGGGTGCAGGCGCCAGCATCCTCTGTAAGGGAATCAGTAAGTGAAGCCTTGCGGCTTCACAGCTTGGTTCCCTACTGCACATGCATGAGTCGTGCTGCGCGTCCTTACTGGTCTCTGCTGTCATCTGGGACCTATGTGTCTCCCAGAAGACAGCGGTGGGAGGGGGGGGTGTCAGAGGAGGGGCCGGACATGGCACAGATTGCCACAGAGTCTGCGGCGACCTATCGCTGGAAGTGGGAGCAAAATGCCTGGATTACACAGGTATCTGCTCCCCCCCTCCCCCTAAAAGCTGTCAAATGTGATACTGGAGGGGGGGAGGAACCGGAAAAGCGGAAGTTCCATTTTTGGGTGGAACTCCGCTTTAACAATCATTAGATGTGGTGGGTTTATTATTTTATTTTTTAGTCTTTTTCCCCTCTGTTTTTTCATCTGCCCAGTACCACACCTCCTGTATTATATAGACACTGCTCTGGATGAATGAGAACAGGAGGCACCTTTTAGACAGCAGCATTGTCAGTCTGGGAGGAGGGGAGTGTTAGAAATACCAGCACATTTAAGCACAGTAACAAATTGAAGCTAAAATCTAGATAATACTTTATAATCAGTTACACCAAACAGATTTTTACTCGTGGGATAAAGGCTTTACATAAATAAAAGTTGATTATTTTATTCACCCCTGCCAGTGTTAAATGTCTCATCCCTGTAACTGCAACAGAGCTTTTCTGTTTAAAAACACATTTATGCCCCGTACACATGATCGGATTTCCCGTCGGAATAAACTTTGATGGGTTTTTCAGACGGAATTCCGCTCAAGCTGTCTTGCATACACACGGACACACCACATTCTGAACGTTGAAAATGTAGTGACGTACAACACTACAACGAGCCTAGAATAATGAAGTTCAATGCTTCCGAGCATGCGTTGAATTGTTTCCGAGCATGCATGGTTTTTCTCCGTCGGAATTCCATACAGACTTATGTAATTTCCGATAGACATTTTTTCCGTCTGAAAAAAAAGGGAACGTGTTCTTTTTCTAAGTCCGTCTGAATTTCCGACGGAATAAGTCTGGGGCATACACACGGTCGGAATATCCAATGAAAAAATTCCGTCTTACTTTTTCCATTGGAAATTCCGATCGTGTGTACTCGCTGAATCACCAGATAAAAAAAGTCTCAAAAAGGAAACTAATAGTCATTACATCTAAAGCCTCGTACACACGATCGGATATCTGATGGAATCTAATCCGATGGATTTTTTAGTCTGATATCCGATGAAGCTGAATTTCATCAGTCTTGCCTACACGCCATCAGTCAAAAATCCGACCGTGCCGAAACGCGGTGACGTAAAACACTACGTCGTGCTGAGAAAAATTAAGTTCAATACTTCCGAGCATGCGTCGACTTGATTCTGAGCATGCGTGGATTTTTGACCAATGGATTTTTCTATCGGTTTTCTATCCATGGGAACATTTTTAAACATGTTCTATTTTTTTTCACCGATGGAAAGCAAACCGATGGGGCCCACACACGCTCGGTTTGTTTTCATCAGACGAACCGATCATGTGTACAGGGCTTAAAGGAGTTGTAAAGGAAAAAAATGTTTTGCCTAAAATTGATGTCTGCAAGGTAGACAGACAGAATAGTGTAATGATTCTGTTAAAAAACTAGTAAATACCTATTAAATTCCTTCATCTACATCACCTCCGGCGTTCTAGTTTCTGTTCTCTCATTCACTTCCTGGTTTGCATCACTCGTTCATGTAAGAACTACATTTCCCAGTATAAACTGCAGCACACACCCAGTAATTCACACCTCCTTGAAGTCTCTAACACGTAGAGAGCGTCCTGCCGCACAGATGTAGTTCCCAGGAGGGGGTGAGCACGTCACTGACCACCGCAGTAAAGCCTCCCATCACAGTGGTCAGTAAAATCAGACAAGCAGGAAGTGAACAGAACAGAGAAGAAAAAGAGCAACTTCTGAGCAAAAACGAACAATGAGGAAGTGAAAAGAGGAATGTCTGCAGGTAAAGGATGCTTATTATGAAAATTTTTTTTTTCCTTTACAACCATTTAAGAATTGTTAAGCTGCAATATAATGTTTGCTTTTGTTTTTAATACGGCTTTAATGCATTAACTCCTTTGCTAATGGTACCTATAACAAGTGAAGGAAAACACAGCTTAGTTTTTATATGAATTTTATTGTCATGTTAATTTATATAACCTTAGCAGATGGCAGTGCTTGCTATCATAAACCTCTGTGGTGAAGAATAGATGATGCTGGCCCTCTCTGTTTAGATTTAGTTTTAGTGGCACATACATTATATGAGCCTTTGTTGCTAAAGTAATTTGCTGATGTGATATTTCATTAAACACTGGAATGTCCTTCAAGATATTATACAGTATATATATAAATGAAGAACAATTTTTCATACACCCTTTGCTGTTAATGTTAGTAGTGTTAATGGATGTCTTTTGTTAGTGTATCTAATCACCAGCAGATGGCAGCAATAAATCCAGGGCCAGATTCACGAAGCAGATACGACGGTGTATCTCAGATACACCATCGTATCTCAGCTTTTTTCAGGTCCTATCTATGCGCCTGATTCATAGAACCAGTTACGCATAGATAGGGCTGAGATCCGACAGTGTTACACTGTGTTACACTGTCGGATCTTTTTTTTGAATTAAAAATGGCGCCGGGGGCGTTCCCGCTGATTTACACTGAATAATATGTAAATCAGCGAGATACGCGAAATTCACGACCGTACGCGGACCCGACGCAGTGTTCTTACGTCGTTTCCGTAGCGCGGTACCCGTCGTATACTTACCCCTGCTAAAAGCAGGGGTAAGTATTGTTAAGTATAGCCGTCGTTCCCGCGTCGAGTTTGAAATTTCCTACGTCGTTTGCGTACGCCGATTCACGAACACGCGCGTCGCAAGTCTAGCTCCCGTCGCAACCACTGACGTCCTATTGACGTCAGTGGGAGCAATGCACGCCGGGAAATTCCCCGGACGACGCATGCGTATTTAAATCGGCGCGGGAGCGCGCCTGATTTAAATATGACACTCCCCTAGCCGCGGAATTTGAATTCCGCTGGGGGATTTAGGATCCGCCGTCGCAAGTTTGGAGGTAAGTGGTTTGTGAATTAGCCACTTGCCTCCTAAACTTGCGGGAGCGGATCTTAATTCACGTAGAACGAGCGGATCTATTAGATCCGCTGCGCTACGTGAATCTGGCCCTTTGTCTTTAGAAATGCTGTTCTTGAAACAGTGATATGCAAATATATTGTTACAATAAGGTTACCAGGATTTTATTTTTAAACCAATATATGCTTGGAAATAAAAATGCATTAATGTTAGTAGAGTCAATAATAATAGTAATTGTTATTAATATTTCATGCACAAAATAAATATTATTTAAAAAAAAAAAATGGTAATTTACACTATTACTATAAACCACTTCAATACAGGGCACTTACCCCCTTTCTGCCCAATCAGAAATCACTGCTGGGCTTTTTATTTTTTACCAAAAAAAAAGAACTTTAAAAAAAAAAAAATTAAGTTTTGTAAATAAGTAATTTTCTTTATCGTACACCACGGGACACAGAGCCTTTACATAGTGGGCTGTATAGTTCACCAGAGGTGATTGAACACTGGCACACCCAATGAAGGCAAGTTCCCCACTATATAACCCCTCCCATAAGGGAAATACCTCAGTTTTTTTTGCCAGTGTCTAAGGTGATGGTCGCGTCTAAGGATGTGCTAAGAAGAAGCTCTGCTAAAAAAATCCCTCTGGGGTTTAAAGAGCTACACTACGGATCCATCCAAGAAGCTTACCAAGTTACGCTAAAAATGGATGGTACCCGGGCCTCGCAGAAGACCGAGGCTGTTGCCTGTAATGTCTCTCTTTTGAGGACTGGGATCCAGTACTTTCGCTATATGAAAAAAGCGCAAACATTTCCTGGCAGAGGCTTTTACAAGGCCCATGGAAGAGGCATCCTTTAAGTAGGAACCCATATCCCTGAAGGTTGGCACAACATACCCGTGGTGATGGGTGAAGATTGGTACTGTCTGGTCTTCAGCAGTCCTGCGGCGGGGATCAGGTAAGTGGGGAAAAAATCCTAAGAAAAATACATCTTAAGGAGTTTCCCCATTTGAATAGGAGGGAGTAAAGAGCTGATATTCACTCACATGCTCCACGAGAAGCCAGTGTCAGCTGCGGCTCAGACAGCGCGCTTCCTCCGATACAGGCTCTGCAAAAAGGTAACCTTCCTGGGGAGGTAAAGCTGCTGAAGGAACACTCCTCCCCCTCACAATCCGCCATTTTCCTAAACACACAGGGGCGTGCTTTTACAGTGCGCGGCCGAAAAGGGGGGCATGGTCATGGAGCGGGTGTGTGCACGTGCGCCACTCTGCTGCGCAAATGCAGGGCGGGAGCCTTTAAAAAATTGCCTCAGACGCCAGAAAGCTCTCTGAGAGACATAGCAGCTGGGGACACGTAAGCTTATCTATGTAATTGGATTCAGGCACTCCTGGACACCTACTCCGCATCAAACTGTGTGATTAGTTGCGATTAGTTGTGATTAGTTGCTTTACTTTATGTAGATTGCTAAACTAACACAGTAGTGTATGCATTGTGTGTAAAATCCTTCCTCCCAGTCACCTGGAAGGTGGTGTCTACGGATGCCAGCCTTTCCAGCTGGGGGGCAATTCTGGAAGAGATCTCGGCCCAAGGAACTTGGTCCAAGTTCAAAAGAAGCCTGCCCATCAACATATTGGAGATTCGGGCAGTATATCTAGCCCTCAGAACCTGGACACACAGGTTACAGGGTTACCCTGTTCGGATTTAATCCGACAATGCTACTGCGGTAGCTTATATCAATCATCAGGGGGGCACCCGGAGTCGGGATGCTCAGAAAGAAGTGAACCAGATATTGGTATGGGCAGAACATCATATTCCTTGTCTTTCTGCAATCTTAATTCCAGGAGTGGAAAATTGGCAGGCAGATTACCTAAGCCGCCAGCAACTGTTGCCAGGGGAGTGGTCTCTCCACCCCGATATTTTTTAAGACTTTATGTCAGAAATGGGGGACCCCAGATGTGGACTTGCTAGCCTCCAGGGTCAACGGGAAGTTGGACACCTTTGTGTCAAGGATAAGAGATCCTCTAGTCTTTGGAACGGATGCACTAGTGATTCCCTGGGATCAGTTTTCACTGACCTATGCATTCCCTCCAGTTCCGCTCTTACAGAGACTGCTTTGCAAAATCAAAAAAGAGGGAATACCAGTACTCTTGGTGTCTCCAAATTTTCCCAGAAGGTCCTGGTACACCGAAATCGTAAGGATGGCAGTGGAGGAACCTTGGA
Source organism: Rana temporaria (assembly GCF_905171775.1). Taxonomy (NCBI): domain Eukaryota; kingdom Metazoa; phylum Chordata; class Amphibia; order Anura; family Ranidae; genus Rana; species Rana temporaria. The sequence continues at coordinate 286,711,829 of NC_053493.1, read as the reverse complement.
TTCTTCCACTTCGCCAAGACCTGCCGTCGCAGGGTCCAGTGTTACATCCTTCCTTACGAAAACTAAATTTGACAGTTTGGCTGTTGAAACCTACATATTAAGGAAGGACGTGGGCTCTCGGGTCCAGTTCTCTCCACTCATTTATTATAGAGTGTGGAAGGCATATGTTTCCTGGTGTGAATCCAGAGGGTGGAATCTTCAAAAATATGTCATTAATAGGATTCTGGCCTTTTGTCAATTAGGGGTAAATATGAAATTAGCCCTGAATACCATTAAGGGTCAGATCTCGGCTCTATCCATTTTCTTTCAGAGACTGCTAGCATCTCATTCCCTTGTCTGGACATTCATTCAGGGGGTACTGCGGGTAAATCCACCAGTCAAACCTCCCTTGTGTCCGCGGGATTTGAATCTAGTTCTGTCGGTCTTGCAAAAGCAGCCCTTTGAACCTATTCGCTAGATTCCATTGATTCTTTTGAGTAGAAAATTGGCCTTTCTGGTTGCTATCTCTTCTGCTAGGAGAGTTTCTGAATTGGCAGCTCTTTCCTGCAAAGTTCCTTATTTAGTTTGTCTCAAAGACAAAATGGTGTTACGTCCCCATCGTGCTTTTCTTCCTATGGTGGTGTCGGAGTTTCATTTAAATCGGGGTATTATTTTACCTGCCTTTTTTCCACAGCCACAGTCGGCGAAGGAAATATTATTGCACTCTCTTGATGTAGTGAGAGCAATGAAAGTTTATCTGCAAGCAACCGCTCAGATATGTAAAACAGATAGTTTGTTTGTTCTGCCAGGAGGTCCCAAAAAGGGCCAAGCGGCATATAAATTAACCATTTCTAGGTGGATTAGACAAGTGGTAATTCAAGCTTATGGTTTAAAAAACAAAATTCCTCCTTTTCCTGTTAAAGCGCACGCGACCAGAGCATTGAGTGCTTCATGGGCAGTGCATCATCAGGCTTCTATGGCTCATATCTGTAAAGCTGCAACTTGGTCTTTTATCCCTACATTTACTAAATATATCTAATAGATGTAAGAGGAGATGAGGATTCCGCCTTCGGGCGTAGTATATTACAGGCAGCAGTATAGGGCCTCATGTCGGTGGTGGTCTGCTTGATCTGTGTTTTCCTCCCCTCATATTGAGCATTGCTCTGGGACATCCCACTATGTAAAGGCTCTGTGCAGGGCCATCTTAATAGCATCATGGGCCCCTGGGCAAAGTAATGCTCTGGGGCCCCTACAATGGAAACAGTGCAGGTAAACAGAAATCAAGTAGGTAGGCGGTAGGGGATATCTAGGGTGTAGAGGGGTCAGAGTGCTGGGGGGATATCTGGGATGTAGAGGGGCAGCCCAGGCTCTAGGACTAGCTGCTTTGGGGCAGGGGCCCCCTATGCAGATGGGGCCCCTGGGCAGTGCCCAGGTGTGCCCTCTCCTTAAGACAGCCCTGGCTCTGTGTCCCGTGGTGTACGATAAAGAAAATAGGATTTTTAAAATCGGCTTACCTGTAAAATCATTTTCTTGGAGTACATCACGGGACACAGAGGTCCCGCCCTGCTATAGGATCCTTACTGCTTTGCTACAAAACTAGGATACTTCCCTTATGGGAGGGGTTATATAGAGGGGAACTTGTCTTCATTGGGTGTGCCAGTGTCCAATCACCTCTGGTGAACTATACAACCCACTATGTAAAGGCTCTGTGTCCCGTGGTGTACTCCAAGAAAAGGATTTTACAGGTAAGCTGTTTTTAAAAATCCTATTTTTCTCCTTCACTGATGAGGCAGGACTTATGGGCACTGATGAGGTGGCACTTATGGGCACTGATTAGGTGGCATTGATGAGAAGGCACTAATATTCCACACTGATATGTGGCACTGATAGGTGGCAAAGATTGACACAGATGGGTGGCAATGGTGGGCACTGATAGGCGGCACTTATGGGCACTGATTAGGTGGCATTGATTTGAAGGCACTAATATTCCACACTGATATGTGGCACTGATAGGTGGCAAAGATTGACACAGATGGGTGGCAATGGTGGGCACTGATATGCGGCATTGATGAGCAGCACTGATAGCCAGCACTGATTGGTGGCACTGGTGGGTACTGATGGGCACTGATTGCTTGCATGGATTTCTGTCACTTCTGGTGCTATATTGTAATCAGTGCCCTGATTACATCTGTAGATATCCCCCTGCGAGGAGATGCCGCTGATCGGCTCTCCTCGCCACAAACTCTGTCAGTGTAAGGCGAGGAGTGCTGATTACTGACATCTCCGTGTTTATATGTGACCGACTGTGATTGGACACAGCTGGTCACATGGTTAAAGAGCCATGGTCGCGGCTCTTTACAGAGATCGGGGTCGCGCCGTGTCCTAGCAACATGGCGCGGCCACATCTGCCCTGCGCTGCGCACCCTCGAGCAGCCGGTCTAGGCTGATGTCATATGACGTTGTCCCAGAGCCACACTGCCCCTCCGTCATTTGACGGTGGGTGTGCGGCAAGTGGTTAAAGTGATATCAAAGGCTTGTTGTTTAGGAAAAACAAAATGCTATTGTCATACTGATTCTCCTCCCGGCACAACAGGAATCAGGTCCTGAGACCCGTTTTTCGATTGGCCAAAAGCAGAAGCCATTCTATTGGCCTAGGAGGAGGAGGGAGGAGACGCAGGGAAAGCCCAACCAACTGAGGGGGGCCCCGGATGTCGGGACAAGGAGGAGACTGAGGGGGAAGCCGTCGCCTCCACATGTCAGTCCACGGGCAGCACAGGGTGAGTGACCTGGTGACAGGGGTGTGTGGGTATAGTGCGCAGTGTGGACTGGAGTGATGGGGTGTTTCGTGGTCAGGTCCGTCTGCCACTCCCCCCAACCAATGGAGCACCAGCCGCCACTGGACCTCAGGTAAGTATTAGGGGGGTTGCTGCACAGAGAAGGATTTGTACCTGCGTGCATAGAATGCATGAATGTAAAAAACCTTGAGCCTTTAGAACCACTTGCTGACTGCACTATAGCCGAATGACGGCTACAGTGCGGCTCAATTAATTCTGGGAGGGCGTACATTGATGTCCTCCCAGAATCGTGCTCCCACATGCCCCCTGGGGCGCGCACACGGGAGTATCTGTGACGGCCAAGTCGCATCACGGCTCACACTAAATGGCTGCTGACAGTGGCCATTTACCACATGATCACTCCGTCAAATGATGGAGTGATCACATGTAAACAAACCGGCGTCATGTCCGGTTTCTCCCTCCCCTCTCCGTACAGTGTGAGCAGAGAGGGAAGAGATCAGATGCAGCAGCGCTGTGGGCTGGATGTGTATTGCCCACAGCGATGCTCAGAGACAACTCAAGCACTCATCCATCCATCCCTCTCTCTGTATAAGCCATCCACCATCCACCCACGCTTGGCTATTCCGCTATCCACCCACACTCGGCTATTCCGCTATCCACCCATGCTCGGCTATCCCGCTATCCACCCACGCTCGGCTATCCCGCTATCCACCTACGCTCAGCTATCCCACTATCCACCCACACTCAGCTATCCCGCCATCCACCCACGCTCCGCTATCCCGCCATCCACGCTCTGCCATCCACACTCAGCCATCCCACTCATCCCTCTGTCATACTTATCCACCCATCCATGCTCAGCCATCCATATTCAGAAATACTAATCCATCCATCAGTGCTCAGCCATCCCATCCACTCCCAGCCATATTCAGCCGTACCCAGCCATGCTCAGCCATACCAGCCGTACTCGGCCTCTGTATGTGGCCAAGCTGTGGAAATCTCCCACATGTGGTATCACCATACTCAGGAGGAGCAGGAGAATCTATTTTGGGGTGTAATTTTTGCTATGTACAGTACATGCTATGTGTTAGAAATATTGTATAAAAAGACAAATTTGTGTTTAAAAAAATGTGTTTTTTATTTTCTTTCACCATTTTCCAAAAATTTGTAGAAAAAAATGACATGTTCAAAAAACTCATTATGCAACATAGATTATACGTCGGGTGTTTACTTTCCAAAATTGGGTCATTTTTGTGGTGTTTCCATTGTCCTTGTGCTCCAGGGCCTTCAAAAGTGTAAGAGGTAGTCATTACCATAGCTTGTGGACTCTATAACTTTCACAAAGACCAAAATGTTATAGCCGAAACAAGGAAAAATATTTTTTTTTTTACAGTTTTCAGTTTGTGTTCTTTTATAGTGCAAAAAATAAAAAACCCAGTGGTGATTAAGTACCACCAAAAGAAAGCTCTATTTGTAAGAATATGGGCACAGTGTTGCATGACTAAGTAATTGTCATTCAAATATGAGAGCAGCGAAAGCTGAAAATTGGTCTGGTTAGGAAGGGGGTTTAAGTGCCCAGTGGTCAAGTGGTTAAGATAGATAAAAATATTATTAACAATAATGTTCTTGAATATCATTATGATAGTGTGCAATGTATTTCTGGTTTACAGAATGAAATACATTTATGCATTTTTTTTATATTAAAAGTTAACTACATTATAATAGTTCTGTATCAATTTTATGGATTTTTAATAATTGTAAATTGATTATATTTGCGTTTCCACTATCTAGATACAGGGCCAGATTCACGAAGCAGATACGACGGTGTATCTCAGATACACCATCGTATCTCAGCTTTTTTCAGGTCCTATCTATGCGCCTGATTCATAGAACCAGTTACGCATAGATAGGGCTGAGATCCGACAGTGTTACACTGTGTTACACTGTCGGATCTTTTTTTTGATTTAAAAATGGCGCCGGGGGCGTTCCCGCTGATTTACACTGAATAATATGTAAATCAGCGAGATACGCGAAATTCACGACCGTACGCGGACCCGACGCAGTGTTCTTACGTCGTTTCCGTAGCGCGGTACCCGTCGTATACTTACCCCTGCTAAAAGCAGGGGTAAGTATTGTTAAGTATAGCCGTCGTTCCCGCGTCGAGTTTGAAATTTCCTACGTCGTTTGCGTACGCCGATTCACGAACACGCGCGTCGCAAGTCTAGCTCCCGTCGCAACCACTGACGTCCTATTGACGTCAGTGGGAGCAATGCACGCCGGGAAATTCCCCGGACGACGCATGCGTATTTAAATCGGCGCGGGAGCGCGCCTGATTTAAATATGACACTCCCCTAGCCGCGGAATTTGAATTCCGCTGGGGGATTTAGGATCCGCCGTCGCAAGTTTGGAGGTAAGTGGTTTGTGAATTAGCCACTTGCCTCCTAAACTTGCGGGAGCGGATCTTAATTCACGTAGAACGAGCGGATCTATTAGATCCGCTGCGCTACGTGAATCTGGCCCGAAATCTTTGCTTTACAAATAAACATTTACAACATGCCATGGCCATGACTAGGGATTAGCTAAAGAGACAGTACAACAGTTGCTGCTTTACTATTCATTTTGTCTGAATGAAACCTTGGGGGACGCTTGAGCTACTGTGTTCTGTAAACAGATGTTTTACAACAGCTGGTAAGCAGACACAAGAAACCATGTGAAAAGGAGGCTAAAGCAGCTAGCTGTATAGAAATCGAAATAATATTTTAAGGCATTATTTCATGTTTATTTTAATCCTGGCCCTAATAAATTCATATTCATATATTGTATGTAAAAAGGTGCCTTGTTTTCTCTCCTCCAGTGTTCCTCATCGTGTGCAAATCATTACTCTAGCTTGCAGAGTAGAAGTGTTTTTTGAAGGCGCTTTCTGTGCCACAATGATGTTTAAGCAGCTGCAGAAGCACTTTTTCCATGAGCACTGATGTAAGATAGGAGAGTAGAGGGTTACATAGTTACATAGTTAGTCAGGTTGAAAAAAGACACAAGTCCATCCAGTTCAACCACAAAAAATAAAAAAACAAAATAAAAAACACAGTACAATCCTATACACCCAACTCCATACCCACAGTTGATCCAGAGGAAGGAAAAAAACCCCAGCAGAGCATGATCCAATTTGCTACAGCAGGGTACTGTACTAATATAGGTAACATTGGCACGTTGTCTTTGAAGCCCAACTCTGGACCACATACCCAGAGATAAAAACCCTGCTTACCATTTTAATGCAGCAGTTTAGCCCAGGGAAAGAAGTTAGGTCCAGCCTATATTTTTGGCAGGATGACCAGGTAGATTTTACTACTAATAGCAGTCTGAACAAAGCAGACTACAATCACAGTAGAAATATGCCGGCGTATCTACTGATACTCCGGCGTGAATCAAGCACTTGCGCTTAAAACTTGCGGCGGTGTAACGTAAATGGGATACGTTAGAGCGCCGCAAATGTACCTGAATCTGGCCCATAGTCTTTATTACAAGGAAATGCCTGTCTGTGTCAAAATTTCATAGAAACTATCCTATGTCATTTGTACAACTAAAATAAAAGCATGGTGACCATATCTTCAAGGAACAGATTCTTGATTGTACCCAGTATTAACAAAAAGAGGCCCTATTTGCAGACAAAAGCAGTAGTATGTCAAATCCCATAGAAAATATATTTTAGCATTCAAAAAAAGATTTCTTTATTTTTTTTGCAATTCCTTTAGTTTAGCTGATGCTATACCCAGAATAGAAATAGAAAACAATAAATAGTCTTAAGACCAGAGTAGGGTCATTCTTTATCAAATATATAAGGCAGGGCAACAAATTCCAATGGAAGAGATAAAAAAAATGCTTCAATAAATTCACAAAACAACAATGATATTTTTGATAGCTCAAGAACATGACTCACACATAATAATAAAAACTGTGTCTGCTATCGTCTTTGTTTATAAATGTGTGGGATTGCTTGTCATCTCTTTGCGTGATTCCAAAGGCGCTCATGGATTTAGAAATCTTTAGAAATCTTTTTATTCTGACTTGGTAAGGCATCGAAAAAGCAGTTATATTCTCAGTGCTGTTAACCATCAAGTTTCCCCTTTTACCACCATTAGTGAAAGGAAAATTCCAACTGATTTGTAATTGAAATGTGTGGTGAGCCCTTGATGGAGGGCTCTGATGCAAGAGGGGAGAAGTTATATGTAAATAAGTATGCACTCTTTCTGTAAATGTACTTTTCCATCATTTCAATTTATATATTTAAAAAATCACAGTTATTATTTCTTTGCAATTTCAACAAAAGCTGAGTTTTAAATGTGAGAGGTGACTATATTATTTTTGGAATTTTAAGAGACTTTGAAAGGAAAAAATGAAGATTTGCATGCCTAATGAAAATATACTGTATAATATATTTTGGGGCAGATCCACGTAGAGCGGCGCATATTCCCGCCGGGCGTAGCATATCTAAGATACACTACGCCGCCGTAACTTTTATTTTTTCAAATCCTCAAAGAATGCACGCCGTAAGTTACGGTGGCGTAGTGTATCTTTGGCGGCGTAAGGGCGCGCAATTCAAAACTATGTGATGGGGCGTGTTTTATGTAAATACGTCGTGACCCAACGTAAACGCCGTTTTTTTTTAACGGCGCATGCGCCGTCCGTGGGGGTATCCCAGTGCCCATGCTCGAAATTAACCCGGAACAAGCCAATGCTTACGACGGTGACATCATTCTACGTAAATGACGTAAAAAAATTAAATTTCGACGCGGGAACGACGGCCATACTTAACATTGAGTACGCCACCATATAGCAGCTTTAACTATACGCCGGAAAAAGCTGAACGCAAACGACTTAAAAATGCGCCGGACGTACGTTCGTGGATCGCTGTATCTAGCTAATTTGCATACTCGACGCAGAATTCGACGGAAACGCCACCTAGCGGCCGGCGGAAAAATGCACCTAAGATCCGATGGCGTACTAAGACGTACGCATGTCGGATCGATCCCAGATGCAGTCCTATCTTGTTTTGTAGATACAAAACAAAGATACGACGCAGGAACTTTAAAATTACGCGGCGTATCAATAGATACGCCGGCGTAATTATTTTGTGGATCTGCCCCTTTGTTTCTAAAGTCCTGTACAGTTAGGAATTTTAGATCTAGAATATTATAAAATAGTTTGCTTGTCAACTGCATGACAATGCTGAATCTGTTGGATCTGGAACAGATTTTTTTTTTTGCTTGACACCTTAGTAAGCAAAATTAATTTTTAAATTTGAATGATGACAAAAGTTCCTTTTAAGCAGAATCGGAAAATGTCTATTGATCGAGTCCAATCAGAGGAGCAGTAGTAAAACTTTTATCTTGCATTTTTGGCCAATATTATAAAATGAACTAAAATAACATGAACTTAGTGCCGGTTCTCACAGGGGCAACCCGACTTACAGTGCTACTTTGCAAGGCAACTTCAGCGCGACTTGGAGCAACTTACAGAATAATCAGCTCTGTGGGAGGGAGGGGTTTGCCTGAGTAAACCATTTTTTTTCCTGTAAAGTTGCTTCAGTTAAGACAGTGATATGACTTTGGAGGCAACTTCCATTAAAATCTGAAGTCGGAACAACTTCAGTAGTGTACATTAAGACGTCTCTCATTCACTTCAATGGAATTTCTCATGCCGCGCGACTTGGGGAGACATAAGTCGGATCCCAAGTCGCTGTAGTGTGAAGCGGCACTGGAAATAATTTAATGTATTGCCTTGTGAGCTGCCATATTTAACTAAATCTTTACCATCAATATTCTGTTAACAAAAACTGTGAATGTAAGCTGATAACACTCTCCAAACTCTTTCTGTGCACAGTAAGGCATTGGCGCTCTTCAATATATTTACTAGTCTCTTACGAAGAAGAATGTTGAATGGTTATATGCACAGAAAGCGCTGCACTATTATTTTATTTTGTTTATGGAAATAATTTACAGCTTTTATATAGAACTGACAGGTTCAAGAAATTATATGTTTTAAAAATAGATATAGTGCATAAGGGGTTTTACATGCACTGCAGTCAGTCAAGGCAAACTAGATCACGTTGAACTAAGCATGTTCTAAATTTATGTCTGAAGGTTTAACCTCTGTACCTTGATAATGCACAAATTTATGGTGGTTAAAGCTTCCTACCTTCTTACCAATTACTCACTATATTATACAATGACCAAAGCCACTTTTGAGCATTATTTTGGTTCTTTCAACGCAGTTCTTTTAATAAATAGCAGCAGAGATAAGAAGAGTTTACACGGCAATAACAGCAGTGAGAGTGAAGATGATTTTTCATGGGAAGTAGACATAATAAATAGGTCATCATCTAAGCAAACCTTACTTTTTCGGCCTATATTGGTTTACTGAAATCCCGTTATTTAGTTTTTTGCTGACCAGCTCTTTAGGAGTTATATCATTTTGAAACAGATAGTATTAAATTAAATTGTGTTTTTTGATCACTTGAGAACTACAAGAACTGCATGCGTGCAATACTAAGGTATTTTCCCACATAAAAAAACAACTGAAGAAGAACCTGCATGAAACTTAGGTATCCTTCTACTTAACAGGGTTTTCACACATTGACACCCACTGCAGTACCATGTAACTTGTACCCCATGTAGTAAATGTTTATTATTTTTAAATGAATGGTAAGGATTTTGTTTTTGTTAGATAGATCTTCAATCAGAGTATGAAATATCTTAATGTACATAGACCAGGGTTTCTCAACCAGGGGTGCCATGGCACCCTGGTGTGCTGCAAAGAGTCCTCAGGGATGCCATAACAAAAGCATAAAAAACTGCCCCAACTAAGGCAGATGGTTAATTGAACCATTCTTTACTGCCAGCTTAAAGGAGTTCTCTGACCTAAAACTTTTAACCCCCGCTGTGCCCGGGCTGTAAAACTATACAAAATAAACTTTCACTTACCTGCCTACGATCCCCCGTTGTTCCGATATCGCCGTCCCGTTCTCCGGTCCCGGTCTCTTCCGCTTCCTGCGTGTCGGTGATTCATAGTGCGCTCAGCCTATCAGCGGCCGCAGCAATGTCCCGTCGCGGCCGCTGATAGGCTGAGCGCACTATGAGTCACCGACACGCAGGAAGCGGAAGAGACCGGGACCGGAGAACGGGACGGCGATATCGGAACAACGGGGGATCGTAGGCAGGTAAGTGAAAGTTTATTTTGTATAGTTTTACAGCCCGGGCACAGCGGGGGTTAAAAGTTTTAGGTCAGAGAACTCCTTTAAGCTTTTTTTTTTTTTAACTGTTGTACCAGTCAAATGGCTTTTAAACTGGCATGTAACCTCCTGTGGGACTTGCCCACATCCGGCCAACTGATGACATTGGTTGCTAAGGAGCAAATTGGGTACCCACCCAAAGTCCTTGGTCCCCCCCCCCCACAGCTGATAGGGAGGTAAGGGGTGGGGAGTCTGACTTTGATGCTCTTTTCTTCTCAGAGTTTATATGGTATTCTCCATTCCTAACTTCTCGCTGTGCATCTGGAGCTGGTGGGTGGGAACAGTGGTGGGTGGCTGCTATGCAGGGATGTGCAGTGAGGTCAGTGGCTGATGAGGCACTGATTAGTATCAGAGTCAGATAAACACAGGTTATATACGCCGTGAACGTTAGAGCGTGTGCAATAATTCTAGCACTAGACCTCCTCTGTAACTCTAAACATGTAACCTGTAAATAAAAATGTAAGTGTCGCCTATGGAGGGCACTATGTACAGTGTGCAAGGTCCAGGAGGGTGCTAGGTACAGTGTGCACGGTCCAGGAGGGTGCAACATACAGTGTGCAGGGTCCAGGAGGGTGCAGCATACAGTGTGCAGGGTCCAGGAGGGTGCAGCATACAGTGTGCAGGGTCCAGGAGGGTGCAACATACAGTGTGCAGGGTCCAGGAGGATGCTGCATACAGAGTGCAGGGTCTAGGAGGGTGGTAGGTATAGAGTGCATAATCTAGGAGGGTGCTACGTACAGAGTGCTTGTGCTAGAGGGGGGGGGTCAGATTTCAAATCCAACCCACACTTCTAGTCCTCTCCCTTGCCAAAGTGCCACCGTAGCACATATCCTCTTAACCTCCCCACCCCCCAATCACTCCACCAAGTGTACATTTTTTTTATACTTTTCCACTTCCCAGCCACTCTGTCCCCCTTCTCGTTCCATCTTCAGAGTAACTTTCTACAGATCAACACAGGTCCCTTCTCCCCCACCTCCTCCTGTGTGTTAACCGAGCTGAGTAGAAGGCAGCTTCGGTCCACTCTGCTGTGAGTGAGACGGGCAGATGGCGGGGAGGGAAAGAGGGGAGACATACATGAGATGGCTGAGTGGGACACTGCGAGATGCAGAGCAGACTTGCCACTGGTTAGTATGCTCCTGCTAATGGTCCTGGTGCAGTCCGTTCTGAAAAATGTGTCCAGATCTCAGGCAGACAGACACATTATTCAAACAGTCACGTGGCTTCATCAGAGGTCCTCTGATGAAGCCACGTGACGTGGCGTAACATGTAAGGGACGGAACTACTAGGAAACAACACCAGGAAGCACTGTGTGAATTGTCTATTTTCATCTATCCTTGTAAGCAGCGTTTTTATCTTTTTTTATTAAACTGTACATTGCGTACTTCACCATGGGAAGTCTATTTTATTTACCCTGAGCACCATTGATGACCACCCTGAGGACTTAGTCTACATCACTGGAAGCCAGGAGGAACCAGATCTTTGGGAGTCACACAGCAAACATCTATCACCACCACAGAGACCTATACATTAAAGGAGCTACTATCACTGCAGCAAGGTAAGCACTCTGTGAGCTCACTGCTTTGAAGAAATATTTAGAAGATCACAGGAAGAACACCATCACCATCATAACTATTGTTTTATTGATTCACAAAGATTTTTCACTGTATGGGACATTTGTGTTATGCATTTATCACCATATCATTTTTGTAGCCTCAATTAGGTTATTCACATAGCACTTGGCTGTGTTTATGTTCACATTTTATTGCGCTTATCACCTTACTATTATCAGCCACTCTAGTATTTATTTATTTATTTACTTTTAGATTGAGCAGCAATTTAATTTATTCATTCATTATTTATTTTTATTACTATTCACTGGGTTCACTTGGAGGTGCGAGAGCCTTTTTACGTTTTATTTTGCACATCCCTAAACTAGATGATGATGTTTGGGACGAAGTTTAGGGAATTCACTTTCGTCACCTGGTTTCTATAAGAGACAGCTTTTTTCACCCCATAAAGGCTGCACAGAATTAAACTATTTGCCTCCCAGGAGTGTTGGTGGTGAATTACTCGCCTGATAATTTCACACATATATTTTGGTGCTGCCCTGTCATTGTAAAATACTGTGAAGAGGTGATTTATATTGTAAATGCCATTGCAAAACTCACTCTGGTGCCTAATATGAGTCTTTGTCTCTTGGTGTTGGTGGATGAGTTGGTTCCCATGGTCACAGAATGGATCATGCTCAGTTAGGTCTTTATTGCTATGTGTGCAACCATTAGATAGATTCTCCAGATTCACCATCTCTGTTTGTCCTCTTTACAATTATCATTGAAAGTGAAAGTAAAAGAAAGTCCCACATTTTGAGTTGTCCGCAGAAAAGTAATAGAGGGGAAATCTTCCAATGGCTCTGGCGACCTGGTTCTAGAGACCTGGGGGGGCCCTATGGGATTCCCTTAATTTGCAGGGATTTCCTCTTATCAGTCCATCCGAAGGACCGTTCTTATCGGTTAACCGATGAAGCTGACTGATGGTCCGTCGCGCCTACACACCATCAGTTAATTAAGTTCAATGCTTCCAAGCATGCGTCGACTTGATTCTGAGCATGCGCAGGTTTTTAACCGATGCTTTTGCATACTAAAGATCGGTTTTGACCTATCAGTTAGCCGTCCATCGGTTCAATTTTAAAGCATTTTTTTGACCGAAGGTTAACTAACCGATGGGGCCCACACACGATCGGTTTGAGATCTTTGAGATCTCTGGGCTGTCTGTCACGCAATGCTCTTATAAGGTCTATCCATAGATTTTCAATTATGTTGAGGTCAGGAGATTGCGAAGGCCTTGGCAAAACCTTCAGTTTACGCCTCTTGATGTAATCCCCCATGGATTTTGAGGTGTGTTTAGGATCATTATCCATTTGTAGAAGCCATCCTCTCTTTAACTTCAGCTTTTTCACAGATGGCATCAAGTTACCATCCAAAATTTGCTGAAATTTTATTGATTCCATTTTTCCTTCTACTCGTGAAATGTTCCCTGTGCCACTGGCTGCAATACACCCCCAAAGCATGATTAATCCACCCCCATGCTTAACAGTTGGACAGAGGTTCTTTTCATTAAATTCTGTGCCCTTTCTTCTCCAAACGTACCTTTGCTCATTCCGGGCAAAAAGTTCTATTTTAACCTCATCAGTCCACAGAACTTGTTTCCACAATGCATCAGGCTTTTCTATATGTTCATTTGCAAAGTTCAAACGCTGTTTTTGTGGTGAGGACGTAGAAGAGGTTTTCTTCTGATGACTCTTCCATATTTGTACAAGTATCTCTTTATAGTGGAATAGTGTACCACAACTCCAGTGTCTGCCAGATCTTTCTGGAGGGATCGTGCAGTCAAACGTGGGTTTTGAATTGCTTTTCTCACAATCCTGCGAGCTGTTCTGTCTAATATTTTTCTTGGTCTTCCAGATCTTGCTTTAACTTCCACTGTTCCTGATGACTGCCATTTAATTACATTCCGAACAGAGGATATTGACATCTGAAAATGCTTTGCTATCTTCTTATAGCCTTCTCCAGCTTTGTGAGCGTCAACTATTTTCAGTTTCAGTTTTCTAGACAACTGCTTAGAAGAACCCATGGTGCTGATTGTTGGGGCAAGGTCAGATGAGTCTGGGCATTTAAAACCTTTGAGATTGACATCACCTGGTCTTCCCTGACGATGATTGAGAACAATCCATGACACTGGCAGGTCTCAGCTTTGCAAAGGGGGCAGTCCATGCTATAAATTCTGCAGGGTGCCAAAACTTTTGCAGACGCCATTTTTTTGTTTTCTGTAATTTTGAAAGTGTAAATGATGGAAATAAAATCTAACTTTTTTTGACATATTTTGACATATTATAAGAATGTGTAATCTGTAATTTGATGCCTTTTGGAGATTTTTCCATCTTTCCTTGGCTTCGTTATGTACATTAATACAAATTTTTACCTGGGCTGCCCAAACTTTCGATCCCCACTGTATATAAATATATATATATATATATATATATATATATATATATATATATATATATACACATTCTTCTTATATGCATATAGATCTGTTAGGAATTAATAAGTGTCATTTGCTTTTTGGGTTTATATTTACACATTCATTTATTTTTCCCCTATTTATTTATGAGCACTTTACTCACTTTACTTTACTAATCACATATGTTAGTCTTTTGATTGTGTTCACAGAATTTGTCTTTGTCAATTTGTTAATTGGATTCAATTAATCACTTTTCTGATCACATGGTTTTAGAGAGAATAAAGTATTTATTTGAAATTCATTTTTGTGATTGCTAGCTATGATTAAGCGCTGTTTGATAGTGTGAAACGAGTCAACTTTTCTGTCCGTTCTGCTGTGACATATATTTTTGATCCTACTTTTTACGAATAAAGGCTAATTTTTGGAGTGCGGCTGGCCAGAATTTTCTCTCATCCTATAGGCTTGATTCACACCTATGAATTTATAGTACATTTTGTAGATTTGCATTACAGCCAATTTAACATGGTTTCCTATGGAACACATTCTGTAAAGCAAATCTGCACAATGCAAAAAGTACTAAAAATGCATAGGTGTGAATCAAGCCTTACGTAGAAATACCCTCTAATTAGAAAGGATTTTTTACACACGTTTCCCAAGTCTTCCTCCTTGAACTTGGTGTTCAGTGAAGTTACTTTTTTCATTAAACACATTTCTATTTGTATGTAACATTAATGCTCTCTGCTTCTCATTACTTCAGTCTGAATGCATTGAGACATTTTGTACTCCGATTGAAGGTCTATGCAACAGCTCAGTCTTAGTATAATCTAGAGAGGATGTGTGTTTTAAGCTTTTCTTTTCCGACGAAGTGCTACATTTGTTTACCTTTTCATCTTTATTGATGATTTCTATTACTCAACCTATACTTTTTGTATGACATCCACCGTACTTTCTAATGACTATATCTGAAGTGGTACTGTGAAATGTCAGATAATTTATTTTGAGTATCTATTAGCTTCTTTATATGCTTCTAAAATTTTCCTTGTAGATATAAAAAAAACAAAAAAACAAGCAAAATGCTTCTCCTTTGCTTTTTACTATATATTTTTTTATTAAATATTTACACATGAAAGCAAGGTCATTGCTAGATCTGGGGCTAGAGCCCATAGCAGTGATCACCAACCTTTTTGCAGGCCTAGGGGGCACGCGGGTGGTAAGAAATTTTTTGTGGGCAATGGCTGGTGTTGGCACTTCAATCATCACGGCACCATGGTTGATATGGTGTCATTATTTCTATTATTACATTGTAATATATAATGAAGTGGTTCAACCCACCATAATGCAGAATCAGTGGGAGCCCCGAGTATGTAACTTGACCACCAAGTTATGCAGCTTGTCACTTGCCACCATCACCTGCCACCAGATGTGGATTGTCACTTGCCACCGTCACCTGCCACCAGATGTGGATTGTCACTTGCCACTGTGGCCTGCCACCTGATGTGGACTGTCACTTGCCACCGTCACCTGGCACCAGATGTGGATTGTCACCTGCCACGTCACGTACCACCATTTGCAGATTGTCTCGTCACCTGCCAGCAGATGTGGATTGTCACTTGCCACTGTCGTCGAACACCAGATATGGATTGGTACTTGCCACCTGATGTGGATTGTCACCTGCCACCAGATGTGGAGGATTGCCTTGCCACTATTTTCGGATTGTCACTTGCCATGCCATGTCATCTCTGCTCGTCCGCCTGCTCGCTTCTCTCATCCGCCTGCCCAACTCCCTCATGCAGCCCGCCCGCCCATGGCCACGAGCTGCTGGTAAGGCAGGGACCCCTGCGGCAAGAGACTCTGGGCCCCAGTGTGAAAGGGGTCGAAGTATAACAAGCAAATGCATTTACAAAATAACCAAAGCAATCAATTTGCATAGAAGAACATGTTCTTGCTGCTAATCTTTTGAACTAAATTGTGAAATAGTTTTCTCGTCTACAGCCACTTTACAGCATCTGTATCTGGAGTTCCCTATTGACCTATAAAAGTATCAATAACCCAGTTTCCTCTTGTTCAGTACATAGGTGTCTTCACATTTTATTGTCTTTTTGGGATTGACCCATTTTACCTAACTCTTCAAGGAGAAAACTTGCAAAATTAATGCATACTTTAAATTGGAACTCCAAAACAACTAAACAGTCAAAATGCTTAAAGTAGAACTATAGGCAAAACTTTTTTTTTCTTTTTGGATAGGAAGGATAGGATAGGATAGGAAGAGGGAGTCTTATAACCCCTGCCAGATTTTTTTCACCATCTGTGTCCCATTGCAGAGATTTACCTTCACTTCCTGTCCTATAGTCAAAAAGGAAGTGAGAGAAAATTCCTGCATACTAAGGGAATTTCTTGGAGACCCTTAGGTCACCAAAACTAATGCCCCCAATGGAAGATTTTCCCTCTATTACTTTTCTGGGGAAAACCCAAAATGTGGGATTTTTTTTAACTTTCACTTTTATGATAAACAGGACAAATAGAGGGGGTGAATCCTCTCTAACGGGGGAACAGCCAGCAATTAAAACTGACAGGGGGTCTAATCCCTCTCCACTCTATCCAAAACTAAAAGGCAAAGTTTTATCTTTAGTTATATTTTAACCACTTCTGGACCGGCTCATTCCTATATACGCCGGCACTTTGAAGAGGGATATCTTTGTTATGGCAGCAGCTAGCTAACCTAACCCCGTTATCCTCTTCTTCAGTGAGCAGTCCCGTTTCTAATAAAAGTTGTCTCTGAGGCGGATTCGCCACCAGATCACTTTTATCGGCGGCGGTAGAGGGCCCTTCGCCACTTACCGAAGCCAATCAGATCCTTCTTGGTGTTAGGTATGGAGACGACTGAGGGGAAATTGGCCCCCACCCGTCTCCATACCATTGCAGGGCGGAAGCGACGTCAAAATGTCACTTCCGCCCATAGCTCATTTTTTTTTTCAAACAACATATTTTACTGTAAATATGAGATCTGAGGTCTTTTTGACCCCAGATCTCATATTTAAGAGGTCCTGTCATGCTTTTTTATTTTATTTTTTATTACAAGGGGTGTTTACATTCCTTGTAATGGGAATAAAAGTGTTTTTTTTTTAAAAGAACAGTGTAAAAAAAAAACAGATAAAAAGTAAAATAAATAAGAAAAAAACATTTTTTTTAACGCGCCTCGTGAATATCGCCCACATATTAAAACAGTGTTCAAACCACACATGTGAGATGTCGCAGCAATCATTAGAGCGGGAGCCATAATTCTAGCCCTAGTCCTCCTCTGTAACTCAAAACATGCAACCTGAAGATTTTTTTTTAAACGTCTCCTATGGAGATGTTTAAGGGTAAATGTTTTTCACCATTCCACGAGTGGGTGCAATTTTGAAGCGTGACATGTTGAGTATCAATTTACTAAATGCGTAATATTATCTTTCACAATATAAAAAAACTGGGCAAATTTACTGTTTTATTTTTTACTGAAGAAAAGTGTATTTTTTCCCAAAAAGTGCGCTTGTAAGACCCCTGTGCAAATACGGTGTGACAATGTATTGCAACGAACACCATTTTATTCTCTAGGGTGTTAGAAAAAAAAAATATATAATGTTTGGGGGTAATTGTCTAGCAAAAAAAAAGATTTTAACTTTTAAACACCAAATCTCAGAAAGAGGCCCGGTCCTTAAGTGGTTAATACAGAGATTACAAATAATAAAGTTATTTTTAGCATCATTCCAAAAACATGTTATACATGAAAGGAATAAAGGTACTCACGTACAAGGCGAACAGTCATAAAATTAAGACAAACAAGAAAAAAAAGTATAAAGATAAAAGTTTGAAGATGATATTAATAAATATTAAATTTGTTTAATGTGAGCAGCAATTACGCTTTAAAGCAATAGAATCAAAGTACTATAGTAACTATAGGTAAAACCTTTTTTTCCCCATTTTGGCTAGCGTAAGGCAGGGTATAACTGGAGTTGGGTGAATGGTTTTCGGGCCAAGCAAAAGTTTGGCCCAAACATCGCCTGTTCGCCCGCTCAGCTGAATGTTTGCTCACCGAGCGCCCCACAATGCACTGCGTGCTGTACAATGCACAGTTATTAGGTTGTTAAGGAGTGGGGCTGGGAAGTTGACCTCCACGTCCTTAACAATGGAAGAGTCATTAGCTGTCAACGGAATTCCCAGCTGTATGAATAAAACATTGCCGGCAATTGAAAACGGCGTGGGGGTCCCCCCAATCCATACTAGGCCCTTTGGCCTGTGGGATTCCCCTTAAAATACATATGTTAGGTCTGGTATGGATTTTGGGGGGCGTCACACCATTTTTTATTTTTATTTTGGCGTTGAGTTCTCTTTAAAATCAATACCAGACCCAATTTATGTAAATTTAAATGTAATTTGACTCATTTTCTTTAGAAATGTTTTCTCTTTCTTTCTTTAGAAATTACATTTTTGCTACAGCAGGTTCTATACATGGTACAGATGTGCCACATTACAGACAGACTAAGTGGACTCCCCAGGCACTATATTTTAAGGAATTTTTCATTTTTATTATTTCACTTTAAGCATCATTTAATTTACTACATGTCACCCAGGGCAGTACCCGACCCCCCATACCCTTTTTATGACCAATAACCTGCATAGAAACCTTCAAAATAGGGACTTTTGATTTTACCATGTTTGGGTCCTAAAGACTTTAATAGAGTTAAAGTCGGGGGCCAAACTTTTTTGTGTGTTTTGATTCGAACCAAACAGGGGGGTGTTTGGTCCATCTCTAGTTATAACACCTTTCAGTTTTTATTGCCTTCTGTGTCTCACTGGGGAGATTTCACAGGACTTCCTGTCCCATAGCCAAAACAAGAAGTGAGAGAAAATCCCTTGCTGCCCCCCCCCCCAGGTCACCACCAGAACTAGTGTCCCCTGTATTACTTTTCTGGGGACAACCCGAAGTTTGGGATTTTCTTTTACTTTCACTTTCGATGATAATGGGACAAAATGAGGGGGAATGTCCCTAACAGGGTGTCATAAACCATGAATAAGACAATGAGACAAAAGTGCAGTTAAAATCACACATATTGTTTAATAATAATATTAGTAAAAGGTAAACAGAGCAACTTATTTAAATCATAGCCAGAGTTCAGTAACCGGAACGAATGGTTAGACAAGCCAGGACAGCAGGGAGCCAGAGATCAGCATAATTCAGGACAGGCCAGTAAATCGGGAAACCCAAGAATCAGCATAGTGGAACAGGAAGCAGGATCAGGAACCAGAATCGACATCAGCCAAGCAAGTCTTCAACAGGGAGTTTAACAGGGCAATTAACCAACAGCTGAGTGGCCTGCTCTGAGAAGGAAGGGCTGAGCCCAGCCCTGACACAGGGGCAAAGACAGCAACACAGATTGACTGGTGCTCTAATCCCTCCTCATTTTATCCAAAACTAAATATTTTTTTCCCTTTATTTACAATTTAAAAGCTCAACTTGGCATTCCCCTGCGCCTCAGCGATGGTCTGTCCTATGGACCCTGCATTGGTCTTGATGGCAGGACCTATGCTGGAGCATAGGGGAGAAGATGCTGCTGGGACCTGTCTAGCGGTATTATCAATCTCAAATTGCTGTGATGCCAAGAAATGAAATAATACTAATATCTGCATCAATAATTCAGGTGATGACCGGGACTGGTCAGGTAGAGGGACACATAGTGCATAAGCCGGATGGGAAGAGTCCCTTGTATTATTGTTGTAAATATTACTGATGGGTAGCAGATTGCTGCCAATAATCTTCTGGGTAGTTTTTACTACCCACAGTAGTGCCTGTTTATATACAAGGCAGAGCAATTACTGTACCAAACAGTAATGCAAGAAATAAGAATGGTCTCCACCACGCACCTACACACCTATAAAATGAGATGAGAACTGAAGTATCAAGGTCAGCATTTTTCAAACAGTAAAGCTGTTAATGGGCCTTATTTCACTATGCTGACTGTATTGGTTCTCCATGTAGGGTTATCAGAGATGTGCACCCCCCCAATATTTATATCAAGGGACCATCTCAACAGTTTTACCCCTTATGTAGAGAGGAGGGGGAGTGGTGCTACAATCCTCTTTTTTTTTTTTCTTTTTTAATGGGGAGATTTGCATCAGACTTCCAGATTCTTCACTTCTTGCCTGTATATGTACTCTTCATGATCAGTGCCGTATCATCTGAAAAACTTCACATATATGACTGCTCAGGTACTTGTCTGAGTGATCTTAGGTCAACGATGTGTACAGTAAGAGGCTTGCCCACTAAAGCTCCGGACCATATTGCTGGTCAAAGGCCAGGCCACTTTTTGCGATTCGGCACTGCGTCGGTTTAACTGACAATTGCGCGGTCGTGCAACGTGGCTCCCAAACAGAATTGTCGTCCTTTTTTCCCCACAAATAGAGCTTTCTTTTGGTGGTATTTGATCACCTCTGCGGTTTTTAGTTTTTACGCTATAAACAAAAATAGAGCGACAATTTTGAAAAAAAATTATATTTTTTACTCTTTGCTCTAATCAATATGCCCCAAAAATATATAAAAAAAGTTTTTTTTCCTTAGCTTAGGCCGATACGTACTCTTCTACATAATTTTCATTAAAAAAAATATCGCAATAAGCGTTTATTGATTGGTTTGCGCAAAAGTTATAGCGTTTACAAAATAGGGGATAGTTTTAAGGCATTTTTATTAATATTTTTTTTTTACTAGTAATGGCGGCGATCAGCGATTTTTATCGGTACTGCGACATTATGGTGGACACTTCAGACACTTTTGACACATTTTTGGGACATTGGCATTTTTGTAGCGATCAGTGCTATAAAAATGCATTGATTACTATAAAAATGCCACTGACAGGGAAGGGGTTAACACCAGGGGGCGAGGAAGGGGTTAAGTATGTTCCCTGGGTGTGTTCTAACTGAAGGGGGTGTGGACTGACTTGGGGAAATGACTGGTCGCTGTTCATACATTGTATACACTGACAATCAGGCATTTCTCCCCCTGACAGGACCGGGAGCTGTGTGTTTACACACACAGCTCCCGGTTCTCGCTCTGTAACGAGCGATCGCGGGTGCCTGACGGTGATCGCGCCCGCCGGGCACACGCGTCGGCGTCAGGGGGGCGCAGGTGCACGCCCCTATTGGCTGCTCGGCGAGATGACGTAGATCTAAGTGATCTCGCTCAGCAGAGCCGACCTGCCGCCGTATAACGGCGGCTGGTCGGCAAGCGGTTAAGACACATTCCTGGGGGGAGTATTTCGGATGATGGGAGGGGATGAAATATTGTGATTTCTAACAGACTAGGGCCTTTTTTTAAAACGTCTAGTACCTAGATGTACAAAATTGAGCTCATTCTGTGATGTCAGATTATCTATGAGGGTCTGTGTATTGGGGCAGAATTAAAATCCAAAGGAAAATAATTTTAACATAAGAATCCTTATTCTTTAAAGCGGAGGTTCACCCATAATATTAACTTACTATTAACAAGATCTACAGAGCATATACTTTCACTAATGACTGTTGTTATTTTTACCGAGATTCTAAGGTAGATGCTGTGACTTCCGGATATTCTTCCCCGTGGGAGTGGGCGTATCTCTCCCTTTCCCCGTCACCCCAGTGTGTGCTGGGACCTGACCGCAATGTTTCCTGGAAGTTACGAGTCGAGATTCCTACGAGACGATCTACAGCACTAATCTTCGAAATTTCGCGCTATTTCCCTCGTCACGTGACTCGACAATCCTTTTTTTGATGCATGTCAATATTCTGTTTGCTTTGTTTGCAGCAGCTTGGTATTGCATGCCATTGCTGAGCCTATCATCTACCAGGTCCTTTTCCATCCTAGATTCCCCCAGAGGTTCTACGCTTAGTGTATAGATTGCATTCATATTTTTGCCACCCTAACAGTGGCGGCTGGTGCTCAAAATTTTTGGGGGGGCGCAAACGGAAAAAAAAATTGCAGCCTCACTGTGCCCATCAAATGCAGCCACTGTGCCATTAATTGTCACCACTGTGCCATGCCATCAAACGCAGCCACTGTGCCATCAATTGTCACCACTGTTCCATGCCATCAAACGCAGCCACTGTGCCATCAATTCGCACCACTGTGCCATGCCATCAAATGCAGTCACTATGCCATGCCATCAAACGCAGCCACTGTGCCATCAATTTGCACCACTGTTCCATGCCATCAAATGCAGTCACTATGCCATGCCATCAAACGCAGCCACTGTGCCATCAATTTGCACCACTGTTCCATGCCATCAAATGCAGTCACTATGCCATCAAACGCAGCCAATGTGCCATCAATTCGCACCACTGTGCCATGCCATTAAACGCAGCCACTGTGCCATGCCATCAAACGCAGCCACTGTACCATCAATTGTCACCACTGTGCCATGCCATCAAACTCAGCCACTGTGCCATCAATTGTCACCACTGTTCCATGCTATCAAACGCAGCCACTGAGCCATCAATTCGCACCACTGTGCCATGCCATCAAATGCAGTCACTATGCCATGCCATCAAACGCAGCCACTGTGCCATCAATTCGCACCACTGTTCCATGCCATCAAATGCAGTCACTATGCCATGCCATCAAACGCAGCCACTGTGCCATCAATTCGCACCACTGTGCCATGCCATTAAACGCAGCCACTGTGCCATGCCATCAAACGCAGCCACTGTACCATCAATTGTCACCACTGTGCCATGCCATCAAATGCAGCCACTGTGCCATGCCATCAAACACAGCCACTGTGCCATCAATTGTCGCCACTGTGCCAATTGTCACCACTGTGTCCTTTAATTGTCACCACTGTGCCCATTGTCGCCACTGTGCCCATTGATGTCACTGTGCCCTTTAATTGTCGCCACTGTGCCCATTCATGCCGCTGTGCCAATTGTCCCCACTGTGCCTATTGTCGCCACTGTGCCCATTGATGTCACTGTGCCCTTTAATTGTCGCCACTGTGCCCATTCATGCCGCTGGTCCAAATGTCCCCATTGTCCCCACTGTGCCTATTGTCGCCACTGTGCCCATCGATGTCACTGTGCCCTTCGTCGCCGCTGTGCCCTGTAAAATGCTCCTTCCCCCCCCCGCCCGGCGCCTCATGTCCGGCCATCTGAATAGAACAGCGGCAGCGGCGACAACATGGATTTGTGCAATGCATGAATCTATGTTATTAGACTCAGTGGCGGTGAGAGCCCAAGGGGGCGGCGCTTCAGCGCCCTCTATGGACGAACCGCCACTGCACCCTAATGCATTATTTTAAATTTTTCTACATTGAACCTTATTTGCCATGCAGTTGCCAACCCCATTAATTTGTTCAGATCTTCTTGCAAGGTTTCCACATCCTGCAGAGAAGTTATTGCCCTGCTTAGAGCTTAGTAAACTGTTTACCCCAACTTTAGGTCGTTTATGAACAAATTAAATAGTATTGGTCCCAGTACAGAACCCTGTGGGACCCCACTACCCACCCCTGACCATTCCGAGTATTCCCCATTAATCACCAACCTCTGAACTCGCCAGGTTTCAATCCATGTACTCACCCTATGGTCCATGCCAATGGACCTTATTTTGTACAGTAAACGTTTATGGGGAACTGTGTCAAATGCTTTTGCAAAATCCAAATACACCACGTCTATGGGCCTTCCTTTATCTAGATGGGAACTCACCTCCTCATAGAGTGTTAATAGATTGGTTTGGAAAGAACCATTCTTCATGAATTCATGCTAATTACTGCTAATGTTACTGCTGATACTGTTTTCATTAATAAAATCTTGTATTTAGTCCCTTATCATCCCCTCCAAGAGCTTGCATACTGATGTTAGGCTAACTGGTCTGTAATTCCCAGGAATGTATTTTGGGCCCTTTTTTAAAAAAAAATATTGGCACTACATTGGCTTTTCTCCAATCAGCTGGTACGATTCCAGTCAGTAGGCTGTCAGTAAAAATTAGGAACAATGGTCTGGTAATTACTTGACTGAGTTCCCTAAGTACCCTTGGGTGCAAGCCGGTCCCAGTGATTAATTAATATTAAGTTTCACAAGTCTAATTCTAATTCTGTCCATTGTTTTTTCCACTGTGTCTTTAAAGACCTGCCAGTTAGCACAATGAAAACAGTCTTATAGCACTAGCATCACTAGGCCACACTGTAATAGTATTTTTTGTTGGTTAAGTGACCTTCTGCAAGGGAGAGTAGGCAGAAACCAAGCTACCTACTCTTCTTTTGCAAAAGCGTTTGACACAGTTCCCACACATTGCTAATGTGTAAGGTAAAGTCTACAGGCTTGGAAAAATCAGTTTGTAAATGGATAGAAAACTGTCTAAAAGACCCTATTCAGAGAGTAGTGGTTAAAGGGGTTGTAAAGGTAAAAATGTTTTACCCTAAATAGCTTTCTTTACCTTAGTGCAGTCCTCCTTCACTTACCTCATCCTTCGATTTTGCTTTTAAATGTCCTTATTTCTTCTGAGAAATCCTCACTTCCTGTTCTTCTGTCTGTAACCACACACAGTAATGCAAGGCTTTCTCCCTGGTATGGAGTGTCGTGCCCGCCCCCTCCCTTAAGTTGGGAGGGGGCGAGCAGGAGAGTCAAGACGCTCTCTACGTTGCAGATAGAGAAAAGAGCTGTGTGTTAGTGGGTGTCCTGACTCTCCTGCTGGTCCCCTCCCCCCTCATAGGAGGGGGCAAACACGACACTCCACACCAGGGAGAAAGCCTTGCATTACTGTGTGGAGTTACAGACAGAAGAACAGAAAGTGAGGATTTCTCAGAAGAAATAAGGACATTTAAAAGCAAAATGGAAGGATGAGGTAAGTGAAGGAGGACTGCACTAAGGTAAAGGAAGCTATTTAGGGGAACATTTTTTTACCTTTACAACCCCTTTAATGATTCATACTCTGAATGGTTTTGGATTGTTAGTGGTTAGGGGTGCAACGGATCAAAAAACTCACGGTTCGGATCGTTCCTCGGATCAGGAGTCACTGATCGGATCATTTTTTGGATCAGCAAAAAAAAAAAAATTTGCAGCCTCCCTGTGCCTCAAATTGCCGCCTCCCTGTGCCCCAAATTGCCGCCTCACTGTGCCCCAAATTGCCGCCTCACTGTGCCCCAAATTGCCGCCTCACTGTGCCCCAAATTGCCGCCTCGCCAGGGTGGAAGAAGTGAGAGGGCAGCCAGCAGGGCTGGATTTCCTTTCCCTGCCACCCCAAGGCCAGGTTTTGCAATGCACCCCCTCCCCACCAACCGAACCACCCCCCGGAGAATAGCAGTTGGATGGCAGGGGCGGCACGGTTAGTTCAAATATTTTTTGTTTCTTCTTTTTTTTTTTTATTACATTATCACTTTTTTTTTTTTTTGTAGCTTGTCGTTTTTACTTTTTTAATTTTTGTATAATTTTCTTATTTTTAATATTTTTCTTCTTCTTTACTTTTTAATTACTTATTTTTTTATTAATTGAATTATTTCTTATTTTTTTTTTACATTTAACTTTATTGCTATTACACAAGAGAAAACAATTCCCTGTGTCATAGCAATTGAAGGTGACAGGTTCTCTTTGTTAACCCTGTCAGCTCCAAAAACAGTCCTCACAGTTGAGATGGGAAGAGCATAGCTTACCCATCTCACTGTGTGCTATTTGCAGCAGGGACAGGAGACTCGGCAGCTGGGGGAGGAGGAACGAACGGACGGAAGGCAGCTGGAGGGAGGGGGGAACGGACGGACGGCAGCTGGGGGGAACGGACTGCAGCTGAAGGGGGGGAACGGACGGACGGGAGGGGGGGGTTATCAGAGCCAGCAGGGAGAAGTGTGGGGGGAACGGATGGACGGCAGCAGCACATTCTCTGCTAGAAACCAACTGAACTCACTGCCCGTATGTTTAAACGTCTCCACTCCTGCTCGTACACAGCCCCACCTCCTCCTAAGCCCACGTTGTAATAGACAAAACACATCAGCGCATTGGACACGCATTCTGTCTATCACAGCGTGGTTAGGAGCAGGCGGGGCTGTGTGCAAACAGCGGAGACAATTTCAATGTGTTTTTTTACCGCTTTGCTCTGCAGTCCCGCGGCACGCCACGGATCACGTGTGTGCCGATCCGAAGTCATTGATCCGTGCGGATCACGGATCAATGACGATCCGTTGCACCCCTATTAGTGGTGTACCCCAATGTTCAGTGTTGGGACCCTTGCATTTTAATATGTTTGTTTATTAATGATACAGGGTCTGGGATTAAAAGTACAATTCCAGTATTTGCAGATGACACCAAGCTATGCAGTGGAATAACGTCCTTACAGGATGTCCCCAACTTACAAGCCAACCTCAATGCACTGTCTAATTAGGCTACTATGTGGCAAATGAGGTTTAATGTTGATAGATGTAAAGTTATGCACTTGGGGGATAAGAATATGCATACATCATACAAACGATGGGGAGTACAACTGGGGGGAATCAATGATGGAGCAGGGTCTGGGTGTTCAGGTAGATTGTAAGCTTAATAATAGCATGCAATGCCAAGCTGCGGTTTCCAAAGTGAGCAAAATCCTTTCCTGTAGTAAGAGAGGTATAGACTACAGAGAGAGAGAGAGAGACATCTTTTTACCTCGGTACAAATCATTAGTAAGACCTCATCTGGAATATGCAGTTCAGTTTTGGGCACCAATTCACAAAAAAGATATCAGAGAAGTGGAGAAAGTGCAGAGAAGGGCAACCAAAATGATGCATGGAGGAGCTCAGCTATGAGGAAAGATTAGAGGAACTGGGCCGGATTCAGATACATTGGAGTATCTTTCGGCGAGCGTAACATATCTCAGATAGGTTACGCCGCCGTAAATTAGGGCGCAAGTTCCGTATTCATAAAAAACTTGCGCCCTAAGTTACGGTGGCGTAATGTATGTGGTTCGGCGTAAGCCCGCCTAATTCAAATCTGGATGATGTGGGCGTGTTTTATTCAAATTCACTGTGACCCCACGTATTTGACGTATTTTACGAACGGCGCATGCGCCGTTCATGAAAAAATCCCAGTGCGCATGCTCGAAATTACGCCGCAAGTCGTCAATGCTTTAGACGTGAACGTAACTTACGTACAGCCCTATTCGCGAACGACTTACGCAAACAACGTAAAATTTTCAAAATTCGACGCGGGAACGACGTCCATACTTAACATAGGATACCCCTCATATAGCAGGGGTAACTTTACGCCGGAAAAAGCCTAACGTAAATGACGTAAAAAAATGCGCTGGGCGGACGTACGTTTTTGAACCTATAGGTACAGTAAACATCTCCTAAACGTGCACCGTTTAGGAGATATTTACTTTAGACGCTGCCTGTGATATCACCGACGTATGTGCTCTGAAGGAATGGTATACATGGGCCGTTCCTTCAGAGCTGTGCCGTAAAAAGCAACTGACGTCGCCAGCTTACCCATTAATATTGTCGAAGCCCGCAAACCCAGAAGGAAGACCGGGTAAAGATGCAAGCACCTTCAGCAGTGACATTGCGCCACTGGAGGGCTTTGTTTTCAATTAAGTCTGTCATAATGTGCTTTTATGTGATGCATACCAGCAAAATATGACTTAAAATGCGGTTTACTACTGCTTTAAAGTGGAGTTCCACCCAGGAATTTTTTTTTGCCCAATAATCCTAAAAAAAGAAAAAAAAATTATACTCACCTGAAATACCTGTTGCTATGCGGAAGTCCGTAATCTGCCTCTTCCGTAGCCGCGGTCTATCTTCTTCATCATCTTATTCTAGTGAATGGGGCGCGCTGCTTTCTGTGTTCCCAGAGAGCAGCCGCCCATTTCACAAGTCGGCGCGAGACTCGCGCATGCACAGTAGGAAACGAGCAGTGAAGCCGGAAGGCTTCACAGCCTGTGTCCCTTAGTGTGAATGGCGGCGCGGGACCTGCACCGATCGAGGGATCGGCATCTGGGGGGCCATCAGCGTGGGCGAGTAGGACAGGTAAGTGTCGTTATTAAAAGTCAGCAGCTACTGTTAGTAGCTGCTGACTTAAAAAAAAAAAAATTGCGGGTGGAATCCCGCTTTAAGGACCCAAAATTAGGTTGATCACATTTTATCTAAGAAAATAAAAAAAGTATAAAAAAAATTACAGTTTTTCCTTTTAATTTGTGTTGTTCATTCCTTTACTTTCCATAAAATGTACAAAATAATTGAAATGGAACGAGATTTGGAAAAACTGCCTTAAATATCCCATTATCGCAAATTGTGGGATTAAAAGCAGAAGTGACATACATTAGTGGTTGAAATTAAAGAATGATGACATTTTAATTAAACATGACATTAACATCAAAGAGTAATGTAGTATGTTAAGGGAGATCATTACGTTAAGCTGCTAAGGCTTAGTAAATTTTTTTATTTTAAAAACATAATGTATGTTGGGCTAAATTCTCCAAGATTAAAGCCATTTAAACCCAAGAATAACAAATTATAGTATTGCACCCTACTGGTCCTTAAATTTGATAGCTGCATTTGTTTTCTTTTTTTGACACTCTTTTTTTTTTCTTTTCTTTTAACCTGGTTATCCTGCCATTAATACCATACTATATTAGGGGGACAACCATACTTACTGGAACAACAAAACACCCAGGGCCAGATCCACGTACCTCGGCGCATATATAGGCCGGCGTATCGTATCTCAGATACACTACGCCGCCGTAACTTAGAGTGGAGGTTCCTTATCCACAAAGTATTTGCGCCGTAAATTACGGCGGCGTAGTGTAAATGTGTCGGCGTAAGGGCGCAAAATTCAAATGACTAAGATGTGGGCGTGTTTTATGTTAATTTATCTTGACCCCACGTAAATGACGGTTTTTTTGAACGGCGCATGCGCCGTCCGTGGGGGTATCCCAGTGCGCATGTTCGAAATCATGTCGCAAATAGTCAATGCTTTCGACGTGAACGTAATTTACGCAAAGCCCTATTCGCGAACGTTTTACGCAAACAACGTAAACGACGGAAAATTCGACGCTGGCCCGACGTCCATACTTAACATTGCGTACACCTCATAGAGCAGGGGTAACTATACACCGGAAAAAGCCTTACGCAAATGACGTTTTTCTCATAACTTGCAAGAAAGTAGATGGATGAAGGATCAGGGGAAGGTTTAGGCGCACAAGACAGATCACTAGGGAAAACTTCCAAGTTTCAAAAAGGTCACTCACCACTTCCTCTCGAGTGGGTATTGCTCACCCAGATAGGCCCCTCTCACCTGGCCTAGCAGCCGGGATGATGCACGAACAAAAATAGTATCAGTCTCTGCCACAGACGCAATTGTCATTCATAATGCAACAGCGCTGAAAGCTAAACATTGGTCTGGGCGGGAAGGTGTATAAGTGCCCGGTATGGAAGTGGTTAAGTTGAATAGTTGGCTAGGGAGTAGCCACTGAAGACTTTGCTATTTTCCAATCTGAACCCTACAGTAAAGTGCTAGCCCTATCAGATGTGGATGTCACCTGACCAGGGGATCCTCCACCATCCCAAGGGGAAGGAAAGGCGTTCATAAGTCAAGAAAAGAGAGGACTAAAAGGATAAGTAAAGTCAGAGTAATTCAGTGTTTTATGCCCTGTACACACAATCTGAATTTCTGATGGGATAAAATCCGATGGAATTTTCCATCGGAATTCCGTTCAAGCTGTCTTGCATACACACTGTAAGGCCGGACCGTTTTCATCGGACATGTCCGCTGGGAGATTTCGGTCTGATGGCTGTACACACCATCAAACCGAAATCCGTGCGGACAGAGAACGCGGTGACATAGACGACACCGACGTTCTCTATCGCACAAGTTCAATGCTTCCACGCATGCGTCTAATCAATTCGACGCATGCGCCGGATTTCTGTCCGCTGGTTAGACGTACTAACCAGCGGACATGTCCGCCGGACAGCTTCCCAGCGGACATGTTTCTTAGCATGCTAAGAAACATTTGTCCGCTGGAAATCTGTCCGCTAGCCTGTACACACGATCGGATCTGTCCGCTGACACTGGTCGGCGGACCAGTTTCAGCGGACATGTCCGGTCGTGTGTACGAGGCCTTAGACCAAACTACGACAAGCTGAGAAAAATGAAGTTTAATTATTCTGATTCTGAGCATGCATGTTTTTTCTCCGTCGGAGTTCCATACAGACAATGGCCCAGGTTCAGTAAGATTTGTGCATAAATTACGGAGGCACAGGGCAACGATTTTGCCCTGCGCCCCCGCAAATTTGCGCCGCTGCCCTCGATTCACGGAGCAGTAGCTCCGTAAATTGCGAGGGCGCGCCGGCAAAATTGCCCGGCGTAAGCGCGCGCAATTTAAATGATCCCGCAGGGGGCGGGAATCATTTAAATTAGGCGCGTTTCCACGCCGATCGTAAAGCGCCAATGCGCCGTCGGGAAACTTTCCCGACGTGCATTGCGGCAAATGACATCGCAAGGACGTCATTTGCTTCAAAGTGAACGTGAATGCGACCAGCGCCATTCAGGAATCACTTACGCAAACGACGTGAAATTCAAATTTCGCAACGCGGGAATGGCGGGTATACTTTAGCATTGGCTGCCCCTACTATTAGAAGGGGCAGCCTTACGCTAAACACGCCGTACGGAAACGACGTAACTTGCGTACGCAGGGCTCGTGCAACATTGTGAATCGGTGTTAGTATGCAATTTGCATACTATACACTGAGCACAATGGGAGCGCCCCCTAGCGGTCATCGCAAGAATGCAGCCTAAA
Source organism: Rana temporaria (assembly GCF_905171775.1). Classification (NCBI taxonomy): domain Eukaryota; kingdom Metazoa; phylum Chordata; class Amphibia; order Anura; family Ranidae; genus Rana; species Rana temporaria. The sequence continues at coordinate 286,680,994 of NC_053493.1, read as the reverse complement.
ATCTGTGTGGCATAAGAGCCTTATGCCACGCAGATTTTAGGCTGCAGTCTGCGTTACGATGTTCCTGAATCAGGAGCATTCGTAACGCCGGCGCAAGCAAGCAATTGCGCTGCGTAACTATGGTTACGCAGGCGCAATTGCTCTCTGAATCCGGGCCAATGTTTTATTTCTAAACTGAAAAAGTCAGATGGGGCCCACACATGGTCGGAATGTCAGACTTTTTTTATCGGAAATTCTGATTGTGTGTACAAGGCATAACAGTGCAAATACCAGCTCAAAAAAACTTGTAACACTGAAAGAAAAAAATAGGTAATGCTGATTCTGTATAACTGGCACTGCAAGGTGCCACATATTACCTGCATAGCGCTTGCCTACCTAATTAATGCAGCATTAGAAAAAACTAAAATTTATCTTCAAGAGAGAACTTGTACAGCAACTTATGAACAAGCCCAGCCATTGCAAAGTGAAGGAGGTCCTCAGCTCTGTGCAGATACCAACGTATTGAAGTATTTGCATATTTATATAGCACTAACATTACTTTAGTCTCCTTGCTAGTGTTATAGGTTTACTTAAAAAAAAAAAAAATAGATTAAAATTTTAATATAGAATATAATTAAATGACCTTATGCAGTCACCATACTTAGCAACATGTATCCTTGTTCAGAGAATTATTATACCCGTAGCTGGTATGTGATTAAAAATATCTTATAACGATCATGACATAATTATACTATCTGAATTTTTTTTTATAGGATATTCTGGAACTTTTTTTCCACAGCTACAGATTTTTTTTAATAACTTTGATCAGCAGGACATTATTCCTGAGGATTATGTCATATTTGAAACTTTCAGCAAGGTCAGAGTGTGTAGATATTTTTTACTAATTTGATATTTTTTGTTAAAGGGGTTGTAAAGGTACATGTTTTTTCACCTTAATGCATTAAGGTGAAAAAACATCCGAGGATTTGCGCCCCCCCCCGTTTACTTACCTGACCCCTCGTAAGTCCTGCACCGAATACGTGCTGGCTTCTCGGTTGGGCTACTCGGCTCATTCATTGGTTGATTGATAGCTCCCGCTGCTGTCAATCAAATCAATGAAGTGTCGCGCCGGGGGCGGGGCCGAGTGATACAGTCGGAGGCTATAGCCGCCGGCTTTTTTACGGGAGCGTGCCCGAAGAACTACCCCCCATGGGAGAGAACTCCCATGAAGGGGGTTAGTTCATGCGGAGAGGAGCCGAGACAGCCGCCGAGGGACCCCCAGAAGACCAGGATCGGGGCCACTATGTGCAAAACGAGCTGCACAGTGAAGGTAAGTATAAAATGTTTGTTATTTAAAAAAAAATGGGAACCTTTAGTATCCCTTTAACCACTTGTCCCCCGAGGACGTCACATGACGTCCTCGACTTTGTGCGGTGATATCTGATTGATGCCTGCAGCTACAGGCATCATTCAGATATCACCGTCTTCAGATGGCGATTATCTGCACGATAAGAATGATCAAAGCGGCAGTTCCGCTGCTTGTTCGTTCTTATAGGCAGCGGGAGGGGACATCCCCCCCTCCTGCCACTATCCGGTGCTTCTCCGGGCTCTCCCGTGCCATTGGGGGCCCGGAGAATGAATCGACTGGCGCTGGCTGGGAAGCATAGAGATGACTGGTGACCAGATGGTAACCAGTCATCTATATGACCATCGGAGGCCTGGGTGTGACGTTATGATGGGTACCCGGAAGTCAACAAAGCCGCAATCACGGCTGTCGGCATGTGATCGGTGAATTGTTTTTCACAATCTCATGCTTGTAAGCCTGGAGGAGTGATGTGGGGTCTTATTGACCCCACATCTCTCCATAAAGAGGACCTGTCACAGTGATTCCTATTACAAAGGGATGTTTACAATCCTTGTAATAGGAATAAAAGTGATAAAAAAAATGTAAAAAAAAGTGTAAAAATAAAAAAATGAAGTAAAATAAAAATAAAATAAATGTATTTATTTTTTTAAAACACCCCTGTCCCCGGTAGCTCGCGCTAAGAAGTGAACATGCATGTAAGTCCCGCCCACATATGTTAAAGCCTTTCAAACCTCACATGTGAGGTATCATCGCGTGCGTTAGAGCGTGTACAAGAATTATAGCACTAGACCTCCTCTGTAACTCGAAAATAGTAACCTGTAAAAAAAATCTAACCGTCGCCTATGGAGATTTTTAAGTACCAAAGTTTAGCGTCATTCCATGAGTGTGCGCAATTTTAAAGCGTGACATGTTAGGTATCTATTTACTCGGCGTAACATCATCTTTCACATTATACAAAGAAATTGGGCAACTTTACTGTTTTGTTATTATTTAATTCATGAAACCGTTTTTTTCCCCCAAAAAAAGCCGTTTGAAAAATTATTGCGCAAATACCGTGCGAGAAAAAAAAGTTGCAATGGCCACCATTTTCTTTCCTAGGGTGTCTGCTAAATATAAATATATATATATATATATATATATATATATATATATATATATATATATATATATATATATATATATATGTATATATATATATATATATAATGTTTAGGGGTTCTGATTAATTTTCTAGCAAAAAAATTTAGATTTTTTACATTAAGGAGAGAAGTGCCAAAATAAGCCCGGTGAACAAGTGGTTAATACAGTTCTCCATAGATTTTTAGGAGGTCCATATACTGTTAAGCTAACTATTCTAGAAACATTGTCAGAACATCATCAGAACTAATTCTAGAAACATTGTCAGAACATCATCTTTAGAATTTAGAATTTTTGAATTTAGAATGACGATATATTTTTAGAATGACGATATATTTTTTGAAGGACTGTATTTTTTTGTGTCAGTCAAACACTAACTTGATGTAGCTACCACTTGTAATATAATATACAGTACAGTAGCCGGTGGGACTTATAATTTAAATGGTCTTCCTATTTTTATACACTTTTTGCATGTTGGTATTCTAATCCAGAGCAGAAAAATAATTTCCTTTGTAAATAATATTCATTATCAATATTCTGTTTTGTTTATGCAAAACCTTGATGTTTAAATTATTAAAGGCGGACCCCATGTCAAATTTGAAGATTCTAAACTGGGCATAACTAAACCTCCAAAATGTAGGATAAGCAAGATAGGACCATATAGGTAATAAATAATATTTGCAAAGCTGATTATTTTATCAATTTAGCTAAAATAAATTTAAAACGTGGACTTATCCTTTAGTTATAAAAAGTTGCTTCCACTGAGAATTGGTAGTCTTGTCTTGGACTCTTTAAGAATCTCTGGAAAGTTCCAGATTATCATTTGTTTTTAAACAGTAAACAGATTACTGAATGTGTGGGCTCCTTTGGTTGGTTATGACCCAACCAGCGGCAACTGCTTTTATCACATATACAGTATCATGTATGTAACACTAGAATGAAGACCCTTCCACGCATATTCTTTCAATGGGACTGCTTCACCTGTATAAATGGACAACAAGACGCTGCGTCCTATATTTTAACCACTTGCCTACTGGGCACTTTTACCCCCTTCCTGCCCAGGCCAGTTTTAAGCTTTCAGCGCTGTCACAATTTGAATGACAAGTGTGCGGTTATGCTACACTGTATACATATGACATTTTTATTAAAAAAAATTCACCCAAATAGAGCTTCCTTTTGGTGGTATTTAATCATCACTGGGTTTTTATTATTTGCTAAACAAATGAAAAAATCCTGATGTTTGAAAAAAAAAAAAGTTTTTCATAGTTTGTTATAAAATTTTGCAAACAGGTAATTTTTCTCCTTCACTGATGTGTGCTGATGAGGCTGCACTGATAGGTGGCACTGATAGGCTACACTGATGAGGTGGTACTGATGGGCACTGATATGCTGCACTGATGAGGCGGCACAGGTGAGCACTTATGAAGAGGCACTAATGGGGCTGCACTGATAGGTGGCACTGATAGGCTACACTGATGAGGTGGTACTGATGGGCACTGATAGGTGGCACTGATAGGCACTGGTCGGCAGTACTGATAGGCAGCACTGGTAGGTGACGCGGATGAGAAGGTGCTGATGGGCACTGATGAGCACTGGCAGCACTGGTGGGCACTGCTTGGCAGCACTGGTGGGCACTGATTGGCAGCACTGGTGGGCACTGTTGGAACTGCACTGATAATCAGTGTAGATGTCCCTTTCACACAAGCCTGTTATTGGCTCTCATCTCCTCTCCTCATGCTGTCCGCTTGATGAAAGGGATGGCGATAACTGGCTTGTGTTGACATCGTGATCAGCTGTCATTGGACACAGCTGATCACATGGTAAAGGGACGCCATGATTGTCCCTTTACCTCAATCTGTAATTAGCTGTGTCCAAAGCCAGGGCAGCTTGATCACGGATGCCCTGGCAAAGTAAGCTTGCGCTGTAGCCATCTTTTGGCTATAGCGCCAACGGGAAGTGGTAAAAAAAAAAACATACCACATGATTGCAAGTAACCCGCACTGCTCTTTCCAAAGCAAAGGAAATGAGGGGGAACAGGAGAGCATCAGTAGCATGTACAGGATGATACAGGGAGTAGGCGGAACAACCCCTGGTTCGTTTTGGAGCAGAACATGCAAACACTGTTAAAGTCTATGGGACACAAACATGAAAAAAAGCACATTTTAAAGGCTTATATGCAAGTTATTGTCATAAAAAGTGTTTGGGGACCCTCCTGCTCCAGGGGACATGTACCAATGCAAAAAAAAGCTTTAAAAACCCCAGTTTTTTCAGGAGCAGTGATTTTAATAATGCTTTAAGTGAAACAAAAATTAAATATTCCTTTATGTATCGTGCCTGGAGTTGCCCTTTGTATGCCTGTAAAGTAGCGCATCTTTCCCATGTTTAAAACAGTACCACAGAAATAAAAAGTGGATGTTACCGGCGCAAAATAATATTTATAATAGATTTATAACTTATTGTTTGGTTTGCTGCAATCAAAAATGCACTTCACCCTTGAATGAAATGCCAAAAAATATTTAAACATTGGATGGATTGCGCTAACCTTAAATGTAAACCAAATTTGTGAGCAACCTATTTTTATGAAGGAAACCCATAAGGGCTTGTCCTATACTCCCATTCAGTGAAACCACTAAACTTTAAATATGTGCTTATTATACAAAAAAATATATATATATTAATCCTAAAAATACATTATTTAACCTTTTATCCACCGCCCGCCGTCAAATGACAGCGGGAGGCAGACCCTGTTGTTCTGAGAGGACGTCATATGACATTGCGCCCTTTTAGTCCACTAGGGAACAGGTGCACGTGGCCGGCAGCCGCGATCGCCGCCGGGGACCAGCGATTGCCCAGTAACTGAGCAGGAATGTGGATCTGTGTGTGTAAACACACAGATCTACGTCCTGTCAGGGAGAGGGGACCGATGGTGTGTCCCTTGTACATAGGGACAACCATTGGTCACCTCTTCCAGTCACTCCCCTCCCCCCACAGTAAAAATCACTCCCTAGGGAATACATTAACCTCTTGATCGCCCCCTAGTGTTAACCCATTCCCTGCCAGTCACATTTATACAGTAATCAATGCATTTTTATAGCACTGATCGCTGTATAAATGTGAATGGTCCCAAACATGTGTAAAAAGTGTCCGATGTGTCCACCACAATATCGCAGTCACGATAAAAATCGCTGATCGCCGCCATTGCTAGTAAAAAAAATAATAATAAAAATGCTATAAATCTATCCCCTATTTTGTAGACCCTATAACTTTTGCGCAAACCAATCAATATACGCTTATTGCGATTTTTTTCCCCAAAAATATGTAGAAAAAAATAGTTAAAAAAAAAAAAAGGATATTTATTATAGCAAAAAGTAGAAAATATTGTGTTTTTTTTCAAACTTGTCCCTCTTCTTTTGTTTATAGCGCAAAAAATAAAAACCGCAGAGGTGATCAAATACCACCAAAAAAATGATAAAAATGTTAATTTCGGTACAGTGTTGTATGACCGCGCCATTGTCATTCAAAGTGTGACAGCGCTGAAAGCTGAAAAATTGCCTGGGCAGGAAGGAGGTGAAAGTACCCAGTAGGCAAGTGGTTAAACAAACAAACCCATGTGCATATAATGGGTATATATACCTTGCAAAATATTCCCCTAAAAGTGCAAGTGCTCACTAACAAATCCCACCAATTATAATGTGCCTGTGATGGCTCCTCGGCTTAATGCAATATCAAAAAAATACAATAAAAATATAAGTGAAAAAATCTAGAAGATGAAAAGAGGGAAAAAAAGGAAAAAATATATATAAAAAAAATCCTTTCCTTTTCCTCTATTATATTGAATAGTCCCAGTGAGTGATCAACTTTTCCAAAGGACTTCAAATTCCTTGTGTGTGGATTAAAAGTGCAGCTGTTTTCACCACTTCCGTGATTATCCCACCACCTTCTGCAATGGCCACTCACCAGATACAGTTTTATTTGCGCCTTCTGTTCATTAATCTGGATAACCAATCCTACTCGATCAATCAAGCTTAGGGTGACCACGTGTCCCGGATTGCCCGGGACAGTCCCGCATTTTGCAGATCTGTCCCGGGTACATTCATTCCAGGACAATACAATGTCCCGGAATGAAACTGACACAGCCACCCCCGGGCCAATCTGATCCCCCAAAAAAGGCTGCCACATCACTGTTTTATGCACTGACAGTACTTGTCCTGGCCGGGAATGCCTGGAGGAGCACAAACCCGCCCCCTGCTTGTGATTGGAGAAATTATAAATCCCACCTCTTGTTGTCAATCACTGTGCTGTGATTCGTTACAGCACAAGCTGATTTTTGGGAAGGGAGGGTGTCCCTGAATGGTAGTTTGGAAATGTGGTCACCCTAATCAAGCTGCAGCCTTCCCCAAGTAGACAAGGTATTATGGCTTCTCTTCCTCTATTAGTGCTCATAAGAATAGATAGCCATCATAGTGTAGTAAATAAAAACTCTTTTATCGAATTAAAACTAAAAGACTTTTGCATTTACATGTTCCTGTGCCTTTATGCCGGCACCCAGCTTCTCCAGCCGTGTATGCGGGATGGAAAAAACTGCGTGTGGCCCTGTTCCTTCCTTTATCAGCGTGCATTGCGAGCCTTACTTTCGATTGGCTGCGTGTCGCGTGGATCCTCTCCCAGCAGCCTCACTGCAAGGCTACTGGCGTTTTTATAGCGTTATTTTAACCTCCAGTGTGCACAAGGCCTTAAAGTTTCTTTCAATGGTTCTGTGATGAAAAAAAATCAACATAAAAAAATCATTGAAACGTGTCACAATTAAATAGTCCTTGCTTCTTTTTGATTAATTAAAGCAATCAGAAATGTGCGTGCTGGGAACAAGAAATGCTTTTAAGGCATGTTTGTACAAAGTGAAGATGTAAAACCAGTAATTATTTTAAGTAATGATTCACTGTTTGAATAGTGAGACTTTTACCCTCAGACAAAATGTCATCTTTAATGCAAAAAACAGTGTAGCGGTTTCTTCTCAATGCATACCTAAATGTAGCGTACAAAGACCACTTTTGCCCAATTCTGAAATGTATGTTACATAAGTAGGATAGATGGGTATAAAAACCTAACTTCCTATGCAAGTATGGATCATATGTATCTTATCAATAGAAGTGTGACATCTCTACTCATTGTCCTGATTAGGGATGAGCCGAACACCCCCCCCCGTTCGGTTCGCGCCAGAACCTTCGAACGGACCGAACGTTTGCGCGAACATTTAGAACCCCATTGACGTCTATGGGATTCGAACGTTCGAATTCAAAAGTGCTCATTTTAAAGCCTAATATGCAAGTTATTGTCGTAAAACGTCTTTGAGAACCCGGGTCTTGCCCCAGGGAACATGTATTAATGGAAAAAAAGTTTTAAAAACGGTCGTTTTTTCAGGAGCAGTGATTTTAATGATGCTTAAATAAAAATTAAAAAAAAATTCCTTTAAATATTGTCTATAGTATGCCTGTGAAAACGTCTTTGAGAACCCGGGTCTTGCCCCAGGGAACATGTATCAATGAAAAAAAACTCCTGAAAAAACGACCGTTTTTAAAACTTTTTTCCATTTTAGGGCTGAAAATTCGAGTCAGTGTACCTGAAGGACTGCGGGCATCCATTTTTCAAAAGTCGTGGCTTCCTCCTGGTCCTGTTTCGTTCCCTGATAGGCGTTTGACACTGTGTTCTGCTACCGCCTATCACGGAGGTCCTCTCATCCTCGGACTTTCCCAGCAGACACTGTGTTCAGTGTTCCACCTATCACGGACGTCCTCTTGTCCGAGGATGAAAGAAGGTCCGTGATTGGCGGAACACTGAACACAGTGTCTGCTGGAAAACTGAGTCCGAGGATGAGAGGACCTCCATGATAGGCGGTAGTGGAACACAGTGTCAAACGCCTATCACAGAATGGAACGGGACCAAGAGGAAGCTGCGACTTTTGAAAAATGGATGCCCGCAGCCTGTCAAGAATACAGGTACACTGAGGCTGCAATGGGCACAGTGAGAATGGACACAGTAAGGCTACAATGGGCACGGTGAGAATGGGCACAGTAAGGCTACAATGGGCACGGTGAGAATGGGCACAGTAAGGCTACAATGGGCACAGTGATAATGGGCATAGTAAGGCTGCAATGGGCACAGTAAGGCTGCAATGGGCACTGTGAGAATGGGCACAGTGAGGCTGCAATGGGCACAGCGAGAATGGGTACATTAAGGCTACAATGGACACAGTGAGAATGGGCACAGTGAGGCTGCAATGGGCACAGTGAGGTTGCAAATGGGCACAGTGAGTTTGCAAATGGGCACAGTGAGGCGTGCAAATGGGCACAGTGAAGCTGCAAATGGGCATTGTTGACCCTCTTTTGCTTACAGTAGATGCTGCATTCTCACCCTAGGTTTATACTCGAGTCAATATGTTTTCCCAGTTTTTTTGTGGTAAAATTAGGGCCTCGGCTTATACTCGGGTCGGCTTATACTGAAGTATATACGGTAATGAGGTATTGCTAAATGTGGAAACTAGTTGATCAAAGGGTGTTGCAAAAACAAAATGTACTGATCATCATGGGGTTGAAGTGTGGGGTGTTGTGAATATAGAGAGGAGATTATCTACAAAAAACTGTGCTTGATACTGGTAACAAAAATGCAGGTTACATGGAGCACCCATAGTTTTAATATATATATATATATATATATATATATATATATATATATATATATATATATATATATATATATACACATATATATATATTTTATCTTTTTGATTTAGATAAAGTTTTACATTTAGTCAGTCATGAATTGGTATATTCATTTTTTTTCTTGCTGATGATTCTTTTCATGGTTTGAAAGAAGATATGCTTTGAAAAATTTAATTGGCATTGGTTATTCATCTGTAATTATTATCAGCTAGAAAATAAAATAACATGTGGGAAATCTGACAAAAAGGTACTTTTTTCCGTGTCAGTAACATAAGATGCTTGATTTGAATTAGAACAGCCATGTAGTGGCTCAAAACACCTAATTGTCTGGCTTCTGGCCTACATTTTTATTAATATTGAAGCTTGATTACACCTATTATGCTTTGCTTTCGGATTAGTCATTTCCTACATTCATACATTTACTTCATTTTTTGCCAGATCATGTCCTATAAACTATCATTGCAGTTCTAATCTTGATATTGCCATCATCACAATGAAATAAAACAAACTTACAGCACCTACTTTAAAATGTTAAAGTGTTAATAATAATAAGAAACTTTGGGCCAGATCCACAAAGAGCCGCCGTAACTTAAATATTCTGATTTAAGTTACACTGCCGCAAAATTTCTACCTAAGTGCCCGATCCACAAAGCACTTACCTAGAAATTTTCGGCTGTGTAACTTAAATCCGGCCGGCGCAAGGCGTTCCCAATTCAAATGGGAACGCTCCCGCGCCGGACATACTGCGCATGCTCGTGACGTCATTTTCCTGACGGGCATAGCGCGAAATTACGTTACGCCGTGTTTTGTGAATCGCGCCGGGTAAAAAAAGTTGCGTCGGGAAAAAAAAAGATACGGCGGGGAAAAAAAAAAAAAAAAAAAAAAAATCAGCGTCGCTGCAAAGAAGGGTCTACTTTTACAAGTTGTAAACAGTTTACACTTTGTAAAAGCAGCCCTAATTTTACGATTGCAACGTAAGTATTTACGGAGATTTCACAAAGCTAAACCGCTTCGTGGATCTCCGTAAGTGCTCATTTGCATACGCGAAGCGGCATTTCGACTCAAAATGCCCCCAGCGGCGGATGCGGTACTGCATCCTAAGATCCGGCAGTGTAAGTCCCTTACACATGTCGGATCTTCTGCCTATCTTTGGGAAACTGATTCTGTGGATCAGTTCCAAAGATAGAAACAGGGATACGACGGCGTATCAGTAGATACGCCGGCGTATCCCTTTTGAGGATCTGGCCCTTTATTTTGGACAGAATGGGGAGAAGTTAGAATATCTGTCACTTTTGATTGCTATTTGTTTCACCATTTCAAAGATTTCTCCTTACTTTCTATGGGGGAAAAAAATCAAAAAATCAACTGGAATTAGGTTGTTAATAATATGATTGGTACAAATGTAAAGTGATTGTAAAGTCAATTAAGACTACATTTGGCAGGAGGTGTCGGCCTAGTTCTGACCTTATTTATATACAGAAGGAATAAGTTATTTTTTATATCCGTCATGCAATTGTAAAAAGCTTTTGGCATTGGCATTTTTTAAGCCATAAGAAACATGAAAGAACATCTTGCATCTCTCCCCTTTTAGACAAGAAAGCTTTGAGAGTACTTACAGTATGGAACTAAATTTGCTGTCAATAAAGAACTTCTTTTGCAGCCTTCCATTACAGCATTTTTGACAAGCACAGAGGATAGATTTGATTAGAAACATGCCCTGGGAAGTCAGATATTATTAAATGATACAATTCAGCATGTCCTGTACAGTACATAAGTATGTTGTGAAATAAGCTATGTCTTATAAAATGTATTGACGGTTAACCTTTCTGAAAAGCCCCTTTTCTTTCATGTTTTGTCCCACTGGCACAGGAGGAAACAAAGATGAAAAGAGAAGTGAATTAAATCAATGCAATTTACATGAATATACTGAAGACTTCTGACCTTACTTGCCTACAAATTATAATGTACTATATAATCCCCATATTTTAATGTTTTACCATTGTACCATTTTACAATTTTTTTGAATTTGTTTAGTTTTGATGAAAATTTCTATTTTCACACCATTGTATAGACCTCCATATCCTTTCTTTCGTTAAGAGCAGGGTAAATAAATGTAAATAATCTAATAGAAAAACGCAAGCATAAAATAAAGCTAAGATCAACGCCAAACCCTTCAATAAAAATTTCAACACAGAGAGAAGTGTGGAGCTCCTTAGGACGCTGTGGGAGTTTTTCACTTCTTACAAAATGGATGGAAAGAGGGAAGTATCCCATATATATATATATAAACTCCTTGCATCTTTTCCGCTTCAAACCAAAACTATAAATATGATCAAGTGGGAGAGGGATCTATCCCAAACCTTTTTGTGGGAGGAATGGCAGAAAGCCATCCATATTAATAATACCTCATCTTCATGTGTAGAACCCTGGGAAAACGCCCCAAAAATACTTAACCGCTGGTATTTGACCCCATACAGACTCTCCAAAATATTCCCTACCTCATCCCCCATATGCTGGAGATGTGACACCCATACAGGTACCATATTTATCGCGGTATAACGCGCTCCCGCGTATACCGCGCACCCCTAAAGTTGCCCCCGAAATTCCTGTAAAAAAAAATGTTATATGATTTCATTACTTACAGTTTTGGTGTCTTCCCAGCGTCCATCGTCCGGTCCGGCGTCCGGTCCGGCGTCCGTCTGCGGCCTCGATGGTGTCCTCCCGGCTTCTCCAGCGCGCGCCTCAAGTCGAGTCCCCGCTTCCCGCGCTCAGTTCGAACGCCTCCGCCGACATATACCGAGTGCAGTACACTCGGGTACATTCGGCAAGGCTCGGCGTCGCTCACGCTCTGTGACGTTTAAGCGTGAGCACGAGCGAAGCTGAGCCTGGCCGAATGTACCCGAGTGTACTGCAGGATTTCAAACTGAGCGCGGGAAGCAGCTATCGGCGTATATCGCGCACCCACGATTTTCATTCTTATTTTAAGGGGAAAATAGTGCGCGATATACGCCGATAAATACGGTAATTTACTACACACACTTTGGGATTGTAAAGCTTTATCTAGCTTTTGGAATAATGTATCCTCCTTTATTGCATCTTTCACTGGAAATCTAAAGATACTCACACCAGAATCGGCCTTATTACACATCCTAGGGCCTCTAATTTTCTGAAGAATTCTAAGAACTATTGATGTGCTCCTGTACGACTACGCCCTTTATTTTGGTCGGATATAAAAGATAACTTCCGTCTCGCCTCCCCTTCCCTTCCATTCCCTCTTGTTACCCCTTTATGTTTGTTCTTGTTCTATAATATATTACATTGAGTCATTATCCCTTGTTTACAGTATGATCCCGTTGGGGTAAACAGGGATTTGTAGTTACTTGATTAAGCAATCTAATATTATCCAATCGGACAAATGTCCTATAGTATTGACGTTAAGTATGTTGATAGTTTGTTGCCTACCCAGGCACTTATGTGATAACGATGTATGACTGAGAAAGCACAGAAAAAAAATCTATAAGAAACATTACCTTAAAGCAAAAGTGAATGCAGAAATAAAATACCCTGATTCGTTCTAGTAACATTCTCATAAAAAATTTCATTAAATATATTATTATATTTTACGTTAGTCTGGGTTTATTTTACCCTCTTGTAGTTCCCTGCCCATCTGGATGCAGACATGGAGCAGAAGATATATTTCATAGGGAGCTGGCTGATAGGTGGAGAAACCTCATGACCTCATCAGTGTTTTGCTGCTCTTTCAGTATGCAAATGGTATTTTTTTGCACAATTTTCATTGGTCGAGCTTGGACCTTTGTAATTGTATATATTCCATATGTAGGCAAAACCTTGTTTGTTGATCCTTTTATCTTTTTTAAAAGGCTTGGGTACTATGGGCCAGATTCATAAAGAATCGCGGCGGCGTAACGTATCGTCTTTACGTTACACCGCCGCAAGTTTTCAGCGCAAGTGCCTGATTCACCAAGCACTTGCGTGTAAACTTACGGTGGTGTAACGTAAAGCCGTCCGGCGCAAGCCCGCCTAATTCAAATGGGGCGTGTACCATTTAAATTAGGCGCGCTCCCGCGCCGAACGTTGTGCGCATGTTCCGTGCGAAAATTTCCCGCCGTGCTTTGCGCGAAATGACGTCGCCCCGACGTAATGTTTTGAACGGCGACAAGCGTTACGTCGTTTCGTATTCCCGGACGTCTTGCGCAAAAAAAATTAAAAATTTTAATTTGACGCGGGAACGACGGCCATACTTTAACATGGGCTGTCTATTGTTACACCACCTCAATAGCAGCCGTAACTTTGCGCAGGGAAAAACCGACTAGCAACGACGTAACGAACGTGCGTTCCTTTCGTGGATCGCCGTAAAAGCTAATTTGCATACCAGACGCTGGAAAACTACGCGAACTTCACCCAGCGGCGGCCGAAGTATTGCATCCTAAGATCCGAAGGCGTACGCCTGTCAGATCTTAGCCAAATGCCGTCGTATCTTGTTTGTGAATCACAAATTAAGATACGACGCGGGAAATTTGAAAGTACGCCGGAGTATCAGCAGATACTCCGGCGTACTTTTTCTGTGAATCTGGCCCTATTTATTTATTTATTGATCATCCACCATTTTAGACCCTGGCAAAAAACTGGAGTACTTCCTGTAGGTGAGGGGTTATGTAGGGGATCACTTCCTGTTTTTGGTTATTCTACAAGTGTCCATTCACCAATAGGTGTCGCATAACCCAGGTAGTAATGTATATGGCTGCTCTGTGTCTTGTGATGTATGAGAAAGAAAAACAATTTACTTACTGTACACTAGTTGCACACTAGAGGGTGCTACACTTATGTTATCTGAAGAAAAATCAGCTATGTTCAGTACATTTTGCTATTTTTTGTGATCCAGTAAATTCTTTTTTTCACTGACAATTTTTATTGATTTTCAAAAAAAAAAAAAAAAACAAGAACACACCCGGGCCCACCCCAGAGACCAAAGTCGTCATCCATACAGGACATCGCCAGGTTAATAAGACTTCATACCGAAGGGGATTCCAGAAAATTCCACAGTTCCCAAACTCGATTATGGGCTTTAAGAGTGTCATTTTTTGAGGCGGTCAGGCATTCCATCCTATTCACATCCCGGAGATCCTGGAGTGCAGATCAGCCATAGACGGAGGATCTCGCCACCTAAGGGCAATCAATCATCGTGCGGCAGTTAATATATGCGCATGAAGCTTTCTAGCCATTTTAGAGAAAGAAGGGGGTGGAAGGCCCAAAAGAAATATCGTAGGGCTGAAAGGCACCCAGGAGCCGAAGATGGAATGGAGTATAGAGTGGACCAACCTCCAATAAGGAGTGATTCGAGGGCATGTCCAGAAGATGTGATATAAAGTAGCCACATCCGCGTTACAACGCCAACACGACAATCAGCAGGGGGATATATGGAGTGGAGCAGGTCTGGGGTTTGGTACCAACGGTAGAGTATCTTATATTGATTTTCTTTGTACAAGGTACAGATAGAGCTCTTCGAGGCTTGAGACCAAATTAATTGCTACGATTTCAAGGGTAACTCCCCACCCAGGGCCTGTTCCCACTTACACATACAGTATAAGCATGCCGAGGTCCGGATGGGGAAGGATCTGAAATTAAAAGTTGGTACGTACGCGATATCATACCCCTAGGGGATGGGCCCTCCAAACAGACCATCTCGAATTCTGTCAGAGGGCAGAAATGGAGATTTGTAACTAAGGACTGTGCAAAATGTTGTATCTGCAGGTAGCTATAAAAAGCCTGTCTAGGCAAGTCATAGGTTTCCTGCAAGTCCTGAAATGTCCTCAACATTCTGGTTCTAAGATCCACCAACTGACCAAGTGAAATAGGGCCTTTTCCATCCAAGAATGAGACATCCGCTTGGTCAAGCTATCTGGGACATTAGGCTTGAACAAAAATGAGGTTGCCAATGAGGCCGGAGAAGTAAGAGGGTAAACCAATTGGGCACGGAGCCATAGAGTCCGTACAAGCGACATAGGCCCTAGCAATCATACGTTTTTAAGCAGGACTTCAGTGCTCCATAATATGGAATTCGTGTGGATGGGTGCCAACCACAGTTTCTCAATTTGTGTCCAAAGATTGTAGGCATGCAAAGTATACCAGGTAGCGAGAGGGCGTAGTTGCTAAGTGATATTTAGCTATATTTGGGAACGCAAGACTGCCTTGGCTGTGAGGGGCAAAGAGGTTAGACCTAGCGATACGGTGCCGTTTTTTAGTATGGTCCAGTAACTTTATAGGCTATAGGTTTGATTTACTTAAAGGGTTTGTTAACCCATCTATACAAATCTATGCCAGCCCCTCTATTAGAGGCTGGCATAGCACTCTGTGTCATTTGTTTTAAAAAGCGCGCTGTAAATACCTAATATCAGCTGTCTTCAGGCTGGTCACATCACTAACGGCTGCTTTCAAGCTCTAATACATTGCTTCTGAGGGAGGGGCCATGATCTCCCTCTGACGTCAGCCGTGGAGATCATGTGGCCGCTTGTTTTCTCCGCAGAAGCAATGTATCGTAGCTGTAAAGCAACCACAAGTCACATGACCGGCCTGAAGACAGCTGAAATAAGGTATTTACAGTTCTCCTTTTTTAAAACAAATGACATAGTGTGCCTTGCCAGCCTCTAATAGAGGCTGGCAGTGAAAAATCTTTCATTTTAATTTACAAGAATAGAGGCGGGGGGGGGGGGGGGGGGCCAGGCCAGAGACAGACACAGAGGGGAATGACAGGCAGGAAGGAGGGGGGAGGGAGGAGAGTGGAGCAGGCAGCCTATCACAGAGGGAGGAACTTTGACCACGGTGGTCAGGGCGGAGCAGCCCTGGTTATCATAGTCTGTTTAGAGAGGGCATACAGCAAGTGGTAGTTTTTTACGGGGGTTGTTTTACAGTTAAGAGGGGGGAAGATTACATAGCCCCCACGTGCTGTGCTGTGTAATCTGCTTTAAGGGACCAGAATCTAAATGTTTTTGTTGGGTTAACAAATGCTTTAAGGCATATTGGCTATTTATTTTCTAAGGGAACTTGAGCCCTGTACACACGATTGGTTTGTCAGTAAATTCCCCTTTCGTTTTCAGCCATGGAAGCTGTCATCTTGGCCTCTGTTTAATCTACAACTGCCATGGTGCTGCACATGTGATAAGTTATGACACCAGCCATTGGATAGTTTGACAGTTTGGTTAAGAGTACAACCAGCACATGTCGGAAATGAAACTGTTTTATGGATGGTTTTACTTCCGCTTTAACAAAGAATTTTTTTTTTATGAATTTTTCCTGTAATGAATTTTGTTTCCCTGTTGTTCCTGCTGTGATCTTTCAACTTCCTCTAACAGATCAAGCTGTGCAGAAAAAGTAGAAGCTAAAGTGTTGAGAAAAACCACATAACACTGATAAGGGATGCTTATGGTCAGCTTATGTTTAAAAAAATATATATGTAACTACTTAAAAGGTATTGACTGGAGTTAGACTTCAATTTGTTAGTTACCTATGTAAAGTTCATCTATATCAACGTGTCCATCTAATGCCTTGTACACACAATCAGAATTTCCGATAAAAAAAATCAGACGGAACTTTTTCATCGCATAATTCGACCGTGTGTGCCCCATCGGATTTTTTCCATCGGAAATTCCGACGGACTTAGAAAGAGAACATGTTCTCTTTTTTTCAGATGAAAAAAAATTCTATCGCAAATTCCGATCGTCTGTGTGGAACTCTGACGGAGAAAAAAACACACATGCTCAGAATCAAGTCGACGCATGCATTAAAGCACTGAACTTAATTTTTCTCGGCTCGTCGTAGTGAATTTAGTGTGACCGTGTGTATGCAGCTTGAACGGAATTCCATCAGAAAAATCCGTCAGAGTTTATCCTGACAGATATTCCGATCGTGTGTATGGGGCATAACACTGCCCTCTCCAGACATTGCTGCTGTCCAAGGGTGACTCTATTACTTCTTCATAGATAGGAAGGAAGTGGAAATGGAAATGAAGAAAACAAAGCCTAAAAAATAAAATAACATCCCACCAGATTTAAGGGTTGGTAAGCTGAAATACATTACATTTTTGTTTTTGGGTTTAATACTGCTTTAATTCTGTAATTCATGCAGATATACCAGAGTCACTTCCATCTGAGGTTCTTTTGAATTACTAAGTGAGCAAGTACGTACTTGAAGGTTAACCTGCAGCACAGCAGCAAAGTCAATGTAAACCTTTTTTTTCCGAACACTTTAAAATTTAAATATAATAAATATAACATGTACTTTCGCTAATTAATAAAGGACACTAGCAAAGGACATAGAAATTATGCATTACTAAATGACAGCTTCTACCCCTTTTACATTTAAAAACTCTATTCCCCAAGACCAATTCTGTGAGATAAAAGGATATCATGTCAGCTTCTGACATTGTAGAGAAAAGAATATCTGCAATGAAAGTAATTTAGAAAGTTAAAAAGATTATAAGAAAAAAGTTTGTATCAAAGAACTAAACATAATTTTTAGGGCTGTGCAAATTAACTTTTAATTAATCGATTAATCTTTAATTTTTTTGATCGATCAAAATCTTTGTGATCGATTAAAATTCTTCCTCACCTCTCCGCCAGCTTCTGGGCCTTCAGGGAGTTCCGTTGGAGATCCAGTAACGTCATGGACACCGGCGTGGCTTGCCGTGTCCATCTGAAGGGCTCCTTTGCTGTGCCTTCATATCTGCATGCCGGCGGGATCTTACTATCTGCCACACGCCACACTCGCCGCTTTAACTGACAATTGCACGGTCGTGCAATGTTGTACCCAAACAAAATTGATTTATTTTTTTCTCCACAAATAGAGCTTTCTTTTGGTGGTATTTGATCACCTCTGCAGTTTTAATTGTTTTGTGCTATAAACAAAAAAAAGAGCGTACATTTTGAAAAAAAACAATATTTTTTACTTTTTGCTATAATAAATATCCAATTTTTTTTAATACATTTTTTCCTCAGTTTTATTTTGATTTGTTTTAACTAGTAATGGCGGCGATCAGCAATTTTGATCCTGACTGCCACAATGCGGCGGACAGATCGGACAGTTTTGACACTTTTTTGGGACCAGTGACATTTATACAGCGATCAGAGCTATAAATAGCCACTGATGACTGTATAAATGTAATTGGCTGGGAAAGGATTAAAACTAGGGGGGCGATCAAGGGGTTAACTGTGTTCCCTAGGTGTGTTCTAACTTTAGGGGGGATGGGACTGACTAAGGTAAGAGACCGATCGGTGTTCCTACTTAGTAGGAGCACATGATCTGTCTCCTCTCCCCTGAGAGAATCGGGATTTGTGTGTTTACATGCACAGATCCCGGTTCTCGCTCTGTCACGAGTGATCGCACATCGGCTCCAGGGACACATAAATTAACCACTTACCCCCCGGACCATATTGCTGCCCAAAGACCAGAGTACTTTTTGCGATTCGGGACTGCGTCACTTTAACAGACAATTGCGCGGTCGTGCGACGTGGCTCCCAAACAAAATTGGCGTCCTTTTTTTCCCACAAATAGAGCTTTCTTTTGGTGGTATTTGATCACCTCTGCGTTTTTTATTTTTTGCGCTATAAACAAAAATAGAGCGACAATTTTGAAAAAAATGAATATTTTTTACTTTTTGCTGTAATAAATATCCCCCAAAAATATATAAAAAAACGTTTTTTTTCCTCAGTTTAGGCCGATACGTATTCTTCTACATATTTTTCGTAAAAAAAATCGCAATAAGCGTTTATTGATTGGTTTGCGCAAAAGTTATAGCGTTTACAAAATAGGGGGTATTTTTATGGCATTTTTATTAATATTTTTTTTACTAGTAATGGCGGCGATCAGCGATTTTTTTTTCGGTATTGCGACATTATGGCGGACACTTCAGACATTTTTGACACATTTTTGGGACCATTGGCATTTTTATAGCGATCAGTGCTATAAAAATGCATTGGATTACTATAAAAATGCCACTGGCAGTGAAGGGGTTAACACTAGGGGGCGGGGAAGGGGTTAAGTATGCCTGGGTGTGTTCTTACTGTGGGGGGGGGTGGCCTCACTAGGGGAAACACTGATCTTCTGTTCATACATTGTATGAACAGAAAATCAGCATTTCCCCTGCTGACAGGAACGAGAGCTGTGTGTTTACACACACAGCTCCCGTTCCCCGCTCTGTACCGAGCGATCGCGTGTGCCCGGCGGCGATCGCGCCCGCCGGGCACACGCACGGGAGTCGGGGGCGAGCGGGGGGCGCGCGCGCGCGCCTCCGGCGGCGCGCGTGCGCCCCTAGTGGCGGCTAAAAGGTAGGACGTCCATTTACGTGGTCTCGCCTAGGAGAGCCACCTTGTGGACGTATAATGACGGTGCGGCGACGGCAAGTGGTTAATAAAAGATGACCTTTGTAAGCAGTCCTGTCAGCAGTGAATTGTTTGTTTCTTCCCTTCAACTGCCACTTTTGCTGGACAGCTTGGTCTGCTAAAGGAAGTGGAAAAATAACAGACTTACCATATCAACAGGTGAAAATAAACACCAGATGCAGTTCCGTGTGCTTTTTTCTGCACCAAAAAAGCATGCACAGTGTTTTTCATGTATTCCAATGGCTCTAGTTCACACCAATGCAGTCAGTTCCAGTCAGAGAGTATGCTGCATTTTTTCTGCACAGAACTGTACTGCAACATAGCAAATTGTATCAAAAACACAACTGTGTTGGAACTGCGTGTGGTGTGAACTATAAGCAAAAACTGATCGGGAACGTATCCAGAGTCCATTTTTCTGAACCAGAAACTGACTGGAACTGACTGCATTGGTGTGAACTAGAGCCATTGGAATACATGAAAAACACTGTGCATGTATTTTTAGTGAACTGGGCGTAAAAATGCATACACAGGCCCGGATTCTCAGAGGACTTACGACGGCGTAGCGCCATTTGTACACTGGCGTAAGTCCGAATCCGACCCGTCGTGTCTATGCGCCTGATTCTTAGAATCAGTTACGCATAGATATCCATTAGATCCGACAGGCGTAAGTCTCTTACGCCGTCGGATCTTAACTGCATTTTTTTGACCGTCAAGTGGCACTTCCGTCGAATTCCGCGTCGAGTATGCAAATTAGCTAGATATGCAAATTCCCGAACGTACGTGCAGCCAACGCAGTAAAGTTACGACGTTTACGTTAGGCTTTTCCCGGCGTAAAGTTGCCCCTGCTATATGAGGCGCAGCCGCGTCAAAATTTGAAAAAGTTACGTCGTTTGCATAAGTCGTTCGTGAATGGGGCTGGACGTCATTTACGTTCACGTCAAAACCAATGACGTCCTTGCGGCGTGCTTTGGAGCAATGCACACTTGGAAATTCCCACGGACGGCGCCGTTCCGCAAAAACATCAATCACAGTAGTTTTATATAAAACAAGCCCCCCTGATACAAATTTGAATTAGGCGGGCTTACGCCGGCCGATTTACGCTACGCTGCCGCAACTTACGGAGCAAGTGCTTTGAGAATACAGCACTTGCCCGTCTAAGTTGCGGCGGCGTAACGTAAATCGGATACGTTACGCCGCCGCAGAGATACGCCGCTGGACGTGAATCTGGGCCACAGTGTTTTCCATGTATTCCAATAGTTCACACCAGTGCAATCAGTTCCATTAAGTTTACGGACAGTTTCTGCACTGGAAACTGACCTGAAACTGATTGCATTAATGTGAACTAGAGCCATTGGAATACATGGAAAAGTACTGTGCATGCATTTTTAGTGCAGAAAAAAAAAGCGCACTAAACTGCATCTGGAATTGGAATTAATTAACTGTTTTTGAAATTAATACTCCTTTAAGTTTGCAGGTTCAAAAGTGTAAATAACTAACGCTGGTCATACATAGAGATTTTATTAATTACATCCAGAAACAGATATCAAGGAAGCAAGTTAGCAAATCAATGAGCACATTTGCCTAACAGTACTTGGTTCCTGGATTTCATTCCCACTTAGAACCATATCTGCATGGAGTATGTGTTGTATTTTCTCCCTGAATTTGCATAGGTTTCCCCTGGGTTCTACATTATTTATCTTACAAATACTGTTAGATTAATTGGTGTGTGACTAATCTGGCCATTGCCTGATTTTCATATTCTTTCATGGTTTGCCCATTCAGCAGATCAGGGCTGCATGCTAAGTTAGCAAGCTGACCCTTTAAAGAAAATAGACAGCTCTTTAATCTTAAAAGCAGCAATTTCCACTTCTTACTAGAAATATATATTTCCAACCTACCTGAGCTTTTCTGACTGGAACTACTGTCCTATTAACATTCTGTGGTAGTATTTATAAGATCGCATAATAAATCTGATGTATGTAAAACCTTCTTTTTTTTTAATGTGCAAATTGTTCTTTTATGTTATATTTGTTTATGTCCTGGGAAATGCAGAAAGGATCACACGCATTTAAATTTTTAATTTACAATCTTTAGTCTAGTTGCTGTGACATTAAAATGAGCAGATGTGCTTGCATTTAATAAAAGTTAAAATATCAATACATTACATTTCTGAGTGCTGTATACATGAATTCACTTCACATTATCACAATAAAGTGCTCATATGTGCCCAATGTCCTTATTTTTTAAACGTTCTTTATATAATGCAAGTGCTCAATTAAAAAACATGTAATCTTCAAATTAATGTGCTGCTGTGCAAACCGCTCCACTCCATTCCACTGCATGCACCAGACTTTGTGCTCCCCTCAATTGGTCCCCCACTCACCAAATGTTGTGGACCCTATGGGAGGGGTGAAACATGTTGGGCGGAGTTAACCAGTGACATCACATCCAGCCTGTGGAGCGCACGCTGCAGCGGCACTACCGGGTTTAGTGATATTTATTTCACACATCCACAAAGTGAGTGTTCTTTTATATATGTGTTCGTAAAATAAAGCGGAGTTATACTATGGAAGGCTTCCTCTGTTTTATCCTTTCTGCATGGTGAGACTTACACTTCATAAAGATTTAGGTAGAGCATAATACGCTGCATTTGAAGGAGAGAGGATCCCATAGTAAGAGTACCACATATGTGCATAACAAGCATTCAAGAACAAGTCCACAACTTTTGGTGAGTGCGGGACAAATTGAGGTGATCAGAGTCTGGTGCACACAGTGAGTGGTTTGCTCAGCAGCACAGCAATTTGAAGATTGCACAAGTTTTTTTATTTGAGCGCTTGCACTTCATAAAAAGACTATACAAATAAATCTCCTTGGCGCCGACTGTAGGCATACAGGTATATGCGGCCTTGGCTTTAGGTTATACCGTAATGATTGCTGCAGCTGCAGATATCATCCCACTACCGTTTTTTTACAGCGGGCAGACCACTTTCCAGGGATAACAACCAATGTTGGCATGCGCCGTTCGTAAAAAACGTAAAATACGCGGGGTCAACCATAATTTAAATAAAACAGGCCCACATCATCCCCATTTGAATTAGGCGGGCTTACACCGGCCCACATACGTTACGCCGCCGTAACTTAGGGCGCAAGTTCTTTATGAATACGGAACATGCGCCCTAATTTACGGCGGCGTAACGTATCGGAGATAAGTTACGCCCGCACAATGTTACGCAGGGCTACCTGAATCTAGCCCATAATATACAAAAAAAAAATGGTCAAATGTTGCTTCTTGCAATATAGCAACCTGAAGGTGCTCGATACACCATTGGCAGTCATAATGAGGTTAGATTACTAAAAAAAAATAGGCCATACACTTTTGCAAGAGAATTTGCACTTTGCAAGAGCAATTTCCCTTTAGCTTAGAGAATTTGGGGAAACTGTGCTGACATCTAATCATGGGCAAGCAAAATAGTATTTTTTAAAGTGGAACTTTTTTTGGATGGGGAGCGAGTACCTGGGTTTGCTGTGAAGTCGCAAGGAGTCACAGCCGGCTGCCCACAATTAAAGTAGGGCTATAATCATTTTTTTTTGGATATAGTAAGGGATGGTTATAAACCCTGCCATATTGTTTTTTTGGAATCTGTGTGTCATTGTAGAGATTTACCTTCACTTCCTGTCCCATAGTCAAAACAGAAAGTGATGCCGTGTACACACCATCACTTTATGCGATCTAAAAAATCAACGTTTTCTGTGATGGAAAAAAAACAAAGTTTTTGAAACTTCATTTTGAAAAACGACGTAGCATACACACCATCGCTTTTTCAAAAAGCTCTAGCAAAGCGCAGTTACGTAAAGCACGTACGACGTCACTATAAAGGGTCGTTTCCATGCGGAAGACGGCCTCTTTTGCTGATATCGTGTTGCTGCGTGTTAGTAAAAGTTTGGTGAGAGACGATTCGCGCTTTTCAGTGTTTGTGCTTTAAATTTCATTTTCTGTTGTACAGTTTGTGTATTTGTCGTCTGATCTGTGATACAGTGCTTGTATTCAGGACGCATTTGTTTTGGCAGTGCGTTCTTGTGTGCACGGTGCTGTTTTGCAGGTCGTTCTTCAGAGGCCATTCTGTACTTCAGGGCGTAATTTTTAGTCTGATCTGATTTGACAACCGTTTTCTAGCCATGTTGCGGGTACGAACTCGTCGCCGAGATCGTGCTGTGCTTGTTGTTAGGATGTGTGCTGCATCCCAGCGACGGTCCATGAACAGGGTGAGGAGGAGGTTGTGGACCAAGAACTGGTTGCTACGCAGGGACCAGTTCTCTCATATGCCTCTGCTGCGGGAGATCCGAGAAAATAACCCTGATGATTTCAGGAATTTTCTTAGGATGTCTGACCCTGTATTTCAGCAGCTTTTGGCTTCGGTGTCAGGAGGACTATTAAGGTAAGTGGTGTCCTTTCAATGCCCAAACTATGTCTATATTGTCTGCTTAATTTTGTTACCTATTGCCTCCATTGTAGTGCTGCATTTTGTGTGTCCCTATATCCCCCTTTATTTGTGGCCTCCATTGTAGTCCAACCCCCCCCCCCACACACACACACACACACACACAATTTTAAATTTTTTAATTTTAATATCTTGGCAAACATATATTTATATTTTATTATTTTTGGGAGTTGTTTGTCAGGTCACAAACTCATCTCGGGCCCCTCCTCCCCCTAATGTCTTATATTGAATATCATAGGGGGTGATTAATCTGCTTAGTGATCCCATATTATTTTGGAATATTAAATTAACTTATTTTATTTTATTGGGATCCCTTGAATGTTTTGAGATATTCTGTTCACAATGTTTGTTTGAATGTATTTTTTCTTATTTTTCTATACAGTTCCCCCACCACGCCACAGGAATGGCAGACTGTGGCAGCGGAGGAGCCATTGATGGCAAGCACGTCCGCATCGTGCCCCCACCCCATTGTGGATCCCATTTTTACAACTACAAGGGGTTCCACAGCGTTGTTTTGATGGCGGTGGTGTCTGCCAACTATGATTTCTTGTACGTGGATGTTGGGAAAAATGGCCGGATGTCGGACGGCGGTGTCTTTGCGGAGACGGAGTTCGCCCAACGGCTTCAGTCGGAGGACCTTGCCTTGCCACCTGCGGAGGAGAACGAAGAGGGTCTGCCCTTCGTGTTTTTAGAAGATGAGGCTTTCGGATTGGGTCCCCACCTAATGAGGCCATTTCCCCAACGCACCCTCACCCCTGAGAGGAGGGTTTTTAATTATCGGCTGGCCAGGGCAAGACGTGTGGTAGAGAATGCCTTTGGAATCATGGCCAGCCGATTCAACCTTGCAGAATACAAATGGAATCACATCATATTATGCTGTTGCATTCTACACAATTATTTGAGAAGACATTCGCCAACTTACCTAACGGTATTGCCTCATGAGGCAGATGTTGTGGCTCCGGAGGCGCTCCGTGAGGCTAGCCATACAGGCTTGGCCCCCCAAACCGCACGTGCAGTGCGTCAATCCTATGTGGATTATTTTATGGGGAGGGGGGCCATTGCAATCCCCGATCTTGGGTAAAAAATAAAAGCTTATTTTTTCTGGAATAAACAGTGTAATTATTTTTATTTTTATTGTGTTTAATAATTTTGGGTATTGTAGCTTTTTCATAGGTTCTCATAGAGCCATGTGTTTGGGATGTACTAAATTCCCATCATTGTCAATCTTAACAAACAAAATATACCTGAGTTATTTAATGAGTCAGCATTGATACAAAGAACTAGCCACACATTTTTGATAGTACAAATATGTTTATTTTTTAACATAGCGAAAATAATTTTTTTTTTTTTTTTTTTTTTACATTATCCAAAAATAAAATCACTTTTTTTTTTTTTTTTTTTTACATTATCCAAAAATAAAATCACTTTTTTTTTGTTTGTTTTTTACATTATCCAAAAATAAAATCACTTTTTTTTTGTTTTTTTTTACATTATCCAAAAATAAAATCACTTTTTTTTTAGTTTTTTTAAATTTAAAAAATATAAAATCACGGCTTTTAAAACAAAAAAAAAAGGCCCCCAACAAATTAAACCCTCCCCAAAACATTGATTACATTTTTCAGCTGGCGTTCCAGAGTTTTGGCTTTGTGCCGAATTTCGCGGGAGGCAACACGGATGTCTTCGACTTGTGCCCTGCACGACAAGACCTCTGCGATGAGGAGCTGGGCACTATAGGTGTCAAGTCCCTCACCAGCACGATTTGTTCCTGAAATGTGGGACCAAAACATGTATTAACATTATGTAGGCCTACATGTACATTACCTGAGGCTGTGGTATATGATACTTTACCCGATGTTGTGGCAGGTTCCCCTTCGTCTACATCCCTCGGGGGTGTGGCTTGGTATTCTTGGGCCTCCTGCCTTGCTGATTCATTGTGCCCTACGAGATTGAAGAAAGGGAAAACATGAGTTTAAAACATTATAGAGGCCTGAAAGTCAAAGAAACTATGTTTTAAAAAAAAAATAAAAGATGGCACTATTGTTGTTTTTAAAAACCCTTCAAAAAACAAAAAAACGTATTTTAGCCATTCCCAAAGCACTTTAAATTCTTGGTAGATTTGGTGTCGTTTTCTACATGGAAGCTAACCAAGTATCCACTGGATCAGCTCACCTCTGTGTGACACCCGACACGGTTGTGATTGTGACAAAAATTGTGCTACTGAGTCCACATGTGTAAAGAACTGCTGAGCAAACGCTCCTTTTTCTGTATATTAAGGTATTATTTATTATTAAAATCTAGTTAGAAACACATCTACATCAATACCACAATTGATGTCACCTCAAACCAAAAAGATGTCACAACATTCATGTTTGTGGGTCGAATGATTGGTCCTAGGAGTCGTCGTTCGTTCGACCCTAAATAATCAAATAACGCTCTTTTTGTCTGATACAGTGATTCAACTCCCCTTTGCCCATGCGAACTAGGCATGATGCCATTTCTCACAAAAAACGGCTTTTATTATCTAAAGTCAGCGAATGAACGACGACTCCGACGACAAAATCTTGGGCCCACAATCATAATAACAATTCTGGTCAACCTGAAAGAAAAACCACATGGCACAAAGAACACACCCAAATAATTAATACACATGAAAATTACTTACTTCTTCTTCTAATCACCCTATTTATTTTAGCAAGTTGCTGGTGTTCTCTTTTCTTGAGGTCTGACCACCTTTTTCGCAGTTGCTCTCTGCTCCTGCGTTTCCCAAACTTTTGATGGAGCCTCCTGATCACCTTCTCCATTATTGCGGCCTTACTTTATTAGGATGTCTGTACGGGCCATGTTTGGCATCATAGTCCTCCCTCCTAAAAATGATGACCATCTCCACCATTTTGTGGAAGGACATGTTGGAGGCTCTGCACCTGGTTCTTCTGCCTGGTTGGGCCTGGCCTGCCTCCTGGCTTGAGCTAGAAGCCACATTGTCATGCATGTCGTCCATCATCATTCTCCCTCACAAAACGACAGAGAAGGGGCGGGGAAAGGACGATTCCGAACGTCAGGGGCGGGGTGTCGTGCGGAGCGTCACGCGTGCGTAGTGTAAAAAGGGATCGGACGTGTTTGAAAGCGGCGTGCAGAGTCTGTTGAAGAAGGCGGAAGTCACGATCATTTCAAACGACGGTACGTAACCTAATTTTTGACTTTATTATAGTGAACAGGGAATGAGTTTGTGGGCTAGATATGGTGATAAAGCTTAGTAGTAGTGGCTTGACTGACATTAGGTTTTTGATTATATGTTTCATTTGCAGAAATAATGGATCCCTTCAAGGATGTGGACTTCATGACTGAATTCATTCAGAAATGGAAAGAACATCCTGTTCTGTGGCAAACAAAAAAGACAATTAATAAAAACAAAGATGCCAGGGAAAAAGCAAAGGAGAGCATGCTGGAATTTGTTAAAACAAGGGCCCCCCACGCCACAACAGACACAGTGAAGAACAAAATAAATTCCATCAGGGGCACCTACAGGGCCCAGCGGGTCCAAGTCCTGGCCTCAATGAGGTCTGGGGCTGCAGCTGACTCTATCTACAAACCTACCCTGTGGTACTACAGTCAGCTGCAGTTCCTGGACGACCATATTGAGACCAGGCCATCCCTGTCTACCCTTTCCCCAAGAGGTAGCTCCCAGCTTCCCAGCAGCCAATCCTCCAGTCTTCCCTGCAGACAAGAGCAGGCAAGCTCGGAGGAAGAGCAAGAGTTCATGGAGGACCCCAATTGTCATTTTTATATGAATTTAGTATATGACAAGTATAATAATGATGTCAAATTGATGTTACTAGTGTTCTAAATTCAAAGGGAATGTCATTTTTTTTTTTTAGATAATATCAATAGACAGTAGTGGCAAAACAGGATGGGGACAAGATAGAAAAATGAAGGGGTCAGAATGATTGTGTGTCATTTTCTGGTAGGCCAGTAGGGGGGGGGGGGAATGCAATACACCTGCAAGGGGTCCCAGATGTCAAACACCCTTTTTGGGTAAAATCTAGTTGACACCAAATAGACAAGTTTGCTTTTTGGTGTAAAGACCCCCTAATTCCCAAATTCAGCCTGCAACAACCCCCACAACTCCAGGGGGACCATGTCTGAAGGTGTGTAAGGGGGCCACATAATTAGGTATGGCGACCCTGTGTGTAATATATATTGACATTCAATTTGCATCTCTCATGATTTAAAAAATGTGTGTGTGATTAATGAAAAAAATAAATAAACTATGTCCCTTTTTTTGATACACAGGCAGAGCAAAGCCAGGAGGAGGCAGGCCCCACAGGGAGCCAGGGGGAGGCAGGCCCCACAGGGAGCCAGGGGGAGCCAGGGGGAGCCATGGCCAACTGCAAGGCAGGAGGTGGCAGAACCCACTGGGAGCCAGGAGGTGGCAGGCCCCAGTGGGACCCAGGAGGCACGCCGGCGGGATACCATCTCCCGGATTCCTCCACTCCGCACTCCCGCGAAAAGGATCAGGAGTCTTCGACAAATGGAGGAGGAGACCCAGGCCCTGCTTCGCCAAGCTACTGCGGCCATCCGAGAGCCACCCAGTGAAGTAGAGGGGTTCGCAGCGCTCATTGCAGCCAAGCTCCAAAATCTGGAGCAGAGCCAGCGTGTGCACTGCGAACTCCTCATCTTCAAAGCCATAAGCATGGTATCCCTGGGGCAGCTCGATGACGACACCGACATTGTGCGGATTGCTCCTCCTGTCCTTGCTGCTCCTCCTGCTCCTGCTCATGCTCCTCCTCTTCATGAGGCTGCTCTGGCTCCTGGCACTACATCGCCTCCAGGAACCCAGCCCCCAAGGACTCGGGCTACAGGGAAGGCTGCAGGGAAGACTGCAGGGAAGGCTGCTGGGAAGAGAAAGCCAAAAAAATGACACGGTGCCCCTGATGGAATTTTTAGTTGACTCACAGCCTGGATTGGTGGCTTGGGGGACCCTTGTTTTACTAATTTCAAGCACGCTCTCAAGTGCTGCCTTCCTTGGCATCTTTGTTTTTATTAAGTTGTGTTTTTTGTTTGCCACCATTTTATTATTTCATATTTTGGCAGAATAAATACACTTTTGATTTATCATACAAATTTGATCATGTGTATTTTTGAGGAATTTGAGAGATCATTAGTGAATGGGCAGACCAATTTTCCAAAACTTTTACGAAACATTAACAAGGTAAAAACACATCCTTGTGGGTAACTTAAAAAAAAAAATTATGTTGTTGCAGCCACTTCACACACTCCAAAATCAACCCAAAATATAGATTTCACCAAAAGTTTGGGCCAAAATAAAAACACACAAACAAAATGGTTGCCAATATATATATTTAAAATTTTGAAGATGGAAGATACACCTAAATAACACAACACAAACCAAAACATTATCTAACAAGAAATAATCAAGTTAAAAGCTTGTCATAACTATGTAACAAGATCAGCCGCAACAAACGACCATTTTTGTGTAGCATTTAAAAGCAGGGTGTAAAGAAGCGCATTCTTTTCTTCTATATAAGTTGAAAACGACCTAACGAATGTGCTTAATCCATTCTGAACAGTAGTTTTACCAGAACGAGCGCTGCCATCTCCTAACTTGCTTCTGAGCATGCGCGGGCTTAAAATTACGTTTTTACCTACACACGGTCAATGTTCATGACACAAAAAACGACGTTGGACAAAAACGACACATAAAATTGAAGCATGCTTCAATTTTTTTTGCTCGTTTTTCAGAAGACATAAAACGACGTTTTCTCCCACACACGGTCAATTAAATTGACGTTTTTAAAAACGTCGTTTTTTTACATTGCAAGTGATGGTGTGTACGCGGCATAAGAGGAAATCTCTAAAAATTAAGAGAATCCATTGGGGCCCCCCAGGTCAACACAACTAGTATCTCCATTGGAAGATTTCTCCTCTATTACTTTTCTAGGGATAACCCAAAATTTGGAATTTTATTTTGATATGATGATAATTGTAAACAGATCAAATAGAGAATGTGAACGGGGACACAGACAGCAATAAAAAAAAATCCTATCTTTTAATATTTTTGGTTCACATGAGCACTTAAGTACACAATTTTTGTATACTATCCTATTGGACGCGGAGGTGGAGGAGGAGGAAGGAGACGCACGGCGGAAGCCGCCGTAATGCAGAGGAGAAGGAGACAGGATGAAAGCGGCCGCCTGCTGTCCGTGACCTATTTGGGGAAAGTGTGGGGCTGCATGACCGTCCGACCACCCTCCCATGGGGAAAGAATGGAAAGAACTAACTCATACAGTATATGGCCAGCCTTAAGCTGTAAAGGCAGCCAGAAAGGGTTGTATATATGATGCAATGCTTTGCTTTGTGGTATGGCACAAATAATAGATCCTGTCACATTCAGCCAAACATGACCCATTCAAGTGAATGGGGCCATGCTGCATTGGAAACTTATTTTGAATTAAAAAATATTGAAACATTAATGATATTGCCACCTCCTAAATACCTGTCAGCCACACCTGTACCACCCTTTGAAAGGTGATCGACTGAGTGTAATTTTTCAGAGAGAAACATAGGTGTAAACTAAGCCTTATAAGCATATTCTGATCTATGGCTGTCTGTCATCCCTATCTGATCTATGGCTGTCTGTCATCCCTATCTGATCTATGGTTGTCTGTCATTCCTATTGTGGCTCTTACATTGTTTTAGGACTTATCAAGTAATGCATCCTAGAATATGTCTCAGTTCAGGTATTCTTTGAGTAGGGGTGGGTACCATCATCCACAATGGTATATAGAAGGGGAAATCCTGGGGTTGCCCCAAGCATGCCCCTGGCAAAGAAAGAGAAAATGTTGGACTATCTCGGTACCCAAGGATTGAGAAAGGATATGATTAAAATAATAAATAAATAAAAAAACACGATTAAAACAAGGAAGTGAAAGAAACACTCACAAAAATATAGCTTATATTCAATAAATAGTTACAGCTATAAATGATTCTCACAAGTTACAACAAATGTTGGTGAACCCCAATAATGCCAAGTAGTGTTGGATATAGTAGATCTTGGCAATAGTCCTCTACATGTTTCGCAGCGTAGGTCGCTTCTTCAGGAGGAGCCAATCATTATCATCTACAAGGTAAGTCATAATCATAATTTTTAATCAACCAGTCATAACAAAAATATAAGGAAAGGAAAAAAATATGGTTGAATTAGATATATGACATATATGAGTTAGCATGTATTTTAAATGTGATTAAGCTTCAGCTGCTCCTCACACACTTGTCCCAGGCCAGAGCATAGGAGGAAAAGAGCACTTAGCCCTCCCCAAATATTTATAATCTTAGCCCTCCCCATATATTTATAATCTCCACCAGCATGCACCAGTGTACTACCACCCAGCATAACTACATTTGAGTAAAAGCCACTGTTTCAATATATATTATAGATTAATGCTCATACACATGGCCACCTTGGGCTGTATAATGCTAGGTCCAGGTGGCCATAAGCACAAGTCCTAATTCTCTGACCTAAAAAGTAAATAGAACAGAGAACTTGATTGTTATGGGAAACAGCTTATTTTTTAGTTTTCGTAAATCATTGCCACCATTTGCATATAACAACTTTCAACTGTACCATGAATAACATTCTTTCCTCATTAGTACAGAGTACATTTACATGCTGCCTATAAAGTTTAGAAGCAGTTTCACCCAGTAAATTGCCAAAGTTTGCTGTTTTCCAGTTTTTCATTATGACAAGCTTAATATTTCAGAAAATACCATAGCCTGATTTGATGCCGATATTCTGATTAGGCTGTTGGAATGACTCAGTGATAAGATTTTATAAAACCCATTTGCTTGCAAAAGTGCAATCAGTACAAATGTTTCCTAATCAGCTGCCTTTACATTTACAATGCTTTCCACTTCATCATAAACAATTAGAAAATACATTTGTTTCTCAAACTGTTTTGTAGTTTTTATACTTTTTAATCATTTGATCACATATTCTTTAATTATGAATTAATTTTCAAACTGAGTTATTCATAAAATGTTAAAAGCTAAAGTATGCACTTAATGAAAGCATTTTTTAAGTTAAAGTGTAATAATGTCATATATTAGAATAAGCATATTTATGCTATTTAGCTGCATTGCATCATTCAGTTTTTTCGGGTATTTATAGTAGAATTAAAGTAAAAAGATGTTCATTACAAATGACTCATTGAATAAAAGTACATTTTATTCTTGCTGATATTTTAAAAATAATATAGTGCTAATAGGTGTTGATGTATTTTTATTAAACAAAGTTTTCACAACTTTACCGCAGATAATTTTACTGAAGCATTGATTTTTAACCACTTTAATTCCAGGCACTTTCACCCCCTTCCTGCCCAGGCTAATTTTCAGATTTCAGTGCTGTCACACTCTGAATGACAACTGCGTGGTAATGCAACACTATACCCAAATAAAATTGTTATAATTTTTTTGAGACAGAGCTTTCTTTTAGTGGTATTTAATCACCACTGGATTTTTTTTTTTGCTAAATAAATGAAAAAATACATTTTTTTTTAGAAACAATATGTTTTTCTGTTATAAAATAATAGCAAATAAGAAATTTTTCTTCTTCACTATTCTCGTTGATGAGACTGCACTGATGGGCACTGATAGGCACTGATAGGCAACAATGATGGGCACTGATGAGGCTGCACTGATGGGCACTGATAAGGATACATTAATAGGCACGAATGTGGCAGCACTGATGGGCACTGATAGGCTGCACTGCCCTTGTTATCAGTGTAAAAAATGTACTGAGAGCCTTGCTGATTATCGGCTCTCCTTTCCTCACACAGAAAGTGCATAAAGAGAGTACTGCCAATACTTGGCAAGTCTGTTTACATGTGATCAGCTGTGATTGGACACATGGTAAAGGGGCTGTGATTGACCCTTTACCGTGATCTGTAATCAGCTGTGTACAAAGGATGCACACCCCAGAGGGCACGCAGGGGGCGGGGTTCTTTGAGGCCTCCCTGATTTAGAGAGCCACACTGTAGCCATCTTTCGGCTATAGCGTGGTACTAAAGTGGTTGAAACAAACCTATTTTAAAGGTAAATATGTATTTTTATTTGTTTCCATCATAAGTATTAACCACTTTACGCCCAGGCAATTGACAAAAGACGGCCACAAGGTGGCTCTCAATTGCCGGGAGGACGTCTATGGGGGGCACGCGAGAACCGCCGGCGGCGCGCGCTCCCGTGGCATCACTAAAGTGCCGATGCGCGGACAAGGACGTGGATCTGTGTGTGTAAACACACAGATACACGTCCTGTCAGGGAGGGGAGACCGATGCTGTGTCCCTTGTACATAGGGACACAGCATCGGTCACCTCCCCCAGTCAGTCCCCCCCACACACAGTTAGAAACACTCCCAGTTTACACATTTAACCCCTTCCTCGCCCCCTAGTGTTAACCCCTTCACTGTCAGTCACATTTATACAGTAATCGCAGTGTTCGCTGTTTAAATGTGAATGGTCCCAAAAATGTGTCAAAAGTGTCCGATATGTCCGTCGTAATGTCGCAGTCCCAATAAAAATCGCAGATCGCCGCCATTACTAGTAAAAAAAAAATCATAAAAAAAAAAAATCATAATTCTGTCCCCTATTTTGTAGGCGCTATAACTTTTGCGCAAACCAGTCGCTTATTGCGATTTTTTTTATATAAAAATGCGTAGAAGAATACGTATCGGCCTGAGAAAAAAAATAGTTTTTTTTTTAAAAAATGGGATATTTATTATAGCAAAAAGTAAAAAATATTGTGTTTTTTTTTCAAAATTGTCGCTCTTTTTTTGTTTTAAAGCGCAAAAAATAAAAATGGCAGAGGTGATCAAATACCACCAAAAGAAAGCTCTATTTGTGGGAAAAAAAGGACGTCAATTTTGTTTGGGAGCCACGTTGCACGACCGCGCAAATGTCAGTTAAAGCAACGCAGTGCCGGAAGCTGAAATTTCGCCTGGGCACGAAGGGGTTTTATGTGGCCAGTAAGCAAGTGGTTAATACAACAATTGGTTTTACCCAAAATAAAACAGTTTAAGTGAACAATCATAAAGGCTTTTAAGTAAACAGGTGATAACATTGCAAGGTAACATCGCAGGGAGAAGAGGCTGCCATGTCACTGATATTTATATTAAGATGTAAAACCATAAAGCAGGTAGGGTGTGGAATCTATGCAATATTAAAGGGAGGGAAAGAGGGAAGTAAGGTCGAAAAAGAGGAAGGGGGAAGGATTTAAGGCCTAAGAAATAGTAGGAAAGAAAGAATTCAGTCTCTCTCATGGTCAGACAATGGGGGGTGGACAAGTCAAGCCACACACACCATAACACAATAGGATTTTGAACTTCTCGAAGGTATCATTATCTAGCGCAAGCTTCTCCTTCATTCGCATAATATCGGTGACGGTGGAGACACACAGTGACAGTGGCGGGGACTTGTCTGTTTTCCAAAAAAAGAGAGAATAATTGCCTCACTGCAGAAAGAAAAAAACGTAGTAGGCATAGTTTCTGAGACAATATCGATCCCGGAAGCACTGGTATTGGCATCAGGGATAGATTTTATTATAAATGGCAAGGACCAAAAGGGGCAAATCCCACTGCACTCCCACCATTATGTTAATAATTTCCTTCTGTCAAGCCACACCCCCAACAGGAGGCTGACATCTCTGGAAACATTCTATGTAACGATAAGGGGTTAAAAAAAAAATCTTGAGCATAACAAGAAATCATAGATTTGTAGGGGTCTTGGAAAGGGAGCAAAGTCGCTTATATTTAGTCAGAGGATGATGTATACAGGTCGAAGTAAACGGTCTCTTACAAAAGGAGGATAAATGGATAGCAGTAAGTCAGTCTCTGCTATCGACAGGATTTACAGGTTGTCCAGTACTTGAGTGAATAAAGAAATGCGATACTGGCCAAGTAGACCACCTCAGCCCTCTTAGCAAGGGAGTTTCAATTCCTGGGAGGAATGTAGGGTTGTCAAACAGAGTCATTAGGGGGGATGGATTGGAGGACAAGAGGTACTGGAGGCCCTTTTTATACCATAAGTGTAGGGCAGCGAGGGTCAGGGGGATGAAGATTGGAGCCTATGAAATGTCTCGCTTGTAGTCCCATAGAAGAGCCCTAAGGTCAACAGAGGACATATCCTGTTCTATCATTGTAAAAGCCTTGGGAAAGGGGTGAGGGAACCAGTCTAACATTGTGCCAAACCAGATGCCTTGTGGTATAGTTTGAAATCTGGGACTCCCATCCCTCCTTGAAGTTTTGTAATTTAGAACGTATACGCCATAGTCCCCTTTTACAAATAAAGCGTATGGACAAATGTCAGACAGGCAAAGAATTGCTTGGGCACAAGTATGGGAACAGTCTGAAAAAGGTAGAGCAGCTTTAGAAGTGTGTCCATTTTCAACGTATTAATGCGACCAAACCAATGTAAAGAAAACGCATTCCAAATGTCTAAGTCTTTCCGGATGCAAGTTAACAATGGAGGGTAGTTCAGGCAATATAGGTCAGAGAGGTTAGGTGGGATAACAGCGCCTAAGTAGGCGATACCTTTACGCCACCATTGGAAGGAGAATTTGGATTTTAACTGGGATATAGTGGGTCTGGGAGGGAGATATTAAGGGCTTCAGTTTTGGACATATTAAGTTTGAAATTGTTGAATTTCCGGAATCGGTGGAATTCATGTAGGAGAGACGGTAGAGATGTGTATTTGTTGCAAGTAGACTAATAGATCGTTGGCATAAAGAGAAACCTTGTAATGCGCAGAGGATGTTTGGATACCAATGATGGAATAATTTTGTCGAATCGAGGGAGCTAAGTGTTCTATCACAATAACAAAAAGTAATGGGGAAAGGGGACAACCCTGTCTCGTGCCATTGGAAATGGAGAAGGGTTTCGGAACACCCAAGCCGAGGGTCAGGAATATAAAGACATGACTTTGTCTACAAAGGTTGTGCCACGGCCTATCTGCAGCAGGGATAAACGTAAGAATTGCCAATTAACCTGGTCGAAAGCTTTTTCAGCATCGAAGGACAAGCCTTCAGTTTATGTTGCTGGATATACAGTATGAGATGAGGTGAATGGTCTTTGTAGTGTTATCTCTAGCCTCCCGTCCAGGAACAAAACCCGCTTGATCATTGTGGATCATCCATGGTAGAAGGGGAGATAAATGGTTGGCTAGAACTTTTGCAAAGAGTTTTTATATCCAAATTTAAGAGGGACTTTGGCCTACACTGGGATGGGTCTTTACCGGGTTTGGGAAGAATGGAGATATAAATGGATAACAAATCTTTGGATGGGAGGTGAGAGCTATCAATGGCGTTACAGGTCTTGGCTAAAAAGGGAGAAATCTGTCAGGCAAAAGGTTTATAAAATCTTGGGGAAAAAACGCTCAGAAACTCTGAGTCCATCAGAGGTTTTTCCAGGTATGTCACTGCTTCTGGGTCAATAGTAGGCAAAGCAGTTTCTGCAATATAGGATTACATGTTGTGAGATGAAGAGACACAGGGCTCCTGTCTGGACCGCTGACCCATTGGTGCGGCGCTAGAGAGGTTTGAGCAAAGAAGAAATCCCGTGGGAGTCACTGTGACTGGTAGCTGCACTGAGACATTATTATTAAAAAATGCTTATAAATGCAGTCTTACCCATGGGCCTCGATGCGTATGTCTCAGGCCTTGTACAGACGACCGGACCGGTCCGATGAAAACGGTCCGCCGGACCGTTTTCATCGGACATGTCTGCTGCCTGATTTTGGTCTGATGTGTGTACACACCATCAGACCAAAATCCCCGCAGACAGCGAACGCGGTGACGTGGCCGCGACGATGACGCGGCGACGTGCGCGACCCTGGAAGTTCAATGCTTTCACGCATGCGTCGAATCACTTTGACGCATGCGGGGGATTTCGGCCCAGCGGACATGTCCGATGAGTCGTACAAACCATCGGACATGTCCGACGGACAGGCTTCCAGCGGACATGTTTCTTAGCATGCTAAGAAACATTTGTCCGCTGGAAACCTGTCCGCTAGGCCGGAAAACTGTCCGGTCAGCCCTACACACGGTCGGACATGTCCACGGAAACTGGTCCGCCGGACCAGTTTCAGCGGACATGTTCGGTCGTGTGTACGAGGCCTCACAGCTCCATGCGCCAAGCCACGCCCCCAGCAAACCTGTTTTAACCTGCGCAGGGAAAAGCAACATGTTTCTTTTAATACCCCCTTCACTAGCAGAATGTATTCAATGCCAATCTGTTTAGCCACTGGGAGTGAAGAAGATAACCCTATGTAAAATTTAAGTCACTCTAGTTGGAGCCTACACAGGATTGAAAATTCGTTTCTCCCCTCTTGTGACCATGCTAGTCCAATCACCAAACTCCAACAGTCACATGAGGGGAAGAAAAATTATGCTCCATCATACCTGTAAGTATCAGGTATTTTTATTGCTTCCAGTAGACGGACAGAGTTGTGGATGAGTGAAGGAAAGGTGTGGTACTGGGAAGGAAAGCATTACAATAGACTTGTTGCCTTTCTTTGCTTGGGGAAATCACAGGTTTTCTATATAGAAGAACTATGGTTAAAATAAAAAAATGAAAAACACAGTTTGTCATTAGCATTAATATAGCAGGTTTGTATATGGAAGTCCCATTGTAACATAGTTTTATTATATGTTGGTCCTGCTAGTAGACCTGTTACATACTGTTACTCTACCAGGGTGCCAACACTGTTCTTTCTGTGGTGAAATTGAACAGCAGCATTGTCACTCTGTGGACAGGAAGGTCTTAGATGGACATATCATTCCAAATTGACATTAAACACTTGACTTCCGGAAGGTTTCTACAGCCTTCATGACCAGGACACTTTTGCTATTCAGCACTGTGCTACTTTAACTGGCAATTGCTCAGTCATACAACACTATATTCAAATGAAGTTTATATAATTTTTTTTCCGCACAAATAGAGTTTTCTATTGGTGGTATTTAATAAACACTGGGTTCTTTGTTTTTTATATATAAATGAAAAAATACCAAACATTTTGAACCCCCCCACGTTTATCAGTTTCTGTTATAACATTTTGCAAAAAATGATGTTAAATTTAGAGCAAAATGTAGTACTTTTCCTTGGTAAAAGTAAACCAAATCAGTGTATATTTTTTTAGTCTGTGTGAAAGTTGTAGGGTCTACACACTATGGTATACAGTATATACAGTATATTTGAAACTTGATTAATCCTGATGTATTTGCTGCCTATCTCATTTCTTGGGGCCCTAAAATGCCAGGACAGTACAAATACCCCCCAAATGACCCCTTTTTGGAAAGTAGACAGTCCAAGCTACTTAGTAAGAAGCATGGTGGGTTTTTTTTTAAGTTGTAAATTTTTGGCACAATTTTTTGCAAAATTGAGAAATTAAATAAAACTTGTTTTTTCACAATTTTTTTGAACATATGGATTTTACGTATGGGTACGTCCCAGTGCCTGGGGGAGCCGCCCGTCAGCAGTAAATGTACTGCTGGAGGCGGCAAGTAGTTAGGTAGATGAGAAACAAAATGACTCCAGCTAATACATTTAAGGCAATTAAAAAACATTTGACTGGTATAGACACCCTTAAACATGGTTTCTCCCAGTCCTGTAACTACTACTTTTACTGATCAGCTTGACCTGCCCTAAAATGTGGATACAATATAAATAAATACATGTAAAATAAAAAAAGGAATTAATATACTGAATATTATTATTACACTTATTAACTAAATACAGTTACTAGAATACACTATGTTTTATTGTAATGGACCTTTAAGTGATTGTAAAATCTTTAAATAACAAAAATGTTATACTTACCTTCCCTATAGCAGTGGTTTTGCACAGGGCAGCCCGGATCCTCCTCTTCTTGGGTCCCTCTTCACTGCTTCTGGCCCCTCCCTCCTTTCAAGTGCCCCCACAGCAAGCAGCTTGCTATGGTGGCACCTGAGCTGAGCTACAGCTCTGTTTATCCATTCAGACACGGAGCTGCATTTATGGCACTGCCCCCTCTCTCCCCTGATTGGCTAACTGACTTTGATTGGAAGCCGCTGCAACCAATGGCGCCACTGCTGTTTCTCAGCCAATCAGGGGGGAGAGTTCAAGATGGGCTATGGACAGAGAGGGGCTCAGGTAAGTATTAGACAGCGTCATTTTGCGGGCGCTATTAACCCCTTCATCGGCCGCTAGCGGGGGTTAAAAGCACCCCGCTATTAGCCGACATGCGCTGCTAAAACGATGATAAAGAGCTGCTAAATATAGCAGCACTTTATCGCAGACACCTCCCCCGCCCCAGTGTGAAAGTGCCCTAAAGACTTATGCTGTGGAAAGTGAACACCTTAGCTTGAGCACTGGCTTCCTGCTCTCATATTCTTAAAGTATAATTAAAGGCAAAACTGTTTTTTTGTTTTGGATAGAATGCAGAGGGATTAGAACACCTGTCAGTTTTTGTTGGTGTCTGTGCCCCATTAAGGAGATTCATCATTCATCCTCTCTATGCGTGCTATTTACCATTATCATTGAAAGTGAAAGTAAAAGAAAATCCCAAATTTTGGGTTGTCACCAGAAAAGTAATAGGGGGGAAATCTCCCAATGGGGACAGTTCTGGTTCTGATCACCAGGGGGTCCCCAAGGAATTCCCTTAATTTGCAGGGATTTCCTCTCACTTCCTGTTTGTCTATGGGACAGGAAGTGAAGGGAAATCCTTGCAATGAGACAAAGATGGCGGAATGGCACGAATGGTTAACAACCAAGTCATAGACTACAAAAGATAACATTCCCTTTATTAAAAAAGAAAATAAGGTGTTGAAAATAAATGAAAGAAAGAAAGAAAACATGGGGCACAAAACAAATTCTAGAGATAAGAAAATAATTCACAGCACTAAAAAATACAAAAGCCAACAGAGATGCAAGGAAAGATACAACAGAAAAGTAATACTGCAGTGGACAAGAAGAGATACAAGAAGAATATAATTGATCACAAATACAGCCTCAAAAATGAAGTAGAAGTTATGTATCCCCCCCCCCCACCCCCAAAAAAAACAACAACACATCCAGTCACTTACACGTTCACATTATCTGGCTGTCCATATGTGTACGGGGCAGATAGGAAAGACTGAGCTGGGAGGGCAGCATGAATGAGGAAACTATCTTAGCATTAGATATGAGCCAACTGTTTGGGCTTTCGGATTAATGCCCAAACTTTTGCCCATTAGGCCCCCTTTTTGGTTGAAGCAAAACATAATTTACAGTAGAGAAGCAGCAATTTTGCTGCTCTCAATGGTTGTTAAGGAAGGAGGGGGTGCTGGCACCCACCATGTTCCTAGAAACTTTTGATGCCACTGGCACTATTAACTCACAGGCCTGGAAATCCTTGGCCAGGTAAACAGAAGGGTGGGGATAGCTGCCTTGGCAGCAATCGATTATACCGGGATCATGGCTGCAGCAGTATCATATTTTCACCTAGAGATTGGCTTCACTGTAAAAGTGATCACTTTTTTAGCACTCAGAATGAGTCCCCTTCTCGCCACCATTCTCAGGCTATGCCTTTTCAATGAAGAGTCTGAGACCACTGTAAGTGGAGGGGTTGGCTGCGCATAGAGTAGATGGGGTAATATCTCCTCTGTCACCGCTTAAAGCTATCACAAGGTGTGTTGTTTACTATTATTATTTTAGGGATTTTTCTAAAGTGGTCATGGATTTTGTGGTTCTCATAGTCCTTTTCACTAAGTATTCTACTGTATGCTCCTCAAGTCACTTGTGAAGGGTTGCTTTGTTCTGTCAAGCTATGGATGTGGGCAGCCACAACAACATACATTATGGCCCAGATTCAGAAAGGACTTACGACGGCGCAGCGCCATGTGCGCCGTCGTAAATCCTAATCCGAGCCGTCGTATCTATGCGCCTGATTCTTAGAATCAGTTACGCATAGATATCCATTAGATCCGACAGGCGTAAGTCTCTTACGCCGTCGGATCTAAACTGCATTTTTTTTGGACCGCTAGGTGGCGCTTCCGTTGAATTCCGTGTCGAGTATGCAAATTAGCTAGATACGCGAATTCCCAAACGTACGTGTGGCCGACGCAGTACAGATACGACGTTTACGTTAGGCTTTTCCCGGCGTAAAGTTGCCCCTGCTATATGAGGTGCAGCCAATGTTAAGTATGGCCGTCGTTCCCGTGTCGAAATTTGAAAAAGTTACGTTGTTTGCGTAAGTCGTCCGTGAATGGGGCTGGACGTCATTTACGTTCACGTCAAAACCAATGACGTCCTTGCGGCGTACTTTGGAGCAATGGACACTGGGAAATTCCACGGACGGCGCATGCGCCGTTCCGCAAAAACATCAATCACATCGGGTCACAGTAGTTTAACATAAAATACGCCCCCCTGATCCAAATATGAATTAGGCGGGCTTACGCCGGCCGATTTACGCTACGCCGCCGCAACTTACGGGGCAAGTGCTTTGAGAATACAGCACTTGCCCGTGTAAGTTTACGCCCGCACAATTTTACGCGGCTGTACGTGAATCTGCCCCTATGTTTTTCGTTTCACAATTTAGAACTTCTTCTTTTTCATAGCTCTTCTTTGTGCTATATCAGATACATTTTGTAATTACCTTCTCCGATTTGAAATTTTGTGAGAGGCTATACACCTTCTACCCCTTCTTAAACCCCTTTCATAGTAAAAAAAAAAAGCTGTAACTGTTCTGACTCACATTTTTTTTTTTTTTATTATTATAGCTTTGAAAAATGTATTAATAATACTTTTTCTTTTATTTAATCTGGCATTTTTTTCTCTCAACTTTTTCTAAGTTCATTTATCTGTTTTGTCACTTCTTTCTGTGTTTTAAAACCCTGAACTGTTTAGTATGCTGGGTTGAGGTACAAGTTTATTGTATCACTTAGGGATAAATGGTCATCCCTTTGCTGCTTATCACATTTTTACATCTTCACTTCAAATATAAAAACGTGTTCTTTCATTCTCCACAAAGAATTGTGTTAGGGCATGGTTAACTGTATCTTTGTATTTCTTAAACATTTTGCACTCACATTTTCCATTGTGGTTCTAGAATCTACTTATAGCAGTCCTTCATTTTCTTTCCCTTTTCACCTAATAACGAATAAATTGAACAGCTGTCTCTCAAGAGAAAGTCCAATATTATTCCGCAGAGCTATTCCATTATTTTGCATGGATTCTCATTCAACAAGAAATTCCACTTGGAGAGGATCTCACAGGAACCAGAAGTATAGTCTGTACAATTTAAAAAATATTTTAACACTATATGCATTTTGTCAGATTTTAAATGTCCTCTAAAATGCCCCCTAATATGTCATATTTAGTTATCTTTTGTATTACCCTCTATATATTGCCCCCTCCTGTTTGACACCAATCTAGTATCACATTCAAAAATTGCAAAGAAAAGATAAAAAACTCTATATTAGACCATGCATCAAATAAGATATATACATAATAATTGGCTTCACTGTAATCACAGGCCTGTGCGTAATTTATGCTCCTTGAAAACCCAAAGTTCCTTGAATTGTGGGCCCCTCAATGCATCTAGGCTGTGAAAAGGTCTCACGCATGTGGTATCCATATACTCAGACATAGCAAAATGTGTTTTGGGGTATAATTATAAGTATGTCTATGCAGTGTGCAAAAAATAACTTATTACTACTTTGTGAAAGAAATCCCATTATTTTAATTTCTTTATCTTCCAAAACATTGTGACAAAAAAAAATCACGATGCCTCTTATAAAATACCTTGGACTGTCTACTTTCCAAAAATGTTTAATTTTTGGGGTATTTGTACCGTCCTGGCATACT
The DNA here is from genome assembly GCF_905171775.1 of Rana temporaria. Lineage (NCBI taxonomy): Eukaryota > Metazoa > Chordata > Amphibia > Anura > Ranidae > Rana > Rana temporaria. Next base: position 286,638,017 of record NC_053493.1, on the reverse strand, counting down.
AGGGCCTCATGAAATGAGATAAGCAGTCAGTACAGCAGGACTGACCTACATACTGTAAATGCCATAGTTTGTAGACTCTATAACTTTCATACCGACTAAGTAATATATATTAATTAGGGTTATTTTTACCAAAGAAATATAGCAAATTCAATTTTGGCCTAATTTTATGACGAAAAACTAATTTTTTGCAAAATGTTCTAACAGAAACTTTGAAACACGTGTTTTTTTTTTTTTTTTTAATGTTCTGTATTTTTTTTTTTACTTGTATAGCAATAAATACAAAACCCAGTATTGTTTAAATAGCACAAAAAGAAAGCTCTATCTGTTAAAAAAAAAAAAAAACAATAATAAAAAATGTAATTTGTTGCATGACTGATTAATTGACATTTACACTGTGAGGGCAGTAAAAGCTGAAAATTGGCCTGGGCAGGAAGCGGGTAAAACGTGTCCAGTATTGAAGTCATTATTATTTATGGAATAATTATTGGGACTGTCGACTAATCAAATTGCTACTACAGTGTGTACACACAAGTTTTACTTCCATCCGAAGCTACTTAGATGCCCCCAGACTACATCAATAACACTCTGCTCCTTTTCTCCTTTCACTCTCCTTCCACACACTAAATCCAGCCCCTTGTTAAAGCTCTTATTGGCTGTGCCAGGGTAGATACTACTAAGTATCTACATATGGAAACTTTCCTCCCTGACAGTTATCCATAAATAATTTATCCAATTGGATGAAGAGCACACAATTTGCGGCTGGATTTACAAACGTCCGGACTAGTGTTGTGTTTATGTTATTTGTGAGTCCTGTTAGTCATTTATGTTCATGGCAATCTATCTTCATATGATTAAATTTTTTAAGACGTTTTGCATAAACTGCACTTTTTTCATGCCATCTTTGGAATAAAATCATTTTGTATTAATTCCGACCAGATCATTAATTGTTGCTATAGGTAACCGCCTTCAATTAGCCTTCTCTTAGGCTACCCCCTCCCCTTCCCCTTTTCTTGATATATATATTGGTTACAGCAACAAAACCCAACCGGGTACATGATCAATTATAGGCAGCATTATCGATGACCTATAGATTAGTGGTTTAACTTGCACATCCCCTCTCCCTAAATCCCCAACCTTTATTGAAATTACATCATCAGTTGTCTGGTTTGCCCATGGGTCCCAGTATCCGCCCCCTAAGGGTGCTCCTGTTCAGTTGTCGTAGCCGTGGTAAATAGGTGCACACACTTTTTGGGAATTAATGTTTCTATAAATTGGCCAATATGAGTAATTTGTATATGCATTCAACTATTAAAATATTTTCATATTTTGTAATATACATTTGTTCTGTATTCAGTTAGTAGGGCTACACACTCACATGATCCCCAAATGGTCCTGAAAAAGCTATTAGTCTTAGTGAATAGAATGCATTACTGAATGTGGTTACTTGGGCCTGGGAGAATAAGAGTATGTTGGGGTGGCTGGGAAACAAAAAAACAGAACCAAAAAACATACTTACCTGCTCTATGCAGCCCAGCTCCTCCTCTTCTTGGGTCCCTCTTCAGTGCTCCTGGCCCCTCCCTCCTGTTGAGTACCCCAACAGCAAGCAGCTTGCTATGGGGGCACCCGAGCTGAGCTGCAGCTCCATCTGTCCATTCAGACACGGAGCTACCATTTGGCCCAACCCCCTCTCTCTCCTGATCGGCTAACTGACTTTGATTGACAGTGGCGGGAGCCAATGGCGCCAATGCTGTATCTCAGTCAATCAAGAGGAGAGTCCCAGATGGCCGAGTGACATCGCTGGACAGAGATGGGGCTCAGGACTCAGGTAAGTATTAGAGGGGCTAAGGAACACAGAAGGCTTTTTATCTTAATGCATAGAATGCATTGAGATAAAAAACCTTCTGCCTTTACAACTTTAACGTGAAAAAATGTATCTGATGCTAGATCTACCATACCTGAAGGAACTGTCTTTCCTTAGCCTTTACAGTACACTTTACATTGCAAACTCCCTGGAAAATAACATATAAGCAGTCTAAAGACTGGTCTCAATAGCCTCTATTGTGTCTTGTGTGGTCCTTGGAACATAAGTTATGGGATTTGCAGCTGTAGTACATCTCCTGGCTCTTCTGAGGTAACAAATATAAATGACACATGGTCAATTTTTATAGGGATTTCCAGTTTTCCTACCTTAAACCAAATTGTTTTATTTTTGCTTTTTTTAGGAATACAACAAATTACAGAATATATCGGAGAAATAAAATTGGACCCCTGTTCCAAATTAAAGAACATTACTATGGATATTGTTTTTAAAATTCTCTATAATCTGATTTACAAAGCGTACTTCAAAATACTGCACACTGGTACTCCTTACTTACAACCCACACTTTGCACATCAATAGCATGCATATCAACGCGCCTTCATTTAACCTATACATTCTATCTATCTATCTATCTATCTATCTATCTATCTATCTATCTATCCAAAACACATATTTACCTTTAATGGATGCTGTACTGTATCTAATATTACAAACTTGGAAAGGTATTATTAAAATGCTTTTAGATCAGGGGTCGGCAACCTTTACCACATTATAGTGATTCTAAATGCAAACTTTAAAAAAAACAAAAAAAACAAACATGTTATACTTGTCTATTTTTTCCACAGACGGTGGCACTCACATCGGTGGCACTGTTATTGGAGAGGAAGTCAGGACTCAGAACAAGATTCCTCTATGATATCCAGGGTCATTGGGGAGCTATCCTATTTGATGCTGCCACCCCATTTGACTCAAGCTGCTATCTTGGGCCAGGCAGAGCCTATTTAGGGCCCTGGCTCCTGGGTTTGGCATGCATTTTTGGAGTGGACAGAATAGGGACAGGTACCCAGCCTGTTAGGGACAGTACCAGCATAAGGGGAATGTTCCTAATGAGGAGGGAAAGAATAGGGACTCTGCTCCTCTGGACATCTTCCGCTTGGGAGTGGAAGACCAGGCCGCACTCTGCCCCTCTTAACAGATGCTGTCATTCCAGCCAGAATCTGCTCCTATCACGCTACTGGATCTGTGAGTGTACCTGGCTGGGTGGTCTTCCCACGAGGTTTGTTGTGAACAGTTACTGCATTACTTCAATACAAGTTTACTTTTCATCTGCCTGTGTGAGGTATTGTCTCCGCACCAAGCTGCACCCCACCTACACACTTCCCTGCTTGTGTGAGGCTTTGCACATTACAGCCCTTTTCCTTCTGGTGTCCCCTACCCCTCCCCGCTGCTGAGTGCCCCCAAAGCAAGCCACTTGCTATGGGGGCACTCATGCATGCTCGCTCCTGGGCCAGCTTTGTGCATCCCTGCCCCCCTCTCCCTCCTTACTGGCTGTGACTGACAGCAGCAGAAGCCAATGATTCCTGCTGCTATGTCTGAGCCAAAGAGGAGAGAGAGAGCCTCTGCTGCCGTGCACATCACGGGATCGAGATCAGGCTCGGGTGAGTATTTGGGGGGATGAGGAGCTGCTTGCAGAAGAAGGTTTTATTACCTTAATTCACAGAATGCATTAAGGTAAAAAAAAACTTCTGCCTTTAGAACCACTTTAAGTAACAATTGAACAACAGCACACTGCAGCCATATAGGTTAATTTCATTTTTCACACTCATAGTTATTAGCAGAATGATAATGGCGATTTAAACTCAGTAATTATTATATCAATAGGTGCACACACAAAATATGTTCATATTTACTGATAATGTATACTGAACAGTAAACTGGACTTAAGCCTCGTACACATGACCAGTTTTCCTGCCAGGAAAACTGTAGGGAGAGCTTTTGGCCGGGAAAACCGGCCGTGTGTATGTTTCCTCGCAGTTTTCCCAAGAGGAAAACTGCTGGTAGCCCCGGCGGGAAAATAGAGAACCTGCTCTTTATCTTCCCGCCAGGATTCCCGGCGGTTTTAAACCTGGCAGTTTTCCTATGGGGAAACACTGCGAGGGAGCATACACACAGCTGGGATTTCCTGCCAAAGCTCTCCCCGCAGTTTTCCCGACGGGAAACCCGGCCGTGTGTACATTGGGAAACTTGCAGAGCAGGTTCTCGGATTTCCCGTCGGGATTCCCGTCGGTATAAAGTCTGCCGGGAATCCCGACGGGAAATCCCGGTCGTCATTTCAGATTTGCCCAGTTTCGCACAGAATTTTCTCTTTATTCTAACTTGCTGTATACGATTAAATAGCAGACGTGGTGAATTACGTGGTCAGAATAGCACCAGTTGCACAGCTCCTGATGTACACAGGACAATGTCATTTGGCACACTGACTTATGAAAGTTGGTGCTCCCTGTGACTGTGCGTACAGCCTTGTACTACCATCTATTGGCGTGTTACAAAACTGGTCTCAAAACTTTTTGATACCAGCTCGTACACCCACACACACACACAGCTGCACGATTCTGGATAAAATGTAAATCACTATTTTTTTGCTTAGAAAAAATATCATGATTCTCTCACGATTCTCGGGGTATAACATCACCTTTTACTGTTTATTTTTTTTTTATTTATTGAAGTGTATTTTCTCCTAAAAAAAAATTGCTTTTGAAAACCGCTGTGCAAATACCATGTGACATAAAATATTGCAACAATCTCCATTTTATTGGGGTCTCTGCTAAAAATATATATATAAATAATGTTTAGGGGGTTCTAAGTAATTTTCAAGCAAAAAATACAGATTTTAATTTGTAGGCAACAAGTGTCAAAAAAGGTTAAATCTTTATGGGGTTAAACTGACCTTATTTACAAACGGAAGTTCATTCCTTTGATCTAAAAGAAACAAGAAATACATTATTTCTCTTTATCGCTGTTGATAAACATTTTGCAGCTGAGTTTTTTTTTTCTTTTGACAGCTCTGAGCAGAGAAGGCTCTGCACTTGTTACATAGAATTGGGAAAATGCTGTATTAAAGCGGTGTTCCAGAAGCAGATTTTTTTTTTAAAGTCAGCAGCTACAAACACTGTAGCTGCTGACTTTTAATAAGGACACTTACATGCCCACGATGTCGGCCCCCCAAAGCCGATTCGTCCATCAGATCGGGTGCAGGCACCGCCATTCCAACTAAGGGAAACCGGCAATGGAGCCTTCAGGATTCACTGCCTGTTTCTAACTGCGCATGTGCGAGTCGCACGGTGCTTTCCGAATGGCCCCGTCGTCTTCTGGGACACACACAGGTCCCAGAAGGCATAGGGGGAGAAGAGGAAATTACGTGAGCTAGTACCCTCTGTACTTCAGAAAAGGTAAGAAAAAAATTAAATAAAAATTATCAAAATTGAGTGGTGGTCTTTCCTTTAAGCTAAAGTAGTAAATGTGGGTGAAACTCCGCTTTACTATACTATATGTACTATATATGTTTTCAAAATAATTCAAGAGCTACTTTTTTCAAACAAAAGAATTTCTGATAAACTCACTAACCTACAGGGTAGATAACATTTAAGAAATGTTACTACTTTTATGTGCAATAAGAAATATTAAGTAATTTTGTAGACATTTGTGGGACTATTGATCTTCCAGGTGCCCCTGAAAATGGCTTTGTTTACCCAGTAATGCACCCGTGACTAGGTTGCTGACTCTTGTTTTAGACTTTCACACTTTGGTTGCTGATGTTAGAATGGAGAATTAAAAATCAAAGGGACACCAAAGGGAGTCTTGTATACTGCTGATAACACTAAAAATAAGCTGGAAATAATTGATGTACCATGTAGAAAACTAAACCTTCCTTATTTCAAGCAAAAACAAATCTGAAATGGAGCTACAATTGTACAGGTTACACCTGGGACCTTATCCATTTGCTCCTATGGGAAATCTTGAATGAACAAAACAAGACCTGAGGGCAATTTGTGGCTAGACTTTAACAGAACAAATACACCATGGTCCTTCATAATTAGTTTAAAGGAAGCATAGAAGACTCAGTAAAGAAAGGTAACCCACCTCACAAATAAACACAAATAGAATCAAGCTCTAGGGTTTTTCTAGATAAAACCTAAAGTGCTTGCAACATTGAACAGCTGAAAATTAAAGCCCAGTGTCATATACTATTTTGTTGTCTACCTGGCTAAAAGTACATGACTTCATTCTGGAACACCAATCTCTGCATATTTGGATTAGCTGATCTCTGAAACAATGTTTGCCTCTTAATATGTAGAACTGCACATAACAATTACTTCTAGTGTTGCATTTTCCTATAGCTTTGCTGGAATAGGGAAAATGGGTTAGGAATCATCTGACCATGCTAAAAGTTCAGGTAGTACGCAGGTAGTAGCAGCAGAAATGCAAATTATTTTCTCTGCAATTCAATGACTGAGGTTTTCATTGTAAGCTGGCTGTCTGCAAATAGCAAACCCCTTGGGCCCCACTCAAGTGCTGGGGGCTGGTGGGACATATATAAAATCTCTTTCATTCCTCCACAGCTCAACATTTAAGGAGTTGAAGAATATATCATGGTCACAAAGCTTCTGTAAAGCCGTAATACTTCATCCTGGCTGTATATATTTGTCAAACTCTTGAATCCTGCACATTTAAGGCCTCGTACACACGACCGAACATGTCTGCTGAAACTGGTCCGCAGACCAGTTTCCGCGGACATGTTCGGTCGTCTGTACGGCCGACCGGACTTTTTTCCGGCGGATCAGACAGGTTTCCAGCGGACAAATGTTTCTTAGCATGCTAAGAAACATATCCGCTGTAAGCCTGTTCGTCGGACATGTTCGGTCGTCTGTACCACTCACCGGACATGTCCGCTCGGCCGAAAGCCCTCGCATGCGTCGAAGTGATTCGACGCATGCGTGGAAGCATTGACCTTCCAGGGTCGCGCGGGAAATTTGGTCTGATGGTGTGTACAGCCATCAGACCAAAATCCGGCAGCAGACATGTCCGATGAAAACGGTCCACGGACCGTTTTCATCGGACATGTCCCGTCGTGTGTACGAGGCCTTATACTCAATGATTGTGTGTTCCAGGGCCAGAACCAGGGGTGTCTGTCCTGGGCGCTGTTGTATTATATGGGGTGGGGAGCGATGCATTGAGAGTGCTTACCTACAAGCTGGTAGGAGTACTGAAAGAGGGAGAACTTCGGCTTGCAAAGGGAATTTATGCTTGGAGGTAATCATGCAGATTAGTGCTGAATTCTCTTTTGGAGGGGATGGAGGAGATGCTTTTCGGCATCTTTGCTCTGGGATCTAGATGACCTTGTCCTACACCTGGTTTGTACACTTGGCCTTCACAGTTGCTGTAGGAATTTAGGATTTCTATTTTTATCCATGTATGGTAAAAAGATTCTCTTGCATTAATTCATAATGTGCAAGGATTATTTAATAAGTTTACTGTTTAGTTTTAATAATGAAAGTGTATTTTTTCCCCAAAAATTTGGTTTGAAAGACCGCTGCGCAAATACAGTGTAACATAAAATACTGCAACAATTGCCTTTTTATTATTTAGGGTCTCTGCTAAAATATATATATATATATAATGTTTGGGGGTTCTAAGTAATTTTCTAGCAAAAAATCCAGATTTTATCTTGCAAGCAATAAATGTCAGAAATAGGCTTAGGCATGAAAGGCATTAAAGAACCATGAGAAATAAATTTTTCTAAAAATTTGGTATAAATGATAATGTACATGGGGCCAGATTCACAGAAGAGATACAACGGCGTATCTCCTGATACGCCGTCGTATCTCTGTGTTACGGCCGTCCTAACTATGCGACTGATTCATAGAATCAGTTACGCATAGCTAGCCCTAAGATCCCACAGGTGTAATTGAATTACACTGTCGGATCTTAAGGTTGCAATTCTAGGCCGGCCGCTAGGTGGCGAGGCCATTGCGGTCGGCGTAGAATATGCAAATGACTAGTTACGGCGATTCCCGAACGTCCGCGCTGCTGGTCGATCTAACTTTACGTTGTTTCCGTTGAGATACGCTGCGTAAAATTAGGGCTGAGCCCTAGGTGTTCTAAGCCATATTAAGTATGGCCGTCGTTCCTGCGTCGAAATTTAAAAAACAACGTCATTTGCGTAAGTCGTCCGTGAATGGCGCTGGACGCCATTTACGTTAACATCTAAACAAATGACGTCGGTGCAATGTTATTTAGCGCAATGCATGTCGGGTAATTTACCCGACGGAGCATGCGCAGTACATTCGGCGCGGGAACGCGCCTAATTTAAATGGTGCCTGCCCCATTTGAATTGGGCGGGCTTGCGTGGAGCGCATTTACGTTACACCGCCGCAAGTTTACAGGTAAGAGTTCTGAGAATCAGGCACTTACGCTGTAAACCTGTGGAGCAACGTAATTGTATCTGAATCTGGCCCATGGTGTGTGGCTTATGGGTGAATTTTTAAATACCCTAAAAAAATGCTGTATTTCCCTGTAAAAACATGTACTGTGTTAATTAATTAATTATATGAATGTAATTTCTGGCAGCATCAATGCTAATATATATATATATATATATATATATATATATATATATATATATATGTGAAATAAGCTGCCATTCAGGACAATGCTGGCCACTGTTATTACCTGATCACTGGCTGTGACCTCACATAGACTTGATGGAGCGCAGCTCCTTATCACTGGCATTTCATTTTTCAAAGAGGGGAAAATAGATAGGAAGTGAGAAAATGAATCTGGATTCCAAGAACTTGGCTGGCTAAAGGGGATCAAATATTGTCTGATGTAACAGTGCAAATATTCTCCACAGGCTCAGAAAACTAAGGAAGCAAAGGTCCTTAATCAAGGGCCAAGTGCCAAAGAGAATCTAGTTATTCTATCAGCACAATACATCTGCAACCTATTTATTTCTATCTAGGTTTGTTCTGCAATGATGCAAGTGAATGTCTTTTTTGACCTTATAAACTCATATAAAGAATTCTCCATTAGAACAAGTAAAGGCAACACAAATACAATAATCTTCATACATACTGTACATGTACATTACTGTATGTGGAATTGTAAGGACCAATCTTTGGCCTATTTTAAATTGCAGGTTTAATATTCTAACCTTGACTTGGTTTTGAAAACCCTTAAGCTAATAAAATATAAATGGCACTTCTGCAGCTAGAAGGAAGACAATGACATAGGAAGACAGGTTTCCTGCATATTGAGATACTGACATCAAAGTATAATCTTTGCTGATCTCTATTGCTATTCTGGGTTCTCTGCATCTTATTTCATCATGGAAATCACTGCAAAACCAGTTAATATTCCACTGGACAAGTTACTAGGCAACCCAGTGCCTCTCTAATGAGCATCTTTTGTTAAAGTGGAACCTTATGTAAAATAAATAAAAATAGGCGAACAGGCAGGATGTTTAATGCAGAAGAGACTTTCTTTGTCTCTTCTGCTTTAAAGTGATATTAAAGGCTTGTTTTTTTTGTTTTGTTTTTTAAATAACAAACATGTCATACTTACTCTGTGCAGTTGGTTTTGCACAGAGCAGCCCTGATCCTCCTTTTCTCGGGTCCCATGCTGGCACTCTTGGCTCCCTTTTTCCAAACACATGCAAACAGTTTGCTATGAGGGCATCTGAGCTGAGCCACTGCTTTGTGTGTCCATTCAGACACAGTGCCGCGGCTCACCCCCGCCCTCTTTCTCCTCATTGGCTCACTGACTTTGTTAAACAGCAGTGGGAGCCAATGGCTGTCTCAGCCAATGAGGAGGAAAAGCAGGGCCTGGACAAAAGGGTGAGCGAGAGGGGAACTTGCCCTGGGTGCAATGGTTTACTGTTAGCACGGGAGCACCTTAATTCTGTTACAAGGCTGACAGAATTAGTGACAGCGGCAGTGATTTTGACAAGTGAGTGACTACTGGGGAGCTTGCACATCATGAACGGGGGGCTAGGTAGCGCAATTTGGAATCTTGGCCCTTGTCCTGGTACTGAGGGAGAGTCCCAGACAGTCAAGCCTCTTGTGCAACATCGCTGGATTGAGATGGGGCTCAGGAAATTAATAGGGAGACTAAGGGGGGCTACTGCACACAGAAGTTTTTTTTATCTGATTGCATAGAACAGAATGCATTAATTTCAGATAAAAAACTTCAGCCTTTAGAACCACTTTAAAGTTACCTACCTGCCTCTCTGCCCCTGTACAGTAAGCTGTGCACAAGCAGCTCAATATGGAAATTCAGCAACGCTGAAGCTGACTGCACTCCCGCGTATGTGCAGTAGTCATGTCATTATGGCCCCATCAATGAAAGTGGGCGTTAATCAATACCAGGAAGCTGGCCACTTGAAGATGTCCGCGGCTGGTGGGGAGCTCCAGGCAAGGTGAGTATAGTTCCATACTAATAGCTGTTTTACTGCATATTTACTTATACAATACAATGTCAGTAGGACATGCTCTGTATTTAAAACAGGTGTCTGATCTTTGGAAAAATCAAAAGGTGTTACTATGGGAGCAATCAAAAAGTTACACTATTAAATGTATATAGATGTAATAATGTGTATGTCAAGGCAAAAAACAAAGCAAAGCATGATGCCGTACATCTCTACAATACATGAAAAAGTGCATAATGGCTCTCCTGGGCAAAATACCGTATATATACAGGTTTCCCTTTAAGAGCCGCCAGAGGGCGCATTGCCGGCGGTCACGATCGCCACCAAAAGAAAGCTCTATTTGTGGGAAAAAAAGGATGCAAATTTTGTTTGGGTACAGCGTCGCACGGGGCAGATTGTAAAAAGTCCTCTGGTAAAGAAGGGAGTAAAATCTTCCGGGGGTGAAGTGGTTAAAAAACTGTTTGGACTAACCCCCTCTAGAGGAAGGAACTATGGGCCAGATTCAGAAAGAATTACGTTGCGCAGCGGCGGCGTAACGTATCCCATTTATGTTACACCGCCGCAGGTTTACAGCGTAAGTGCCTGATTCACAAAGCACTTACCTGTAAACTTGCGGCGGTGTAACGTAAATCCGCTCGGCGCAAGCCCGCCTAATTCAAATGGGGCAGGCAGCATTTAAATTAGGCGCGTTCCTGCGCCGAGCGTACTGCGCATGCTCCGTCTGTCAAATTACCCGACGTGCATTGCGCTAAATGACGTCGCAAGGACGTCATTGGTTTGACGTTAACGTAAATGGCGTCCAGCGCCATTCACGGACGACTTACGCAAACGACGCGTAACGCGTGACGCGGGGACGACGGCCGTACTTAACATTGCTTAGACCACCTAGGAGGCAGCCTTAACTTTACGACGCGTATCGCTACGGAAACTACGTAAATTTAGATCGACGGGCATCGCGGACGTTCGTGAATCGCCGTAACTAGTCATTTGCATATTCCACGCCGACCGCAATGGCCTCGCCACCTAGCGGCCGGCCTAGAATTGCAGCCTAAGATCCAACGGTGTAACACAAGTTACACCTGTCGGATCTTAGGGCTATCTATGCGTAACTGATTCTATGAATCAGTCGCATAGATACGACAATCGTATCTCAGAGATACGTTGGCGTATCAGGAGATACGCCGTCGTATCTCTTCTCTGAATCTGGCCCTGTGTACCAACTATGAATTGATGTTGCTACACTATCTAATGGATCTTTGGTGGTATTATCAAAGGAATATAAAACCACTATATGGCTAAAAAATGCAGGTGCCTTCTGTTCCATCTTGTGGAATGAAGATGGCACTGCACAATTTATTTTTTACTTTTTAAATATACTAAACAATAACATTTTAAATTATGTTGCCCCATCTTACAAAAAAGAACGATAGGATTAAAAAAGATTGATACACCATCACAATTAATAGTTCGAGATATAATAATTCAAATCAATATCCACATTGATACCTGCGGGATTGAGAGTATTTAACAAAAAAATCCATTTGTTTAGTTTTTGGATATTTTATGTCTCATATTGATAAGGGGGAGGGGGTAAAGGGGAGTAAAGGGAGAATGGGACTTTATATGAAACACAACACTTGGGTAGAATGAATCAAACAAAGATAATAAATAAGATATTTATTATTAACACAATTTGGCATGGTGCATTAGATAGCATTAAAGGATCATTAAAGTAATTTTTTTTTCAATAACAAACATGTTATACTTACCTCCACTGTGCAGCTAGTTTTGCACAGAGTGGCCCCGAACCTGGTCTTCTGGGGTCCCTCGGCGGCTGTCTCGGCTCCCCCCTGCAAGGACTCAACACCTTCATGCGAGCGAGCTTGCATGGTGTTGAGTGCTTGCGGGCGCTCTCCCGTGATGCAGCTGGTGGCTATAGCCTCTCACTGTATCACTCGACCCTGTCCCCCGGCGCGCTGCATCATTGGATGTGATTGACAGCAGCGCAAGCCAATGGCTGCCCTGCTTTCAATCAACCAATGAATGAGCCGGGAAGACGGCCAAGAAGCCTGCTTGTTCACACCGCGGGACTTTCGAGGTGTCAGGTAAGTAATCAAGGGGCTGGGGGGGGTGCTAATAGAATGCAATTAAGGTGAAAAAACATTTACCTTTACAACCCCTTTAATAGTAGACCAATATATAAGATACAGAATTATGAAAAACATGGTAAGTAAATCACATGGTAAATAAGAATAACATGATAGACATTGTTGCACATAATAGATAATGAACCAGCACCATACCCAATAGATAGAAAAACATAAAGAATATTAAAATTACTTGATTGATTAAGACAAGTAAAACCCATAGTAAACACATGATTGCTGTGGCATAGCATCAAAAAGAAATGCTTGGCATGTTTTGTTGGTTGTTTCCACTCATCAGGAGCAGCTATACACTGGGGGTATCTATGATAAAATAAAATTAATAATCAATGGTAGTTGATTAGAAATAGGAAGAGAGGAAGCACAAAAACTATGGTCCTAACACTCTTACCTATGGGTAGATTGTAAGAAACGTAGATGATGATGATATATATGAGGCACTGGGAGGTGAAGAGCAATGCAGGTGACAGTAGGGCCAAGAGAACAGGAATAGGAGAACATCACCTGAGATGGATAACCCCCTTGACAGGTCTGTAGTGATAGGTATGAGCCCGTATTTATTACATTTGTTTGATTCATTCTACCCAAGTGTTGTGTTTCATATAAAGTCCCATTCTCCCTTTACCCCCTCCCCCCTTATCAAAAAATAGGAATGGAGACCTGTGTACTGTACAGTCATGGTCTCACATAAAGTCCCAACAATTTCTTTGTTTTACAACTTTATGTCTCATATTACCTCCTCGCCAATGCGGTTCAACCCTATGTATTCCACAAAAAAAAGCCAGACTGGGATCGCTATTGTGATGGGTTCTAAAATGGTTTGATAAACTGTGTTTTGGGTACCCCTTCTTTGTTATTTAGATGTTCATTGATTCTAGTCCCTAGTTTTCTGGTCATGCATCCCACATACTGAAGCCCGCAAGGGCAAGACATAAGATAATTCACATGAGTGGAATCACAATAAATAAATATATTCATTTTATATTCTTTCCCAGTACAATGGGATTTGAAGATTTCTATTTTCCTACTCTTAATTTTAGTTGTCCTACAGGATTTATACCTTTTGCAATGGTAGAACCCAGTAGCAGGGCCGATCCTAGGCAGGGTGCATAGGGTGCAGAGTTCTCCCCTCCCTCATTCTCTCCTTGTTTGTGTCTGTCCAGAACTAGTGTTCTGAGCATGGGTGTGTGTCCATTCAAAACTGATGTGTGAGCATACGGCAGCCCGTCCAGCCTGGCAGTGCTCGTGGGAGGGGCCGCTCCTCTGCCTGACATGAGGGTTCAAGTTTTCAGTGGCTGCTGAGTGCTGATGTGCAGGAATGAATTCCTCACACTTGGATTCCGCACTGTCTCCACCAACTCCAGTTGGAATGCCTCCCCCTCCAATCTCTATCTTGGGCTGCACAGAGAGAGAACCGAGGTGAGTCACAGTGTTCAGTGTGCTGTGTGCTGGGGATGGCATCCCCAGCATCCCTTTACACATGCTCTGGGCTGCCCCTGCTCTAGATGTTTTATGGCATGATAGATTGCATAGGATACACAGCCCCTGCCCATCTCCTGTACTATGTCTGCAGTCTCTGACCATCTCCTGTACTATGTCTGCAGTCTCTGACCATCTTCTTTACTATTTCTGCAGTCTCTGACCATCTCCTGCTGTGCTATGTCTGCAGTCTCTGATCATCTCCTGAACCATATGTGCAGTCTCTGACCATCTCCTGTACCATGTCTACAGTCTCTGACTGTCTCCTGTACTATTTCTGCAGTCTCTGACCATCTCCTGTACCAAGCCTACGGTCCCTGACCGTCTCCTGTATCATGTCTGCAGTTTCTGACTATCTCCTGTATCATGTCTGTAGTATGTCTGGGGGCTCTTTCTAACAGACTCTCTAACAAAAGCCCTCTCGGTGTCCATCAGAGAGGCTCCCCTCCAGGTCCCAATAAAGTACTCTGCTTCTCTTCCTGTATTTTGTTTATTGTTAAGAGATCATGTAAGGATCCCAAGTTAATGAAGATTTTGTGGGGGAGCATATCTGTGGTTGAGTCATTGCCATAGAAACATTTGTAAAGGGGAGGAGTTGGCAAAATGACCAAGCACATGTGGGGGCGCCAGAAATATTTTTGCACACAGGCGCCTGTGACCCTAGGATCGGCCCTGCCCAGTAGTATCTAAAAAGGTACGTATCTTTTTAGATGGGTTATAAATATTCGGGGAGATTTTATTCCTTAAAGGAGTTGTAAATAAAAAAAATGTTTTTGCTGAAATGACTGTTTACAGGGTATAGAGACATAATAGTTAACTGATTCCTTTTAAAAACGATTAAAAATAGATAAAAATCAATCATATAATGTACCTGGAGTTTCTAGTTTCGTTTTTGCATGTTGTTTCCTGCCTCTGCTGTACAGAGCCACAGAGCCAATACAGGGCAGTGATGGTTTGGAAAACAAAACTGATTGGTGCTGAGGGGTTTTAGACACACAGTAATCACACCTCCTTGATTAGTGACCACAGAGAGAAAGTTCCCAGTTCTGTGGTTATCAGGAAACAGACAACCAGGAAGTGTGGAGATCAGAGAAGAATTACAGCAACTTGAGAGCAAAAACGAACAATGAGGACATGAAAACAGCACTGCATTAAGGTAAAGGAAGCTATTAAGATAAAAAAAAAAATCCTTTACAAACCCTTTAAGGTCAGTGCCCACGGGTAGATAAATGTGGGATATTTAGGGACAAAACCAGCTAACGTCTTATCCCTCAATACAATAGGCCAATGTTTTTTTAACAATGTGCTCAAGTGATTTATAATCTCTATTAAAATCTGTCAAAGGGCTATATTGTTGGTGTGTTTATTTATTCTTTTTGGTTTATCCTCCAATAGGCACTGTCGATTCATGTTTTTAACTTGAGCCTGGATGGGTACTAATATGTTATCATGATAGCCCTTTTCTTTGAACCTGTTTACCACAAGTTCAAATTGTTCGACATAGTTTTCCATATTAACGCAATTGTGTCGAATGCGCATACGCTGTCCCTTAGGGATGGCCCCCAGCCATTTTGGGTGATGGCAGCTAGCTGTAGGAATGTACCCGCTTCCGTCTGTCTCTTTAGAAAAAAATCATTAAAGTGTTACTAAACCCACAACAGTAAAATCAGTCTGTATATGCAGTAAAGCATACTTGTTATACTTACTGTGGAAGCTAAGGGGTTAATCCTCTGGATTTTGTAAAAATGCTGTTTGATCCTGTCTTCTCTGATCCTCTCCTCCTTCCACTGACTCCTCAGGCCCCGTACACACGACAGAGGAACTCGACGTGCTTGGCACGTCGAGTTCCTCGTCGAGTTTTGGGATGAAGCCGCCGAGGAGCTCGGCGGGCCGGCTTCTCCCATAGAAGAACGAGGACAACGAGAAAATAGAGAACATGTTCTCTATTTTCTCGTCGAGTTCCTCGGCGGCTCCATCGAGCCAAAACTGTACAGACGACAGAGTTTCTCGGCAGAATCCGGGTTTTGACCGAGTTTCTCGGTGAATTCTGCCGAGAAACTCTGTCGTGTGTACGAGGCCTCAGAATTTCCCGATGACACAAAGTCTATGGAGTCAGGCTGCACATGCTCGGTTTGGTGTGTATTGAGAGAGCTTTTTTTGGGGAGGATAGTGCATGTGGGCCAATCAGCACTATCCAGATAGAGGCCCAGGGGTCTTGCAGTCTCATTAGTAAGTCAGAAAACTCTTCCTACAAGCTTTAACCAGTGCTTTGCTGGACACTGGTAAAAGTCACAAGACTGCTCTAACTGGATATAGTGAATGCTTCATCCTGGGTTTAAAAAACACCTTTAGCCAGATTCAGGTAGAGATACGACGGCGTATCAGTAGATACGCCGTCATAACTCTGAATCTGCGCCGTCGTATATTTAAGGGTATTCTCAAACTGAGATACGCTTAAATGTTGCTAAGATACGAGTGGCGTAAGTCTTCCTACGACGTCGTATCTTAGCTGTCTATTTATGCTGGCCGCTAGGGGCGTGTACGCTGATTTAGAATATGTAAATCAGCGAGATACGCCTATTCACGAACATACGCACGGCCGTCGCAGTAAAGATACGCCGTTTACGTAAGGCGTTTTCAGGCGTAAAGATAAACCACAAAAAAGATGGCGCAGCCAATGTTAAGTATGGACGTCGGAACCGCGTCAAATTTTTCAATTTTTACGTTGTTTGCGTAAGTCGTCCGTGAATGGGGCTGGGCATAATTTACGTTCACGTCGAAACCAATGAGTCTTTGCGGTGTAATTTGGAGCATGCGCACTGGGATACGTCCACGGACGGCACATGCGCCATTCAAAACGTAATTTACGTGGGGTCATGCTTTATTTACATAAAACACGCCCACCTCTTCACAATTTGAATTAGGCGCGCTTACGCCGGCACATTTACACTACGCCGCCGTAACTTAGGACGCAAGTGCTTTGTGAATACAGCACTTGCCTCGCTAACTTGCAGTGGTGTAGCGTAAATTACATACGCTACGCCCGCATAACTTTAACCTGCCGTACGTGAATCTGGCTATTTAAGTTTTCTCACTAAATGCTCTAAACCAAAAATTAAAGAGACCTTACTATTTGAAAGGTGTTACTATATTTTAAATGTTGTTACCACTCTGTCTGCATAGTCAAAAAATTAAAGAAATCAAGATGGACTTTTGAGGTGCCAACAGTGAACTAACAATATAAAAACAATACATTTTTAATGTTACAACATCCATATAATCACATACTGTAATAAAAATAAAAAGGACCATATGGTCCTTTTTAATTTATATTACTGTGCTTCTTTTTTTTATGTTTTAATAGTCATTATTTTTGCCCGATTAGTCCTTCACCATTAGGGGGCCCTGTGTGGTTGGGCGTGGTTTCTGTTCCTGGTCTTTTGGCAGGTATTTGTTGACCCACTGGAGCAGTCCAGTGGCTAGGGCAGCAGATTGTGTGTGGATGGGGCTCTCCTGCTGCCCCTACAGTCCCGAGCATCTGGCTCTCTATGTCCTGCAGCTTGTCTTCTTTTAAGATGGCGGCGGCAGGTGTTGGTGTTATTGCGCATACGCGGACAGCCATCTTGCACATTTGCAATATAGCCACGGTTTCTGGGCTGGGAGACATTGCATTTCGGCTAGGTAATTGGGGTTGGGTGGTGTCACGCTCCCGAAGGGAGTTTTTAAGTGACAACACTCATTGCTTGACCTCTTGTGGAGGCACAGTGGCATTGGACACTGTTCATACATGGGCGTTTATGTAGGCTTTAATACAGGCTAAAATGAGTGACTTGTTTTGTGGTCCTTCTTTTCTTCTTTTATTATTTATAGATCCATATCCATTTTGGCTGCTGCAGTCTATTCTTTGTGACTTTCGCTGTCTCAAAAGTCCATCTTACTTTCTCTCAATTTTTGACTACATAAACAAGATGTTGCCACCTTTGGCAGTCCTGTGGTATATAAAACTAAAATTTCTGTCTTCGCAATTGGGGACTTAACTGACTGACCCCAGGGATGACCACTATCAGTTGCTGGCACCTAGATTGTGCACATACACAACCCTAATCAGTAATACAGTATATCCCAAAGTATTAAAGATAACAAAACACATTTTGAACTGTAGGTAAGAATACAGGCTTTCTTTATCCTGTGTGTTTTTACTGCAAGTAGTATTTCCTTGATATGAATAACCTGACAAACTTACCACTGCATCTTTGCTTCTGACAGCTGAAGCTGTCAAAGGTTAGTGAGAACAGCTCCTCATGGAAGACAAGTTGGCTGACAGAAGCTGGGATTTGGTATTGACCTTGGAAGTGAAGTGAATTTTAATAAATATCTTTGGTAGTCTGAATATGTTGTAAGCCAAGAATAATAAATCTTTTATATATGGGCCATGAGGAAAAAAAATAAACCAATGAAAGGTTTTCCAACTGTTTGTGTCCTTGTGTCAAATGCATTTGTTTCAACCCAATATACTTTCTTGTGTTTGGAAAAAAGGTACTCATAAAAAAAAAAAAGTGGGATCTCCACTAACACAAACGATAAACCTGTATACTTGGTAGAGAATTTAATTCTGAGGATAAAAAAAATAAACAAAATCAATAAAAATGTCAAATACAAAAACTGTAAAGGTGAGACTACAAACACCGTAGAAAATCCTTTCTAGTAGGAAATGTTGTAGCGTTGTGTTGCACTCAACCAAACCTAAAGCTGTGTGCACACAACCATTTTTCAGGTCATGGGAAAAACAAAGTTTTCTCTTCCGTTCATGGATGGACACAGCCTTAATCTTGACATAGTTGGAATAACATATCTATAATACGCGGTGTCTCTTCGAATTCCTCCTCTGGGGCACACCCGGAATTTTTCTGACGTCTGTAGCCTGTTTCACGGGGAGGGCTTTCTCAGGAAAGTGGTGCTTGTGGAGTCTGCTCACGGAATCAGAGCGAAAATTTTCTGGTGGGCTTTCAGGGTACAAAAAGGCGGAGATTACTTCTTCTTGGTAGTAAAGATAGGATACGGGGTTCTCCATTGATTTTTTGTAAATAACATAAGTGTTATACATGGCCAAACTGAAAAAATAAATGGACACTTTCTTATACCAGTGGCGGGATTTTTGTGTGGGAAGGTAGGGTTCAATCATCCGATTGTTGAAGTCAACTCCCCCTATAAACAAATTATAATCGTAGATGCATGCTGGTTTCTGGGCCGTTTCTTTGGGGGACTTTCACGTAGGTGTCGTTGTGAATTGATGTGAGCATGTGGACGTTTCGTTTGTCCCTCCACCTGACAGCCAATATCTCCTGGTTCCTCAATGATGTCGCCTCCCCTCGTTGTAGCTTTTCATTGACCAGTTTTTGTGGGAAGCCTTTTCTATTGGCTCTTACTGTGCCACATGCTGGGGTATCCCTCCAGTAAAGATTGCGAAACAGGGGCAAGCTAGTATAAAAATTATCCACATAAAGGTGGTATCCCTTTCCAAGGAGTGGATAGATAAGGGGAGGGCACTAGGTGTTGTCGTTATAGTGGAGGAATCGCATAATTGTTAGGTATCGGGATCTTGGCATAAGGGAGGAGAAGAGTGGCATGTGGTGGATGGGTTTGGTAGACCAGTAGGAGTACAATTGTTTTTTTTTTTAAAGTCCCATAGTAAAAGTTAGGCCTAACAAAATTTTGAATTCCTCCACAGTTAGTTCTCTCCACTCAAAGGGATGGGCATAACTGGAACCAGGGTTGCTTTCTATGTACTGCTGTGCATAGAGGTTGCACTGGGCCACAATAGAGGATAGCAAGTCTTCGGTGAAAAGTAAATTAAAAAAATTGAGCATGGAAAAATTATCGGTGTTCATCTGGACACCTGGATGGGCGGTAAGAGGGGGGATATTTGCTGCTCCGAAATTAGGGGGAAGCCACAGGGGGTTTTGAAGGCCATAGGGAAGGCTATAAAAGAGAAAAGACCACGCTTAGGATTAAATAGAGGGCTAATGGTATTGCAACAGAAATTAGGTAAAGTAATTCCAATGAAGTAGAGTGAAGTCCCGTACTGCAGCCCCCCACAAAGTAGTCCCCAAAGGGGATACAAGTGAAAATTAAATGAAAGATAAGGGGTAGTGGCGCTGTCCTACCTATAAGCTACCCGTGCCAGATGGTGGGTAGGGTACCCAGTTGGGTAATCAGGTGATAATCCAATAGTGTAAGAAACAAATGTGTATCCGAACTATAAGTGTGTATAGAGTGGGTACAAATGACTAAAGAGGCCAGTATCTAAATACTGACACACAGTAAATAAGAGTATGCTGTGCAGTATAGGCAAATACTAATAAAGTATAACACAAGCTGTACTAAAAATATATAGTCTGTCAGCCATACTGTGCAAAAAATCAAAAAGTATGATACGTGCAATAGCAAACAGTGAATGAGTGATCAACCACACTATGTAGTAGTTGCAATGATTAAACTGTGAGGAAAAAAAGTTAAAAATAGTGGATAAAAAATAATGGGTGAAGAATCCCAAGGCAGTAATGGTAAATGATCCAAACCATAAAAGAAAAAGTCCAAAAAAGTTCATCCAAGGGAATCAAAAAAAATATATATATAAAATCACTGCACAGGTCCAAGTGTCAATGAACAGTCTTGAAAAATTAATTAATTATTTGGATGAATCAATGCATTCAAAGGTGCACCTAGGATAGGTGGGTGAACAGGTTATACAGTTGTGGAGATTCACGCGGTGATTCCGGTGCTCCCCCTCCTGGGTCCCCACTCACCAGAGGCACGAACCCCTGCAGGGGTAAAGTGCATGTAGTTTAGATCTCCAGCTGCTCCCCGGCTTGGCTCAGATTTTTCTTGGCCTCGCTGCGTGGCTTCCCAGATCCAAACGTCACAGGTCCTTTTAATAATCCAGAGTCCTCCAGAAAAACAGACACACTCGCATGGTGTAGTACGTTTAAAACAGGGGATAATTTATTAGCACTGCCAATGGCGTGCACAATAGGTAAATTAAAAATAGAAATAAAAAGTAAGGGATTAAAGAACTAGTGGAACCAAATGCTCCAGTGGACTAAAAAATATATAAAACAAAAAACACAGGGAAGCGGCTACCAGACTGGTAGCAGACCTCCAATCGCCGCACTGAGATTACCCGGAAGTGTCGGCAACAGCCTGGGGAGGGCGTGCGTTCCACTGACAGATAGCTGGTAACCGGAAGTGCGTACGGGTGTGCGTGTATCCGCTTGCAGCTGGAGATCTAAACTACATGCACTTTACCCCTGCAGGGGTTCGTGCCTCTGGACTCTGGATTATTAAAAGGACCTGTGACGTTTGGATCTGGGAAGCCATGCAGCGAGGCCAAGGAAAATCTGAGCCAAGCCGGGGAGCAGCTGGAGATCTAAACTACATGCACTTTACCCCTGCAGGGGTTCGTGCCTCTGGTGAGTGGGGACCCAGGAGGGGGAGCACCGGAATCACCGCGTGAATCTTCACAACTGTATAACCTGTTCACCCACCTATCCTAGGTGCACCTTTGAATGCATTGATTCATCCAAATAATTAATTAATTTTTCAAGACTGTTCATTGACACTTGGACCTGTGCAGTGATTTTATATATATATATTTTTTGATTCCCTTGGATGAACTTTTTTGGACTTTTTCTTTTATGGTTTGGATCATTTACCATTTCTTACCATTTCTTACCTATTTTTTATCCACTATTTTTAACTTTTTTTCCTCACAGTTTAATCATTGCAACTACCACATAGTGTGGTTGATCACTCATTCACTGTTTGCTATTGCACGTATCATACTTTTTGATTTTTTGCACAGTATGGCTGACAGACTATATATTTTTAGTACAGCTTGTGTTATACTTTATTAGTATTTGCCTATACTGCACAGCATACTCTTATTTACTGTGTGTCAGTATTTAGATACTGGCCTCTTTAGTCATTTGTACCCACTCTATACACACTTATAGTTCGGATACACATTTGTTTCTTACACTATTGGATTATCACCTGATTACCCAACTGGGTACCCTACCCACCATCTGGCACGGGTAGCTTATAGGTAGGACATAGGGAAGGCTGGCATGGCCCCTATCCCTTTGGGGCTGAGATGACACCCTACTGGTGCCTGGCCTTTGTTGTAGTGGCACTGCGCTTGAGGTGGACGGCACTGCGCTTGAGGTGGACGGCACTGCGCTTGAGGTGGAGCGCACTGCGCTTGAGGTGGATGACAGTGTGCTTGAGGTGGACGGCCCTGCGCTTCTGGGCGTAGGCCGCTTCTCCACGCCAGCACCCCTTCTTTTCACAGGCACACGTTTCTCTTCTGATTCTGTATCAGACCCACTGTCTGTAACGGGTTCATAGGCCGAATCCGAATCGGACTGAGACTCCCCGCTGCTCTCATTGCTCATGATTAGACGCTGGTAGGCCTCCTCACTAGTAAAGATTTTTTTTGCCATACTGGTGGCTGGTGAGGCTGCACTGCAGAGCACAGTGGTGGCACTGGTGGACACAGGTGGGCGCAGGCAGCACTGATGTGCACTGTAGTGGCACGGGTGTGGCTCTGGTTGCACTGGTGTGGCTCTGGTGGCACTGGTGGGCACAGGCGGCACTGGTGGGTACAGGCGGCACTGATGTGGCGCAGATGAGCACTGATGGGCATAGGTGGCACTGATGGGCACAGGTGGCTCTGGTGTTCACTGGTGTGGGTCTGGTGTTCACTTGGTGTGGCTCTGGTGTGCACTGATTAGCACAAAGGCGGCACTGGTGGGCACAGGCGGCACTGGTGGGCACAGGCGGCACTGGTGGGCACAGGTGGCACTGGTGTGGCACTGGTATGGCTCTGGGGACACTGGTGTGGCTCTGGTGGCACTGGGGTGGCACAGGTGGCACAGATGTGGCACTATTGGCACAGATGTGGCACTATTGGGCACTTTTGGGCACTATTAGGCACAGCAAGAATCAGGGAGACACTCACATATCTCTCCTCTTCTCTCACGCTGCATCTGTGTGAGGAGAGGAGAGAGATGAACTTTCCATGACCTTCTTTGTTTACATTGTGATCGCGCCGTCATTGGACGGCACAATCACGTGGTAAAGGGCCGCTGTCATTGGCCTTTTACCGTGATCTGTGTTGCATGTTGTGGGACCCGGCGTGCACGGATGTTTCCGTGTGCGCGCCCGAGGGGGCGTGCGGGAATGATTCTCTGGGAGGACGTTATATAACTTCCTTCCAAAGTTAAGCAACCACCCTGCCACCGTTATTTGGCGGCGGCTGGTGGTCAAGTGGTTAAAGGGGTTGTAAAGCATTGTGTTTGTTCACCTTAATGCATCCTATGCATTAAAGGGGTTGTAAAGGTACAATTTTTTTTCCTAAATAGCGTCCTTTACCATAGTGCAGTCCTCCTTCACTTACCTCATCCTTCGATTTTGCATTTAAATGTCCTTATTTCTTCTAAAATAAGGACTCACTTCCTGTTCTTCTGTTGTTCTGTGTGTAACTCCACACAGTAATGCGAGTATACAAAGAAAAAGAGCCGCTGCTCCAGGTGTATGCTGATAACCTGAAGTGGAATATCTCATAGAGTGCCAGCCCCGGCCCACCTCCATGGGAAACTTGTAAGAAAATAAATGGCTGCACATCCAGGAATTCCGATTGCCTTTTATTGTTCAAAGTGATAACACCAAAGACACCAACACGATTTCACATAGATGCGTTTCACACAAACATCTTGTGCTTAATCAACACACAGTAATGCAAGGCTTTCTCCCTGGTGTGGAGTGTCATGCTCGCCCCCCCCCCCTGGACTACGGGAGAGTCAGGACACCCACTAACACACAGCTCCTTTCTCTATCTGCAACGTAGAGAGCGTCCTGATTCTCCTGTAGTCCAAGGGAGGGGGCAAGCACGACGCTCCACACCAGGGAGAAAGCCTTGCATTACTGTGTGGAGTTACAGACAGAAGAACAGGAAGTGAGGATTTCTCAGAAGAAATAAGGACAAAATGGAAGGATGAGGTAAGTGAAGGAGGACTGCACTAAGGTAAAGGAAGCTATTTAGGACAAAAAATTACCTTTACAACCCCTTTAAGGTGAAAAAACACCTTGCACACTCGGGTCCCCCAGCCCCCCCGTTTTACTTACCTAAGTCACGAAACTCCGTGGGCTCATACCCACAATGGTTTCCCCCAGCTTGAGGCGGCTCATCATTGGAGATTGATAGCAATGCAGCCATTGGCTCCCTCTGCTGTCAATCAAATCAATGACGCGACACGCCAGGGGCGGGGCCGAGTGATACAGTCGGCGTCTATAGCTGCCCGCTGTATCACAGGAGCGCGTACGCAAGCTAACACCCTTGGGAGAGCGCTTCCAGGGGGTTAGCTCTTGCGGGAAGGAGCTGATACAGCCGCCAAGGGACCCCAGAAGACCAGGATCAATGCCACTCTGTGCAAAACGAACTGCACAGTGGAGGTGAGTAGATATGTGCATTCCCGTTCGTACGATTGTTATTTTCGTACGAAAATGTTCATTTTCGTACCCGCAGAATAATGTGTACATACGAAAAAATTAAAGCACCAAAATACAAAAACGACGGGATTACGAATGAGCCGCATAACGAACAACCGCAAATACGAACGAACGATCTGACGAAAATACGACAAAACGAAAACGGCAAAAGAACGAAAATTACATCTATAACAAAAGATTTGCATTCTGTATCCTGTTTGAATCCCCTCTCTGCTCGTATCCTCAGCCGCATGTTCACACGACATCCACAACAAAAGATTTGCATTCTGTATCCTGTTTGAATCCCCTCTCTGCTCGTATCCTCAGCCGCATGTCCACATGACACCTACAACAAAATATTTGCATTCTGTATTTTGTTTGAATCCCCTCTCTGTTCGTATCCTCAGCCGTATGTTCACACGACATCCACAACAAAAGATTTGTATTCTGTATCCTGTTTGAATCCCCTCTCTGCTCGTATCCTCAGCCATATGTTCACACGACATCCACAACAAAAGATTTGCACTCTGTATCTTGTTTGAATCCCTTCTCTGTTCGCACCCTCAGTCGTATGCTCATATGACATCCACAACAAAAGACCCGCACTCTGCATTTTGTTTGAATCTTTCCCTGTCCGCATCCCCAGTCGCATGCTCACACGACATCCACAACAAAAGATTTGCATTCTGTATCCTGTTTGAATCCCCTCTCCTTCTCTGTTCGCACCCTCAGTCGTATGCTCATATGACATCCACAACAAAAGACCCGCACTCTGCATTTTGTTTGAATCCCTTCTCTGTTCGCACCCTCAGTCGTATGCTCACACGACATCCACAACAAAAGACCCTGTATTTTGAATTTCTTTTTTCTGTTCGTATTTTGGATTCAACAGAATGCAAATCTTTTGCCACAGATGTCACATGAACACACGACCGAAAACACCAAAAGAAAAAGGACCCAAAACACAGAATGCAAATCCCTTGCCACAGATGTAATTTTCGTTTTTTTGAATGGGCAGTGAGTGTAGTTAGTAAAGCAGCTTCTCTTTTGTGCTGAGTAGTATAGTAAAGCCAAATAAACTTTTCTGTGGATTTTCATCTGAAGGGAGATCAGTTGGCCAGACTTTTGAACCCAAAAATGGTTTTCTGATGGAGTTTAAAAACAAACACATTTTCTGAGAACGAACGGAAAACAATCATTTTTATGTTTGTTGTTAAAAAAGTCTGACCAAGTGTATGGGGCTTAACAATCGTTAATATGGATGAGCCGCGTGTTGAAAGTGCCCCGAATCCCGCGATATATTTACGAAAGTACAAAATGACGAAAATCCTTTTTCTGTTCGTATCTGCAGTCGCATGCCCACATGACATCCACAACAAATTGTCATAGATGTCACACGAACACACGACCGAAAACACGAACAGAAAAAGGAATCCAAAACACAGAATGCAAATCATTGACGAAAATTCACGAAAATTATTGTCTAACAAGTAACGAACATGAATTAAACAGAATAACGAACCATCCCGCATGTACGAAAATAAAACGGTAACGAAAATACGAAACGATCGGAATACGAAAAAATCTCGTCGTACGAAAAACGAACGGGAACGAACAGGAAAACGGGCGTCTTACGAAAAACGAACGGAAACGAACCTACGGAACGATACGAAACAGAACAAAAAAAAACGAAAAAAAATTTCTGTGCACATGTCTAGAGGTGAGTATGACATGTTTGTTATTTACAAAAAATATATATATACCTTTACAACCCCTTTAAGGTGCTAAATTGACAAAGAACTGCTGAGTGTTCTGATAACTTGGAAGCTGGCACTGGCTTCTGCTTTATATAACAAAGGCATGTGTTATTTTATGTCCATGATTACTCTTGGGTGATATACTGTATAAATAGCTGTTTAGGTTACAGTCACAACAGCACTTAAGCATAAAAACATAAACGATGTTTACACTTCCCAAATCAAGTTCTCCTGCATATAGATCTAATGTTTATGCAAGTTTACATGCATTTTCAGTTATTTAACCACTTCAATACCGGGCTTTTATACCCACCTCAATACCGGGCCTATTCTGGCACTTCTCCCCTACATGTACAAATCATCATTCTTTTGCTAGAAAATTACGCAGAACCCCCAAACATTATATATGTTTTTTTAGCAGACACCCTAGGGAATAAAAGGACAGTCATTGCAACGTTTTATCTTGCACGGTATTTGCGCAATCATTTTTCAAAATTAAGAAAAATGTTTTTGTAAAATATGAAAGATTATGTTACACCGAGTAAATAGATACCTAACATGTCACGCTTTAAAATTGCGCACACTCATGGAATAGCGCCAAACTTCGGTACTTAAAAATATCCATAGGCAACGCTTTGAATTTTTTTACAGGTTACCAGTTTAAATTTACAGAGAAGATCTAGTGCTAGAATTGTTGCTAGCACTCTAACGCACGCGGCGATACCTCACATATGTGGTTTAAACTGTGTTTACATATGTCGGCGGGACTTAAGTGTGCGTTCGCTTCTGCGCGCGAGCTACCGGGGACAGGGGCTTTTAATTTTTTTTTTATTCTTTTATTATTATTTTTTTACTTATTTAATTTTTTTTTACACTTTTTCTTTATTTTTATATATTTTTTTCACTTTTATTCCTATTACAAGGAATGTAAACATCCCTTGTAATAGGAAATGTGTATGACAGGTCCTCTTATTGACCCCGCATCTCTCCTCCAGGCTGGAAAGCATGAGATTGGTGAAAAAAAATTCACGATCTCTTGATTAGTGTTGGTTACTAGCCGCAATCGCGGCTTTGTTTACTTACGGGTACCCGGGCGTGACGTCATCACATCGCGCCCGGGCCTCCGACGGTCATAGAGATGACTGGTGACCATCTGGTCACCAGTCATCTCTATGCTTCCTTCCTGTGCTGGGCGACTCTTTCTCCAGGCCCCCGATGGCACGGGAGAGCCCGGAGAAGCACCGGATGGCGGCGGGAGGAGGGGATGTCCCCTCCCGCCGCCTATAAGAACGATCAAGCGGCGGAACCGCCGCTATGATCGTTCTTATGTTGCACAAAATCGCCGGCACTAACGAATGATATCTGAATGATGCCTCTAGCTGCAGGCATCATTCAGCTATCCCCCCACAAAGCCCAGGACATCATATGACGTCTACCCAGGATGGGAGATCCCATTTGTGGACGTCAAATGACTATGGGCGGGTATTGAAGTGGTTAAATGCAGCTAAAGAGAATTCTCCTAAACGCAGGTACACATCGACTGTGAATTATAACCTTTAAAATCATGACATGCATTTATTGTATTCATTTAGAAATGTCCAATAAATGCATATACAAACAATTTTGTTAATACCAGTGTGAATAAGACCTAACATTTTTCGAATCCCACTCGCTTTCTCAACCAGTGATTTTAATACACAGCTCTGCAGAATTCAAATGAAAATTAATGGTACCCTTCAAAGCCCAATCTGAGCATGTGCCTCGATCTGGATTTATACAAATCTCATCATCACAATGCCATTTTTATACAAATAGAAATTATCTTTAACCCTGGTGAGATTACAGGGTGCTGACTGTGATTTATATTACTTCTACGGCCACCAAAGTCAACCAAGACACAGGACATGAATTAGTATTACATTTTGGTTCTCAAAATATATGCATTCCCAACAAGTATACAGCATATATTTTTTTTCTTTGAAAGAAGATATTTCCCCTTTAAATGTATTGTTATACTAATAGATTCCATAATACCCATTCCATGAATTAAGCCATTTAGTGGTGAAAACCTTTTTTTTTTTTAACATTATAAGATTTAGCATGCCTGTTGTAGTTAGATGGAGCCAGTACAATGAAGATGAATGAAAGCACTCAGAAAGCCAGTCTCATCCATGAATATAAAATGCCTCTCTACATCTAACCCTGACTAGAAATAATTACAGAATATAAAAACATGGGCACTATTCCTGTCATATTGTACTGCTTTGAAGATTCAATTTGATATAATATATATTCCACGTTTGTACAGAAAGTGCATACATATGAAACACAAAATATAAAATAAATAATCATCCTAACATACAATTTATACATAGATTTATTTGTAAAATTGCTTGGAAAACTTCATTTGTTTTCAAATGTGCAGATCCAGCATGTATACTTGTATGTGAAAGCTCATTATTATTAATAGATCAAACCAACATTGAATATTTTACTTGCCGTTATATGTTTGATTTATTATATTTGGCCTGATTTCTCTGGATGCATTAACACTGAAGGCATTTAAAGTGACCTCTAAATGTTATGAAATGATAGGCCAATGTAGCATGTAATGGGATGAATCATGTCCATCATATGCTTTTTTATGAAACAAAAGTTACAAACTTGTATAGTCCTAATAGAGAGGCATTGGACTGAAACATCAACTCTAAATGAAGCATAATGATTTGGAGCCAAGGGAACTCTTAAAACTCTTATGCCCCATACACACGATCGGTTTTGCTGTCAGAAAAAGTCAGATGAGAGCTTTTGGTCGGGAATCCCGACTGTGTGTATGCTCCATCTGACTTTTTCTAACGGATAAACTGCTGGAAAAAGATAGAGAGCAGGTTCTCTATTTTCCCAAAGGAAAAAATTCCTGGCGGAAAAAACGTTAGTCTGTATAGAATTCCAACAGGAAAAGACACGCATGCTCGGAAATAATTTGACGCATGCTCGGGAGCATTGAACTTATTTTTCTTGCCTCTTCGTAGTGTTGTACGTCACCAGCGTTCTTAACGCTCGAAAGTTCAGAGAACTTTTGCGTGACCGTGTGTATGCAAGACAAGCTTGAGTGAAAAAGTTGGATGGTTTTTCCGACGGGAAATCTGGTCCTATGTACGGGGCATTTGCCCTGTTTTACCACAGTGCCAGAAAAAAGAGTCAGAGTCACTCTCCAAAAACATTCAGGTACTGTAAGCGCTAACTTCTTTATCTAGAAAAGACAAGGGGGCAGAGAACACCAGATGCCACAACAGCTCTGCTTCTGATCAGACATATAATCTTGTGTCTGGAGATGGTAAGAATGACAACATATTTAATAACAGAATGAAAGTTATGAGGGTGACCATGAGGTGAAAGATGAGACAGCAGAGAAGGGGGTAGGAAGGTTCCATACCTTGCTACCTCTCCTTTCTTCAACCTGTTACAAGCCTTTACTGTAAATTACATAATTTATAGCAGGCTGAGGAAAGGAAATTCAGCTAGGTATTAGAGCAATATATAGTTTAATACCACCCATAATCATCGAAAATTTAAAGATCTCTAAAATATGAAATGGAGGAACAACTTCCATTAACGGGGGGATTTAGGTAAATTATTGGTGGAGGGGTAAAATAAATGTAGCGATACCCCGAAGGAGCTGCTTAACCAGTTCCCGACCACCGCATGTACATATACGTCCACAATATGGCACGTACAGGCACATGGGCGTATAGGTACGTCCCCGCCTTACCTCGGTTCGGGGGTCCGATCGGGACCCCCTCCGGTACATGCGGCGGCCGGGAACGGTGTACGGGAGGTCCGGGAGGAGGGGGCGGCTATTGGTTTCCAGCCGTCCCCTCTCGATCTCCCTCAGCGAATGAGAATGCAGCAGAGCCCTCCCTGCCTGTGTAACTGTAAACACAGGCAGGGAGGAAGTGACGTTTTCTCCCCTCTGGCGGTCTTTTCGTTTGATTCCAGAGGAGAGAAGACGTCAGTACTGTGAGTTGCACCAACAGCACACTGACACAGCACACATAGGCACATAACCCCCCCCGATCACCCCCCCAGCACCCCCAGATCACCCCCTGTCACAGTGTCACTGATTGCAGTGATCATTTATTTTCTGATCACTGCTTTTAGTGTCAGTGTGACAGAAAAAAGTGTCAGGGCAGTTAGGTTTAGGCCCCTTTAGGTCCAGGGTAGCCCCCTACCCCCCCCCAATAAAGGTTTAACCCCTGATTGCCCCTAAAGTTAACCCTTTCACCCCTATTGCCAGTGTCACTAAGCGATCGGTTTCTGATCGCTGCATTAGTGTCACTGTTGCCGCTAGGCAGTTAGTTTTTTTTGAGGTTCGCCGCCAGGTTTATATAGCGTTAGGTACCCCCATAAATAAAGGTTTTAACCCCTGATTGCCCCTAGAGTTAACCCTTTCACCCCTATTGCCAGTGTCACTAAGCGATCGGTTTCTGATCGCTGTATTAGTGTCACTGTTGCCGCTAGGCAGTTAGTTTTTTTTGAGGTTCGCCGCCAGGTTTATATAGCGTTAGGTACCCCCATAAATAAAGGTTTTAACCCCTGATTGCCCCTAGAGTTAACCCTTTCACCCCTATTGCCAGTGTCACTAAGCGATCGGTTTCTGATCGCTGTATTAGTGTCACTGTTGCCGCTAGGCAGTTAGTTTTTTTTGAGGTTCGCCGCCAGGTTTATATAGCGTTAGGTACCCCCATAAATAAAGGTTTTAACCCCTGATTGCCCCTAGAGTTAACCCTTTCACCACTGATCACTGTATAAGTGTCACTGGTGACGTGGTTAGCCAGTTAGTTATTTAGTTATTTTAGGTTCGCCACCAGGTTTTTAGAAAGCGTTAGGTACCCCCATATATTACCGAATAAAGGTTTTAACCCCCTGATTGCCCCCTAGTTAACCCTTTCACCAGTGATCACCGTATAAGTGTTACGGTTGACGCTGGTTGGTTAGTTTGCTGTTTATAGCATCAGAGCACCCGCCGTATATAACCCAATAGGTTTAACCCCCTGATCACCCGGCGGGTGATATAAATTTAATTTTAGCGCCAGTCAGGGTCTGCGTCACCCCAGGCAGCGTTAGGTTAGAGCCAGTACCGCTTACACCCACTCGCTAAGCATACACCCCCCTTAGTGGTATAGGATCTGAACGGATCGATACCTGATCTGATCAGATCTATACTAGCGTACCCAGCAGTTTAGGGTACCCAAAAACGCATTGTTAGCGGAATCAGCCCAGATACCCGCTAGCACCTGCGTTTTCCCCCTCTGCCCAGCCCAACCCACCCAAGTGCAGTATCGATCGATCACTGTCACTTACAAAACACAAGACACATAACTGCAGCGTTCGCAGAGACAGGCCTGATCCCTGCGATCGCTTACAGTTTTTTTTGAAGCGTTTTCTACATTTGCTTTTCTATAGTCAGGTGCTTTTTTTACCTGTGAATCCTTACCATTGTACCACTAAATTTAGAGTCCAAAATGGCAAACCGAAGGTACAATGATAAGCAGGCCTTTGAGTTCATGTGCATGTCAGATAGTGAAGAGGAGGAGGTCACGCATCTGACAGATTCTGGCTCAGAATATGAACCCATTTACGACAGCGGCTCCATGTCAGATAGCTCGCACGACGAAGTTGAGGTCCCTGCTAAGGCCAGGCGTACCCGATCCCATTCTGATGTTGTTGAGCAGCAAGAACCGCAGGACCCTTGTATGGAGCAGAGATCCAGTACTAGCGCCGCTATTCCTTCTGGTGAATTGGCAAGCACCAGCGGCCTAGTACACCCTGGTCGTTTATCCAGCACTGCAGTAACACTTGGTGACGTGGCGAGTCCCATAAGTGCAGTTGAAGCTGGCGATGTGGCAAGCACAAGTAGTGTCCCGCTGCCACCAAGAAAAAGACAGAGACAGGCCCGTCGTGCCCATAGTGCCCTTCCTGTAGAATTTGCCTATCCTGATTGGGTCCCCACCACTTCTACAGCACCTGTACTTCCCCCATTCACTGGCCAACCCGGTATTCAGGTGGATACAGCGAACTTTATGTCACTTGATTTTTATTCGCTGTATTTCACGGAAGATCTCTATAGATCTATTGTGGACCAGACCAATTTATATGCTGGTACTTACATCGCCGCTAACCCCCAGTCTCGCCTTGCCAAAGAATGGAAACCTCTCGAGGTTTCCGAATTTAAGACCTTTCTGGGCCTTACCCTCAACATGGGCATACACAAATTTCCGTCATTGCGGATGTATTGGTCCACACATCCCATTGACCATATGTACATTTTCTCTGCTCACATGGCCAGGAGACGATACGAGGCGATCCTGCGGTTCCTGCATTTCAGTGACAATGCACTTTGTCGTCCACGTGGAGACCCTGAATTTGACCGGCTCTACAAAATTCGGCCCCTCGTAAACCATTTCAACGAACGTTTTGCAGCCTTGTTTAATCCCCAGCAGGTTGTATGCGTTGATGAGTCCCTGATTAAATTTGCTGGCCGCTTGTCTTTCAAACAGTACCTTCCCAGCAAGCGTGCCAGATACGGGGTCAAGCTCTATAAGCTCTGTGACAGGGCCACAGGCTACACATGGAGCTTTAGGGTTTACGAGGGAAAAGATAGTCAGGTAGAGCCGGAAGGATGCCCAGATTACATGGGGAGCGCTGGCAAGATTGTTTGGGACTTGGTGTCACCCTTATTCGGAAAGGGGTACCATTTGTATGTGGACAATTTTTACAGCAGCGTGCCACTTTTTAGCCACTTATTTGATCAACAGATTGGAGCATGTGGCACCGTGCGACCTAATCGCCGGGGCTTCCCCCAGCGGCTTGTAGATGCCCGTGTTAGGCCGGGGGCGAGAGCCTGCTGCAGATGTAAAAATTTGCTCGCTGTGAAGTGGCGGGACAATAGGAATGTTTTCGTTCTTACCACCCTTCACGCAGACACGACAGTCCAAATTCGTACGGCGACTGGTGTTGTGGAGAAACCCCTCTGTGTCCACGAATATAACCTTAATATGGGAGGGGTGGACCTCAACGACCAGTTGATGGCGCCGTATCATATTGCCCGTAAGACGAGACGCTGGTACAAAAAAGTGTCTCTACATTTATTTCAATTGGCTCTACTGAATGCTCATGTCTTATACAGAGCTTCAGGACGGAATGAATCCTTCCTTCAATTCCAGAGGGATATCATCACAGAACTCCTGTATCCAGGCGGTATTGTACCTCACCATCTCCTACCAAATGCAGTAAGCCGACTGCATGAGAGGCATTTTTCTTATGTCCTCCCGAGTACCCCTACCCAACGAGCCCCCCAAAGAAAATGTCGTGTCTGTACCAAGCGCGGATTTAGGCGTGACACCCGTTATTTTTGTCCCAAATGTCCTGGCAATCCTGGTCTTTGTATTGGTGAATGTTTTGAACGCTTCCACACACACGTTAATTATTAGTGTAGGGTGAAACATTTCACAGGCTAGGCACACTCACACAGGGTCTCCCAAGATGCCATCGCATTTTGAGAGACCCAAACCTGGAACCGAAAAGTTGAAGTTACAGTTCACAGTTACAAAAAAAAGTGTTAAAAAAAAAAAAAAAAAAGTAAAAAATAAAAACACACAAAAAAATATAAAATAAAAAAACCAAAAATAGTTGTCGTTTTATTGTTCTCTCCCTCTCTATTCTCTCTCTATTGTTCTGCTCTTTTTTACTGTATTCTATTCTGCAAAGTTTTATTGTTGTTATGTTTTTTCATGCTTGCTTTTCAGGTATGTAATTTATTTTACTGTTTTCAGGTACGCCATTCAGCTGTTGCGCGGACTTATTTATCTTGACAGCAACAGCGTTTGCTCCCACGATATATAAAGCCGCGACTCCAGTGCTGTAGGAGGTGATTTCACCACCACAGTTAAAAAAAAGAGCATATATGCCGAAGCATGCGGGCAGCAGGGGCGGAGGAGCGATTTTGCTCCTAATGCCGCGTACATACGGTTGACATTCCTACGGAGGCTTTCCCGTGGAAAAGTCTGACCATGTGTACACGGCATAGAAAAGTCCGACCGTGTGTACGCGGCATAGAAAAGTCCGACCGTACGCGGCATAACTTTTTTGCGGGAGGATGCCCCCATGCTTTGGCATATATATATATTTTAGGCACAGGTTGCGTTAAAAAATGTTTTATTTTTTACTATGTTTTTTTATAGGTATTTGCTTTGCAGGTATGGTATGATCTTACTGTTATACTGGAATGTTACTTTGTTTTAATGTTAACCATCATTTGCTTAGCAGGTACGCCATTCAGTTGCAGTGCGGATTTATTTAGCGTGACAGCAACAGCGTTTGCTCCCACGATATATAAAGCCGCGACTCCAATGCTGTAGGAGGTGATTTCACCACTACAGTTCAAAAAAGAGCATATATGCCGGAGCATGGGGGCATTAGGGGCGGAGGAGCGATTTTGCTCCTAATGCCGCGTACATACGGTTGACATTCCTACGGAGGCTTTCCTGTGGAAAAGTCTGACCATGTGTACACGGCATAGAAAAGTCCGACCGTGTGTACGCGGCATAGAAAAGTCCGACCGTACGCGGCATAACTTTTTTGCGGGAGGATGCCCCCATGCTTCGGCATATATAAATGGTGCATGTATGCCCATCATTAGAAGTGGGTGGATGAAGGGAGGTATTCTAATGGTGGGCATACCCACCGATCAATCTTTTTTTTGTTCAGCCAACAGACTGCATGAAAAAAAAAAAGATTACAATACATGTCCAACAAGAACCATCAACGTACTGGTATGTTGCAGGACTTTGAATGGTTATACCAGAATGATGCCTGCGGGTTTAGGCATCATCTTGGTATCATTCTTTTCAGCCAGCGGTCGGCTTTCATGTAAAAGCAGTCCTAGCGGCTAATTAGCCTCTAGACTGCTTTTACATTCAGTGGGAGGGAATGTCCCCCCCCCCAGATATAAACGGCGCCATTGAGAATATGGGAAAGCATTTTATCACACCGATCTTGGTGTGGTCAGATGCTTTGAGGGCAGAGGAAAGATCTAGGGTCTAATAGACCCCATTTAAAAAAAAAAAAGAGTACCTGTCACTAACTATTGCTATCATAAGGGATATTTACATTCCCTGAGATAACAATAAAAATGGTAAAAAAATAAATAAATGGAAGGAACAGTTAACAAATAAAATAAAAAAAGCGAAATAAATATATAAAAAAATAAAAAAATAAAAAAAAGCATCCCTGTCCCCCCCTGCTCTTGCGCAAAGACGAACGCAAGCGTCGGTCTGGAGTCATATGTAAACAGCAATTGCACCATGCATGTGAGGTATCACCGCGAAGGGCAGATCGAGGGCAGTCATTTTAGCAGTAGACCTACTCTGTAAATCTAATGTGGTAACCTGTAAAGGCTTTTAAAGGCTTTTAAAAATGTATGTAGTTTGTCGCCACTGCGCGTTTGTGCGCAATTTTAAAGTATGTCGTGTTTGGTATCCATGTACTCGGCCTAAGATCATAATTTTTATTTCATCAATAATTTGGGCAATATAGTGTGTTTTAGTGCTTTAAAATAAAAAAAAGTGTATTTTTTCCCCAAAAAATGCGTTTGAAAAAACGCTGCGCAAATACTGTGTGGAAATTTTTTTTGCAACACCTACCATTTTAATCTGTAGGGCCTTTGCTTTAAAAAAATATATAATGTTTGGGGGTTCAACTTTACTTTCTTGCAAAAAAATAATATGTTTTTATGTAAACAAACAGTGTCAGAAAGGGCTTTTTCTTCAAGTGGTTAGAAGAGTGGGTGATGTGTGACATAAGCTTCTAATTGTTGTGCATAAAATGCCAGGACAATTGAAAACCCCCCCAAATGACCCCATTTTGGAAAGTAGACACCCCAAGCTATTTGCTGAGAGGCATCTTAAGTCCATGGAATATTTTAGATTTTGACCCAAGTTGCGGGAAATATAAATATATATATATATATATATTTTTTTTTGCGCAAAGTTGTCACTAAATGATATATTGCTCAAACATGCCATGGGCATATGTGGAATTACACCCCAAAATGCATTCTGCTGCTTCTCCTGAGTACGGGGATACCACATGTGTGAGACTTTTTGGGAGCCTAGCCGCGTACGGGACCCCAAAAACCAATCACCGCCTTCAGGCTTTCTAAGGGTGTAAATTTTTGATTTCACTCCTCACTACCTATCACAGTTTCGAAGGCCATAAAATGCCAAAATAGCACAAAAAAAACCCAAATGACCCCATTTTGGAAAGAAGACACCCCAAGGAAACTGCTGAGAGGCATGTTGAGTCCATTGATTTTTTTTTTTTTTGTCCAAAGTGATTGAATAATGAGAAAAAAAAAAAAAAAAGAAAAATGTGTCACTAAATGATATATTGCTCACACATGCCATGGTTATATGTGGAGTTGCACCCTAAAATACATTCTGCTGCTTCTCCTGAGTACGGGGATACCACATGTTTGGGACTTTTTGGGAGCCTAGCCGCGTACGGGACCCCGAAAACCAAGCACCGCCTTCAGCATTTCTAAGGGCGCAAATTTTTGATTTCACTCCTCACTACCTATCACAGTTTCGAAGGCCATAAAATGCCAAAATAGCACAAAAAAACCCCAAATGACCCCATTTTGGAAAGTAGACACCCCAAGCTATTTGCTGAGAGGCATGTTGAGTCCATGGAATATTTAATTTTTTTGCCCCAAGTGATTGAATCATGACCAAAAAAAATTAAAATAAAAAAATGTACAAAACATTGTCACTAAATGATATATTTCTCACACATGCCATGGTTATATGTGGAATTGCACCCCAAAATACATTCTGCTACTTCTCCTGAGTACGGGGATACCACATGTGTGGGACTTTTTGGGAGCCTAGCCGCGTATGAGACCCCGAAAACCAAGCACCGCCTTCAAGATT
This sequence comes from Rana temporaria, assembly GCF_905171775.1. Lineage (NCBI taxonomy): Eukaryota > Metazoa > Chordata > Amphibia > Anura > Ranidae > Rana > Rana temporaria. The sequence continues at coordinate 286,600,775 of NC_053493.1, read as the reverse complement.
TCTAAGGACATAAATTTTTGATTTCACTCACACAAATCTTGAAGGCAGTGCTTGGTTTTCGGGGCCCCGTACGCGGCTAGGCTCCCAAAAAGTCCCACACATGTGGTATCCCCGTACTCAGGAGAAGCAGCAGAATGTATTTTGGGGTGCAATTCCACATATAACCGTGGCATGTGTGAGAAATATATCATTTAGTGACAACGTTTTGTATTTTTTTTTTTTTGGTCATTATTCAGTGACTTGGGGCAAAAAAATTAAATATTCCATGGACTCAACATGCCTCTCAGCAAATAGCTTGGGGTGTCTACTTTCCAAAATGGGGTCATTTGGGGGGGTTTTGTGCTGTTTTGGCATTTTATTGCCTTCGAAACTGTGATAGGTAGTGAGGAGTGAAATCAAAAATTTATGCCCTTAGAAATCCTGAAGGCGGTGATTGGTTTTCGGGGTCCCGTACGCGGCTAGGCTCCCAAAAAGTCCCACACATGTGGTATCCCCGTACTCAGGAGAAGCAGCAGAATGTATTTTGGGGTGCAATTCCACATATAACCGTGGCATGTGTGAGAAATATATCATTTAGTGACAACGTTTTGTATTTTTTTTTTTTTGGTCATTATTCAGTGACTTGGGGCAAAAAAATTAAATATTCCATGGACTCAACATGCCTCTCAGCAAATAGCTTGGGGTGTCTACTTTCCAAAATGGGGTCATTTGGGGGGGTTTTGTGCTGTTTTGGCATTTTATTGCCTTCGAAACTGTGATAGGTAGTGAGGAGTGAAATCAAAAATTTATGCCCTTAGAAATCCTGAAGGCGGTGATTGGTTTTCGGGGTCCCGTACGCGGCTAGGCTCCCAAAAAGTCCCACACATGTGGTATCCCCGTACTCAGGAGAAGCAGCAGAATGTATTTTGGGGTGCAATTCCACATATGCCCATGGCATATGTGAGAAATATATCATTTAGTGACAACGTTTTGTAAAAAATTTTTTTTTTTTTTTTTTTGGTCATTATTCAATCACTTGGGGCCATAAAATTAAATATTCCATGGACTCAACATGCCTCTCAGCAAATAGCTTGGGGTGTCTTCTTTCCAAAATGGGGTCATTTGGGGGGGTTGTGTGACATCTTGGCATTTTATGGCCTTCAAAACTGTGATAGGTAGTGATAGGTAGTGAGGAGTGAAATCAAAAATGTATGCCCTTAGAAATCTTGAAGGCGGTGCTTTGTTTTCGGGGCCCCGTACGTGGCTAGGCTCACAAAAAGTCCCACATATGTGGTATCCCCGTACTCGGGAGAAGCAGCAGAATGTCTTTTGGGGTGCAATTCCACATATAACTATGGCATGTGTGAGCAATATATCATTTAGTGACAACTTTGTGCAAAAAAAAATCAGTTTGTCATATTCCCGCAACTTGTGTCAAAATATAAAATATTCCATGGACTCGACATGCCTCTCAGCAAATAGCTTAGGGTGTCTACTTTCCAAAATGGGGTCATTTGGTTTTTTTTTTTGCTATTTTGGCATTTTATGGCCTTCGAAACCTTGATAGGTAGTGAGGAGTGAAATCAAAAATGTGTGCCCTTAGAAATGCTGAAGGCGGTGCTTGGGTTTTGGGGCCCCGTATGCGGCTAGGCTCCCAAAAAGTCCCACACATGTGGTATCCCCGTACTCAGGAGAAGCAGCAGAATGTATTTTGGGGTGCAATTCCACATATAACCATGGCATGTGTGAGAAATATATCATTTAGTGACAACTTTTTGTAAACATTTTTTTTTTTTTTTTTTTTCGTCATTATTCAATCACTTGGGACAAAAAAATTAAATATTCAATGGACTCAACATGCCTCTCAGCAGTTTCCTTGGGGTGTCTACTTTCCAAAATGGGGTCATTTGGGGGGGTTTTGTACTGCCTTGCCATTTTAGCACCTCAAGAAATGAGATAGGCAGTCATAAAATAAAAGCTGTGTAAATTCCAGAAAATGTACCCTAGTTTGTAGACGCTATAACTTTTGCGAAAACCAATAAATATACGCTTATTGCGATTTTTTTTACTAAAGACATGTGGCTGAATACATTTTGGCCTAAATGTTTGACTAAAATTTAGTTTATTCGATTTTTTTTACTTTTTGTTATAAGAAAAATCATTTTTTTTCAAAATTTACGGTCTTTTTGCGTTTATATCGCAAAAAATAAAAATCGCAGAGGCGATCAAATACCATCAAAATAAAGCTCTATTTGTGGGAAGAAAAGGACGCAAGTTTCGTTTCGGTACAACATTGCATGACCGCGCAATTACCAGTTAAAGCAGCGCATTGCCAAATTGTAAAAACACCTCTGGTCTTTAGACAGCGTATTGGTCCGGAGCTTAAGTGGTTAAGTTTGTTCAGTCTGTTATGCCGTATACACACGATTACATTTTCCGTCGGAAAAACCTTGGATCGTTTTTCCGACGGAATTCCGCTCAAGCTTGGCTTGCATACACACGGTTACACAAAAGTTCTCTGAACTTTCAACCATCAAGAACGCGGTGACGTACAACACTACGACGAGCCGAGAAAATGAGGTTCGATGCTTCCGAGCATGCGTTGAATTGTTTCCGAGCATGCGTCGGGGCATAGCTCTGCCTTTCAACCCCAAAGAACTGTCCCAGCCCCTCTAGCACACCTAGCGAACAATGTAGTGGAAAACACAGTAAAACAGACACAAATGTAGTTAACAGAAAGTTTGTTTACTGAGAGACTTTCCACAATCAAATAAACAGTGATCTGATAACTCAATAGTCAAGAATGGCAAACTGTGGTCTTTAATAGTGTTAATCAAACCCAAAATGCAGACTTCAAAGTAACACAGTCAAACGACATAAATAGGTCTAGAGTGGCCTATGCACTCAGGCATAAAGGGGAACTGATCTGACTTCACAACAGTCAGTCTGTTTCCCTAAAATCCTGAAATCACAGACCCAGGCAGTTAAATGTGAGACAATAGGCCACAAATGCAATTTATCACTTTCATAAATAACGAGAGATTCCCCCTTTAAAGGTAGTCACTGGAATCACTAAATTACTAATACTGAAGGGGTAACAGAAAGGGTCCTCACAATGGCGATATCCAGGATCTTCGGCTAATCCTGGCATTGGTGCACGTGGTGTCCTGTTGAGCAGGATAAACAAAAAGAGGTACTTGAAAGTTATCTTGATAGGCAAAGTGGGATGTGGGATGCAGTGCCGGCCCAAGACATTGTGCTGCCTGGGACCAAGAATTAAATGCTGCCCCCCCCCAGAAAAAAAATCACGCCAACCAAAAAGCCCCCACATTCATTATTTTATATCATGATAACTAAAGGGGACCCATCATGGCTCTATACATGTATAAAGGAGTATAAAGAGGACCTGTCATTACTCTTTACATGTAAAGGAATATCAAGAGGACCTGTCATGGCTTTATAAATGTATATAGGGCTATAAAGAGTACATGGCTCTATACATGTATAAAGGAGTATAACAAGGGCCTGTCATGGCTCTATAGATGTATAAAGAGGACCTGCCATGGCTCTATACATGTATATAGAGGACCTGTCGAGACGCTTTACATGTAAAGGAATATAAAGAGGACCTGCCATGGCTCTATAAATGTATATAGGAGTATAAAGAGGACCTGTCATGGCTCTATACATGTATAAAGGAGTATAACGAGGGCCTGTCATGGCTCTATAGATGTATAAAGAGGGCCTGGCATGGCTCTATACATGCATATAGGCATATAAAAGGACCTGCCATGGCTCTATACATGTATCCAGGAGTATAAAGGGACCTGTGAATTGCCGGCGGCCACAATGTCTTTTGCGTAAACTAATCAATGTACGCTAATTGTGTTTTTTTTTGGTACCAAAAATATGTAGAAGAATACATATTGGCCTAAACTGAAGAAAATAGTTTATTTTTCTAAATTTTGGGGATATTTATTATAGCAAAAAGTAAAAAAATATATATATTTATAGCACAAAAAATAAAAACCGCAGAGGTGATCAAATATCACCAAAAGAAAGCTCTATTTGTGGGAAAAAAAGGACATCAATTTTATTTGGGTGGCGGAACGGGCTGGCGGGCATCAGTATGCTGCCCCCCTAAAAGTGCTGCCTGGTACCCATGGTACCACCCGGTCCCATCATAGGGCCGGCCCTGGTGGGAAGCTAGCAGTATCCTGATAGGCAAAGTAGAATGCAGTGACTGTTCAGCAGGGTGCAAGTGTTCCTACAAATGTGAGATATATCCGGGATCCCTCTCAGGCTGGATGTCCGTCGCCGTCCGACTCTTGGAACCATGGCAGGATCAGCACACGACCTCTGGAGCTGTGGCTGGATGGATCCCCTCTGTGGGTAACAGCAGCCCTTGAGATCACGTCTGTAGCCCCCCTCCCTCCCTCATTGACTCACTTTTACCTCAGGACACAAAATTGAGTTTTTTACTTTCCTGTCAGAAAAGCCTGCTGGAATTTGTATTTCTCCCTGTATACCAGTCTATGAGGCCGATTTGTGTGGGAACTGCATGTCCCAAAATCCATTGCAGTTCAGTATAGCCTCTGTCATTGGCTGTTGTAACTGTGCCTTTAATTTGTTTTCTTCTTCCGGCCAATAGGGTCACAAGAGAGGCTGCTGAAAGCACAGCTCTGTGTGTGTCAGCTCACATCACATTACTCAGTCAGTGAGAACAGGGAAAAGAAGGGGGGGTGAAAAAGCCCGTGCAGACATGACAGCCAACTCTCTCCCCTCTTTCAGGCTGGGAAGCCTGTGTACATGCAGTCATCTGTGCTAATGTACATGCTGCCCATCTGTGTTAATGTAAGTCTTTGGCTGCAATACTTAACCACTTCAGCCCTGGAAGATTTTACCCCCTTCCTGACGAGCACTTTTTACAATTTGGCACTGAGTCACTTTAAATAACAATTGCGTGGTCGTGCGGCACTGTACCCAAACAAAATTTGCGTCCTTTTTTCCCCCACAAATAGAACTTTCTTTCGGTGGTATTTGATCACCTCTGCTATTATTTTTTATCGCTATAAACAAAAAAAGGCAGACAATTTTGAAAAAAAAAACATTAGTTTTTTTTTACTTTCTGCTATAATAATATATAAAAAATACAAATTTCTTCCTCAATTTAGGCCGATATCTATTCTTCTACATATTTTTGGTAAAAAAATAAATTGCAATAAGTGTATATTGATTGGTTTGCACAAGTTATAAAGTCTACAAAATAGGGGATAGATTTATAGCATTTTTAATATTTTTTTATTTTTTTATTAGTAATGGGTGATCTGCGATTTTTATCGGGACTGCGAGATTGTGGCAGACAGATCGACGCTTTTGAAACTATATTGGGACCATTGACGTTTATACAGTGATCAGAGCTAAAATAGCCACTGATTACTGTATAAATATCACTAGCAGGGAAGGGGTTAAACACTAGTGTTCTAACTGTAGGGGGATGGGCTACCACTGACATGACAGAGATCAATGTTTCTGATGACTGGGCAGAACAGGTAAATGCCGTGATCGTGGGCCGTCTGTTTACATCGACTTTGTGGGGCCCGCGGGCACACTACCGCAGCGTGCGGCCGGTGGCGTGCCGGCTATCCTGCTTTTGCGGAATGACGTAAAGGTATGTCAGTTTGCGCAGGCGTGCCATTCTGCCGACGTATATCGGAGTGAGCCGGTCGGCAAGCGGATAAAGTACATACATTAATTGTGGGAACCAATGTCAGAGAAGTATACTTCAAATTGATTAATAAAGAATACATTCCTCCTGCAAGGTACTATGAGTGGATGGGAGAAAATGAGCTACACTGCTCGAAATGAGGGTTTCTTTGTTCAAATCTGAATCACATGTTGTTTCATTGTATAAAGGTCAAGAGGATGCGGAATAGAATTGCAAAATAGTTAAGTAGACTGTTGAAGAGACATTTCAGCTTGACATTCAGAATGATAATTTTTATGCAAAGTCCAAGGAAAAATTATACTAATGTATTATTGTTAGTAAAATTGATCAAATTAAAGGAATTACTCAGGAAGTGGACAGAGAAAAGATTACCCATAATAATTAATATTCTAAAATAAACAATTGTGTATTGAAAAAGGATATATATATATACACATTGTGGCAGTGGCGTCACTAGGGAGTTCTGGGGCTATAGCCCCAAATCTAGGGCCCATAGCCCCGAGACACTTACCAGGTGCAGCGGTGCCGTCCTCCCACCGTTGCAGTCCCTATTTCTGCTTACCATTGACTGACATTCTAGTGGTGGTTAGATGCTAGAACCACCCAGTGTCTAGCAACCAACCTCCTGGCATTCAGCGGAGAGCAGAACTTTCCTGGCTTGCAGTCCTGTCCTGGGCTGGCTGCTGCCACACCTCCTTGCTTAGTGGTTGGTTTCTATCAACCAACCAACCAACCAACCAACCAACCAACCAACCAACCAACCACAGTTTGTCTATCTCAGCTTTCTCCCAGTGTGGAACCTTCTCATTTAGTCATGGCTGCTGCCAGTGCCTCGCCTCCCCTTCACATGTTGTGAATTTAAAGAAGGTAAACATTTTTTAGGAGGCTTATATTTAATGCTAGAGGAAGTGCAGCTCTGGGGACCCTGGTGTAAGGGGGTGCTCTTTGGGGACTCTGGTGGGACAACTCTCTGGGGACCCTGAGGTAAGGAGGTGCTCTCTGGGACCCTGGTGTAGGGGGAGGCTCTCTGGGGACCCTGATGTATGGAGGGCCTCTCTGGGGACCCTGATGTAAGGGGGACTCTCTGGGGACCCTGATGTATTGAGGGGGGCTCTGGGGACCCTGATGTAAGTGGGGGGGGGCTCTCTGGGGACCCAGATGTAAGGGTGGGCTCTCTGGGGACCCAGATGTAAGGGTGGGCTCTCTGGGGACCGTGATGTAAAAAAAATTCTGATGAAGATACTCATTGTTTTGCACTATTGTTTTGTTTACATGTTAAGATGCTACCTCAAGAATTTAAATTGCTCCACAAATTAAGTTGTTTGTACCAGACTATTTAAAGATGTTAAAATATATTTATTTTATATGTGTGTACCACTTAAGGACCAAGCCTCTTTCTGAGATTTGGTGTTTACAAGTTAACATTTTTTTTTGCTAGAAAATTATTTAGACCCCTCAAACATTATATATATTTTTTCCAACAGTCCTAGAGAATAAAATAACGGTCGTTGCAATACTTTCTGTCACACCGTATTTGCGCACTTTTTAGGAAAAACTACACTTTTCAATAAAAAAATAAGACAACAGTTAAGTTAGCCCAATTGTTTTTATATTGTGAAAGATAATGTTACAGCAAGTAAATTGATACCCACCATATCATACTTCAAAATTGCACACCCTCGTGGAATGGCGACAAACTTTTACCCTTTATAATTTCAATTGGCGAATCTTTAAAACATTCTACAGGTTGCATGTTTTGAGTTACAGAGGAGGTTAATGGCTACAATTATTGCTCTCGCTCTAATGCCCTGTACACACGATTGGTTCATCCGATGAAAACGGTCTGATGGATTTTTTCATCAGTTATCCGATGAAGCTGACTTTCATCAGTCTTGCCTACACACCATCAGTTAAAAAAAAGGGATCGTGTCAGAACGCGGTGACGTAAAACACAACGACGTGTTGAGAAAAATGAAGTTCAATGCTTTTGAGCATGCGTCGACTTGATTCTGAGCATGCATGGATTTTTAACCGATGAACGTGCCCACAGACGATCGTTTTTTTCTATCGTTTTTATAACCATCAGATAATTTTAAAACAAGTTCCTAGTTTTTTCACAGATGGTCATCAGACGAACCGATCGTGTGTACGCGGCATAACAATCGTGGCGATACCTCATATGTGTGATAGAATTTGGAAGTTAGGAAAAATGGACTTTAAAGGCACATATAAAAATGTTTACAAAGTTTTTAATAGTTCACATAAATACATATGTGTGGTTTGAAAACCGTTTTCATATATGGGACTGCTCACGTATGTGTTCGCTTCTGCACACAATTTTTTTCTTCTTATTTATTTAACCTTTTTTACAATATTTTTTTAAAAAAAAAATAATAATAATAATTATGTCACTTTTATTCCTATTACAAGAAATGTAAACATCCCTTGTAATAGAAAAAAAGCATGACGGGACCTCTTAAATATGAGATCTGAAGTCAAAAAGACCTCAGATCTCATATTTACACTAAAATGCAATAAAAAGATACAAATAAATGTAATGTCATTTGAAAAAAATAAAAATGTTCCTTTAAGAGCATAGGGCGGAAGTGAAGTTTTGACATAGCTTCCGCTCTGCAATGATATGGAGACAGGTGGGGGCCATCTTCCCCTCACTCGTTTCCATACCAAGCTAGCAAGAGGACACAATCGCCTCCGCTGCTACCACAAAGGGGACTGCAAACCCCTGCCTGTAAAGGGCTATTAGGAAAACGTTAGGACTTATTCATCATATGGGCATACCATGTCCCTTTTGCCCATCCAAGTTTAATTCCCTAATAAAACCAACAAAAACAAGCAAGACTGTTCATTGGCTGGGAAAGTGTGTCAAAATGGATGTCTGACCAGCAGGGTGAAATGTGTGGATGCTAGAACACGTAGTGACGTGACCCCAAGAGGAAACCGCCACACATATATTATATCAGGGGTCAAGTCCTGGGGAAAAAGTGTGGGAACTCCCACCCAAGAGCCACTCCCCCACCAAAAAAAAAATGATAGGCTCATATGCATAATTACTAAAGCGCATGTTTTTTTTTTAAGCAAGTTCTTTCTAAATCCGGCGATAACTCGCGGCAGACCTTCGCAATGTCTCCTGGGAACAATGAGAAAAGCTCCCAGGAGACATTGCAGCATCGAGGAAGTGACTGAATATCTGCACACTACCCGATGAATCCATATACAGGAAGCGGCCAGTAACAAAGGATTACTAAGGTTCGCCTGCCCCTGACAGTGAGTCGAGCTGGGCATCGCCGCTCAGTGAAGGATTGGCTCGGGTGGCTCGGCTGCTTTAGTCCTGCAAAGGGAACTGCGTTCCTGCTGTGAAAAAAGTGCAGGAACTTCAACTTCGTTCCCACGCGTTCCCGCAGGACTTGAGCCCTGATATATATATATATATATATATAAAAAGTGGTAAAAGAGAGAGGGGGGGGGGGAAGAGTGGGGGAAGGGGGGACGGCAAAGAAAAAAGGTAGAAGGGGTGTAAGGGGTTGGGAAGATAGAGGGAAGAAAGAAAGGGATGGATAGAGAAAGAGGGATAGAGAGGAGGAGATCGGGAAATAGAGAGCAAGAAGAAGAGAGAATACAAATACCCCAGCAGCCTACCACCAGCAAAATCTCCTTACTGGAGTTGCCAGTTGTGCACTGTACCTATTATGAAGCCAAGCCCCACAGTTAAATTTCACGAGCTAAATTTTGTAATATTTAAATAAGTATATTAATGTATGAAAAAGCAAGTATAGAAAATCTAAAATATATATTAATACAGTAGATAAGTGTTTTTTTTTTTTTACCACAATCCGGTTCTGACCACAATATCCCGAAAAGCGAAATATCAGTTTTGGACTGGTTCTTTAACCACTTTAGGACCCGCCACCACAGTTTTACTGCGGCAGGTTGGCTCCCCTGGGCAAAGCAGCGTTACCTTATGCTGCTTCGCCTTTTGGCCACTAGGGACATGCGCACACGCCCGCGGCTCTCCGCCAGAGCTTATGCGAGTGCCCGGGCGTGATGACTGCCGGGCACCAGCAAATGCTTGTGACAGAATGAGAACTGGGATTTGTGTGTGTAAACACATAGGGCCTGATCCACAAAAGGGACACGCCGGCGTATCTACTGATACGCCGTTGTATCCCTGTTTCTATCTTTGGAACTGATCCACAGAATCAGTTTCTCATAGATAGGCAGAAGATCCGACATGTGTAAGGGACTTACACTGTCGGATCTTAGGATGCAGTACCGCAGCCGCCGCTGGGGGCATTTCTCGTCAAAATCCAGCGTCGGGTATGCAAATTAGCACTTACGGAGATCCACAAAGCTTTTACGTATTCGTTTGCCGTCGCAAAATTAGGGCTGCTTTTACAAGGTGTAAACTGTTTACACCTTGTAAAAGTATACCCTTCTATCCCGCGTCGCTGTCATTTAAAAAAAAAAAAAAAAATTTCCCGCCGCAACTTTTTTTTTTTACGCCCGTCGCGATTCTCAAAACGTAAAACCGCGCAAAGCACGTCGGGAAAATAACGTCGGGAGCATGCGCAGTACGTCCGGCGCGGGAGCGCGCCTAATTTAAATGGGACTCGCCCCATTAGATTAGGAACGCCTTGCGCCGGACGGATTTAAGTTACACCGCTCAAAATTTCTAGGTAAGTGCTTTGTGGATCGGGCACTTAGGTACAGATTTTGCAACGGTGTAACTTAAACGGGAAAAATTAAGTTACGCCGGGTTTTTGTGGATCAGGCCCATAGATCCTGGTTCTCTCAGGTTAGAGGAGACTGACCGTGTGTTCATACTGATTATGAACACCAATCTGTCATGTCTCCTAGTCAGTCGCATCCCCCCCACTGTTAGAACACACACTAAGGAACACATTTAACCCCTTAATGGCCCCCTAGTGTTCACCCCTTCACTGCCAGTGACATTTATACAGTAATCAGTGCATTTTTATAGCACTAATGGCTGTATAATTGTGACTGGTCCTAAAAATGTGTCAAAAGTGTCCGATGTGTCCGCCGCAATATCGCAGTCCCGATAAAAATCGCAAATCACCGCCAATACTAGTAAAAATAATAATAATAAAAATGCCATAAACCTATCCCCTATTTTGTAGACGCTATAACTTTTGCGCAAACCAATCAATATACGCTTATTGCGTTTTTTTTTTTTACCAAAAATATGTAGAAGAATGCATATCGGCCTAAACTGAGGAATTTTTTTTTAATTGGATATTTATTATAGTAAAAAGTAAAAAGATATTGTGTTTTTTTTTCAAAATTGTTGCTATTCTTTGGTTTATAGCGCAAAAAATTAAAACTGCAGAGGTGATCGAATACCACCAAAAGAAAGCTCTATATGTAGGGAAAAAAACTTCAATTTTGTTTGGCTACAGCATCGCATGACCGACGCAGAGCCTAATTGAAAAAAATGGCCTGGTCATTGAGCAGCCAAATCTTGTTTTATTTTCGATTGACAAACGCAGGTTTTTAAATTAGTTGCACTATATGAATGTCTCTTTACCTGCTTCCCTTGTGTGTATTCTCTATATTTCTCGCTAATGACGTGGTATGCCCTATTTTTCCAGCAAGCAGAGACCCTGACGGAAAATGCAGCGTCTATGCCGGGGCTGCGTCATTTCCTAGTGTCGATGTCAGCCCACGACATCACGTGATACTTGCTTATAGTTTTTCCATATCGTAAAGAGGCTTGGATACCACTATTACTGCGCATGCATGGGATTATGGAGAGCAAATAGAGGGTTACATGTATTGTTTGCTTACCCAACATAATGGATGACAGTTAAACTTGTGAGGAGGAACAAGGATTCTCTCTCACTCTCTCTCTCTCTCTCTCTCTGCCTCGCCAACCCATGTGATATTATTTGCTGCTTCCCTTTGTTACACACATGACAGGTAAAACTTTATGGTATACTAGTAACACTCATCAAGATGCTATATAATTTTACATTTACTGACACTTTTATGTTCTGTGTTATGACACATTGACCTTTTTCAGAAACAACTTTTCATTGCCATCACTGGAGCTGTTACAATTATACATAAATAAATGTGATAGCATATAAACTGTATATTGAATGTGCATGCATTTACTGTACCACTTACATTGTTTTTAAGTTGTAATTATTTCAACACATGTTCCAATTCATAAAGACAGATACAAAATGATCTATAAATTACTGTTATTATTGCTCATTTCTTATTAACTGTGCCATGAAGCTTTTACTTCCTAATGAAAAAGACATATAGCTAGATTCAGTAAGAGTTAGGCCGGCGTATCAGTAGATACGCCGACCTAACTCGGAATCTGCGCCGACCTAAGTTTAAGTGTATTCTCAAACAGAGATACACTTAAACCTATCTAAGATACGACGGCTTGCGCCGTCCTATCTTAGGGTGCAATATTTAGGCTGGCTGCTAGGTGGCGCTTCCATTGCGGTCGGCGTAGAATATGTAAATCACTAGATACGCCTATTCACGAACGTACGCCCGGCCGACGCAGTACAGATATGCCGTTTACGTAACACATTATCAGGCCTAAAGTTATTCCATCAAATAGGTAGCTTTTACGGCGGCGTATCTCCAGATACGCCGCCGTAATTTGAAATCTGCACCGGCGTATCGTTACGCCGATTCTCAAAGGCAGATACGCTTAAAAAATAGGCTTACTCCGCCGACGTAACTTGAATGTGGCGGCGTATAATTGTGTGCAATATTACGTTGACCGCTAGGGGCGCTTCCGTTGTTTTCGGCGTAGAATATGCAAATTACCTAGTTACGTCGATTCACGAACGTACGTGCGCCCGGCGGTAGTTTTTTACATCGTTTGCGTACGGCTTTCTCGGCGTAACTTTGCTCCTGCTATTAGGAGGCGCAGCCAATGTCAAGTATGGACGTAGTTCACGCTTCGAAATTTGAATTTTTTACGTCGTTTGCGTAAGTCGTTCGCGAATAGGGCTGGACGTAATTTACGTTCACGTTGAAACCAATACGTCGTTGCGGCGTACTTGAGAGCAATGCACACTGGGATATGTACACGGACGGCACATGCGCCGTTCGTAAAACACGTCAATCACGTCAGGTCATGACACATTAGCATAAAACACGCCCCCCCTTCCACATTTGAATTACGTGGGCTTACGCCGGACCCATTTACGCTACGCCACCACAACTTACGGAGCAAGTGCTTTGTGAATACTGCACTTGCTCCTGTAAGTTGCGTCGGCGTAGCGTAAATACAATACGCTGCGCCGCCGTAACTAGGCGCGCAGGTACCTGAATCTGCCCCAGTAATGTTAAGAATGGCCGCCGTTCCCGCGTCGAAATTTGAAAATGTTACGTCGTTTGCGTAAGTCCTCTGTGAATAGGGTTTTACGTCATTTACGTCCACGTCTAAATCAATAGGACCGTGCGGCATACTTTGCCGCAATGCACACTGGGATATGTAGGCGGACGGCGCATGCGCCGTTCGTAAAATACGTCAATCACGTCAGGTCAAGCCCCATTAACATAAAACACGCCTCCTCAGCTAAATTTGAATTAGGCGCCATTACGCCCGCCCGATTTACGCTACGCCGCCGTAACTTAGCAGGCAAGTACTTTGTGAATCATGTACTTGCCTCGCTAACTTACGGCGGCGTAGTGTAAACACGGTACGCTATGCCGCCGCAAAGTTAGGACGCCCTCTCTGAATCTATCTAATAGAAGCTAGAAGTTTGAGAACAAAACCATCAATAAGTCTGGGCTAAAATGGTACATTGTATAGGGTGCTGTACATCAATTTGTGTTTGAATAAAAACAGCCAAAAATATTCAACACACTGATTTATAATACAATTGGTCTGCTTTATTATGACTTCATTTTAATTAAAAAAAGCTAGTGTAATCCTGGGAAAATAAAGGAGTGCCAAGCTTACTTACACCTTGTGATAAATATATTGGCAAATATCTAATAGACTACGAGTTAGTATTATTAATGGAATAACAGTATTAGGTATCCCCTTACACCAGCAGTTTGATTTTGATTAAATATGCTGCTGATCCAACTATAGCATTGTACTAGATAAAATGTGTCAGTTCCTCTGGTTAATAATCAAGAGTTAGGATGACTACACAAGCACTGATACTACTCAACTGTCTACAGGGTGGGCCATTTAAATGGATACACCTTAATAAAATGGGAATGGTTGGTGATATTAACTTCCTGTTTGTGGCACATTAGTATATGTAAGGGGGGAAACTTTTCAAGGTGGGTGGTGACCATAGCGGCCATTTTGAAGTTGGCCATTTTGAATCCAACTTTTGTTTTTTCAATAGGAAGAGGGTCATGTGACACATCAAACTTATTGGGAATTTCACAAGAAAAACAATGGTGTGCTTGGTTTTAACGTTACTTTATTCTTTCATGAGTTATTTACAAGTTTCTGACCACTTATAAAATGTGTTCAATGTGCTCTCCAGTGACATGCGGCGAGTGCTACTCTGTGGGCTTTTGCTGAATGAAGCTAGGACAGCCACTGATGTTTCTTCATTAGACCCCTTTCACACTGGATACACCTATAGTGGAGCATTAAAATCGCGGTAAAACACCGGTATTTTACTGCGATTTTAAGGCTTCGCTATAAGCGTATCCAGTGTGAAAGGGGTCTAAGGAAGAAACATCAGTGGCTGTCCTAGCTTCATTCAGCAAGAGCCCACAGCGTAGCACTCGCCGCATGTCACTGGAGAGCACAAAATTGTGGGTGCGCGATATACGCCGATAGCCGCTTCCCGCGCTCAGTTTGAAATCCTGCGCCGACATATACCGAGTGCAGTACACTCGGGTACATTCGGCCAGGCTCGGCTTCGCTCGTGCTCACGCATAAACATCACAGAGCGTGAGCGCGAACCTTGCAGAATGTACCCGAGTGTACTGCACTCGGTATATGTCGGCGGAGGCGTTCGAACTGAGTGCGGGAAGCGGGGACTCGACGTGAGGCGCGCGAAGGAGAAGCCGGGAGGACACCATCGAGGCCGCAGATGGACGCCGGACCGGACGATGGACGATGGGAAGACACCAAAACTGTAAGTAATAAAATCATATAACATTTTTTTTTTACAGGAATTTTGGGGGCACTTTAGGGGTGCGCGGTATATGCGGGAGCGCGTTATACCGCGATAAATACAGTACCTTCTTTTATTGTTTTGATCGGGTAGCCACAGCATAAAGTCTAATGACTCTTTCTATGAGTGATCTTGGTGTGAGAGAGTCACTCTGCAGAGGTCTAACACATCCCCTGTGAGTCAGAGCTAAATCTCACCAGTCAGCAGGGGTCTTGAGCTTGGCGGATTGATGATTGCACAGTTTTAGCTTCGGCCATTAGCAGGGGGTGCGTTGAAGCTCTATAGAGAGACCCCTGCTTTCATACAAGGAGCAAAGGTTATTCTCTGCAGTATGCAAGGAGGGGACAGACTTCTCTACCCAGGCTGTTGCCTGAAAACAAGCTGCAAGACTTTGAACCAGTGGCGCGCCTAACATATCCAGCACCCATGGAACGAGTGAGGCCTGCGATGTAATTTCTGGTGTTTCCGATACCCAGAAGGTGGTGAGGAAGCTATTGCTGATGGATTTTCATGTGGCGTGCAATATCCAAGATGTATTAATGTGAGTGCATAGATAGAGGATATACATTTTTTTCTAAGGTATATCTATTGCTTTTGACATAACAAATACAAATAAGGCCCGACAGGCCATTTACACAAAGAAACTATGTACAATTCTTCAGCATAGGCTCCTGCCCCCTCTCACCAGTCCTCACACAGTGATAGGAACAATACAATTACAAGGCCACCAACTCTCAGTAATGATCAATATTTCGAATAGACATGTCAAGCAGTTATAGACATATAACACACATAATAACTCCTGTTACAGGTGCACTCTATTAGGCGCCACCGTAAGTTCACTGTTCATCCAACTGCCCCACACCTTATCAATTTCTGAGGTATACCCCTGCTAACGTATGTAGCTTTGTAAAGGTGTGCAGCCCTATTAACCACGCCCTACCGCGCTGATACAGAAGGAGGATTAGGCTTCTTCCACGATAGCAATATCATTTTCCTGGCGTAATAGATTAGAATCGTCAGCATAGTACAAGTCACACCTCTATCGTGGGCTGTATGTGAATGGCAGTTACTTCGACTATGCAGTCTGTAACTCCCTTCCAGAATACATGAATGGCCGAGCAATTCCAAAAGATAGGCATGAAATCAGCAGTGGGGGAACTGCACCACCAGCAACCAGGCTACTGGGTAGGGAACATCTTAGCCAGCCTAGCTGGAGTAAGATATATGCAATGTAAAAATTTAATATGAATAAGATGGTCCCTGGCAGAGACCAATCTGGTAAAATTAATGTCCCAAATATCATCCCAGTCATCCCCGTCCATCTAGGGCAGGCATGTCCAAAGTCCGGCCCGGGGGCCAACTGTGGCCCCCCTGGTGATTTAATATGGCCCCCCTGGGTATTTGGATATATATATCCATTGCAGCCTCACATGTGCCCTGTGCCCTGGGGGCCACAATAGATATATACCCTATTTATCGGCGCTGCCTCGGAGGGGACAGGACGTGCTCCGTCAGATTACATAAAGAGGATCTCCTGTTTACTCGGCGGCGTCTGTAATAGGAAGTCCTGTTTCCTGGGATTCCATTGGATGACTGTTCTGTTTATCATAGGAGGCACTTGTCCCTCCCCCTCCCTGTCTCCTCCGAGGCTGCAGATGGGCATCGATCAGGCTGCACTGATAGCAATTGTAAGGCTGCATTCATGGCACATGTGAGGCTGCATTGATTGCAATGGTAAGGCTGCATTTATTGCAATGGTAAGGCTGCATTCATGGCAATGATGAGGCTGCATTCATGGCAATGGTGAGGCTGCATTCATGGCAATGGTAAGCCTGTGCGTGTTATACGCTGATAAATACGGTGTGTCTAAATAACACGCCCAAGCTCAACCTCAGTCATGAGCAGTGCTCGGGGATTCGTTGGGGGCCACAAAAGAGATATATACAGTATATCCAAATAACATGCCTGAGCTCATCTCTTCACCACACACAGCTACAAAGGCAAGAAAATTCTTGTTGGGCAGTGTATTAGTGCTCGGGCAAACACACTTTGAACCATTAAAATTTGATCTAAGAATGTCAGGCAAAATGGTCGGCCCTCGAGCATGTTCACTTCATCAAATGAAGCTTATTCCCCTTATGTGTTTGAGCAATACTGTGAAGTGAGGACAATGCTGGCAAGCCCCTTAGGCTGCATTCACACCTGAGCGTCGGTCGTTCGGTCGTTTTTTCCGGTGTTTTTTTCCGGTGTTTTGTCGCGCGTATTCATGCTTATTTGCGCGTTTGCATACAGCGTCATCCGACGTTTTTGTACTTCGACGTTTTTTATTTTAGCCAATAGGAAAAATTATCATCTTTTCATCACTTGTTGCTATGTTGGTAGTTGGACGCGCTTCAGTCGTTCGGCGTCAGGCGTATTGGCGTGCAGATGTGAACCATCTCCATAGGGAATAATGTATTTTTTTCCCTCTAGCGTATTTGAGCGTCGTGCTTCAGGCGACAAAACCCTCAGGCCCCATACACACGAGAGGATTTATCCGCAGATACGGTCCAGCGGACCGTATCCGCGGATAAATCCTCTCGAGGATTTCAGAAGATTTCTATGCGATGGCGTGTACACACCATCGCATTGAAATCCGCGCTGAAATCCTCTGCCGATGACGTGTCGCGCCGTCGCTGCTATTATGACGCGGCGACGGGCGCGACGCTGTCATATAAGGAATTCCACGCATGCGTCAAATCATTACGACGCGTGCGGGGAATCCCTTTGGACGGATGGATCCGGTAAGTCTGTACAGACGAGCGGATCCATCCGTTGGAATGGATTCCAGCAGATGGATTTGTTGAGCACTGATAACCAATCAATCTACTGTGCTTGATTTACCAGTCTGTAGTAACACAAGCCCAGATGGCATTTCATTATTGTACTGGAGGTATAAACTCAGTTTTAAATAATTCTCTGCTAAATAACTTGTGAATATTTATAACCACGAACCTCAAATTGTTTTACCCTTTACATGTCTACAAAGTCAGTTATTGGCCTGGGCAGGATTGTGAAATGGTAATTTTTATAATTCGTTTTAATGAGGAATTGAAGCAAGACTTATGTTGTTTCTTTATTATCAAATGTGATTGAATCTTCCCATCCTAAAATATTGTTTGCATGTTAAAGCTAGATTATGATTTTCCAGTTTTAAAGTTGACTAGGTGATCTGTCCTCTTTTTTCTGCACTTTAAACAGAACTAAACTTTCTTAATCAACATTAACCTTTTTAATATGCAGCTAGCATTAGTAAATAAATACTAAGGTATATTATATTTTCTTGGTTTTTATATTTCTTTGGTTGCTTTCTGGTTTCTGGCCCAGCCCAAAATGATGTCATATATCCAATCAGTCTTCATGGGCATATTTTATCTTTCATCTGGAGGAGGAGAGAAGAGGCTCTATCAGCCAAGCACACTCTCCTGCCCACATGCCTGTACTGAAGGCAGATGGATTCAAGGAGGTAAATGCTACATGAATCATCTGTCTTTATTTACGATATCTACATCTAGAAATGCTGGGGGGGAGGGGGAGGGACTGCTTTTCAAAGTGATTTCTCAACAAAATAAAAGCATTAAGATGTAGACGTGGATGCATGGGTGAGCTTACTTTGATTGTTGAAAATGAACCGTTTACTGACCGCCCCATAGCAGTTTTTCTGCTACAGGTTAGCTCTACTGTGTAGAATCAGGAACATATACGTGATTCTGCACCTCCACCCGCAGAAGGTGTGCGCACACCGCCGGTGGGCCACTTTTGCTGTGATTATTCACAGCAGAAGCCAATCTACGGGTGCCGGGCACTGGATGTCTGCTGGCATCCGCTGATCACCGAGCACAGACACAGAATGGGGATCTGCCTAGGCAAACAAGGCAGAGCTCCATTCTGACAGGGAGAAAAACACCTAACACAGTACACAAAAACACTGGCTATGTACACAGTTAGCCCTTTGATCGCCATAGATGTTTAACCTCTTCCCAGCCAGCGATCTGATAATAACTATCATGATTATTGTATAATCACTTTGAAAGCGGTATTGTGTGTACGGGGCTTAAAGTGGTTTTAAACCCATTACAACCACTTTTTGCTACAGGTAAGCCTATATTAAGGCTTATCTGTAGCTACCCTGGATATCTCCTAAACCTGTACAGTTTAGGAGATATCCCCTGTATATGCATGTGCTGATGACATTGTGCAGTTGCTTCAGTGAGTGTGCCGTTACCGGCGGCTCCTGCGCGCATTCGTGGGAGTAAAGTCATCGCGGCTCTGGCCAATCACATCGCCTGAGGCCGCGATACCTGGAAGTAACTCCTTGAGCAATGTCGCTGGCCTAAGCGGGGTACTGGGATCGCTGTGGGGGCTTCGATCTAAGGTAAGTAATTCACAATGAGGTAGTATGCTATGCATACTAGCTCATTATGCCTTTGTCTGGCATGTTTTTTTTTTGCTTTTTTGTTTTTCAGGGTTTACAATCACTTTAATTCAGAGCTTAAAGGAATCTGTCTGAATAGAATATTGGTGGCTGTCATTGTTAATGCTAACGCTAATGTCTAATGCTAATGTCTTGATTTCAATCTGAGTCAATGTACCGGGTTATGGACCCTGCTTTGGTCTTGACATCAGGACCCTAGATCCCTGGAGTTTGGGGAAGAAGACACTGCAGGGACCAGTCTAGCAGCGGGGAGGAGCAGAAGATTGGGTAAAATGTATTTTATTGTCCCCCTGGACCTAAACAAGAAATGCACCACTGCTGGGACAGTCCCACTGCAAGGGATAGTTTTATAGTTGCCTGGATTTGGGCTTTAAGGTGTTGTATTTCTTTGTTTATTGTGTTTCTTTTTGTCCTTTTGTTTTTTCATACTTTTATTGCTTTACCAATATATCTACTTTCCACCATTTAAAAAACAAAAAAGCATATCAACATAGCTAATTTTAATTTTAAACGTCACATACCAATATTTGAAAAAATACCTTGGAATTTTTAAGGTACCACACAACACACAAATATAAAAAGATATATATATTTTTAACACAATTCTATTTGTATTATTTAAAATATATATATATATATATATATATATATATATATATATATATATATATATATATATATATATATATATATATATATATTTTTTTTTTTAAATAATACAAATAGAATTGTGTTAAAAATCGGTGCATTCAGTTGTGTTTAAAAACAACCATCAAGAATAGATAGCCATGTAATTCATGTCGTTACATCATCTCAACATGTTTCACCAATCACCGGCCCGAGGGCCTCTTCAAGAGATTTAATGAGTACTACATATTGAGCAACTGAAATTAGAAAAATAGAGAAAATCACCAAAAAAGTACACAAAACAGTATATATTGCACCACACGAGTTTGAAAAATATTAATGCCATACAGATGAATGCTGAAACAACTTATATCATACATTAATCAAATTAAACATGAATCTGATGGAGGACAGAGAATTAGACTTGATGCATGAATACAAGCGGCACTGGACAGTTCCTTCAACCGTGCTTCCCATTGTTACCCACCTGAAGTAATAGTAAACCATATGAGGTGCACAAAAGAACTTAAGGCAATTACCTTTCTGATGTATAATATAAGAATACAATTGTGGTTTAAAAAAATTGCAGGTGCAGGAATCCCCCTGCATGGACATCTACAAAAAATAAATAAAAATGGCAAGAACCAAAGCACCAAAGTAGAGAGGCATACCATTAACAGAGGTGTTCTAAATATACACTAAGGTTGGCTCCATTTACTAAAAAACATGTACCTATAAAAAGTACAAAATATATACTCAAATTAATATAATATCATATTAATTATCAGGTTGAACTGGATGTACTGGTATCTTTATTCAATCTCACAAACTATGTAACTATAATAAACCATGAAAACATGACATAACCTGACCATATTATGTAGCAAAACCTACTAAGCACTAGACAGGAAAAAAAAGTGCTAATTATAAAACAAAATAAATGCCACTCCACCAAATTCTTACAAAAAATACTGTATAATAAATCAATCTGAGAATGAAAAAAAAACATAAAATTACCAGACAAATCAGTAGAAATCCATAAAAAAAAAAATACTTTAAGGGGTATTTTATAGGAAAGGTTTGAAACTGAGGGCATCATTCAAACCTGGACATTTTGTATCAGCCAGGCCGTAGATCCATTTGGTCTCTCACTGCAACACAAATTTGTCCACGTCTCCTCCTCTTTCGTGGGGAGGCAGATGTTCTAATGCAAAAAAATGTTACTTAGAAATGTCAAACCCATGGTACAGTCCAACATGGGATTGGACCTCTAATTTATTTTTAGATATTAAGGAAACATGATCACGAATGTGCTAAAAAAACCTTTCTGTTTGTTTGCCTATAAAGAAGGCTCCACACTCACATCTCATAAAATACACAATACCAGAGGTTTGACAGTTTGCAAAAAAATCTTAGGACTAAAATTCTGGCAGGTTGAAATCCTGGGCATTCAGAATGTGCCTACAAAAGTTGAACCTGCCGTATGGGTCCATGTCCACAGTTCTAGGCTTAATTTGAGACCTGTTAGTATAGTGACTGTAAACAAGTTGAGCATGCACAGGGACGTCGTTACACACCCCTCATCCCTCCAGTGATGTCAGAAGACAGCAGGGTGGAAGAGGTATAAATAGAGGTGCATGAGGCTGCACTTTTTTAAGTCACAACTGTTCCTATATTATACAACAGAAAGAGAGGTGAGATGCCCTGCATCAGATTCGTGTTTAATTTGATTAATGTATGATATAAGTTGCTGCAGAATATATCTATATGGCATTAATACTTTTTTTTGGTGATTTTCTCTATTTTTCTAATTTCAGTTCAATATGTTGTGCTCATTAAATCTCCTGAAGAAGCCGGTGACTGAAAAAAGATGTTGAGGTGAAGAAACTCCATGATTTATATGGATAGCTATTATTGAAGGTTGTTTTTAAACACAACGAATGTGTTGTTTGACGCCTTAAAATGCCAAGGTACTTTTTCAAACATTTTATTTCTATTCTTGATCTCAATGTTTACCAGTGTAAAGATTATGTGTATGTTACAAACCAATAGTAAAGCTTTGATGCCGTAAAACATAATACATGTGTCTTCAGCTGAAAATCTATGGGACCAGACTGCAACAATTCTTCTGTCCAACTGGGAATTTGATTGTTCAAAATATTTTATACATTTATGATAATTCTGTGTATATATATATATATATATATATATATATATATATATATATATATATATATACACATATGTATATATTATTTTTACTAATAATACATAATCATATTTATAATGATCTATTTGCTCAACATTCTTGAGATTTATTGCAAACAAATACTAGTTTATATAAAAATGGTTACTTGCAAATAATTAACACCAAGGGGATACTTTAGTGAAAATATGTACAATTTGGGCCAAATCCACAAAGAAATTGCGGATCTTAGTTTTAGGCAGAAAAGTTACACTGGCGCAATTTTAGTATTTTAGGTAGCGATCCACAGAGCACTTACCTCTAAAATTGCGCCAGTGTAGCTGATCTCCTTGCATCTTAAGCGATCCCTAATTAAAATGGGCGATTCCCATTTAAATTAGGGCGCGCTCCCGCGCCGGACGGACTGCGCATGCGTGTGACGTCATTTTTCCCGACGTGCATCGTGCATACGTAGTTTACGTCGGGCTTTGTGGATAGCGACGGGTCCGTAAAGTTGCAACAGGAAAAAAAAAAGTTACGCGACGGAAAAAAAAAATCAAATTTAAAAAAAAAACGCGGCGATCGAAAAAAAGGTATGGTTTTGCATGGTCTACTAAAGTTAGTCCATATAAAACCAACCTTAGTTTTGCGCAAGCAAATTCGTAACTTACGCAAATCACACAATGCCTAAAGCTTTGTGGATCTCCGTAAGTACTAATTTGCATACGCAAGGAGGGATTTCGACTCGAAATGCCCCCAGCGGCGGATGCGGTACTACATCCTAAGATTCAACAGCGTAACTAAATTACGGATGTCTGATCTTCTGCCTAACTTGGGAAAAATCCTTTTGAGGATCGCTTAGTTAGGCACAGAGATCCACAAAAGAGCAGTTCCGCCTGCGTATCTCTTTTGTGGATTTGGCCCTTTGTTTGTAAAATGCAGTAACACATAACATCTAAAACGCTATTTAAACAATCTGGTTATACCAAACTGGAATCTAACTGGTCAGTGAAGGTTAAAACATTTTACACTTTATTAGAGTACATCCAAAGGGCCCTGTGCAACATCCTAAACAGACCCCAAATCTTTCTTCATTTGTGCTTTGGGTGGATCCTTCTCTCAAACACTGCAACATCCATGGGGGTGCTCTGAATTCAGAAGCAGTGCAGCAGTGTTGCCACTCCATCACAGGAAGCTTTCTGAGGTGAAATTTACTGGCAGAATCAACAAGTACTGTATTTGTAAGACTTTACAGGGGGACTATAGTAAAACTGCGCTGATGCCTTTAAAATTGAATGCTATTGTATTTATTTATTTTAAAGGAAAGGGTATAGTTCTACATTGAAGGCTTTAGCACTTTGTTTTTTACCAGGCTTACAAGCATAACAACCATTCCTATTGCTTGTATACCAATCATAAGGCTGGCCAGACATTATACAATTTTCTTGTTCAATTTCCTTTAGATTTACCTTCAACTATGCAAGGGCCAGTGGTGTATTTAGGTTTTGTGCTGCCCTAGGCCTAACTAAACTTGTGCCCCCCCCCAATTTAAATATAATGCACCCTTCCTGTCAAGGTCACACCCCATCCTGTTTAAGACCGGCTCTAAAATTTTCCAGTGGGGACACTAGTTTCACTGATAGGCACTGATAAGGCGGCACTGATGAGATGGCACCAATGAGGTGGCACTGCTAAATATATGGAGGACTAAGAGGATATAACAATGCCAGTGGTGCATCAGAAAACATGTAGCACAGTGATGAAGGTATATGGTCCAGGCTGTGAGCAAAGGAAGGATTGGGGACAGGAACAAATAAATCTATCTGTTTATTTTTCTCATCAGCAATCAACAGAAATACAATTAAGATTCCCTAATATGTATAACTGACACAAGCAAAGGATATAGGTGATAATGTCAGTGTCCCTTGTGTCCGCACCATCCCTATCATACCGGCAGCAGTGCGGCCGCTTTTTGGGGGCGGCCCAGTCCACCTCATAAGACTGGTGCTGCACTAAAAGTGTAGCAAAAGCTGGTGGGGACTCTTTTAATGCTGCCCTAGGCCTGGGACGTTGGTTTGCCTGCTCATGCCATTCTGCCAATGTATATTTACATGTGGCAGTTGGCAAGTGGTTAATGGTGCCCAATCCCCCCCCCCCCTTAATACTCGAGCCCGATTTCGATCCAGCGCTATGCACGTCTGCAGCAGCTCTTTTCCCCTCTCCCCACTCTCACAGGCTTGGCTTAGAGCATTGGGAGCCATTGGCTCCAGCTGCTGTCAGTCAAGAGCTGTGAGCATAGCCGGGGGCAGGGCCTTGTCCCACTGTCATTGTGTCATTGTCAATTAAGCTTTTCATATTGATGTAACAATTTAAAAAGAGATAACGCACCCAACCAGCTATAGTGACATTTCTTTGGGGGTTGATGTATTTATATACATTTTAGAGTGTTGCTTTCTCTGAGAGTCACTATTCTTTTTACTGTGTCATTCAACCACTTAAGCCCGGACTATTTGGCTGGCCAAAGACTGGGCCACTTTTTGCGATTCGGCACTGCGTCTCTTTAACTGACAATTGTGTGGTCGTGCGACGTGGCTCCCAAATAAAATTGATGTCCTTTTTTTCCCCCACAAATAGAGCTTTCTTTTGGTGGTTTTTGATCACCTCTGTGGTTTTTATTTTTTGCGCTATAAACAAGAATAGAGCGACAATTTTGAAAAAAAAAACAATATTTTTAACTTTTTGCTATAATAAATATCCCCAGAAAATATAGAAAAAAAATAATAATTTTCCTCAGTACGTATTCTTCTACATATTTTTGGTAAAAAAAAATGCAATAAGTGTTTATTGATTGGCTTGCGCAAAAGTTATAGCGTCTAAAAAATAGGGGATAGTTTTATGGCATTTTTATTAATATATTTTATTTTTTTACTAGTATTGGCGGCGATCAGCTATTTTTATCGTGACTGCAACATTATAGCGGACACATCAGACACTTTTGACACTATTTTGGGACCATTGTAATTTTTACAGCAATCAGTGCTATAAAAATGCACTGATTACTGTAAAAATGACACTGGCAGTGAAGGGGTTAACCTGCAGGGGGCACTTAAGGGGTTAAGTGTGACCTAGGGAGTTATTCTGACTGTTAGGGGGCGTGGCTTACCGCAATACATCACTGATCGATGTTCCCGATTACAGGGAACAGACGATCAGTGACATGTCACTAGGAAGAACGGGGAGATGTTGTGTTTACAATGACATCTCCCCGTTCTCCAGCTCGGTGACCCGATCGCGGGACACTGGCGATCATCGAGTCTGCGGGTCATGGAGCGTGCGACCACACGGCGGCAAATTAAAGGGGATGTATATACGCCCATTTGCGCAGCCGTGCCATTCTGTCAACGGAAAAACGTAATAGTCACCAAGTGCAGAAGTTTTTTTACACAATCGACAAAGTCAGTGAGGCTCCAGCTCGAGCACGCACAAGTGCCCCATAGCAGGCAAGGGGAGGAGCCAGGAGCGCCGATGGGGGACCTGAGAAGAGGAGGATCAGGGCTGCTCTGTTAGTAACCATTACGCAGAGCAGATAAGTATAACATGTTTATTATTTTAACCACTTAAGGACCTTGGGTGTTTTTCAGATTTGCCATTTACAAGACTAAAACATTTTTTTTTGCTACAAAATTACTTAAAACCCCCAAACATTATATATTTTTTTCTAACACCCTAGAGAATAAAATGGCGGTCATTGCAATACTTTCTGGCACACCGTATTTGCGCAGCGGTCTTACAAGCGCACTTTTTTGGGAAAAAAATCACTTTTTATAATAAAAAAATAAGACAACAATAAATTTGGCCCAATTATTTTATATATTGTGAAAGATAATGTTTCCCCCGAGTAAAATGATACCCAACATGTCACACTTAAAAATTGCGCCCGCTCGTGGAATGGCGTCAAACTTTTACACTTAAAAATCTCGATAGGCGACGTTTAAAAAATTCTATAGGTTGCATCTTTTGAGCTACAGAGGGGGTCTAGGGCTAGAATTATTGCTCTCGCTCTAACGATCGCGGTGATACATTACTTGTGTGGTTTGGACACCGTTTTCATATGCGGGCGCTACTCACGTATGCGTTCGCTTCTGCCTGCTAACTCTTCGGGACAGGGCACTTTAAAAAATAATTTTTTTGTGTTTTCTTATTTATTTTTATTTATTTTATTATTTTTTACACTGAAAAAAAAATGTATCACTTTTATTCCTAATACAAGGAATGTAAACATCCATTGTATTAGAAAAAAGCATGACAGGTCCTCTTAAATATGATATCTGGGGTCAAAAAGACCTCAGATCTCATATTTAGAATTAAATGCAAAAAATAAATAAAAAAAAGGAAAATGTTGTCATTTGAAAAAATTACATTTAAAAAATGTTGCTTTAAGAAGCACGGGCGGAACTGACGTTTTGACGTCACTTCCGCCCTGCTATGCTATGGGGACGGGTGGGGGCCATATTGCCCTCACTCGCATCCCCACACAGCAAGTGGAAGGACACGATCGCCTCCGCCGCTACCGACTGCTCCGGTAAGCGGCGGAGGGCAAGGGAGAGCGGCAGGAGGGGGTCCCCTCTCCCGCCGCCGATAACGGTGATCTTGCGGCGAATCCGCCGCGGAGACCACCATTATCGTTTACAGGACCGCTCACGCTAAAGATGGATATCTTGGTTGTGGCCGTTACCGAGATATCCATCTTTAAAAAAAGGACGTATATCTGCGTGAGGAGGTCCTTAAGTGGTTAATGAACAAATTGTAAAGCTTTACAGTCACTTTAAAAAGCAAGAGATTTTAAAATTGAGAATTTTACAATTATATTGGAAACTAGAGAAAAGGCTTAATACTAAAGTATAGAATGTGAGGGCAGAAAAACACTTCTTCTGAATAGAGAAGATTCTCTAGCCCTGGATAACAGGAAAGAATTCCCTATATATTTTGTGAGGAGAATGTGTAGGAATATAACATTTATTAAAAATGTATATAAAATTCCCTGGGAACTTGATATCTTTTCTTAGTTAAGGGAAAGGTTTAATTACAGGATTTAGGTGTCCTTTTATAAAGCAGTGAAATCTATTCACTGCTTCGTTCTCCGGCATTCACGGAGGAGATTTTTCTCCTCTGTGTGCCTGTTTATGAAGCAGAGTAGATCGCTTCACCCTTGGGGGAGTGAAGTGATCTACTAACTCTTCAAACAGTGGAGAACGGCCCCTGATACTGGAATCTCGTGAGACTTTACGAGATTACAGTACCAGAAATTCACAGAAAAACCGAGATGTCAGTTTATTAAGCAGTGATAAATTTTCACCGCTCAGTACACTGACAAACGGCGTAGTTAATGTAATTAAAATAACGAGTCCCCTTGCATAATATATATATATATATATATATATATATATATATATATATATATATATATGTATACACACACATACACTATATATACACATGTATATACACACACACACATTATATATATATATATATATATATATATATATATATATATATATATACACACACACATGTACACATTATATATATGTATGAATATATATTTATACACATAAATATTACAGGGGGACATTGTTACAGTGTTGGGGTGTCAGAACGAGGTAGAAGGAAGTTAAAAATCTTCCTCCTTCCTCCTCAGAACCCCCGGGATTCCCTCTTCACTCCCCGCTTCACCACCTCTGAGATGGTGAATCGGGGAGTGTGAATTCTGACTCAGATTGCCAGTGAAGCTCTCAGATCACAGCTTCATAAACTGGCTGTTACTGTGTCAGTCTATGAGGATTCTCTGTGTGTGGAGATAATTGGTGGGAGAACAAATTCAAACACTTCTCCCCCCGATTATCTCTGTTTCATAAACTGTTTATGGGCTGTGATCAGTGGTGATCATTGGGATCACCGCTGTTCACTGCTTCATAAACGGACACCTGAATTGTATATCCTGTTCTTGGGGTGAAGCTAGAAGATCCCTGATGTCTCCATTGAGAGGACCTTGTTGTCACTACTGTCAATAAGGGGCTTGTCAGTACATACATATATACATGGTTAGGACACATGTTAATACATAAACACCTATTACACATCCCTACACACCAGAAGAGGAAGAAGTAGCCATAGAGCCCCTTCCAGCCTTACAAATGTGGCCTGTGCATCCAAGTGGTCATGAAAGGATTAAATAAAAGAGGAATTCAAATGTAAATATACCAATTTTTTATTGTGTGTTTTATAAAAGTATAATTATGGATCTATACACATTTTTTCATTTTCCAACTATATATACTCTGATTAAACCAAGAGTCCTTTGGTAAAATCAATTGGCCAGAAGTGAAGATCTAGTGATCCTCTCGCCCATTCGCTGACACACTTTTGACCAAGAGATTCCAAGCCTGCCCACCATGGCAAGGTAGACTCTTCTAGGGCAGGACCTACACTAAACCACACTAAGCTACCCTACTGGATGCTAGTCATCCTTTTTCTAATGTTGGATGTATGTCTGTAGTAGGCCTCATCCTATAATCTGTGTGTGCGATCTACTCTGTCCTAATTTGGTTGTCTGTCTGTGTGCATCTCTCTAAAGCATGGAGCGGTCAGTTTATATACATCTGGACGTCCTCTGTTAGTGTAGGTCAGTGCATGCCAGTCCAGTGTGTGTCATTAAATAAAAGTAATATGTACAACTGACACAAGCAAAGCATTTCAGGAGAGTCTTACTACCTTCCTGCCAGATATAGGTGACCATGTCAGTGACCGGCAGTAGTGTGGCCGCTTTATGGGGGCACCAGACCAATTTGTCTTGCGGCCCAGTCCACCTAATAAGCCGATGGGGACTCTTTTCATACTGCCCCCCTGCAAAGTGCTTCCCTAGGTCTGGGCCTTGTTGGCCTAGGCCGAGATACAGCGTTGGCAAGGGCCTGTCTGATGGCATACAAATTGAAAGTCTTTAGGTTGGACCTCATATTATATGGTTTTCGTAAATCTAAGTTCGCGTACAGATGAGCAAACATGTACGATGAAACCGGTCCGCCGGACCGTTTTCACCGTACATGTCTGCCCGGGGATTTCTGTATGATGGCTGTACTCACCATCATACAGAAATCCGCGCATAAACAATACGAGGGGCGTGGCCACGCCGTCGCCGCGACGATGACGCGGCGACGTGGGCGGCCCTGCCAGTTCAATGCTTCCACTCATGCGTCAAAGTCATTCGACGCATGCGAGGGATGGCGGGCGCTCGGACATGTACGGTAGGTCTGTACAGACGACCGAACATGTCCGAGCCGACAGGATTCCAGCGGGCTGTTTCTAAACAAGTTTGGAAATATTTGCCCGCTGGAAAAAGGCCCGGCGGGCAAATGTACGCTGGAATCCTGTCCGCTCGGGCCTACACACGACCTACACACGACCGAACATGTCTGCTGAAACTGGTCCGCGGACCAGTTTCAGCAGACATGTTCGGTCGTGTGTACGGGGCCTAAAGGAAAATTGTACAATTGTACAGCAAGTGCAAGGACCTGTCTGCATATAAATTGAACATGTTTAGGTTTGACCTCATATTATATGGTTTTGGTAAATCTAAAGGAAAATTGTACCAGAAAATTGTATAATGTATGGCCAGCCTTACTACAGTGTGTGATGTAGCGAACTGTAATACTTTGCATGGATTTGATCAATGTGATGTGTGTTAAAAATATAACTAATCATATGAAATGTATGCATATGAATGAGGCAAATGGTCTATTAGCAATTGGTTGTACAAAGCAGAGAGCTCGAGTTATCACCTTATTGCATAGGTACTGGAAAGTATTGATAGATCCACTCATAGATAATGAAAAGATACAGAGACCTTCCAGCCTTCCCATTAAATAGCTTCTTTTCAGTCGTTGCTAGGCTGCAGGCCGCGTGGGAGACAGACAAAGCACAGAACACACATAGGAAGCGATCCGTGGATTTACTAATAGACTGAAGATATTACTAATGTCAGTATTAAAGGTTTATTCAGGAAGGTGTCTGCGCTGAAAGATTGTATTGTTCACTCTGGATATATAACAAAATATATTGCTTCTAAAAACTCTACCATTATGTTAATTTCATTAGCATTTCAGTGTCTCTTGACATGGACAGATTTCTTTAAAACATAAAACAAATAACACTTTCTTTTTAGTTTATTTGTGAGATGATACATACAGTTTTACAGCTCTGCGATATGTAATGCAAACAGAATACAGACTTCGTAGGAAATGAACACGTTTTTCTATCTTTTGGGCGAATTCCACCATTGCATACAAAACTCCAAGGCATGTAAAAATTTAGGGTCGTATAGCCAGTAAAATTTAAAGAAGAACTTTATGAATTGTATACTTTCATGTTTTTTATAGTTACATAGTAAAACTGGTTGAAAAAAGACACAGGTCCATCCAGTTCAACGAACATTGACTATCATCTCTACTGCAAATAAACAAGAAGGCATTTAAAATAATAAAGTTGCCCCTGAGGTGTATTGAAAAGTTGCTGACAGTATATTCACAGCTAAACAGAGCATTTGGGGAATAAAGGAAAGGTGACTACATGATGCAGTAAACAAGGGTATTAAAGAAACCCTATCACTTTGACCTGCATGGACAAAGCATACGTTTTCTTTACATCCTTCCCCTCTGGGTGTTAAGGCCCAACTTTCAACACTTTCTGGAGGCTATACTGGCCCATATGCCACTGATTAGTGCACTGTTGATTCATGTGGTTAGGTTAGGTATAGTTTGAAAAAGGGGAGCCTCAGGGGTAAAATAAGTTGGTATTGTAGTGGGAGGTACCATCATCCTTGGGATCAAGATATAGGGTACTTGGGTCTAAGGTCCCCGAACCAAAGAGCCAAGAGGGAGCAAAAGGGGCCAGTTAGGACTATCGCGGTACCGGTGTAAAGTTACAGAATAAGGTAAGGATATATAAAAAATTATACATTTTTATTTCAAAGTACAGACAAACGGATACAAAATTAAAATTGTGACAACCAAACAACGGCACCAAAACAGAGGTCCCTCTTGGCTCTTTGGTTCGGGGACCTTAGACCCAAGTACCCTATATCAGGTTAGGTATAGTGCTAGAAGAGCTTAGGACATAGTACAGAGTTGGGCAAAACTCAAGCCCTTTATGCAGCCTAGGCCTGTTATCCAATTGGGATACAAAAATGTATCTACTACAGTACTTTCAGGTGTTTCAACCATAGTATCATTTCAAACCAAAATTATGTTTGCTTGATTTGTTAGAAGCTTTGGGGCAAATCCACAAAAACGTAGCCTAACTTAACTTTTACCATTTAAGTTACACTGGCGGAAAATTTCTACCTAAGTGCCCGATCCACAAAGCACTTACCTAGAAATTTTCGGCCGTGTAACTTAAATGTCTCCGGCGCAAGGCGGTCCTCTTCTGCAGGGGGCGACGACAATTTAAATGAGGCGCGCTCCCGCGCCGGCCGTACTGCGCATGCTCGTGACGTCATTTTCCCGACGGGCAGCGCGCAAAATTACGTTACGCCGGGCTTTGTGGATTGCGACGGGACAATAAAGTTGCGTCGGGTAAAAAAAAAGTTACGCGCCGAAAAAAAAAATTCAAAATGTAAAAAAAATTGCGGCGATCGAAAAAAAGGTCTGTTTTTACAAGGTGTAACTAGTTTACACTTTGTAAAAGCATCCCTAATTTTACGTATGCAAACGTAAACTTACGCAGAAAAAACAAAGCTGAAAAGCTTTGTGGATCTCCGTAAGTCCTCATTTGCATACGCAAATCGGCATTTCAACGCGAAATGCCCCCAGCGGCGGATGCGGTACTGCATCCTAAGATCTGACAGTATAAGGCCCCGTACACACCATAGAATCTATCCGCAGATAAATCCCATCGAATGGGTTTCAGCGGATAGATTCTATGGTGTGTACACTCCGGCGGATATTTATCCGCGGATAAATCTCCCCTGGGATGGATTTCCAGCAGATGAATATTTGCTGACATGCTCAACAAATCCATCTGCTGAAGTCCATCCCAACGGATGGATCCGCTCGTCTGTACAGACTCACCGGATCCATCCGTCCAAAGGGATTCCCCGCACGCGTCGTAATGATTTGACGCATGCGTGGAATTCCTTATATGACAGCGTCGCGCCCGTCGCCGCGTCATAATCGGGGCGACGGCGCAACACGTCATCGCCAGAGGATTTCGGCGCGGATTTCAATGCGATGGTGTGTACACGCCATCACATAGAAATCTGCTGAAATCCTCGAGAGGATTTATCCGCGGATACGGTCCGCTGGACCGTATCCGCGGATAAATCCTCTTGTGTGTATGGGGCCTCAGTGTCTTACAGATGTCAGATCTTCTGCCTATCTTTGGAAAACTGCTTCTGAGGATCAGTTCCAAAGATAGGCACAGGGATACGCAGGCTGAACAGCAGTTCCGCCTGCGTATCCCTTTTGAGGATTTGGCCCTTTGTGTCCAGAAGAACATGACATCAAAAATTGCCTTTTCATACATATACTGTCAGAGAAAAGAAAACTTTAAAAAATATGTAAACTAAATGCAACTAGTAGAAATTTTCAAACTTAAAATTTACAGGCAGGTTGTAAAAACAAAGGTAAATCTTCCAGAAGGAAAAATAACAATGGTTGTCTATAATCTGATGCCAGTGATTTGAAAAGTTTGGTTCACAGTTGTAAGTATTCTGCCTTTACTTTCCCATACTTCCTGGTTGCACTTTAGTGTAGAACAGGCTGACCATATGCTTGCACTGACAATCAGCAGGTTCAGGTACAGTTCTGGTCTCCTACCCACACACGCAGGGCCTGTCATTGTTGTGGGGCCCAAAGCAGCTGCTTCCCTTGTCCCTTGAAGTTTTAATAATTTGCTGTGTCCTGATATCTCAGTGTAAAGTGCTGCTACTAATGCTGCCCAGCTGTACCCTATTGTTGTGTACAGATGACTCACCCGCAGACCCTGTGTTTACATGTAAATAACCGTCATTCATATGTAAATAGCAGCTGCATTCATATGTAATTAGCTAAGGCCGGCGGCATTCATATGTAAATAAAGGCAGCATTCATATGTATATCATGCCCCTCTGCAGTGAAGAGATGATGTGCTGTAACCTCTAGCAACCAATCAGTGAGCAATATTACTGTACAGTAACCTCTAGCAACCAACCAACAAGAAGAAATCATGTGCTGTAACCTCTGGTAACTAATCAGTGAGCCATAATGTGTGCTGTAATCTCTAGAAACCAGTCAGTAAGTGATAATGATATGCTATAACCTCTGGCAACCAATCTGATACAGTAAACTGATGTGAAGTCTAACTGATATTTATTGTATGTCTCAGAGCAGGTGTGGCGCAAAATTCCATGGGGGGCCCAAAGAAATGTTTTGCCCAGGGTCCAATCAACATTAAAGACGGCCCTACACACATGGCTGCTAGTAGACCATTTATCCTTGCCTCCCTTTCAATGAGCAGTTGCTTCAGCCTCCTGCACTGTCTTGTAATTTCTAGTGTGGTTTTGTTCTGTGTCTAGTCTTGTATGTTCCTCACCTATAGTACTTATTTCCATGGGGTACCTTGTATTTTGCCCTGCTTTGTCTTTTATTTACCCTTGTTCATATGGTCCAGAGAAATTAATTTTTATAATCTATGGGCATGTATCCCAGATAGCAAGGATAACGTGTCAAAGGTTTTTGGCAGTGTTCAATTTTAAGTCTGTTAACTTGCTGCACATTTTCACTGGTAAGTAGTACACTTGCAGAGCACTTAGTAGCAAATTTGTGTGGCAAGTCTCCAGCAAGACCTGAGTTGCAGTGGTGAGTCTACAGCAAGAGCTCTGCAAATCTAGAGCATGACAATTCAGCCACAGTGACCCCTGTGTTGGGATGACTAGTGCACAACATAACTGACTTGCAGAATGTTTGAGAAGAAAGTTGATCTGGAGTCATGCAATGCTAACTTTCTGCAATAGTGAAACAAACTTGTGAAGCCTGGCAAGTCTAGCAAAAGTTTAGCAAGTCAATTTTAAACTTGCAACACAATTGCTTGCTCTCTGGGATAATGTATATATGGTACATGTATATAAAATGACTTATGAGATTTAACAGTAGTTTAATTTTGAAATTGTTTGTCATCTACTTTCACTGTTTAAAGAAGGCTGTTTATTGTGGATGAAGTTCATCAATTATATTTTTACTGTTTGGCAGGGTGATCCTGATAATCTATTTAGGTTTTATGAGTATTTGAATTGTGTTGTCCCCAAACTTAATTTTAACATTACTTATTTATGTTTTTTTTTAATCTAATTTCTGGATACTGTGGCATAGATACTGGATTGTTGCCTTCTTAGTGATTTGTTTGGTAAATTTACAGATCACAATCGATTGCTTAAGTACTTTGATTTTCATCCACTGTCTGTATTTAAATCTGTATCTAGGAGTTGGTTGCAGCGTGTATCTTGTATCATCCAAGATGAGTCAGTTAGCATAGAGGGAATTGTAGAAATGACCAATCAATTGGTTGCACAAAGCTAGCTGTATTCAGTAGTATCCAAGGAACCCAGATAGCAAGCATTTGAGTTGCAAGTTTGAAAATGACTTCACAAGTTGTTGCACAATTGCAGCAAGTCCACATTGCATGACTCCACCATAGTCATCCCACCATAGGGGTCATTGTGACTTGCAGAACTCTTGCTGTAGACTCTCTACTGCAACTTTGCACTTGTTAGAGTCATGGTATGAAAATTTGCTACAAATTGCAAAAGCGTCAACTAGAACTTGTGCTTCAAGTGCTCTGCAAGTGTACAACTTGCCAGTGAAAATTTGCAGCAAGTTAGCGGACTTACAATTCAGCACTGCCACAAATTTGTGTCAAGTTATCCTTGCTATATGGGAATGTGATTTGATACAAATGGTTAATTCCAGTGAAGTTTGATTCTGATCTGAACATAGGATTCCTTTTTATTATGGCTTGTCACAGAGCATCTTTCTCCACGTTTGTTGAGAAAAAAACATTCCCCTCTGGGTGATCTATAAACGTTGCAGGGATTTTAACAAACTTTGTTGCCGATTCCTACCTTTTGTTATTCGGAAGAAATAGCTTTTTTCCTGTGTCCATATTCAAAGTGAATGTGAATGGAAGTGATTTTAAAATTATCAATCAGCTGCTGCACTTGCAGGGTTCTCTTTAGGAAAGTGTCTGCATCCCTTTAGACTGGCATCTGTGTACAGAAAGCCTCCAGGTTGCCAAATTGCATTGCATTTGACAAAAAACTACAGATCTGCAGATCAACAAGAAAAGGTAATTTTTTAACAACATAACTACAATATGAGTTGTGTAGCAATTGTACATAATATATATTTTTTTTATTTGCAATTTTTTTCCTACAAAAGTGGAGTTACCCTTTAAACAACACTGCTATATATTGTTGAACAATTATACATAAATTAGAGAGTTTTAGCAATATCTGTTACAATCATACAGAAGGGTTTGAATGATTTACAGTCAGGTTGTTAGCGCTGATTGCTGTCTTTAGAACTACAACTACTTTTATGGGGTCAGTAACAACAGTCTGTCATGTAATTATTGTCTGAATATAAACAAGGGTGGTGTTTTCTTTCATCCACATCAGGGCTATCCTATTAAAAAAATAACATTATACCTGCCTGAGTTAGCTGTGATCTATGTGATTAACCACTTGCCGTCGCCGCACCGTCGAAATACGTCCACAAGGTGGCTCTCCTAGGCGAGATCACGTTATATGACGTCCTGCCTATTAGCCGCCACTAGGGGCGCACGCGCGCCGCCGGAGGCGCGCGCGCCCCCCGCTCGCCCCCGACTCCCGTGCATGTGCCCGGCGGGCGCGATCGCCGCCGGGCACACGCGATCGCTCGGTACAGAGCGGGGAACGGGAGCTGTGTGTGTAAACACACAGCTCTCGTTCCTGTCAGCAGGGGAAATGCTGATTTTCTGTTCATACAATGTATGAACAGAAGATCAGTGTTTCCCCTAGTGAGGCCACCCCCCCCCCACAGTAAGAACACACCCAGGCATACTTAACCCCTTCCCCGCCCCCTAGTGTTAACCCCTTCACTGCCAGTGGCATTTTTATAGTAATCTAATGCATTTTTATAGCACTGATCGCTATAAAAATGCCAATGGTCCCAAAAATGTGTCAAAAATGGCCGAAGTGTCAGCCATAATGTCGCAATACCGAAAAAAAAATCGCTGATCGCCGCCATTACTAGTAAAAAAAAATATTAATAAAAATGCCATAAAAATACCCCCTATTTTGTAAACGCTATAACTTTTGCGCAAACCAATCAATAAACGCTTATTGCGATTTTTTTTTCCGAAAAATATGTAGAAGAATACGTATCGGCCTAAACTGAGGAAAAAAAATGTTTTTTTATATATTTTTGGGGGATATTTATTACAGCAAAAAGTAAAAAATATTCATTTTTTTCAAAATTGTCGTTCTATTTTTGTTTATAGCGCAAAAAATAAAAAACGCAGAGGTGATCAAATACCACCAAAAGAAAGCTCTATTTGTGGGAAAAAAAGGACGCCAATTTTGTTTGGGAGCCACGTCGCACGACCGCGCAATTGTCTGTTAAAGCGACGCAGTCCCGAATCGCAAAAAGTACTCTGGTCTTTGGGCAGCAATATGGTCCGGGGGGTAAGTGGTTAAGTACCCACGTGTCCTTTGTTACATGGTTGAAATGGCACAGCAGGTAAAAGAGAGGATTGAGAGACATAAGTATGTCATTAGACATAAGTTAGTGGGACAACATCATTTTATTGAATAGGGACAGTCTGTTTCCCCAACTCAAGTATACTGTTAAAATTATATTACCAAATTAGAAGAGGAGGCAATAGAGAATTATTTCTCAAGAAGGAGGGAGGGTTTTCTGGATCCACAAACTGAACACATTGCATCCATTAGGTTTTAATGGCAATTTGGATTTGTATTTATTTTTATGACTTTGTATATTTTTTGTTTTCACAGCTCTCTTGTTACATATTGTTACACTATGACAATGGATAGTTTAATTTCATGGTGGGAGGATTGTAGCAGCTGCATGTTTCTATCCCTATTCTTTGTCATATTTCTCATTAGGCTACACCCAAATTGAGTTGTTCTAATGATGTAATCACTGGTCTTACTACAATTTTTTTTGTTTATTGAATAATATGTGACTTACAATCATATGAGAAAATGATGCGAATGTGATCACGAAGTAAGAAGAAACAAGACCAGTATCCTTAAGTATTTGCTCTAAATGACAATAATTCAATAGTATCTATAAATTTGTTATGAAAAAAAAATGAAGGTCTTACTAATATATATATCTATATATACAGTCCTGATCAAAAGTTTAAGACCACTTGAAAAATGGCAAAAAAAACATATTTTACATTGTTGGATCTTAACAAGGTTCCAAGTAGAGCTTCAACATGCAACAAGAAGAAATGAGAGTGGGACAAACATTTTTTGAGCATTCAATTAATTGAAAATAACGAATAAACTGAAACAGGCTGTTTTTCAGCTGATCAAAAGTTTAGGACCACATGCCTTAAAAAGGCCAAATCTGTGTAAAGATGTGGATTCATTGTCATTTTCTGTTAGGTAGTCACACGTTGTGATGGCAAAGGCAAAAAAACTTTCCCTTTTTGAACGTGGTCGGGTTGCTGAACTGCATAAGCAGGGTCTCTCATCAAGACACTGGACGATCCTCGACCCAAATTAAGGCCCTTACTTGCTGACTACAGCCCCATAACCATCAGACGGCATCTGAGACTGAAGGGCTTCAAAAACAAAAAACGTCTTCAAAAACCTCATCTCCTTGAATGCCACAGAGCTGCTCGTTTGGACTTTGCAAGAGAGCACCAAACATGGGACATTCAAAGGTGGAAGAAAGTTTTATTCTCTGATGAGAAAAAATGTAACCTTGATAGTCCTGATGGTTTCCAACATTACTGGCATGACAAGCAGATCCCACCTGAGATGTTTTCTACGCACACAGTGGAGGGGGCGCCATAATGGTCTGGGGTGCTTTTTCCTTCAGTGGAACAATGGAGCTTCAGGAAGTGCAGGAGCGTCAAACGGCCGCTGGCTATGTCCAGATGTTGCAGAGAGCATTCCTCATGACTGAGGGCCCTTGTCTCTGTGGTAACGACTGGGTTTTTCAACAGGACAACGCAGTACACAATGCCCACAGGACAAGGGACTTCTTCCAGGAGAATAACATCACTCTTTTGGCCCATCCTGCGTGTTCCCCTGATCTAAATCCAATTGAGAACCTTTGGGGATGGATGGCAAGGGAAGTTTACAAAAATAGACAACAGTTCCAGACAGTAGATGGCCTTCGTGTGGCTGTCTTCACCACTTGGAGAAATGTTCCCACTCACCTCATGGAAACGCTTGCATCAAGCACGCCGAAACAAATTTTTGAAGTGATCAACAATAAAGCTACTCATTACTGAGTTCATGTTTGGAAGTTGGATTTCTGTTTTGGGAGGGGTTTCGTTTTTTTTTTGGAGGTGTGGTCCTAAACTTTTGATCAGCTGAAAAACAGCCTGTTTCAGTTTATTCGTTATTTTCAATTAATTGAATGCTCAAAAAAAGTTTTGTCTCACTCTCATTTCTTCTTGTTGCATGTTGAAGCTCTACTTGAAACCTTGTTAAGATCCAACAATGTAAAATTTGATTTTTTGCCATTTTTCAAGTGGTCTTAAACTTTTGATCAGGACTGTATCTATATATATATATATATATATCTGTATATATATATATATATATATATATATATATATATATATATATATATATATATATATAGATATAGATATATATATCTATATATAAATTAGTATTTGTTGACACATCATTATGTATCTGTCTCTTTGGCCTGACTAAGGGCTGATTGTCTGAAACTTGGTTGCTGGCATTAACTACAATAGTTGCCATGCACAGCTGCTACGGATAAGATCACTTCCACATTGTAGGGAATTGCTGTCTAGAGAAAATGATATCTGAATCATGACCCATATATCACGGCTTCCTCATTTCCCTTTCTTTAAAACCTGGGAATAGATTAGGAGATACATTCTGCATTTTGTTGTCCATAGGTTGCAAAACATTAATCTTTGCAAGGTAAGAATTTTTAAACAGAGTTGTGATGGATTAGAATCACTGTCAGGTTTTTCTTGTTGTCCGTGCTCTAAAATTCATTCTCCTCCTCACTCTCATCAGAATAGGCTGTCATTTATAAGAATCTAAATCTATTATTTTCTCTTTCAAAAGGGTATACCTATATAATAGCATCTTAAAATAGCAAAAACAATTTTATATCCCCTTACAAATTTTCATACAATAATGTCATCACAAACAGCTGCAACTCCTTAATACATATTAAAAATAAGCTCACACTTAAAACTTTACACACATAAAATTTACAAGAATTTATTTATAACAATAATGGCATGATGCCCTAATCACCCCACCCCCCTCCCAAAAGAACATTCCTAAAAACTGAATAATCTGTACCAAAAATTGCTTCGTCACAATAATGGTGTCATCCCCAAGCAAACATAAAACAACAATTTTTTTTTTCCAGGCCTTTCCATGCTTCCATCCAATACTAACCTGGATTCATCCTGTTTAAAAATCATATCAGTGTGGGTGCTGTAAGGGGGTGTGGCCATAGTTGTAATTGTGAGATAAAAAACTGTTTGGATAAATCCCAACATTTGGTCCCTGTGGCTGTAATGTATCCAACAGGTAGATCAATGTTGTTTCATTTTTTTAAATATCCCTTTTGAGATTTGATCCTATCCATTTATTTGCTACTTTATTAATTCCATAAAATCTTTGTTGTGAAAGCCTAAAAATTTCCTTTGTTATTGTCTTTGTTTACTATTACCCCTTGCTACTTGACATTATACACCAGTTTGTTCTGGAGGGAGCTCTCCTGTAAATAATTTTAGGTTGCTTTGGCAACATTGATCCCAATGTTTTATCATTTTTTTTAGGATAGGCCAATGTCTAGAATTTTTTTTCTGCATCCTAAGTTATAATTTTTGCTTTCTGAAAGCAGAGGCCCTGTAAAATAAAATGATGGTAATATTTGCAAAACTATTTATCAAACATATTTTAATAAAAAAAATACACTAACATAAATTGTAGTTCAACCAAACACACAATAATGAAATATAAATAGATACCAAGCATATCAAGACTTAAAAATCATGGACCCCAAATTCTTGTTAGCTTTACAGATCATCAATTTACAGTTAATCATGAGACAATGACCACAATGATATCTCGTGTGTGGTGCAATTTATGCCTACATACACATGCATGCTTTAGACTGTAAGTTTATATTGGGGTGTGTACAGGGGTGGGGGGTGTTTCTAAGTTTTTTTCTTATTTAAATAATTACGATGTATTTATCTACACTTATTACATTTTTTAAATGTAACTTTATTGCGATCTCAAGAGGGTTAACAGGCCCCCTATGTGATAGCATGGGAGGGGGGGGGGGGTAGGTAATAGGTCCTCTTTATGGGGAAATTGTGAGTCTATTAGACCCCCAATTTCTCACCTGCCTTTTGTTGCAGCTAATCAACCATAGATTGTGCTTGATTAGCTGCATCCTTGGATACAGTAGCAGAGCAATGATAGTTGTGAACCAGGAAGTGATGTAATATTTGTCGCTCCAGGGTTCATTACTTACAGGGGGGATCTGTGACGATCTCCTGCTCTTTTAGATACTGCTACAGTGGTCCTGGTCCAGAGCAACAGGGAAGCCTGTTTTACCCAAGAGCTGGTGGAAGGGACTGCAGCTTTGAAGCCCTGTAAAACTGATCAGGTACCTCTAAAACTCTCAAGATCACTTTTACCCTAAAACCCCTCACTGGCTGTAAAAATCAATACAAAGTTTAGGACTACAGCACAGCCTTGAGCTTGTTTTAACACCTTGTTTACCATGACGTTAATCAATGTACTGTGGTAGTAAAGGGGTTAATCTCTTAATGTTGTAATTCATTGTATGTTGAAAAATGTCTGAACGCTAATTAAAAGCATTTTGAGGGTTAAAAGTATATTGATTTTCCAGATTACTATGTATATAATTGTACCTATGCCTCCAGAGTTTGCATGGTCATAAAATATTTTGTTCAATTTCCTATAATATTTATTCAGATCAATGTATGTGGAAAATGTATCCATATTAGCCTTGGGGGCATATTTTAGGTTTAGATGAAATAGTCTTATTTCTTCCATTGTTACTTTTGCAAAACTGAGATTAAACAGATCCCCTAAAATTCCCTTTTTTGGCCTGTTTCCTACATGCTCTCTTATTTGTCCCTTTTCTTCCAGTACAACCTTTACTCTCTGGGAGTAAACTATGAGTAATACTTTCACCGTGGACTCCATGGTCTGTAGTGAATATCCTGTTTAGCTCCCTTAAAAAAATGTGTTTGTTGGGGGCTTTGGGTATGGCCATTTAAGGGTTTCCTCCCTAAAGGGGAAATTGAATCTCCTTTTAGATGTCCAATCATTGGTTACCACAGAAGGACATTTGCACAGTTTTGATGTAAGGATATTTGCACAGTCTAATGGAATTGCACTTAAATACACTGGGGCAGATCCTCAAAGATATTACGCCGGCGTATCACTTGATATGCCACGTAATTTCAAATAATTATGTCCGTTGTTCCCGCGTCTAATTTTGAAAATTTTACGTCGTAAGTCGTCCGTGAATGGGGCTGGACGCCATTTACGTTCACGTCAAAACCAATGACGTCCTTGCGACGTCATTTAGCGCAATGCACGGCGAGAAATTTTAGGGACGGCGCATGCGCAGTTTGTTCGGCGCGGGGACGCGCTTCATGTAAATGAAACACGCCCCCTACCCGCCGCATTTGAATTCCGCGCCCTTACGCCGCAAGAGATACACTACGCCGCCGTAACTTACGGCGCAAATTCGTTGAGGATTCAAACTAAGCCAAAGAAAGTTACAGCGGCGTTGCGTATCTGACATCTGCGCCGGGCGCAGCGTAGGTACGTGGATCTACCCCACTGTGATTGTGTAGATTGCATACATGAATGTTTATACATTTTATATTTTTATTTGTATTATATATTCAGTATCATTTTCTGATTTTGATTTTATTCAGGTAGCATTTATCTAGACAACATTTAAATCGGAATGCTGTGTTCATACAGATAACTATAAGGCGATATGTGTGCTCACCTATCACAGTGTGTTGGATTATCTGATGTGGGGAGTTAAAGTAGATATGCTTTTGCAGAGCTGGGACTGTTGTGTTTACCTTTGAATGTTTGAGCAACCTTTTGTTATCTCCAGTGTAGAATGAGCACAGTGTTGCAGGGTTGGAATAGTGATGTTTGAATGTCAGTGTCAGAGCAATGTGTCAATCACCTCTCATAATCCAGCAAACATATTCTCTCATCCTGGTTTTAAAATTGTTCTTTAGTACTGGTTGTGATAAAGGCCCACCTTTTCCTTGTCTCTGCAAAAAGTTTCTGTTTATTGCACCTGCTATGCAGCTTGCACAAATCACAAATCCACCTTTCGTTGTTAATCGGTTATCCACGTGGTTATTTTTCTTATTCTGCATTGTAGGAGAACCATTTGATTACAAATTTGGTGCTCTTTTCTTAAAATAAAGAACGGGCAAAAACGAGAATGGCTGAATAGGTCTTCTTTCCTTAGAAAGCTTTCCAGTGTTTTCTTACTATGTGTTGTATCCTAGATATATGAGAATTATGATTTAATTAGACGGGGAAGTCTGTAGTACCATTGTCACATTTTTTATGTTGTAGAAATTTAAATCTATCATTATTCAATGCCTCCTTGGCATTCTGATCTAGAAATACTTCTGCATACCTCTTTGTGTAAAATGTTCTGTTCTGTTAAAGCGGAGGTTCACCCTAAAAACATGTATATAACATTACATTCTGCATACTTCCAACATTTACAGTATGCTGTTTTTTTTTTTTTTTTTTTTGCTGTACATACCGTATTATTGCTATTTTCCACTCGGCTTCCGGGGAGACACTCCCGCGGGAGTAGGCGTTCCTATGCAGAGGCGCAGTGTCATGTGGGACTTCGCCCAGATGATTGACGCCGTGGCCCGCTCATTGGCTCCCCCTGTGGCCAATCAGCACACAATTGTGGCTTCAGCAGCGCACGTGCCCCCTCTCCCCCCCCTCATCCCCCGTTGGCAATTGCCTAATAGAGCCTCCTTGCTGCAGTATCATTTTATATTTTTTTTTATATTTTTTTTTTATAGGAGATAAAATCCAGGCACAAACAATTCCTAAATAGTGGATAGAAACAGCTTCATATTAGCACACATTTACCATCTAAGTAGGCGGATGTAAAATGTTCCTAGAAATAAATTTAGAAGACTTAAAATAAATCGCAGCAGGATAGAGGACTACAATCAAGACGTACAC
The DNA here is from genome assembly GCF_905171775.1 of Rana temporaria. Lineage (NCBI taxonomy): Eukaryota > Metazoa > Chordata > Amphibia > Anura > Ranidae > Rana > Rana temporaria. The sequence goes on along the minus strand of NC_053493.1, from coordinate 286,557,053 downwards.
TTAAAGCGGAGGTTCGCCCTAAAAACATGTATATAACATTACATTCTGCATACTTACTCTGCATTTACAGTATGCTGTTTGTTTTTTGTTTTTTTGCTGTACATACCGTATTATTGCTATTTTCCGGCCCGGCTTCCGGGTACACACTCCCGCGGGAGTAGGCGTTCCTATGCAGAGGCGCAGTGTCATGTGGGACTTCGTCCAGATGATTGACGTCTTGAGAAAAACTTCCCCTCGGCGGATAAGGCGCGGCACGAGTTTCCGAAAGTAGCCGAACTGCTAGTGGGCTCTATACGGCGCCTGCACAGTCAGCTCTACACGGCTCCTAGTCGGTGCGCAGGCGCCGTATAACGCTGTATAGAGTCGACTCGCAGTTCGGCTACTTTCGGAAACTCGTGACGCACCTTATCCGCCGAGGGGAAGTTTTTCTCAAGACGTCAATCATCTGGGCGAAGTCCCACATGACACTGCGCCTCTGCATAGGAACCCCTACTCCCGCGGGAGTGTGTACCCAGGAGCCGGGTGGAAAATAGCAATAATACGGTATGTACAGCAAAAAAAAAAAAACAGCATACTGTAAATGCAGAGTAAGTATGCAGAATGTAATGTTATATTCATGTTTTTAGGGCGAACCTCCGCTTTAAGTGTACGTCTTGTTTGTAGTCCTCTATCCTGCTGAGATTTAAGTCTTCTAAATTTATTTCTAGGAACATCCGCCTACTTAGATGGTAAATGTGTGCTAATATGAAGCTGTTTGTATCCACTATTTAGGAATTGTTTGTGCCTGGATTTTATCTCCTATAAAAATATATATATATAAAAAATATATAAAATGATACTGCAGCAAGGAGGCTCTATTAGGCAATTGCCAACAGGGGGGTGAGGGGGGGGGCGAGAGGGGGCACGTGCGCTGCTGAAGCCACAATTGTGTGCTGATTGGCCACAGGGGGAGCCAATCAGCGGGCCACGGCGGACGTGATGTCCGCCGGCCACTCATGATCGCTCCCCCGCAGAGACAGAACGGCGGTCTGCCGATGTGAACAAGCAGACTGCAGTGCTGTCAGGCATGGACACTCTGATCTAGTGTTCCTGCTAATCAGGAACTTGGATCAGAGTGTCCATGCAGTGAGCCCATCCCCCCACACAGTTAGAAACACACTGAGGGAACACTGTTAACCCTTTGATCGCCCCTGATGTTAACCCCATCCCTGCCAGTGTCATTTATACTGTGTCCGTGCATAGTTTTTCACTGATCACTGTAATAATGTCACTGGTTCTAAAAAAAGTGTCAAAAGTGTCAGCTAGGTGTCCGATCTGTCCGCTGCAATGTCGCAGTCTTGTTAAAATCGCTGATCACCGCCATTACAAATAAAAAATAAATAAATAAATTAAAATGGCATAAGTCTATCCCCAATTTTGTAGACGCTATAACTTTTGCGCGAACCAATCAATATACGCTTATTCTATTGTGTTTTTTTATTTTGTTTGTTTATTTTTTTTATTATTTTTTTTTTGTGGTTGAACTGGATGGACTTGTGTCTTTTTTCAACCTGACTAACTATGTAACTAGGGGCCAGATTCACAGCGGAGATACGACGGCGTATCTCAAATACTCCGTCGTATCTCTCAGAGTATCTATGCGACTGATTCATAGAACCAGTTACACATAGATATCCCTAAGATCCGACAGGTGTAATTGTTTTACACTGTCGGATCTTAGGATGCAGTACCGCGGCCGCCGCTGGGGGGAGTTTGCGTCGTAAACCAGCGTCGGGTATGCAAATTAGGAGTTACGGCGATCCACAACGGATTTTCACAATCGCTACGTTGCCGCTAGTCTAGTTTCCCGTCGCAAAGTTAGTCGTCGTTTTTGGTGCCTTAACTTTACACAGCAATCGTATTGCTGTATAAAGTATGGCCATCGTTCCCGCGTCGAAATTTAAAAATTAACGTCGTTTGCGTAAGCCGTCCGGGAATACGGAACTACGCTACGCGCGTCGCCGTTCGAAAAAATGACGTCACTGCGCGCAAAGCACGGCGGGAATTCCGAAACGGAGCATGCGCAGTAGGTCCGGCGCGGGAGCGCGCCTAATTTAAATGGCATACGCCCATTTGAATTGGCCCACCTTGCGCCGGACGTATTTACGATACACCGCCGCAAGTTTCCAGGTAAGTGCTTTGTGGATCGGGCACTAAAACTGGAAACTTGCGGCGGTGTAACGTAAATGGGTTACGTTACATGGCCGCAAATGTATGTGAATCTGTAACTATGTTATTGGGATTTTCATACCCAAAATATGTTGCAGAATACATATTGGCTTAAATTAATGAGGAAATTAGATTTTTTCTTTTAATTATTGGATATGTTTTATAGCAGAAAGTATTTATTGGACCACACAAGATGGCGGTTGACACTTGTTAACAATGGACCTAATTGATCGAGATAATTCTACATAAAAACATTTACAAAAAAATGGTATGTAGGTATAGAACACCAGGGATGAAAAAGTGCACCAAGTGTTTAAAGAAAAAGAGAGAAATGGGGTTTAAGAACACGACAGTGTATGATAACAACACAAAATTTTAAAAACACTCTCCAAGGGACGGTGGAGGATGCCCGACGCGTTTCTGGTCTTGTGGGTGAGCAGAAGACCATCATCAGGGGCCATAGAGTTGTATGGTCTGCGAGTTCTCAATCTAAAAATAACAAAAACAGCAGTATAGGATACACACTCAAGGTAATATACTACCTCCATCTTGGTCTAAGAACATCTCATTTGGTTCAAATGGGACACATACCGTTTGGTATACGGAGAGAAAGGTCCCTCCTTGCTGGGGTAATATTAGTCAGTGGGCTCAGGGTGTGTCTCGTCAAATGCAGCTCTTACCGGAACAGACACAGGTCCTGGGTGGATGGAGGAAAGGAGAGGATTCAATATTTGAGCAAACTGGTTCAGAGATGTGTGTCTAGTTTTAAATCCAAATTCAAAAAGGAGCCAAATACAGCATGTGGATTAATGCATACAATCTCTATTAATAGCAGCTATAAACCAATAGTTACCCAATGCGGGGGGAGGGGTTTGCCTTATTTCTGCAAAAGCCCCTGAAAACCTTCAGCTTTGTCCGGATAGATCCACCTGGATCTTAGGTTGCCTGAAAAGATGATGGATAGATAAGCCACCCATTCATATACAGGGATAAGTGGATGTTGCTGCAGATATGTAGAAAGGTTCACTTACTGTTACTGCAATGTGGTGTGTCCACAGCCCGATGGCGTTAGTCCCGAATGTGTAGGGTGCCTAGCTGCTATGGGGTATGTGTGGCTATTTATGCCCGTGCAGGGACCGCCCTGTCTTTTCTCCGCTCTTCCCTATGGGGGGATCGGATGAACATGGACCGTCTGTCCGTGTTCATCCAATCCGATCCGCCAGACGGATGGAAAAGTAGGTTTTTCCTCCATCACACTTTGGCAGATCGGAGCGGGTCGGATGTCAGGGGGCATGTCACCGCTGACATCCGCGGCTCCATAGAGGAGCACGGAGTGCCCGTTCAGGTCCACCTAAAAAACTGTTAGGCGGACCTGAACGGGCCGCCGTGTGAAAGAGCCCTTAAAGGCCCCGTACACACGACCGGATCGATCCGCTGAAAACGGTCCGCCGGCCCGTTTTCAGCGTATAGATCCGCTGCGACCGCTGCCCGATTTCTGTCTGATGGTTGTACACACCATCAGACAGAAATCCGCACGTAAACAATACGCGGGGCGTGGCCGCGCCGTCGCCGCGACGATGACGTGGCGACGTGGGCGGCCCTGGAAGTTCAAAGCTTCCACGCATGCGTCGAATCAGTACGACGCATGCGAGGGATGGCGGTCAGTCGGACGTGTCCGGTGAGTCTGTACAGACGACCGAATACGTCCGACGGACAGGTTTCCAGCGGACAGATTTCTTAGCATGCTCGGGCCTACACACGACCGGATCTGTCCGCTGGAACTGGTCCGGCGGACCAGTTTCAGCGGATCGATCCGGTCGTGTGTACGGGGCCTTAGACTTTTTATTTGTTACTTTTTGTTATGATTTAATTTAACCCTTTGTAACATTGTTCATTCACTATTCGAAGTGTTAGCACATTATTCATTACAGTGAAGATTCACTGTAACATTCACATTGGGTGGAATTTATTACAACTGATTTGATAAATATTTTTTTCATTATTTAGAGGTGTTTTATGAGGTGTTTTATGTATTGGTTAATACAATTATATAAGAATTTACACCTGTATACACAAATAGCGCTACACTTTTCCATATCCATTTATATTGCCTTTTTGTCTACAGCTGTGTTGGTTGCTATTTTTTGTATTCACTTTTGTACAGCGCAGTATATATTTCTCAATTTTTTCCTTGCTGTAGTTTGTGGCTGAAGCGGCTGTCGACCAGGTCAAGATGACAGCAAAGATAATGGCTCATTCTGTCACAGCACGCAGAGCCTTATGGTTGAAGCATTGGTCGGCCGATAATGCTTCTGAGCACAGTGGGCCAGATTCAGGTACATTTGCGGTGGCGTAACGTTTCGCATTTAAGTTACACCGCCGCAAGTTTTACGGGCAAGTGCTTGATTCACAAAGCACTTGCCTGTAAAGTTGCGGCGGCGTAGCGCAAATCCCTCCGGCGCAAGCCCGCCTAATTCAAATGGGGCATGGATCATTTAAATTAGGTGTGTTCCCGCGCCGAACCTACTGCGCATGCTCCGTTTTGAAATTTCCCGCCGTGCTTTGCGCGAAATGACGTCGCACCGATGTCATTTTTTGAACGTAGACGTGAGTTATGTCCTTTCCTATTCACGGACGACTTAGGCAAAAAAAAACAAAAAATTAAAATTTGACGCGGGAACGACGGCCATACTTTAACATGGCAAGTCTAACTTTAGACCACAAAATAGCAGCTTTAACTTTAGAGAATGCGACGGCCGCGCGTACCTTCGTGAATCGCCGGAAAAGCTAATTAACATACCCGACGTGGAAAACGACGCGAACTCCACCCAGCGGGTGCCGAAGTATTGCACCTACGATGCGAAGGCGTATGAAGCCGTACGCCTGTCAGCTCGAAGCCAGAAGCTGTCGTATCTTGGTTTGAGGATTCAAACTAAAGATACGACGTGGCAAATTTGAAAGTACGCCGGAGTATCAGTAGATACTCCGGCGTACTTCTTCTGTGAATCTGGCACAGTATGTGTTTGGTTCCATTCGACAGGAAGCTACTCTTTGGGAAGACTTTAGAATCAGCAATTCATCAGTTTTCCGGTCACAGATCTGGCCTAATCCTGCAGGAGAGAAAAAGACAATGGCAGCCCTTTTGGTTTAACAAGAGATCCAAAGTAGGATTCAGAGAGCCCAGTGCTTACAGACCTTCAACCTCCCAGAAACCTTCCAAGTCCAGTGCCAATGAAGCTCATAAAGCTTCAAATTAGTCCTTCTGAAGGTGTCTCTGCTCAACCCTCTCAAGTAGGAGCAAGACAATTCGGGGAGGTTTGGGTGGCCAAAATACAGCATACCTGAATTGTAGCCATCATTCGATCAGGTTATCATCTCAAGTTCAGAACAAGGCCCCCTCAGACCTTGTTCGTAGAAACTTGACTTTCTACAGATTTGGAAAGGAGGCAATGTTTGTAAGGATATATAAGGAAGCTGTTGGCAGCAAGGGCCATCTTTCCGGTTCCAAGGCATGAATTGGGAGTATGTTCCCCTCTGTTTTTGGTCCCAGAGGCTTTAGGGGATTTTAGACCAGTTTTGGACCTCAAAGTCCTGAATTTTTACATGAAGGTTCCATCATTCAAAATGGAGTCATTGGAAACGATCATTTTGATTGTGGAGACAGGAGACTTGATGCTTTCCATTGATCTGACGGATGCGTATCTTAAGGTTTCCATTGGCGCATATCACCATCGTTTTCTGTAGAAGGCTCACATTTTCAATTTCAATGTCTCCTATTCGGTCTCTGCATGGCTTAGAACGTTTTCAAAGCTACTGTCTGCTGTCGTCCTGACTCAGGGTCAAGGGAGTGCAAATATTCTATTATCTAGACGACATGCTACTTCTGGGTCCGTCAAAAGAGCTCCATCTAGTTCATGTGAATCTTACCTGCAAAACACTAGCTTGTTTTGGTTGGTTGATCAATTTTCGGAAGAGCCAGGAGCATCTGACCCAAATGTTGGAGTATTTAGGAGTACAATTCAACACGGATCGGGGTTGTGTTTCTCTTCCTCAGAGGAAGGTCCAGGAGATCCCGTCTCAGACAAAAGCAGTGATGGCCAGGCCATCTATGATGGTGAAGGAATGAATGCAGTATCTGGGGTTTCTATCAGACACAATTCCAGTAGTCCTGTGGGCCAGGTGGTGCAGAAGTGTCACAAACTACGGTGAACGAGAATGAACCACAACTGCAGTTAGCGAAGATTTCAATGCATCTCTATATGTTATGTGAAATTTCAGTATTGGACCCAGGCGTCACTCCATTCAGAGAAAAGGAGTTTGGGGGTTCACTACATCTCTCACATATAGGAATGCGTTGAGCTACTAAGGGTGTTGGTATTACAACATGCCTATAGAAGTGTGGGGGTGCTCTCGCGCCTACCAAATAAACTAAAGATGAGAATAAAATATTATTATGTGATATAAAGTATCTAAAAATAATTATATTGCTGCTCAATCTATTAATGTATATATGTGAATAAATACAGTAGAGTGATGAAAGATGAAGTGATAAGCGCAATAATAATGACTGTGTATCAAAAAGTGATGGTCAGTGAACCAAACTGATCATAAACTAAGAATAAAACCACAGTGCCAAAAATAAACAATAATAATAAATGATTCTCCTAACCAGCATGTGGCAAGTGAAAAATATATATATAACAAACAGCTGTGATGTTGTGAACTGTCAGCAGACAAATATGATCTCTATAAGTCCTGAGATCCGGGGGCTAATAAAGGAGCCTCAAATAGACTGCATAAAATAAATAAAATAAGCATCAATCAATGCAATAAACAGTTCCACAAAGCAATATAGCTCTCCAAAACAGTGATGTGGTGATTTCAGGGATCTTCCAATGCAGATCTTCAAAGATTTGTGCTCACAGAGCGCTTACCTTCCCAAAGAAGTAATCAAGCCTTGATTATATGGATGTCCATAAGGGGTGCTGTTGGATCTGCATCTGAGTATAGATGTCCAGGACGTCCTGTGTGATCCTGTACTGTCAGCTCCAAACTTCTAGTGGACATCGATGGTGCTCAGCATGGAGGAATAAAAAGATAGCTTCCCATAGTGTAGTAAAACAAGGGCTGGTTTATTGTAAAAAACGCTGCATTTACAATTCAAAACAAAGTAAAACGAAAGGAAAAACAGCTGATCAGAGCTTCCTGGTGAGTTCCTATAGTGAGCCCGTCCCTTACATGTTACGCCACGTCACGTGGCTTCATCAGAGGTGCATTGGAAGATCCCTGAAATCACCACATCACTGTTTTGGAGAGCTATATTGCTTTGTGGAACTGTTTATTGCATTGATTGATGCTTATTTTATTTATTTTATGCAGTCTATTTGAGGCTCCTTTATTAGCCCACGGATCTCAAGACTTATAGAGATCATATTTGTCTGCTGACAGTTCACAACATCACAGCTGTTTGTTATATATATATTTTTCACTTGCCACATTCTGGTTAGGAGAATCATTTATTATTATTGTTTATTTTTGGCACTGTGGTTTTATTCTTAGTTTATGATCAGTTTGGTTCACTGACCATCACTTTTTGATACACAGTCATTATTATTGCGCTTATCACTTCATCTTTCATTACAACATGCCTCCAACCCCTAGCGTGAAAAGATTACGATAAACGTGAATGAGCACAACTGCATTAAGGATTCCAATGCACTTCTCTATGCGAGTGATTATCAGTACCGGACCCCAGGCGTCACTCCAAACGAACAGGAGTTTGGGGGTTCTCTACATCATATCACTTTACATAAAGGAATGCATTGGGCTACTAAGGAAGTAGGTATAACAAATCTACAATCCTTAGCATGAAAAACTTAGAGCGAACATGTTCAATATTTTAGGGTGGAAGCCTGTATACATATAACAACACATGTCAAGCACGTAGCATATGAGAATACTGTATGCAACTAGCATTTGCGTGGGAGAGGCAAGTATAGCTCAGTTGGTATGAGTATGTATGTCCCTTTAAGATATTGCAGAGCTGTCAGCTGAAGACATACTAAGTAAACTCAGGCAGCAAGATAGTATTAATAATACCAGATGCAAATACAGCACTTTATAAGGCGCATATAAGAATTTAGTAATTCTAGAGCAGTAAGAGTACTTATCCGTTTTTCAGTAAGCTAGTAACAGCCTTGGGATTCTGTAGTGTAGCGTCTCCTGGAGAAAGATATCTTAGGATGTCACCATCAAGTGTTATAGGAATGGCAGCGTGGATACAAGTAGTGGATGCCTTTAGGAATTGCATAGATCCATCCTGCCGTGATGTCCAGGTTCAGGGGATAGTGCCTGTAATTTGTCTGTAGCATGGTCCGGCTACGGCCGACAATAATAGGACGCTGTTTGAATGTGAGCTGGATGAATTTATAGACAGCAGACAGGTGCATGGGGAAACAGCGGTGATCATATGGTGCACTTCTGCGTTTCAGGCTGGAACGCACGCGTCGCCGGGCGATAACGTCATCGCACGGTCACTATATGCATTCCAGCGTGGAACACAATACGGCGACAGAAGCGGCGATTACAAGAAGAAGGTTTCAATGCAACTTTCTTCTTAAATAGGATTGTCACTCTTTGTTCCAGAAAATCTATCTGCCAATTCCGATAATCCGGTCCCTGGCTTGGTGGTCAGTAGCTCGCAATCTTTACCGCAGAGTTTTGTTGAAGGCCTCAGAACCAATAGTAGTGACGACCGATGCCAGTCTGGCAGGCTGGGGTGCACACTGCCTGGGACAGCAGGTTCAATGCCAATGGAACCTTTGTGGGGTGAAGAGTTTAAATTTACAGGGATTGGAGGCTGTCAGACGTGCTCTCTTAGCGTTCCAACCTATGTTGCGAGGTCGAGCTGTCAAGATCCTTTCGGACAACAAAACTACGGTGGCTTATGTGTCTCATCAAGGGGGCACAAGAAGTCGCTCGCTCCTTCAGGTGGCATGTCAAATCTCCCTGGGCAGAGAAAAATCTTGACTCTCTTACAGCATCCTATCTCCCAGGGCCTGGAAATGTTTTAGCAGATCACTTGAGTTGAAGCTTTGCGGATCACAATGAATGGGGCCTCAAACCCAAGTACCTACGCAAGATTTTCAAGGTCTGGGGGACGCCTTGGATCCTTCCCATGTCAGCCGGGGATTCTCGCCCAATTTATCCGTTGCGAGGCGGATATTTTTGAACACTGGTGTGGGCAGAAAGCCGCCCTTTATGGGTTAAGAAAAAGGACGGAGGGCTCAAAAAGGGAGGAGCTGACCCATAGTAGTAGGCAGACATGGGGAGGATCCAGGAAAGGAAAATTATGGTAAGTATGGATAACAATTTTCCTTAATACTGTACATTACATTGTCTAACTCAAAGTTGTTGCTCATAAAATCCCTCTCATGTTTTTGAGAAATCAAATAAAATTAATTCATTTTTTTACATACTGTCATTGCAGTACAGCATCACCATATTTTTTTTTCTTTTTTCTTTTCTTACAATTTATTTTGTAGTGACACTGTACTGATCTAGGGAGGTGATCAGTTATTTTTTACACTGTGATTGCTTTTTACATTGATGATTACTATATATACAATCATTTTTACTTTGTGTATGACATCCATTCATGTGCTATTGTTTACTATTGTGATAGATGTGATTGTCCACAGCAATCACATGGTATAGGTCTGCTGTGATTGGCTCTGTACCATGTGATCACTGTGACCAACTACAGAGATCATAATAGTACACAGTGGCTACAAATGACAAGCCATTTTTTGTTCACAAAAACATGTGATCGCTGTGATTGATCACAGTGATCACATGGTACCAGTGGAACATGTAGCTGCCTGGAACAAAGCTCAGTGTGCTATTGCTTCTTCCGACCCCCTACCATCTCTTATACAGCTGAGAATAAAGCTAGTGTGATCACTTTGAAAAAAGAAAAAAAAGTATTTATAATGTTTTTTTTTTTTTTTTATAGCTGTACACAAATGGTTTGCCTCTCATTTCTATTTTAAACTGAATGGCTTCTTCTAAAAGGTAATTGCTTACAATTACTTTAAAGATTAAGAGAATTACATTTCTCAAGATTTGGGACTCTTGGATTCATTATGCCCTACTTTCCTGGATCTAGCAAATCTAATATCCCTTTAATCCTCTTCTCTCTTACTCCATCAGATTAAAGTGATTGTAAAGCTTTGTTTTAAAAAAGTAACAAACATGTTATACTTACCTCCTCTGTGCATGAGTTTTGCACAGAGTGGCCCTGATCCTCTTTTTCTGTGGTCCCTCAGTGGCACTTATGGCTCCTCCTCTTCTCGAGTTCCCCCACGGAAAGGCGCTTTCCATGGGGGCACTCATGTGGGCGCGCTTCCGAGTTCTGCAGCTGCATCCATTGACACAGACAGCAGGACTCAACCCCGCCCCCCCCACTCCAATGTCACTAGATTTGATTGACAGCAGCAGGACCCGAGACAGCGGCTGGAGCTGCTGTGCTCCTCCCTGTCGCTGGAACGATCGGGGTCAGGTAAAAAAAAAAGGGGGGCTCTGGGGGGCTGCTGTAACACAAACGTTTTTTTACAACTCCTTTAAGTTTGAGCTTTGCGAGGGGGTTTCATCTTCCTTCTCCTCCCTTTCCCCCCCATATTTTTCCCCTTCTGTCTTTTTTGACCGTCATTTATCCTCTTTTCCCCCACTTCTCTGTTCCCCCCCCATCCCTCTATATTGAATTGCCTACCTAATGTCGACACCTTGTAGTAAATGCATGGATTCTCATCAAAGAACTACTCAGTTACATCTGATCTTCCTGACTTGATTTAACGCCTTCTAATGCTATAGCCCTTACGTGGGCATAACAGTTGGTACTTAAAACTTCAATAAAATCCTTGAATAAGATAGATTAAGATAATTTTTGAGGAAGGAGATATGTCCAACAACAGTGCTACAACTATACTTGTAAGTGATACTAAAAGATTTTTTTTAACTAACAAACATTTCATACTTTCCTGCTGTGTGCAATGATATTGCACAAAGCAGCCCCAATCCTCCTCTTCTCAGGCCCCCCACCCCCCGATGCTCCTGGCTCCTCTTGCTATGGGGGCACATATGAGTACTCCCTGCCAGGGGCATAACTAGAAATCACAGGGCCCCATAGCAAAATGTTGTATGGGGCCCCCCAGAGCTGCCCTAGTGTCAATGCAGCGTGACCTGTGCCCCATACAGCGTGACCTGTGCCCTATACAGCGTGACCTGTGCGCCATACAGCATGACCTGTGCCCCATACAGCGTGACCTGTGCCCCATACAGCGTAAACTGTGCCCCATACAGCGTGACCTGTGCCCCATACAGCGTTGCCCGTGCCCAATACAGCCTGGCCTGCCTGTGCCCAATACAGCCTGGCCTGCCTGTGCCCAATACAGCCTGGCCTGCCTGTGCCCAATACAGCCTGGCCTGCCTGTGCCCAATACAGCGTGACCTGTGCCCAATGCGGCATTACCTGTGCCCAATACAGCATTGCCTGTGCCCAATACAGCCTGGCCTGCCTGTGCCCAATACAGTCTGAACTGCCTGTGCCCAATACAGCATTGCCTGTGCCCAATACAGCCTGGCCTGCCTGTGCCCAATAGAGCCTCACCTGTACAGAGGAAGAGGCAAGCCGGCCGGATCAGCAGAGAGCTGTAATAGCTTTCATTTGAATTTCCCGTCTTCCCGGGGGTCATCATCACATAGCCCCACCTCTTAGCCCAACGCCTTTGATGACGTCACATGTCTGACACTGGACCGGCGTTCTGTCGATCAAAGGTGCCGGACCAAGAGGAGGAGCTATGTTTCTAAAGTGACTGCGCTGTCTGACACACACAACTTTATTTCTACCGGCCCGCAACCCGACCAGCCCACCGGGAATTATCCCGGTTCTCCCGATGGGCCAATCCGGGCCTGCATGCCGGCGATGCTCTTATTCTCACCGGGCCCCCCTGATCCTCACTCAGCTGCGGGCCCCATAGCGCCCGTGTGGGTCGCTATAGCGGTAGTTCCACCACCGCTCCCTGCCAAGACCTGCTCTGTGTGTCCTTAAGACACACAGAACAGGGCTTGGCTCAACTTCTCACTGGCTGTGATTGACCACAGTGGGGGCAAATGGCTCAGGATGCTGTCTTTGACCCAATGAGGAAGCAGAGAGCCGGGAGAGCAGCTGTTCTTATGCACATTGCTGGATTAAGATTGAGCTCAAATAAGTATTAGGGGGCTGGGAAGCTGCATACTGAAAGTTTTTACCTGAATCTATAAAATGCATGAAGGTAAAAAGTTTACCAGTCCTTAGATGTGGTGGATGCATTAGATTTTAATTTTTTTAGCTTTTTTTGCCCTTTTTTAAAAATGTGACGATTCTGCTCTCTGTCCATCTGAGGGTGACAAGGCTATGGGGAGAGGACTACAGCACACCTTCCACTCTCGCTATCGTCACAACCTAGGGAAGATGAGTTCTTTAAAAACAGAGGTAATCTGGGCTGGCAGAAAATAATATTTGAGATAAAACTGAAGAGAACACAGAGTGCATTGGAACATATGAGTTCTTTGCACTTATCAGATTAAACAAAATGTTTTCAGTTGTATATTTAACGTACCCAGAGGAAATAAAATAAGCTCAATGTTAGAGTTTATATACATTTTAAGAGTAAATATATTTCAATTAAAATAATTAATCTTTTTATGGTTGCCGAATTCTGTATATGTTCATTTAACCTCCCTGGCGGTATGATTAATTCAGATTTTAGGTGCTGAAAGCTATTATTTTGCATACATTTGGCGTTTTGTATTGTAGGCCTGTAATTCTTAGAAATAACTCACTTAAATCTGTCCAAACAAGAGTCTAGTAGACATCCCGGGTATAATAAAATTTAAAACACAAAATCATAAATGATAATATAATAAATAAATATAAATAATTATAACAAATAATATAATAATAATAATAATAATAAAAATTATTACTTTTAATTTTTTGATGACGAATTTCCCCACAAATCACTATCGCTTAATTCTGCAAGTGATTCTAATTTATTATCGCTGTTTTCTAGCTGGTCTAAAACCACTTTTGACATAAAGGGACACTTTCCTGATGCATTCATGGCAGCACACACTGGGTTGTGACTCCGCCCCCACAACCTGACAGGATTGGTTAGCTATAAATTTGAAGGGGAGACGCCCCGCACCATTCTCTTTTTTTATCCTCACCTGACAGATTGGACGAACAAGCAAGAAGCATGCCTCTTACCGCAGATCGCCCCAGCAGGTTCAGCCTCTCCTGTTTGGAAGTCCCTCCTGTACAGTCTCTAAATGAGCTTTATGGTGGGAACCCCGTTCTGGTGGTCTCAGGGGCTCTGGAATTATACTGGCATCTGTAGCAAGCTTTAACCACTTCCCTACCGCCTCATTGTGAAATGACGGTGGCAGGAACCCCTCCTCGATCCGGGTGGACGTCATATGACGTCCTGCGTTCCCGGCGATCTAGGGCGCGCGCACCCGCGGCGACGCTCGTGACCCGCCGCGGGTGCCCGGTGGCCGCGATTGCCGCCGGGTGCCCGCGATTGTTGGTAATCACGGCAGGAGTGTGGATCTGTGTGTGTAAACACACAGATCCACCTCCTGTCAGCGGTGAGGAGACCAATGTGTGTTCCCAGTACAGAGGAACACACATCGGTCTCCTCCCCTTGAGAGTCCCCTCCCCCCTACAGTTATAAAACACCTTAGGGACACATATTAACCCCTTCAACGCCCCCTAGTGGTTAACCCCTTCCCTGCCAGTCACATTTACACAGTAATCAATGCATATTTATAGCATTAATCGCTGTATAAATGTGAATGGTCCCAAAAACGTGTCAAAAGTGTCCGATGTGTTCGCCGCAATGTCATGGTGACAGTAAAAAAAATGCAAAATCGCTGCCAATACTAGTAATAAAATTAATAAAATAAAAATGCCATAAATCTATAACCTATTTTGTAGATGCTATAACTTTTGCGCAAACCAATCAATATATGATTATTGCGATTTTTTTTACCAAAAATATGTAGAAGAATTCGTATCGGCCTAAACTGAGGAAAACAATTTTTTTTTTAAAAAAATTGTGATATTTATTAAATAAAAAAGTAGAAAATATTGTGTTTTTTTTTTAAATTGTCGCTCTTCTTTTGTTTATAGCGCAAAAAATAAAAATCGCATGGGGTGATCAAATACCACCAAAAGAAAGCTCTATTTGTAGGAACAAAATGATAAAAAAATTGTTTGGGTACAGTGTAGCACGACCGCGCAATTGTCATTCAAAGTATGACAGTGCTGAAAGCTGAAAATTGGCTTGGGCAGGAAGGTGCGTAAGTGCCCGGTATGGAAGCGGTTAAAGAAGCTTCAAATCTCGCAGTGGCCCCCACTTTCGCTCTGTCTTTCCTTCCAGTGCAGTGTGTGCTTCCACGAAGGTATTTGTATCATTACATTTGCCACCTAAGGTTAGTCCGTTTTGTACCTTTCTCTGCCTGTTGTTTTTTTCTCAGCTCTGCTGAGCCCTGTGGTTCCTCTGACACCCCATACTCTCGGGGTCACCGCCGCGTACCCCTCGGCGCTCTGTGCATGCGTGCAGCTCAGTGATAACACTGCCTCTCTCCTCTGCCCTCTTCCAACGGCGGCGTCGTTTAACCACTTCCATACTGGGCACTTACGCCCCCTCCTGCCCAAGCCAATTTTCAGCTTTCAGCACTGTCGCACTTTGAATGACAATTGCGCGGTCGTGCTACACTGTACCCAAACAATTTTTTTATCATTTTGTTCCCACAAATAGAGCTTTCTTTTGGTGGTATTTGATCACCTCTGCGGTTTTTATTTTTTGCGCTATAAACAAAAGAAGAGTGACAATTTAAAAAAAAAAACACTATTTTTTACTTTTTTATTTAATAAATATCACAATTTTTTTAAAAAAAAACGTTTTTTTTCCTCAGTTTAGGCCGATATGTATTCTTCTACATATTTTTGGTAAAAAAAATCGCAATGATCATATATTGATTGGTTTGCGCAAAAGTTATAGCGTTTACAAAATAGCTGATAGATTTATGGCATTTTTATTTTATTAATTTTTTTACTAGTATTGGCGGCGATTTGCGATTTTTTTTACTGTCACCGTGACATTGCGGCGAACACATCGGACACTTTTGACACGTTTTTGGTGCCATTCACATTTATACAGCGATTAATGCGATAAATATGCACTAATTACTGTATAAATGTGACTGGCATTCAAGGGGTTAACACTAGGGGGTGAGGGAGGGGTTAATATGTATACCTAAATTGTGTTCTAACTGTGGGGAAAGGGGGGTGACTGGGGGAGGTGACCGATGCTGTGTCCCTATGTACAAGGGACACAGATCCGTCTCCTCTCTCCCCTGACAGGACGTGGAGCTCTGTGTTTACACACAGAGCTCCACGTCTTGTCCCTGTAGCCGCCGATTCCGAGTGCCTGGCGGACATCGCGACCGCCAGGCACGCGCATCGGCATCTCGGGGACGCGCCGGGCGCGCGCTCGCGCGCCCCCCAGTGGCCGCAAGAATACAGGACGTCAAATGACGTCCTGTTGAATTTTCAGAGTAACCGTGGAGCCGTCATTTGACGATGGCCCGGTACTCTAGTGGTTAAAAAAAAAAAAAAAAAAGAAAAATAAAGTCCTATCGCTCTGTAGTTCTGGCTGCCGTCCTGCTGCTCTGCTCTACTCAGAGTGAAGATTGCACCAGGTGTGTGCAGGCACGTCCCAGTTCAGCCTGGGCCAATTGATTACACAAAAAAAAAGGAACAAATAGGGTAGAAGATATAATACATTTATATATTAATTTATAACATACCATAGGAGAAAGTATATCCATAATTAAACAATTAATATAATCCAAAAAAAAAGGATAGATATATGTATATAAAATTATTATATTAATTTAATAAATAGAAATGTTGGGGGGGGACATATTGTAATGTTTTCCCTTCTCTCTTTTTTCCCACCTTTCCGGGCTGTCTCTCTGCTATCCTCATGGGGGCCACTGCCCTCGCAGATAGGGTTGCCAACTCATCCCTTTAAAACAGAACACACATTAATTACACAGGTCCTGTGGCTGATTAAGGAGGTAATTAAACTCACTTGGTGCCTTATTTGCATTAAATTAGCCTCAGAACCTGTGTAATTCATATGTGTTCTGTTTTAAAGGGATGAGTTGGCAACCCTACTCGCAGACCACCATCAGCTGACCAGGTATAGAGGCCGTCCAGAAGGTGGTAAGTAGAGAAGAGACAAAAAAGAGAGCCTGGCCACTGACGCTACAGTTTTGGTAGCCCTATCGGGTCAAGAGACGCAAGTTTGCGGCACAGAGGGAGATTCTAGCCATGCTTCCGGCAGAAGGCGCAAGAAGTCACTCAAGGTTACCCTCTTGCTTTCTTCAATCAAGGCATAGCCGCTGGCGTCACAGCCACTCCCGTCATAGTCGGTCCCACCGCAGACGATTACCTTCATCCCAGATGGAGCTATCTTACCCGCACCACAGCAAATGTTTGCCAAATATGCGGGGCGCCAGCCTTGCCGGGGGAATTGGCCTGCCGCTCGTGCTTCATTGAAGTAACCAAGCATTCGGAGGCCAGAGTAGATACTGAGCTCCTAGGAGAATCGCCACAGGGATCAATTGTGGGCGATCCTTCCCCAAGCACATCGCCCAGCACCCCGGCCGTTACGCCAGGCTGCAGAAACCCTCTCTAAGAATGAGGAGTGTGAGCAGGCGTCAGACTGTCTCTTCTTTTAGTTGAACCATTTGCACATTCAGTCGAGGAAGCGATCGGCTGGGAGGAGGTTATGGCAGAACCTCTGAAGGTTCAGAAATATTTCCTGGTGCTGAAATGGGGGTCCTGAATCATTTCCCTTCATCAAAGAGCTGGAAAACCTCATAAAGGATGAGTGGGGGAGATCGCATAAGCGGCCCAGTATGAGCAACAAGTTTGCAGATTGTACCCCTTGTGGGAGTCTAAGATCAATTCTTTGATCAATGCAACTACGGTCGATTCATCTTTAATGCGACTCGTTAGAGACGTTTCTCTACCGATTGAAGACGCAGTTACCTTCCGGGACGTTCTTGATCATAAAATCAATATAGAACTGAAGAAAGCCTGCTCCACGACAGGAGACGCTTGTAGGCCGGCTATCACCACGGCGGCAGTAGCTAAAACTATTGCTGCATGGGCGGCTAACGTTGAGAATTCCATTCTAGAAGGAGCCGACCAGGGCTTACGGCTCCTGAGGGGGCGACTTCATGGCTGGGAAGAGCCTTATGGCTGAGACCCTGGATAGCGGAGGCAGCTTTAAAATCAACTGGTGCAAAATTCCATATGGCGGCTCAAGTGTATTTGGCACAAAGATGGACTTGGCCATCTCCAAGGTTACCGGGGAAAAATCAGGGGCTGATTCCCTCCGATAGGAGACCAGAGCCCCAGAAGGGCCCCGCTTACAGGCGTGATCTTCCTGTCAAGTACAGGGATGTTAGATCCTACCGTCCCGGAAGGGAATTTAGGAGGAACTGGAAGACTCGACCCTCCTTCATGTAGGTACAGTAAGCCAAGGCTATCACAGCCGGGGAACAGCAGAAGTCCTTTTTGAGGGTCCGTCTGCCCACCCAGCTCAGGGGGGCACCAGACTCAAGAGATTCGCTCGGATATGGGCAACTCGTATAACAGATTCATGGACACTATCCTCTATCAAGACCGGTCACAATTGGAAATTCATGGGCACATTGCCAGGGAACACATTCCAGCCTACCAAGTACCTCCGCACCAGAAGGGAAGGGGGTTTTATTCCCCTTTATTTCTGGTACAAAAAAAAAAAACAGGGGATCTACGTCCAGTCTTGGACCTAAAGAGGTTCAACAGACGATCAAAATAGAGGCCCTCAGATTGGAAAAGCCTTCAGTGCATTTTGTTGACAGTGGACGTAGGCGACTGGATGCTATCTCTAGATTTTTCAGACGTTTACCTTCACGTCTCGATCATCCCGCCTTCCAGAGGTCCCTTCAGTTCTCAATCTATCAATCTCATTTCCAATTTTGGTGCCCCCATTCGGCATCACCTCAGCACCCAGAGCGTTCAGCAAGTCAGGGTGTTCCTAGGGGCAGAATAATATACCAGGTTGTACCGGGTGCAACTCCCTCAAGAGAGGCTGAAGCCCTTACTCCAGAAGATACAGAATCTGCTATCATCCTGACGTCTAACTGTCAGAGCCTGCCTCAGTACCCGGGGGTCCATGTCAGCATCCATACCCTTGATACAGTGGCCCCTGTGGCACATGCAAGTCTTACAGAACTCCTTTCTCAGGCAGTGGAATGGAACGTCAATACTCCAAACCATTCACATCCCAAACTGGGTAAAGCAATTAGTATGGTGGTGGACACACCCGTCCAACCTCAGGGAGTCCATTCCAATAGTTCCCCTTCAAATTTATAGCTAACCGATCCTGTCAGGTTGTGGGGGCGGAGTCACAACCCAGTGCGTGCTGCCATGAAGATGCGTCAGGAAAGGAAAATTACGGAAAGGTGAGTATACAATTTTCCGTTTTTTGGTTCCTATGGACAATCTCCAGTTTCCAGGCAGAAAAAAATGTTTTTATTATATAAAAGTGCATGGAGGACACTGGGCAGACCACTAGGGACAAAGGGGGTGTATTTTTTTCATACAGTACTGTAATCTATAAGATTACAGTATACTGTATGTATTGTGTTTATTTACTTTTTTAAATTTGGCGCCGATCTCCACCCCCGTGCGTCGTAACGTTGCAGGGAATGGAGCTTGGCGGCACTCGGCACTGTGAATCGAGCGAGGAGGACACTGCTCAATCACACAGCGGGGAGGCATCTCAGGATCCAGGGACAAGGTAGGTAGCTTGTGCCTGTGGACACTGCAAGGCGATACCGTGTCTGGCCCGGGGTTACCGCTTTTGGTCCTGAAATTCCACCCCGAGCATACTGCCAGGGGGGTTAAAAATGTATATATAGCTGTTAATTACACAGACAGTACCTTTTTGTCGTTAAATTGGAGCACGTAGATCTTTAACATGTATCCAAGGTTACAATTTACCAGAGTAATATTCATACTGTATTTGTTGATGTAACAACGTGTTTCTATAAGCTCACTAATCACAAAGGTGGATACCAGCTCAAAGTGATATGATGTTCCTGTGAAATTCGACTCATCCACTGGGAACATTGCAGTGTAAGTACTGTATTTGTTCCATATAAATATAATATTTAACTCTATTTCTAAGCCCCAGGAAGAATGACGGAAAATGATGAAGATGCTAGAGTTTCTCTACTCTATAGAGATGAATATAAAAAGGTAGCAGAGAACTATATAAAAGATGCAGGGTAACATTCATTCCTCTGAAAATCCGTCCTCACAACTCAATAAAAAGGAACACTGCGTGACGATTCTGAAAGGGTACATCATGTTGACTTGAAAGACCATATACTTCAATTGAGCATGTTACAGCACAACTTCTTTCTTAGTAATTAAAGCAGAACTACAGTCTCTAATGTATCAGTTCAATCTGCTTCTGCCTTTGGTGCCAGAAGTGCTGCTTCTACACTTTCTACCCCTTTCCTCCCCACAAACTGCTTCTGAATTTTCATAAGAGAACATTGCAGCAAGCATACTTTTTACCCTAATTATACAAGGCTCATTAACTATTATAGATATGTCCACCCTGAGATACAAGGGGTGTCAGTCACAGTTCCTGTGTTCTATCTGGCACTCATGACTTTCATAGAACAAGTTTCATCTGTCCTAGAAAGAGTTGGTGGCAGACCCCCCCCCCCCATGCAAACGAAATCATGAAACTCTGAAAATCATATGCAGTAATTGGTATGTTGTCTAGACTAGTTCATGTACAGTATGAACGTTGTTCCATCTGGATGAGAAAGAGTATATTACTTTTCTTTTCCAATATATACACCGATCAGCTATAACTTTATAACCACCCATATTGAGTAGACCCCCTTTTTGCCACTGTCAAGGCATCAACTCCACTAGGCCTCTGAAGGTACGCTGTGGTATTTGGCACCAAGTCGTCAGTAGCAGATCCTTTAATTCCAGTAAGTTGTGAGGTGGGGTCTACATGGATCAGATTTGTTTTTCTAGCACATTCAACAGATGCTCAATTGGATTGCGATCTTGATAATTTGAAGGTCAAGCATATATCTCAGGCCCCATACTCACGAGCAAACATGTCTGCTGAAACTGGCCCGCAGGCCAGTTTCAGCAGACATGTTTGGTCGTGTGTGGGCGCGAGCGGGCCGAATTCCAGCAAACATTTGCCCGCCGGGCCTTTTCCCAGCAGACAAATATTCCTGGACTTGTTTTAAAACAGCCCGCTGGAATTCAGCCCGCTCGGACATGTACGGTCGTCAGTACAGACCTACCGTACATGTCCAGGCGCCCGCCGTCCCTCGCATGCGTCGAATGACTTCGACGCATGCGTGGAAGCATTTTAAAGGCGGGCCGCGCACGTCGCCGCGTCATTGTCGCGGCGACACCGCGTCATCGACGCGGCGACACCGCGGACACGCCCCGCGTATTGTTTACGCGCGGACTTCTGTACGATGGTGTGTACAACCATCGTACAGAAGCCCTCTGGCAGACATGTATGGTGAAAACGGTCCGACGGACCGCTTTCACCATACATGTTTGTCCGTGTGTACCCGGCCTCAAGCTTATTACATTTCTCAAACCATTTATAAACCATTTTCTCAGTGTGTCAAGGCACATTATCCTGCTGAAAGAAGCCACTGCCTCTAAGGAAAAACATTTCCATTAAGGACTTGGTCAGCAACAATATTTAAAGTAGGTAGGTGATACATATCAACATCCACATGAATGGCAGGACCCAGGGTTTTCCAGCACAATGTTGACCAAAGCATTACACTGCCTCCACTGGCTTGCTTTCTACCCATAGTACATCCTATCCTCAGGTAATCCAGATAGCAAGTAATTGAGCTACACGTGTGAAAATGACTTGCCAGGCTTCACATTGCATGATTATAGATCAACTTTCTTTGCAAATATTCTGCATTTCTGATGCAAGTTCTGGTTCAGTTATGTTGTGCAATAGTCATTCCAACACAGGGGTCACTGTGGTTTGCAGAGCTCTTGCTTTAGACGCACCACTGCAAGTTTCCTTTTGCTAGAGACTTGCCACACACATGTGCTCCAAATTGTGCTTGTGCTTCAAGTGCTCTGCAAGTGTACAAATTGCCAATGAAAATGTACATCAAGTTAACAGACTTACAATTTAACATTTGCCACAAATTTGTGTCAAGTTTTCCTATCTGGGAAGTGACACACATGCACCCAGCCATCCATATCCCAGATAGAAAGGATAACTTGCCACAAATTTGTGACTGTTTTGAATTGTAAGTCTGTTAACTTGCTGCACATTTCACTGGCAAGTTGTACACTTGCAGAGCACTTGAAGCACAAGTTCTAGTTGACACTTTTCGCAACTTTGTGTGGCAAGTCCCTAGCAAGAGAAAAGTTGCAGTGGTGAGTCTACTGCAAGAGCTCTGAAAGTCACAGTGACACCTGTGGTGGGATGACTATTGCACAACATAACTGATCTAGAACTTGCAGCAGACTTGAAGAATGTTTGCAAAGAAAGTTGATTGGGAATCATACAAACAGGGCTTTTTTCCGCAGGAACGCAGATCCGGCACCTCCAGCACTGGATGTATGTAATGGCAAGGGGTTCTGGGGTGTGCTGGAGGCTTAATTCTGACTGCTGGGTGATCTATTGTTGCATGGGGGTTATATTGTTTCAGGGGGTCTATATTTACTGAAGTTGATCTATTTGTGTGGGGGGCATATTGTTGCGGGATCTATTGTTGCTGGGGGGGGGGGGGGGCTACTGTTGCTGAGAAAGTGTATTGTAGTGTTTGGGGCTTATAGTTGCTAGGGTGGATTTTTTTATTGTGGGGGATCTATTGTTGCTGGTCGGATCTATTGTGGCTGAGAAGTGGTCTATTGTTGCTAGTTGCAGGGGATCTATATTACTGCTTTTCTTGTGATCATTAACTCATTCCTTGCAAATTACTTAACACTACAAAATGATACTTGGTTGTGTATTCTCTAAAAAGGGGAAGTCTGAGAGGTGGGTAGAGGGTGGAACTAAGGGACACTGCTTGGAGGTGGGTAGGGGTCGGAAACAAGGGGTGACTCAGAAGTTGGGAGTACCTCCACCTATTTTCTGAGAAAAAAAGCCCTGTATACAATGCAGACTTACAGCAATTGTGCATTAAACTTGTAAAGCCTGGCAAGTCTAGCAATAGCTTAGCAAGTAATTTTCAAACTTGCAGCTCAATTGCTTTTAGGATCGAATGGTAAGGGAATGTTACATTCGCCTGGCGAAATAGAATAAATAGAAACTGACATTACACACATACTGTACAAGGATTACGGGTACTACTTTTTGCGTGAATGCTGAGACATTTACATTGCATTATTTTTTTATAGCTAGACCCTATAGCACTAGTCATTTTTAATGATGTGCCATAATAAAATACAAACATAAATGGCCAATGCAGTAGATCTTCAGCCAAGATATGCAACTATTGTATATTTGTGAAGTTATGTACATTACCTTTTTAGGGGTCCTTATTGAAATTCAATTTTTAACTATGATCAATGGCATTACACTGAAACTACCATGTTAAAAATATCTAAAAATGTTTAACTTTTTGGAAACAGTTCTCTAAATTAGGGTTTGAGTTTTATTGGTGCCGGTTTATCATAAAGCAACATAAATATATTTGCAGAGAACAGGATGTTAACTTGACAAAAAATGTAATTCTTTGCAACTGTGAAAATTGTGGAAAAATTAGGTTTGAGGTGTTAGAGGTACTAAAAGGCTGCGTACACACTATCAGTCCATCCGATAAGAACGGTCCGAAGGACCGTTGTCATCGGTTAACCGATGAAGCTGACTGACGGTCTGATGTGCCTACACACCATAGGTTAAATAACCGATCGTGTCAGAACGCGGTGACGTAAAACGCAACGACGTGCTGAAAAAAACAACGTTTTTAACCAATGCTTTTGCATACTAACGATCGGTTTTGACCTATCGGTTAGGCGTCCATCGGTTCAATTTTAAAGCAAGTTCTAATTTTTTTTAAAAGAAGGTTAACTGACCGATGGGGCCCAAACACGATCGGTTTGGACCGATGAAAACGGACCTTAAGTCCGTTTTCATCAGTTTTGACCGATCGTGTGTACGCGGCCAAACACAGTAACCCAATATACAAATTTGGGGGAAAACACAGGATGTTACCTAGCCAAAATAGGTGGATAGGTGAACCCTCCTGATGACTGTGTGGTCTACAGAACATTGAGTAAAAAAGGCCTACACAGCTTTTGCTAGACTTACTGTAATTGTGCCCTTTTGCAGTATTTAATACTCATTTTCTAGCCTTGATCATCATTGATATTTTTAACCCTTTTAGGGTAAAAAGGGGTTCTTTAGTTATATTGTTTTTCTTTTCTTTTTTTATTCTTTTCTCATTTTTTCTTTTGTTTGTATTTTTGTTTTATGATATATTAATGTATTATGCTTTTAAAAATTGGTTAAAATAGCTATTTACTGTATACAATATGTAAAAATTAGATCACAGGCCATTGTATATATGGGATATTGTAAGTGGGCTTGAACCTACTATGAAGTTTTATTTAAATGTATTTATTTTTTAACGTTACCATATTTTTCAAGTTTCTTTGCAAAAAATAAGATTGTATTTTTCCTTATCTCTTAGTACTGACATGGGGGTCTAACTATTGCCTTCCTCTATCCAAAACAAAAAAGGCTTTAAATAAACTTTAAGTTTGTTTTTATAGGAAGCAAGTTTATTTATGCAACTATTGTATATTTGGGATGTTATGTATATTACCTTTTTAGGAGTCCTTATTGAAATTACATTTTTAACTATGATCAATGACATTACACTGAAACTACCATGTTAGTCTTTGCAAACTCCAGCAAATAATCCTCTCTGTTCTTTTTGCCTCTGGCATTGACGATACAAGCCATTATCATTTTGAAAGTTGGAGAAATGTTAACTTAAAGGTAATAAATTGTATTGGAATATGAGCACATTAACAAAGTATTTGTCATTGGAACACATACCCAGAAGGTTTAGAATTAAAACGTTTTCTGCATTTGACTTGGTAGATGAAAAACCTAAATTGATGGATACATTATCAGTATGTTCTTTTGATCTATTCATAATCATTATTAGCCCCAAAACATCAGAACTAGATCTGGTACATCAAAAAATGTTTAAATTGCAGGAGGAAATATCTACCCTCAAGCAAACATAATTTTTTGAACTGAGTGGAGAGCTAAATGTAAAATTAGATTCCATAGAAAAATAAGCTATTGATGTCAAAAATGAAAAATGTCACAGTGATGTAGTAATGAAATGAATTGTGTATGTACTTTGAACCAAAAAATCGGATATATATTCTTTCATATACAAAAACACCAGGTGAATGGGTACATCCAAACAAAGAATCCATATCAGCTACTCTGATACAGATCCAGAAGTTGCTAGTTTTGCTAATGTTGATACACACAAATCTTCAGAACCTACTCCTCAAGGTTCTAAAAAAATTTCACTGCGGATTCCTCTACTTTTGCTCAATGGATCCTGGACTGTCTAAGACCCCATTCACATCTAGGCGTTTTTACGCCTGTAGCGCTACGCCTCTGCCGCCAGAGGGCTGGAAATACATGTCCCTCTATGGAGATGGTTCACATCTCCACGCCGAACGCCGGACGCCTGTCGCCTGCGGCGTGAAAAAAGGTCCCGGACCTTTTTTTCAGGCGTCTTCGAGCGTTCGGCTAGGAGATGGCAATCATCTCCATAGAGGGGGTCATCTTGGGACACATCTAGGCGGACAATACCCGCGTTTTGTCGCCGCAAATCGCGGTACAAAACGCCGCTATTTTTACCGCGATTTGCGGCGACAAAACGCCGCGATTTCGTCCGTCTAGATGTGAATGCAAACTAAGGCCTCATACACAGGGGACAACGGTCTGATGGACCGTTTTCATCGGTCCAAACCGATCGTGTGTGGGCCTCATAGGTTATTTAACCATCGGTTAAAAAAAAGCCAACTTGCTTTAAATTTAACCGATGGGTTCCTAACCGATGGAAAAAAAAAAAGATCGTTAGTAGGCACAACCATCGGTTAAAAATCCACGCATTCTCAGAATCAAGTCGTCGCATGCTTGGACTTTTTTTTTCAGCACGTCGTTGTGTTTTACATCACCGCGTTCTGACACGATCGGTTTTTTAACCGATGGTGTGTAAGTACGACGGACCATCAGTCAGCTTCATCGGTTAACCGATGAAAACAGTCCATCGGTCCTTTCTCATCGGATGGACTGATTGTGGGCACACGACTTAACTGTCAATGGTTTTAAAGTGCTGTCATTAAAAAAAGAAAAAAAAACCAAAACAAACAAACATACTTTATAAGAATTTCACTATGTCATTTTTGGATCTGACTTTAAAGTGGTTGTAAACCTCCATGAGAAACTTGTAGCTATAGGTCAGCCTAGAATAAGGCTTACCTCTAAGTACTGTAAATATCTCCTAAACGTGCGCTGTTTAGGAGATATTTACTGTGTTGTGCGCCGATGATGTCATCGGCGATTGCGCTGTGAGGAAACGACCCTCTGTGCTGTTTCTTCCCGAGCGAATGGCGTGACTGGCAGCTCCTGCATGGCTCCGGACAGTCACAGAGCTTCAGTCCGCAGCCCCAGAAGTTAGAGGGGTGGAGATGGATGTGGCCTGCAGCAGGGACAGCGTGGACTTCAATTGCAGGTAAGTATGCAATCCATACTAGCCTATTATGCTTTTACTTTGCAGGGAACAAAAGAGGAAGCAAAACCCATCAGGGTTTGCTTCCTCTTTAAAGGGTGATGATTCTATACAGACAATGGTCTGCTGGAATCCTCAGCAGGAAATCCACTTTTTCACAGAAATTCAAGTCATCCTGAGTATGTCATTGAAAATGTCCCAGGAATACAAGGTTTTACAAACTAATTGCTTATCATAAACAAACAGGTGCTTTTTTAAATAAATTTGTATTCCCTTTGATTATGGAACATTAACTAATACCAAAGATAGAATGTCCTTGCTTAGATATCCTTGTTTAGCTTGTTTATCGGTTTAAATAACAGCATGTAGGATAGAAAAAACAATAGTTTAGAATGCAATTAAATGTAAAAAATAGTGAAGCGCTTACAGAGAAAATGAATCCTATAACATGCGTTAAGTACAATATAAATGCAATCACAGTAATTATAAATTAAGCATACAAAGTGAATGTGCATCCATAAAAATATATAATAGTCCACAGATACAGTGCATGTGCATAATCATTAATCTGAAAAAAACAACAACGTCTATCAGTGTATATTTATCCACAAAAAAGAGTGTGTCAGAATAATAACGTCCCAGTGTTCAAATTTCCACACCACACTAAATATCATGAAATATTCACCGTGAACCACAAAATGAAATCCTCCCAGTGAAAAAATCAGGCACCACCAGGGCACAGATGGGTGTGCCCTCACCTTGTATGATGGACCCCACCAATATGTTAGGAAATCAGATATCGCTTTGAATAGGTATGCTCACAGCAGACAGACCTTCATACCAGAGCTTAAAGTGGATGTAAACCCGAATTTTTTATTTTTTTGCTGTCACAATGTATAGTATAAGATTTCCTATCATCTGTGCCCAGTCTTGCCACATACAGTTAATCCAGCTCTGAGCAATCCTCTTATTTTTTCAGTGAGATAAACAGACAACCAGGAGAAAACTTTTGTAAAACAGGGTGAACAAATATTTGCGCTAACAATAAAAAAAAAAACGAATGAAAAGAAGCCAGCACAGTTTGAAGATAAATCAAACACAAAAAATAATAGTCCAAAGTGCAGCACTAGAAAATAGTAATGAATATGTAATAGTCCAAATGATAACGGATTCCAATGGAAAGTGAAGATGAAAAACTTCCACCAAGCTTCAGGGTGCACAAAACAGACAAAAGCACACCAACACCCAGTGCAATCAATCTGCTTACCAGATGAATATGAAAGACAAGTATGTAATCATGTAGTGCAGAGGTTCAATGGTGGATGGCAACTTTTCAAAACTTGGTATGCAGGATTGGGTTGATCCAAAAACACTGGTACCAGAAGATCATCAGAACTCACATAGACGGATGGATCATAGTGCAGTCATCAGCAGACTAATATGAAGAGGAAAGCAAATAATAGTGAAGCTGGTAAGGTAAAAAACACAAGCACGCTGAGAGTTTTTTAATGAGCTATGATGTCCTTTTATACCTGTAAGTAGATTAACCCAATCCTGCATACCAAGTTTTGAAGAAGGAAACGTTTGTCCGTTCTTCCCCCTTGCTGTGAATGACAGGTTATTTACATTATTTATGCACTAGCAGGAGACAGGCATTATTTTTTAATTCCCACCCCCACTCCTTTCCTGAAGTCATGTGGTTACCTTTCTGGATTTTGACTGGATATTAGTGATCATAGCAGAATTTAGTGTAAGGAATACACAGGACAAAATGCATGTTGACAAGGGGAGTGTAGAGGTGGACGGGGAGTCTACTGACATCATGACTCCACCCACCAAGCTCCAGACAACAGACCAACCCACATAATCTGCGGTTTTCAGTTCTTATAACAGACAGAGGGGAGACATTTGACAGGTAAGGATACATGCAGGAGGCATGTATATCCTTATAGATCAGCATTAAGGCAGTAGTTTAGAAAGGATGAGAGTGGGTTTACATCCACTTTAAAGCGGGGTTCCACCCACAATTTTTTTAAAAAGTCAGCAGCTCCAAACACTGGAGCTGCTGACTTTTATTAGGGACACTTACCTGTCCTAGGCGCCCATGATGTCGGCCCCCCGAAGCCTCGATCGTGGCAGGTTCCGGCGCCGCCATCCTCACTAAGGGAAACAGGCAGTGGAGTTTTGCGGCTTCACTGCCCGTTTCCTACTGCGCAGGTGCGAGTCTCGCGGCGCTGTATGAATACACACAGTTCCCAGAAGGCAGCGCGCCCCATTCCCCAGAAGACAACGTGAGGATGAACACCAGCCGCGGACTAGGAAGAGGCAGATTAGGAAGATCTGCCTAGCAACCGCAATTTCTGGTAAGTAAACATTTTTTATTTTTAAAAATTGTATTTAAAAAAAAAATTGTAGCATTTTGGTGTAATTTTTTTTAGGGTGGACTTCCACTTTAATGAATAAATCACCTTCTTAAGCCACGTACACACAACCGTTTTTCGGGTTGAAAAAAAGGTTTTTTTCAACCCGATCGTTAAAACGGCCCTGCCTACACACGATCGTGAAAAAAAAATTGCCGCCGGGCACCCGCGATTGCCGGTGATCACGGCAGGAGTGTGGATCTGTGTGTGTAAACACACAGATCCACCTCCTGTCAGCGGTGGGGAGACCAATGTGTGTTTCCAGTACAGAGGAACACACATCGGTCTCCTCCCCTTGTGAGTCCCCTCCCCCCTACAGTTAGAACACACCTTAGGGAACATATTAACCCCTTCAGCTCCCCCTAGTGGTTAACCCCTTCCCTTCCAGTCACATTTACACAGTAATCAATGCATATTTATAGCACTAATCGCTGTATAAGTGTGAATGGTCCCAAAAACTTGTCAAAAGTGTCCGATGTGTTCGCCGCAATGTCACGGTCACAATAAAAAAATCGCAAATCGCGGCCAATACTAGTAAAAAAATGAATAAAATAAAAATGCCATTAATCTATCACCTATTTTGTAGACGCTATAACTTTTGCATAAACCAATCAATATACAAATATTGTGATTTTTTTTTACCAAAAATATGTAGAAGAATACGTATCGGCCTAAACTAAGGAAAAAAATGTTTAAAAAAAAAAAAAATATTGATATTTATTAAATAAAAAAGTAAAAAATATTGGCCCAGATTCAGGTAGATCCGAGCAATATTTGCGTGGGCAAAGAGCAAATATTTTTCTCTGCGCCCACGCAAATATTGCGTTTTGCCCGCGATTCACGGAGCAGTTGCTCCGTAAATTGCGCGGGCGATATGCTAAACAGCCGGGCGTAAGGCTGCCTAATGTAAATGATCCCGCCGGGGGCGGGAATCATTTAAATTAGGCGCGCTCCCGCGCCGAGCGAACAGCGCATGCTCCGTCGGGAAACTTTCCCGACGTGCATTGCGGCAAATGACGTCGCAAGGACGTCATTTGCTTCTAAGTGAACGTGAATGGCGTCCAGCGCCATTCACGGTTCACTTACGTAAACGACGTGAAATTTAAATTTCACGAGCGGGAAGCGCAGCTATACTTTAGCATTGGTTGCCCCTGCTATTAGCAGGAGCAGCCTTATGCTAAAGTCGCCGTAAGGAAACTCCGTACCTTGCGTGTGCAGGGCCCGCGCAACTTTTGTGAATCGGTGGTAGTATGCAATTTGCATACTATACACAGATCACAATGGCCGCGCCACCTAGCGGCCAACGCAAGAATGCAGCCAAAGATATGAAGGCATAAGGAGGCTTATGCCTGTCATATCTTAGGCTGCAGTCGGTGTAACGAGGTTCCTGAATCAGGAGCACTCGTTACACCGGAGCAAGTAAGCACTTGCGCCGCGCAACCTATGGTTGCGCGGGCGCAAGTGCTTCTTGAATCTGGCCCATTGTGTTTTTTTAAAAAATTGTCGCTGTTCTTTTGTTTATAGCGCAAAAAATAAAAACCGCAGAGATGATCAAGTACCACCAAACGAAAGCTCTATTTGTGGGGGGAAAAAAACAAAGATTTAGTTTGGGTACAGTGTTGCATGACCACACAATTGTCATTCAAAGTGCAACAGCGCTGAAAACTAAAAATTGGTCTGGGCAGGAAGGGGGTGAAAATGCCCTGTATGGAAGGGGTTGATGACATAAAAAAAAAAATTTTTTTTTACAACCCGAAAAACGGTCGTGTGTACACAGCATAATACAGAAATCTTCCTCATAGGACACTCATAGAGCAAGAACAACAAAAAAAAATGAAAAGTGTGAAAAGTACTATTTATTTACAGTGCAATAAAATAACATTTACATGGTTTTCACGAGTATATGCATATCATTCAGAATCATCTCCCAAGTATTGGTAAGCAAAGTTGACCCAGTTCTGCCCAGCATTATGACATCAAGCTAATCAGAAGGGATGAGCCGAACCTCCTCGGTTCGGTTCGCACCAGAAAATGCGAACAGACCGAAAGTTTGCGCAAACTTTCGAACCCCGTTAAAGTCTATGGGACTCGAACGTGAGAAATCAAAAGTGCAAATTGTAAAGGTTAATATGCAAGCTATTGTCCTAAAAAGCATTTGGGGACACGGGTCCTGCCACATGGTACATGTATCAATGCAAAAAAAAGTTTTAAAAATGTTTTTTTCAGGAGCAGTGATTTTAACCACTTAAGACCCGGACCAATATGCAGGTAAAGGACCCTTTTTGCGATTTGGCACTGCGTCGTTTTAACTGACAATTGCGCGGTCGTGCGACATGGCTTCAAAACAATTGGCGTCCTTTTTTTCCCCACAAATAGAGCTTTCTTTTTGTGGTATTTGATCACCTCTGTGCGGGGCTCCAAATGCAGAAGGGGGTGACAATTCAAAGGTATGGATACATGCAAGAGGTATGTATATACATATAGATCACTAGTAGGGATGAGCCTAACACCCCCTGGTTTGGTTTACAGTAGAGTGCTCATTTTAAAGGCTTATATGCAAGTTATTGCCATTAAAAAAGTGTTTGGGGACCAGGGTCTTGACCCAGGGGACATGTATCAATGCAAAAAAGTTTTAAAAACGGCCGTTTTTTTGAAAGCAGTGATTTTAATAATGCTTAAAGTGAAACAATAAAAATAAAATGTGAATAAATAATGACGTCTGAGCTGTGTGACTCAAAGGGTGGAAGAACGGTGCGACTGGTGGGCACACTAAATGTATAAAACACAATGAAACTCTGAAATCACAATGTAAAGCAATAGTTGATCCAAGAACATCAAAAATCTTCAAAATACTTAAAATGTGAATGAAAGCAATTTACGTGAAACAAATGAAATAAATCAAACGTGAATCATAAAAATGACAAAATGTGATAAAATATAGAAGCCAAAGATTTGGCAAATAAAACACACTGAATATATAATAAACAGAAAGTCTCTGTATGGTGATACCAAAGCCAGGCACAAGTGTTGAAAGGAGAGAAACTTGAGTGCAAACACCTCTTGTGCTTCCTAGCAGCTCACCTCACAGCTGTAGCACGGACAGCCCAAAGAATCCTCAAATGTACACTCAGTGGATGGTGTGATAAGCGAATATATAGCTAAATGACTCAGAGCCAGATGTTGCATATGGAAAGACAACAAAACAAGAAAATATATAGCGTAACTCTGTGAGAACAATACTGTGATAAAGAAAATCACACAGCAATGCACTCACTCAGAGACAAATGATGGTGGGCGTGTCTCCAACGAACACTGAGTTCGTAAAAACCTCCTGTGTGCCTTTTCTTATTCCTCACTGCCTCCCAGTGGTATCAGGTGTATAGCTCAGAAGGTGGTGGTGAAATAAAAAGAAGGAAGACACATTGCATAATCCCGCAAAATGGAACGCATTTAATGATAAAATACAATTAAAAACTCACATACATGACAGATCGTATTTTTTAGTTAGGTTGCCAGCTTTTTCAACTGGTATTTATGCCATGTTTTTATTCACCCTGTATATGCCTGCTCCGCGGCCCATAGCCCAATGCGTACCACGCTATCCATCCGATGTAGGTCCAGTATTATCTGAGACTCAGGTAAAATGGCGGGGGATACACTGTGTTGCTTGGTGATAGACTGAGCTACAGCGGGCTTCAAGAAAATGGCCGACAGGTGTTCAATTTAGCAGACTATTTAAGTCCATTGATCGTATCTAGTGGTATCCCCTGATGAAGTCACGTGATGACGATACGCGTCGGGATTGGAGCACTAGATCAAGCGTTATCTGACGGTAGGATATCTGTCATTTATGTGAGTTTTTACATTGTATTTTATCATTAAATGCGTTCCATTTTGCGGGATTATGCAATGTGTCTTCCTTGGTTTTTTTTCACCACCACTTTCTGAGCTATCCACCTGCCACTGGGAGGCAGGGAGGAATAAGAAGAGGCACACAGGAGGTTTTTTACGAACTCGGTTTTCTTTGGAGATACGCCCACCATCATTTGTCTCTGAGTGAGTGCATTGCTGTGTGATTTCCTTTATCACAGTATTGTTCTCACAGAGTTACGCTATATATTTTCTTGTTTTGTTGTCTTTCCATATGCAACATCTGGCTCTGAATCCTTTAGCTATATATTAGCTTATCACACCATCCACTGAGTGTACAAAAATTCAACAAACAATAGTCACTGCCCCTACCTATGAATGGTATAATAAGGAGCGCTGGAATGGGCGTATAAACATACAAAAACATAGAATATCCAGGCTCAAACTTACCGACCAATCAGCAACCAACCAAATTCCCCTGTCTAACTGGTGCGTTAAAAACAGAGGCTTAGTTGCACACATCTGCAAATGCATGTGTAAGCTGCAGGCCCCGTCAAGGCGCTCTGTGTAAACTGCAGTCCTAACTGCAACATTGCATTTTATGTCTCCTCAGTGGGAGCACATGACTGCTGATGGATAGATAAGGGGCAGGTGACTGGAGGAGCCCAGCCCTCAATAAAGGGGCAGGAACACACTGCACACTAAGCACATGGAAGCAAAGGTGCTAGTGCGTTGCCTGACCACAATGACAAAAATTCAACAAACAATAGTCACTGCCCCTACCTATGAATGGTATAATAAGGAGCGCTGGAATGGGCGTATAAACATACAAAAACATAGAATATCCAGGCTCAAACTTACCGACCAATCAGCAACCAACCAAATTCCCCTGTCTAACTGGTGCGTTAAAAACAGAGGCTTAGTTGCACACATCTGCAAATGCATGTGTAAGCTGCAGGCCCCGTCAAGGCGCTCTGTGTAAACTGCAGTCCTAACTGCAACATTGCATTTTATGTCTCCTCAGTGGGAGCACATGACTGCTGATGGATAGATAAGGGGCAGGTGACTGGAGGAGCCCAGCCCTCAATAAAGGGGCAGGAACACACTGCACACTAAGCACATGGAAGCAAAGGTGCTAGTGCGTTGCCTGACCACAATGACAAAAATTCAACAAACAATAGTCACTGCCCCTACCTATGAATGGTATAATAAGGAGCGCTGGAATGGGCGTATAAACATACAAAAACATAGAATATCCAGGCTCAAACTTACCGACCAATCAGCAACCAACCAAATTCCCCTGTCTAACTGGTGCGTTAAAAACAGAGGCTTAGTTGCACACATCTGCAAATGCATGTGTAAGCTGCAGGCCCCGTCAAGGCGCTCTGTGTAAACTGCAGTCCTAACTGCAACATTGCATTTTATGTCTCCTCAGTGGGAGCACATGACTGCTGATGGATAGATAAGGGGCAGGTGACTGGAGGAGCCCAGCCCTCAATAAAGGGGCAGGAACACACTGCACACTAAGCACATGGAAGCAAAGGTGCTAGTGCGTTGCCTGACCACAATGACAAAAATTCAACAAACAATAGTCACTGCCCCTACCTATGAATGGTATAATAAGGAGCGCTGGAATGGGCGTATAAACATACAAAAACATAGAATATCCAGGCTCAAACTTACCGACCAATCAGCAACCAACCAAATTCCCCTGTCTAACTGGTGCGTTAAAAACAGAGGCTTAGTTGCACACATCTGCAAATGCATGTGTAAGCTGCAGGCCCCGTCAAGGCGCTCTGTGTAAACTGCAGTCCTAACTGCAACATTGCATTTTATGTCTCCTCAGTGGGAGCACATGACTGCTGATGGATAGATAAGGGGCAGGTGACTGGAGGAGCCCAGCCCTCAATAAAGGGGCAGGAACACACTGCACACTAAGCACATGGAAGCAAAGGTGCTAGTGCGTTGCCTGACCACAATGACAAAAATTCAACAAACAATAGTCACTGCCCCTACCTATGAATGGTATAATAAGGAGCGC